>NW_027175887.1:6241949-6841949 GCF_023055335.1 Clinocottus analis | reverse complement strand
CCATGACGGGCTCCTGGCTAGTTGCTATTTAAACCGGCTGTTTCCGCCTCCCGTTTCAACTTTGCATTTGAGCGCAGTAATGTCAATCCGAGTCGGGGAAATAAAGTATCTCTATGGGTGTCGTTTCCAACAAGCACGTAGACATGTTCATGCTTAATGGACCGCATGTAGGGACAGCTTCTGATCCATTATAATGGTGATATGAGTTCCATAATGACCAATACAATAGTAATATAGGAAACGGTAAAATGTGAAATTAGACTTCTTTTCAGGGAAGGACCAAGATATTACAAGTAAATGATTCTCTTTCTGCAAAGAAATAAAATGAAGTTGGCATAAAACAGTTACAGTACTGTATAATACAGTGAAAATAGTTTGAGTCATTAATACAGAGGGAAGAAGGTTGAAAGTTGCAGCAGTGAACATTAATCCCAAATGGCTTTTTAACAAAAACAACAAGGAAAATGTTAAGAGATCAAGAAATGTGGCCTACCGCCTCGCTCCAAGCTAAAGAAAAAAAAAGAACTTTAAAAGACGGAGGCAGCTAAATAAACACAACTTCCTGAGATGCAGTCTTCAGATGCTGGTTCGGGTCAGAGTCCTCGTCTCCCCACACATTGAGGACAAAGAGTTTTGAACTGAGTCTCTCTGCAGCTGTTACAGAGGGGGTTTGCATTGTCTGTACTAGCTCCATAAAACCAGACCTCGCCTCGCTTTCCATCCGCAGGCTTGAGCTGAAGGGGTTTCTGGTGAACTTGCATGATTTATTCCTTTGTTTAAAGGCTACGTGCCGCCCCGAAGTAACTTTTGGTGTTATTTATTTAAAAAAAACACATCGTAAAACAGCCCAACAGGAAAGGTGAGATAATAGTTGTAAACGTAACCTTCTATCGGCTACTTGCTCGCTGTCGGAGCCTTGAAGCTATATCTCATGCCGCCCAGAAGTGATCGAACCGACGTAGCGGCGTTTGTTTTTGTCATGGTCGAAAAAGAAATTTGAGGGATTGTGATCAGTTAAATAACTCCCCTATAGGCTCTTATCACATGTATCATAATCACTCCAATAGGATGTGTGCTTTTTTTCAAAAGAAAGACGGTGAAGGGGAAAACGATTTTGCTCATGTGGTCACATGTGTTAATCTGTCACGGTTAGTCTTTAAGTCTCCTACTAATCTAGTTCTTATCATCAATTTATCTAATGTTTGATTTACGGATAATTTAATTAATGATTAATTAGTTATATAAAAAAAAGCCATTCTATTTATGAAGGTACGGGTGGATTAAATAATGGAAATGCTTCTTTGTACGATGAAAAAAAAAGAAAAAGATGTTGATACTGAACATTGACTCTGAATACTAAAACCTGCATCAGGTTTATAATTAGTTAATGATTTTCTTTAGCTGGGCTTACCTAACAAACTGGCACCTGGTTGTTGCTGGGAGAATCCAAAAGTAACAATCGAGTTGTTGTAATTTTGTGATACACATTTTGGTTATCGTCAGGATGAGCAGCCCTGTCTCCTCCAAGTGATGTTCCCCCAGGAGACAGGGTTGGGATGAGCAATAGTGCCTCTCAGAGTTTTTCTTTGTGCGTCAGTTGGAGCTGACAAAGGAGTTAGGCCCAGAGCTGAACTATTGACAGCTTCGGAATAAAAAAAGCTGAACTGGAGCACAAAGTGATAAAACAACAACACAAGTAGTCGACAAAATAGGAAAAATACGTTGCAGGGTTCAAGCAAAATTGCTCTGAACAGATATTGGGTAAGTCAAAATATAGTAATGCCAATATAGTAATAACTTGTTGTTTAGGAGCTTTGCTTTTGAATTCATTAGATTAACGTTTAGGTTTTTGACATCTCAGCCAAGTGGCGCACTGCTGCTGCTGAAATCAATGACGATTAGAAATTATTGAGTAAAGGCATTTTTTATACATGCAAGTTAAATGTGAATTTATTCACAGTAGAAAAAAAGATGTAAGGCCTGTGAACAGACCTCATCGTGCTCTGTGAGTGAGGCGGGAACTCAGCCTTCATGTGTTTCAATTCTTGTTCTCTTTCCTGCTTCTGCCTTCCAGCGAGAATCATGTACCTCTCTTTTTCTTCTGATGTATATCGCAGAGGATTCTCTCATCTTTTAACCTCCTCCACTGCAAAGAAAAAGATTGGGACAACAATAGTACGGCTTAAATCATAGCTCGAGATAGTTTAATGTGTACAGCATCAACAGAGCTCAATGTGGACAACAATCCATATTACCTGGATGTGCAATGTTCGGCCATTTTTCACTGAAATCAAATCCCGTATTGGCATACTTATTGCCAACATCATGATGAGGTCACAATGTTAGCTGAAAGCAAAACTAAGAAGTGACTGGATACAAACCCAATTCACCACTGCAACTTGCGGGTAGTTAAACTACACTCTTGGATAGTGTAAGTCACACTGAGTCTAAAAATACATTTGTTCAGATTTTACTAAACGCGACAGCTAAAAAAAAAGACATTTGGAAAATACTGTTCCATACATTTGATACCGGCAAGACAAAAACATTCCTAAAGTCAAGTTTGTTGAGGTGAACAACAGGCACGGATGCCGGGGAGCATGCGTTTCATCTTTTGATGTTGCCTGCATTTTCATTCTGTTTCATGTGCTCGGCTGCTTTTCTGATGGGAAAAAAAAGCTCTGTTATTTTCCACGGAGCGGCAGCTGGCTGTAATATCAGAGGTCACGGGGTCCCACAAAAACATGGAAGTTGGGCCGAGGAGGGGAGTCGTTGTACGTATGCAGGAATATACAGTGCTAGAGTTAAATTATTGAATTGTTAATGTCAGCTCTTTTCAGCTCTTATTTTCACTGCACTTTAACAACAATCAAAGTCATTTCTGCTCCTCATTTTACTTCAATTCTGACTCAACTTCACGCACAACAAGAAGAGTCAGTAACTCTGTTGGGTATTTTATCTTTTGTACATAATGTAAAGTCAAAGCCACGATCTGTATCGAATGTTTCCTCATTGTTGACGTGTTTTTAAAAAAAAATTTTTTTATGTTTGGCTGTTTTTGTTTCCCTGCATTGAGTTCACAAACGTTCATCCCATTAGTTTCTGTTTTGTTTTCGCGGTCGTGTGAAGGGTTAAAAATCCAGGGCTCCATTACTGATCAGGGCTCCCATTGTATTGTTCGTGTGTAGCGTAATTATTCACTATATTTTTGAGGGTTAAGAGTTTGTGATGCAAAGCAGAGAGTGGAAGCCACACTTATGGAGAGGAGTTAGGAGAGGAAGGAGAGAAAATGAGCCCAGAAGCCACAATCAGGAGTCTTAGAGGTTCAAAGCAGATTCTTTTGGTTTGAAGCTGCGGGGAGCGGACCACTTCTAAATATGAAAAGACTTCCAGTCCAAATTTCTTCATTACCACACAGGAATAAAATCTGGCTTCTTGAAATTCATTAATCAATATTTAAAACACAGATGGCTCCCTCCTCTAAATTTCCTATCGCATGTGAAAAGGTCTGAAGAAGACCCATAATTCATGAGCAACCTAAAATGTGTTTTTTTTGTTTTTTCTGCCAGCAGTCATTTTAACAAACTAGATGTTATTTTTCTGAAATGGTGCATTTCTTATGGTAGAGCTGCGTCAGTGTTTTTAAATAGAAGCGCTGGAATGGAAAAACTACAGTGCATGCAGTTCATGCACTGACAACTGATGATTATCTGTGTCAGGATGATACACTGTTATGTCAAATGTTTCAAAGCATCTTTTTTTTTTCCACATTTCAGAAATGTAACTATCAAATTGCTTCCTGATCATTGCCGTACAATAAATAGTTATGTTGTTGTCCAGTCAGTAAAGGATGATGTAGGACTCCATTAATCTAATATGTCCATGTGACAGGCAGTAGCTTTATGACTGAGAGGACCAGAGCAGTGTGGATGCTGTCCGTGTGAAAGGATTGTACTCAGTTAATAGGTGAGATCTGGCAACGTGGCGAACCAAATCCCAAAGAGAAAGACACCTGAGTAGTCGGGCAATCAAACCAGCTTCGCCACAGCTTATCTGTAAGAAAAAAATAAGGGGGAATTAAAAAACAATCACCCCGAGTGTTCGTTGTACACATCCATTACAGTTCTGGCTTCTCTTTGAATGAGTGCATTTGGTTATTTTATCGTAACCAATTCAAGCAATTACCAAATTAATAGGAAAGCCCTATTACAAATACTATATAAATACAAAAGTGTTTGGGAGATATGACAGACTGTGTGGCATGACCCGAAGCGACATACAGACCTGTGTTGCATGTACAACTGTCAAGAACATGAATGTATGTACATTTATGATTGACCCACCAACATCAAAAAATGCACACATGAATAACAGATGATATATATATGTATGTACACATACAGTATATATACATTCAATGAGGTCGTACTTTGAGGATGACAGTCGTCTCGTATCATCAAGCCATTGATCACTACCTCGCTTGAAGATGAATATCAATGCAGCCTCTGAAGCCTAGATTGTGTTCGTAGAGAATGTTTCATGGAGGCATCGATTCAGCCCTGTGGTAATTTATGAGGCTGTAGTTTACTGTGGGTTGTCCATATTTCTTCTTTTAATTATCGCTGTAATCACAGGAAGGGGGAGCGAGTTTTCACCGACTGACCCGCTGCTTTCGTCGTCTCTTACGGTGCACCGGCACAATATCACAGATGAGGTCCGACCTTTGTTTTGTGCCCTCGTGCTTGTAGCTGGACCCCACCAAGACAAAGAATATTCTCTCCTTCAACACTTTCATTAAAGCCGGACTTCAAAAACAATCCCACTCAGAAATGTCAGTGGGGATTAGGGCTTAGCTTGACTGAGACATCATTAGTTTTTACATCCTGTGTTCTGGGGAGCTGCGATCCCTTTTCTCCAGCTGACAAAAGCACAACGGAAAATCCACCCATGCACACACACACACACACACACACACACACACACACACACACACACACACACACACACACTGGTGTCACAGTGTGGAGGGTAGGGAATGGCACTTTGGGCCCTCAGGTTTTCCTGTCATTCCTTTCCATGTCTGTGTGTGTGTGTGTGTGTGTGTGTGTGTGTGTGTGTGTGTGTGCGCGCGCTGGACCTTATGTCACGGCCATTTCTGCTTCAGCTGGAGGCCCCATTTTTTGACGGAGGATCTGAAGGTGCAGGGTGTCAGATGTTAATCCAGCATAGCAGCCCTCACACACACACACACACACACACACACACACACACACAGTTAACACACCCAATTCTCCCCACGCCTCTCAGGGTCACTTACCCCTTTGGTTGCTGCTGCCTGTGCTTTTCCACTGTTAAGCCTTCGCCACGTCCCCTGCAGCTGCAGTCGCAGCTCAGCAGCTGGCTCCAACACAGATAGAGACAATCAATGGATAGATACCAGCGCTTTGCTTTCCTCTCTGTGGATGCTGGACGGAACAGACTGTGCTGTTTATAATGTAATCTCACAAGGGAAGGAAGGATTTAATTGGGAACCACTTTGCGAGCATGACTATGTGTACAAAGCGTTCACGCTGAGCATCCATCCGCATGTTGATTTCCGATTTACGGCGGACAGTATGCAGGACGTTCCAGTGCAAACAGGCATATCCAACCCACTATGAATGATTCTTAACCTGTTTTATTGTATTATCCGTGCTGTTAACTTGGTTCTGGCATCACTGTCTTTGTGAACGCTTATTTTTCGATTTGCACTTTTCTGGACCGTTCTCATCTTCTGGTGAAAGCCAGTGGTTGGCATCAAATCACATTACGTTAATTCAGTGAAACAATGTAAGGATTACGGCACTTAGACAATGTCTCGTTGTTAGATCCATGAATGTGCCCTAATTAAATATCCTTGTAATGGTTAAAATGAACACTTCCACACACGGACCTGCAAGTGCTCATACTAGTTAATCACCTGTGGAATTCCTCCGCTCATGAATCATACGAATTCAAATCACATTTAACAATACGAATCCAACTAATGGATTTAATTATCTCGGATGTGTGAAGGGGATTCATATTATACACATGGTGCATTAATGATTTGGATTTTTTTTTCTCCATTAATCTGCCTGCTCTTTCCTCGGTTTTCTATTGTCTTGGACTCGTATTCATTTCTTTTCTCGGTCGGGCCCTTCACCCTCCTGTTGATCGTCCATCTCTATGCCGGAGTCCTTGATGCCCCCTCACATCCTTCCCCTCCATGACAAACGTGACAAAAAGCTGAAGAAACCGAAATAGAACATCAGAAAAAGACATCGGCGTAATACAAATCATATAATTAGTATTTTTCAATGGAATCTTTTCAGTGCCGGTGCTTCCTTTTTCAAAAATAAATTGTATTTCCGATGCCAAAACTTCCTGTCACTGTTCCAGCTCTATAGCATACCTCCTCTGAAGAGAACTACCGCTCGAGATGTTTTAGAAGTAATCCATCTTTGAAACAACACGCTGCAGGCAACATGGTGATTTCTAGCAAAGCCAGTTCTCTCTCCTAAGGTGCAACTGTGTGAAATGTTTAAAAAAAAACATGAGGAAGCAAAAACTTTTAAAAACACAAAATTACAGAGTACTGATCGAACCCTCTGGTTTTCACAAGTTCCTTGGTGTTGTGGGATGTGTGAACTCTGCGGTGGCTCACCAGTCCGTCCTGTTTCTAGGAAAGACCGACAGCATCACAGGGACCGGGGACGTGGGCCATGAAGAATTGATCTGTGTTGGACAGGAGATGAAAGAGGCGAGGCAGAAAGGAACAAGAGAGACGGCTTATAATTAAATTGGACAGATAAAGGGAAGATGAAAGGCTGTGAGAAGAAGTGCCGGAAAAGGTTTGACTTGTGCAGCAGAGTTTTCCTATTGGAGACACCATGAAGGGAAATGAAGGACTCTTGAGACACGAGACGTGCGACAAATAGGATTATGTTGAGAAAAAACCTTTAAATTTAATGTGAATATTTATTTTGACAGTAAAAATGGAAACATAAAGTATGTGTAATATTCTTTTTACAGCAACTCTTCCAAACTAAACAATGAAATACAGTATTGCTTAGTCATGGTCATTAAAAATGACCCAAATGAGCCGTAGTCGTTGAAAGTCATCCAAAACCATAAAAAGCAACTAACACAAAAATGATTCTTATGTGGTATTGTTTAATAACCTTCCACTGGTGGGGCTGAGATTTAGTAATGTGTACAAAAGCAGCGCTGCTAAGGTGAGGGAAAGAGCGCGTTCGTGGTTTTACGATAACGACATTGTAAGGAGGACACAGGAAGCAAACAGCAGGTAAATTAAGCCAGACTGCTCTTGCTTTGCACGTCAACTTTTTACATATTTAGTTCATACAAATTGTTCTGCATTGAATGGCCTGAAGACTGTTTCATGCTGAAAAAGTCACGCATTTATTATACATTTTGACTTTGACTTTTCTCCCCTGAATCTTCCGTCTGTCTCGCTTCTGTCATTCCATACTTTTAATTTGAGGCATTGTCACAGGACTCTTATCCATGGATCTATATTTAGCTTCACCTCCCTTCATCTCTCTGCCAGGGTTTTTGAATTCTGATTCACTCAGGTATTAATGTGACTTTTCCATCACTTTTCCATCAGCTGCTCGTCTCAGTCTTCGCGCTCCCCTCCCTCACCGCCGAGACATCATCGCTCGCTTGTCATCCACATTTTTCCCTTTCATTTAAATGACACAAACTTTGTATCAACATGCCATCTCTCGCACTGAGAGTGTTTTCCGGTTGTTTGTGGAAACACTAAGATGAGATGGAGGGACACGGTGCCCAGAAATGGCGAGATAAGGTAAAAGGGAGTCTTACGGGAAGGAGGAGAACGAGAACAGATACAACGAAAGACGAAAAGCATAACCAGCATAAAAGGGAACGAAGGTGAACTTGTGCATGACCGTGTGTCTCAAAGCTCCTGTCAGGGAGCAAGGTTAGATTGCTGTCAGATATTCTTTGTTGGTTTTATTCAACAGTAGTGTTGCCGTGCAGACAGGAAGAATTCAATCATTTCAATTCCATACGTTTCCAAAAAACATTGTGCTGTTGCATGGTGCTGGTGAGGCTAGTTGTCAGTCCATCTTGAACAAATCCCCAAACTATTTCTTGCAAAAAAAACAAACTGAAAGTACCCAATTTTCGTTTTGATAATAATCCAAATCTAAACCACTTTTATGAGGTAACTGCAAATCAATAATCAAGCCTCAATCCACCCTGAAGCTGGATAGCAGTTAGTCATGAATGTGGCTACTGCAGGCATTCGGGCCATGTTACTGTACAGATTTGATAGAGTGGGGGAAACTCTTTCAGAGGTGCATTGATCTTCATGTCCAGCTAGTCGCACAAGCTAGTGGTTACTGACTGAAACACACATCCCAAGAGATTCTTAAAAGTTCCTTTGCTGGAGTTAAGCTCAGTTTGTTTTTCTGCAGCTTTACAGCTGCACCAGCAAATAAATATCTGTATATTTTTGCTGCTAGATGCATCACTATGTTCACCAGCTAATCCGTTACTGGGCCTGTCTGCTGTTTGATACCGAGCAGGTGGTGTACTGTCTGGTTTCAGCGCTTGTAGACTGAAAACAGCTGTCTGCCATGACTAGAAACAACGCAATAGAGGTGAAAGTGAACCACAAGCCTGACAGTTAAACCGCAAGCTTAAACTCACTCTAAAAGCTCTGTAAAGCCGAGGGAAGCTCTCATTCCCGGGACGTCAAAAACGCAAAAATACATTCAATCAAATTTGTTCCATAGAGTTATTTGACGTTTCACTCTGTTACGTTGTTTATGGTTTACATTTGCTTGTTTTAAGCCCAACTTCTTAACCCAACCGAGTTGTTTTATGCCTAAAGTTAAGCAAGGTTGATGTTAACTGTGACGTCAAGGCCCCGACCAAGCACCAGTATGTGATGAATTTCCACCAAAAGCTTGGTTGTTCTTACCTTTTATGTGTTCCACAAAAACTTTATTTGTTTTATGATAGGATGAGATTTTTCCTGATTCGCTGTTTGCTGAAGTGGGGCTCTCTCCGCCAGCATACCAAAGCCCTTCGTGCATAAACCCCTGGGTGATTCACGCAAAAGCATGGCTGTATCTTTCCGTACAGGCTCCTGTGATGCTGAGCTGCTCTTAGCTTCCTCGGCTCGACATCTTCGTGATAATTTTCACAAATGTCAAATCTGTCTGAGTTCTCAAACCCATAAACCTTTTTATGTAATTCCTTCCAAACAAAAGAGGAGAGGAGAAATGCAGCATGAAGCGAGGAGGCCAGCAGAGGAGTGGATGACAGCATTGACAGTTGCCCCGAGCAGCAGGGGTATCAAGCAGAGTTGTGCCGGTACAAGGACGGAGCGGCTCGACGCTGTGTCCTCAAAGCTGCACTTCAAACTGTCAGTCCAGCCCTCGGGGTTTAGACTCAACGTTTAGTTCACTTAAAAGAGGTAATTTGGTGTTTCAACCACATTTGACCACATGTATGTCGAAGTCATGAATTGCTACGACAATATTGTAAAACTTAATCCACAAATGAGAGTTTTAATCAACACACAGAAAAAAGATAACATGTCTTGCTCATTACAGTCTTTTTTAAATCAAATGGATTGCTTCACTATTATCAAGTTCAATATTCATGCAGTTATTCTTGTGCTAAAACAAAGTCTTAAAAGACTCATATGAGCTTAATTTCTAAACCAAATCCCAATTAAAAAGCTTTAGCTCTCTTTTATGCTCAGTACGTTCCTGGCCCTTGTGTGTCCTAATGTTAGAAGGATGCAAAACCCTGCTGCTAGTCGCCGGCGGCCGACAGACTGCTGTCACCCGCAATTTGAAGAACAATTTGTGACTGCTTGGCTGTGCGGCGAGGCAGGCGGAGTCGTTTGTAGAGAAAAGGCTCAGACACCCGGACGCTGGAGGAATAGGCACACACATCCAGAGACGTTTGAGGAGGAAAAAGGATATATTTTATTCATCATTTATTTCTGCGACTTTATACACAGCACGAGTGACACCAAGCATGAAGAGGGAAGCGGTGGCAGAGGAGGAGCGTGTGCCAAAGAAGGAAAGCAACGTGGACAACATTTGGTTACATTTCCCCCTGTTAGAAAAATATACAAACTACACTTTATGACTTGCTAATGAGAAGATTGCATACAACCACAAGTTGTCGTTGCACTTTACCATCTATAATGCAGTGCAGAGCTGTGGTTTAGTGCAGTGGTCCACTGTAAAATGTTAGCACTGAATCTTAACAGAAATGCAATAAGCTCAGGGATAAAATGAACAGATGTGAGGTTAGAGGAAGAAGCAGAACAACAAAATGCTGCCGCTTTGGCTTTGACCATCCATCTGCTTGTAGAACATCATGCACACAGGAATGCACACGCTCCGGCTTGATCGAGCGTATGTAGAGAAAAGTAGAGAGCAGTAATTCTCCTCTTTGACGGGGTGTCGTCAAACCAAAGAGGTGGACACGTCCCGTAACACTAGCTTTCATGTGCTCGGTAACTTCACAAACAACAGCTGTGTCTCTGTCAGAGCTGCCTGCAGTCTGGCTTCTGTTCCTGGGAAATCAAAAGATGGCTTCATCTTCGCTAATTCAGGGAAACGCAAGAAAGAGGCATCATGGTTTAATTCGAATTTTCTGGTCATTTTTGGAGCGCTTCCCCTTTTATCTTTTTGTATTTTTTTGTGTGATGCGTTTCAAGTGTGCCTGTGAGAGGTTTTGTGTTGTGTGAGAGCGAGTGTAGTTAATAACTTATGCAGCAGGGGTCTCTGGATGGGAGGTTGTTTTAATGATTTAATGGGCCATTCAAAGGATTCGTTCCATTGGGACCCATCGGGGGCCACTATCTAAAAGATATGAAGCCGTCGTTTTATTGCTGGAGGGGATTCAGAAGGACCTCTTTCCTCACACCAGGCTCCTCCTGTGTTTACCCTGCGCTTGCCCCGTAACGCTTTTCATGTTGCGCGTTGAATATTGCACGTTCCCAGACTGAGATAGCTCAGCAGAGTTTGCTCCGGCTTTGTAGCACATTCTGACAACTCCCCCGGAGGACTGTGACTTCCTCCTTAAAAGACCTCACACCTAGATACTTCTCCTTTTCAAGGAAATAAAAAAGTCTGCTTGATTTCTTTTCTCACTCCCTCCTCCTGAGGTTGTCCCATCTCCCATCTCAATCCCCAACTCGCCATGTGTTATAACCGTCAGTTTGATACGAGAACATCGCCATTAATGTGGAGATTTAGAAGACTCGGTTCTCTGATGATTGAGGAATCACTTCAGGGTGCCTCAAAGAGAGACAGTTCCCCTGATGAAAGTCTTGTACAACTTTTGAACGCAACTTGGAAACACAACTGTCTAATTGATGCTAGTATTGTTCAGTATTATACTTCGTTAAAGACACATTCAAATGTTTGGATGCATTTTTTTCACAAATCTCAGGGTTATGATACGTGCGTGTCCTCCAGTTTGGTACAGTGATGTGTCTTAATGCCATGATGCACATGAGCGTCAGACCATTGCTCTAAAGAAAAAGCAAGTCAGAGGCACACAGAGCTTCAGCATGGACACAATGCTTCATTGGTGCAATAAAGACCAATATTTTTTTATTTGGCTTCTATCCGCTCGCAGTTAGCGGTGCATGATACTTACTTTGAAGACCAACAACAATCAAGAACATTTAGGGCAGAGATGCCCCGGCAGAGTCGAGGCTAAGCAGACCTTTTTCCTTCTGGAAAGCCGGACACATGATGACTCATCCCTCTCATGAATTCTATGCAGTTCGCACACAGTATCCGGATGAGAGATGTCTCCAGTGGAAACGGTGCCTTGGACGACCCCTGTTGCAGTGATCAGTGATGTGTTTGATCTTGACCTTTCATGATATCAGAGTCATTCAGCAGGAGAGGCTCCACCCAGTAGGGGAGGTGCCTCCCCATTAAAAGCGGACCATTAATGGACAGCACAGTTCTGTGAAGCTGCAGACCGGGGACGGCACATGAATTCATTGACCGTGACTTGGTGGCGCAGCAGATATTAATTTGGAGCTGCGTGTTGCAGCCTTACATTTGCTGCTGCCCTCCTCACGGCCCTGTCACTGGATTTGCCGGTTGCACAATGCGTCCAGATATCTCTCTACTTATTGTCACGGCGAGCTCGTACCGTCAATCGCCCCACGGGCGTTTTATTTTTTTTAATTTTATTTTTCATTCCTTTCAGAGTTAAATGTTAATGACACTGCTGAGGTGCAGCACTTACACTAGGAAGCCACTGCACCTGACATTCACCTCACAGCAGAGTACAATCAGACCGCATCCGACTCAGACGATTCATCCACGCCCACACAGAAACCTGGCAGTGACAGAGACTAGACTGTATCATCTTCCCTCATGTTGGTCCGTGGGAGACACAGAAAGGAGCTTTAAACTCTTATTCGTATTCTCCCTTTATAGGTGTGTTTTTTTTATTCACAGACAATTTTTATACGAGCCATTTTGTCTTCTCCAGGGCGGATTGTGTCCTCAATTTCAAGGGATATTAATCGCAACCTCTCCACTGTATGCCACTGTCTTCATGTCCTTCCTACATGTCCTCTTTTTGTCTGACTGAAGCCATGTTGCAGCCTCAGTCGGCGTGACGGGACACTGAGCTCACATGAGGCTTCTTTACCGATCAGCAAGCCATGACAATCCTCAACGTTTAACATTACACAGTTCAAGACGAATAACAGAGACGTGAAGACGGAGGTGTGAACGATGGAGTAAAGCAGCAAGAAGTGAGAAATATCAGGTTTTGATATGTTCATCAGTTTTTGTACCTTGTACTTGGGGTCGAGAAGAATGTTTTCTTTTATTGATTGTTACAACCAGTATTTAATTTTTCCCATCTCACAGATAGGTTTGTAACCAAATCAGAAATCTCTAGTTGAAATCTGATTCGCCAGTTTGGTAGAAGACCATAAAAATTTAGGGCTAACTTTCAGAGGCAGAGCTGAAAGCATTCAATAAAAAAGACATTGAAATTCAGCAACAAAGCTAAGTTTGTACAGTCACATTTGTCATTGAAAGTTGGCTAGTATGCAATTGTAAGCTGTTAGGCATCAAGCACTGATGTGAGTTAGTAACATAAGGAGTTCAAGGTACCTCAAATGGATGTGTGTTGTTTTTCAGGGACCTCTTCAATTCAGGAGCGTGTACAAATTTAATAAAAAAAAAGTTTTTCAAGGAAGAGGCTTTGAAATCAATTAAAAATAATTATATATGGAGAGGTCATGTCCCTTAGAAGAGAAACTAGGTTCTCAAGTGCGTGCCAACTAACTATTGGCTGTTTTCATTTAATTTACGGTCCAAGGAGAAGTGGTGGCTGGTATTCAGGTGAAAGACACAAAGTGTTTATATTTATTATTTACTTTATACCACTATAACACTTTATAAATGATCATATTAATCATCTATAAGTTGTTAATCCATAAATATATAAAATATGAAAAACAATCATGAAACGTATAATAGTCAAGCTTATTAATCAAGAATGAAACATTTATAATGTGTTCATGTGTTGCATACTAATGAGTCACTCATGAGTGTTCATGTTGGAACAATGCTTTTTAAATGCTGAATGAAGTGTTTCTTCATGCTTCACTAATGCTAAATAGTGTGCCGTGAGCGTGCGGTACAGTAACTCACACACATGTGATGACACTCCGCAGCATAGAGGCGGTGGTGTTTGTGCGTGCATCAACGTGGCTGCATGTGTGTTTGATCAGACACTAATTAAAAGTCAATTAGCCTGCGGCCCAGTGGGTGACTGACCTCCCTAAACACGGGAAAGGATCAGGGATGTGAAAAGCTCCCAAAGCTCATTATTTACCGTGACACCGTCCTGCTCCTTCTATTTACCGCAAGCTCCTACTGTCAGTCCACCTGCTTGCATCTGTCTCTCAGTCAGCTCCATTACTCCACATGTTAAACGGCTCGGCCACAATCACCGCTGAAACACACGCGGGAGAGAAACCTCATTTGGAGCGGCTGACCGTCACCACATGGCTATTCTGAACCTTACTTTCCTCTGCACAAGGCACAGAAAGTCTCTTTTTATGCTGTTCCTGTTGGTGAATTGCACTCATTCAAGCAGGTTTTCTCTTTGCCTTCAAAAACAGCAGGACATCTTTTCTTGTGTCAAACATTACCGGTGGATTAATTGACTGAATGCCCCCTGCTTGGATTTAGTGGTTTAGGCATTGTAGAAATAACGGGATAAATATAGAACACCGTCTTTAATACTACTTAATGCTGCAATTTATCTTCCAAGGCAAGTAACTCTCAGCTGTTGTCGTGAAAGTGGTCCGGAAAGTGTTGCTAAAGGGTTTCTGCAGGATGTGAAACGCAACAATCTGACCGTCTTAACTCATGAATTCCAAAGGTAAGATACACGTAAGAGTGTCCATGCGCTTCCCCCGATGCATCAAGCGTGGCAGTATAAAAGACATTTTCTCAACTCTTAACTTCTCCAACCTGTCTGGTCTGCCATGCTTTATATTAAAAGATAACAAAGACATGAGGAGCAAAAGATCAAACATTTGAGGAGGGGGGGGGGGGGCTGTACTCAAAAGCCGGAAAATGTTTAGATTTCATTTTTTTTTGTCTCTTCCTCTCTGCCTTCTTCTTCCTCTGCTCCGCAGCCACGCTGACGGTGAATCTTTACAGCGCCTCCCAGCGCTATCACTTACATCAGGGAAAATGTTTTCCTGTGTTGAAGTGAGGTTGTCACATTACAACACCTACTTATTGGATTCACCACCTGTTGCTTGTTTCATTTCAACAGATATTTCCTGGCATGGGAGACAGAGCGATGTCGACCACCTACTATCCGCTTGTAAAAGTACTTTAAACATCCAATAATGTATTATGGAACGTTCCGCTCCAGTTTCTTTTCCAACAATCTTTATTGTTTTGTTTGTTTTAATATCAAACACGTCTAATGCATCTCGCCTGAGTGCACTCTGGAGCTGCTGCGGATATTAGCAATATACAGGAGGAGATTGTTTATTTTCGTTCATATGCTCCAATTAAATGTTATGAAAACATTAACATGGTGTTAGGTCAATCTAAAACATGTTTTTGAAAATGGGGGAGGTTGATTCAAAAAAGATGTTTCTATTCTAGATAAAATAATAATGAATCCACCTTGTATATTCAAGTCTTTTACTTATTGGCTTTAATTATTTTACTGCCTATGCTCTATGCTTTAACCTTTACCACACATACACAACAGATTGAATGTGTGGTATGATTGAACATTTGAGACGTGTGCTTATTAATGTGCAGTGACGAAACGGTAGCCTTCTATAATGTCGACTTTCAATATGTTTTCAAGGGCAAATGATGGAATGAAAAATATGGAAATCATATTGAAAAACCCTGTATGTCTTATGGAATTTGACAGGGTGGAAATATGAAGCATCTCCATCTGTGAGATGTAAGATGATGCAAATCGGTTATTATGGTTTATAACAAGGCATGTATGCGAGGCCAAAGAACATTTAAGTGTGCTTTGAGCCCTCGTGCTGACAATATTTCAGGTACCAGAGTGAAGGCTCGTACCTGCTTGTAACGCCCATGTTCCAATAAGGACAAACAAGCAATAACAGTTCCCTATCACTGATGTCAGCGGCTGAAAGCAGGCTGGTTCCCAACAGAGATGAGTGGATGAACTCCTCAAAGGGTCACAAGCAAAAGAAGTGAGAAGTGGATCAGTGGTTCTCATCCCTTCAGGATTTCACTCCCCGCATTAGAAAAAGAGAGAAGATTTGAGTGCTTTCTTTAAGCATAAAACCTGTCAGAGGACAGCGCCTGAAAAAGTTGTGAAGAGGCGTTCGGTGCACCACCCTTATCCTGACGGGGCTGCATGGGAATTTCTGCTTCTCTTGCCTCATCAAGCACTTCCTATTTGGGCCATTTCAGTGTGAGAGTGACAAAGAATGACGACCTCCAAAGAGGCAACTATGTCTACCTGACTTTTTCTTCATTAAGGAAGCTCTACCCGGAAGGCTAAATGTGCTGCTGGCAATGTACAAGGTGTTCTCAAGGAGATAGACCATGTTCTATGTATTATTAATACTAGCTGTAATATATATATATATATATATATATATATATATATATATATATATATATATATACATATATATATATATATATATATATATATATATATATATATATATATATTTCTGTTTTCATTAATAGCTGGTGTTTTCAAACTATTGCACATCCAATTATTTAGTGTAAATGGCTGTATATGTTAAGAGAAATAAAGAAATGAAAAGTATGCAACTCCAACAGGGATAGTTTTGTCGAGGATCTTTGTGCGTTGTGCTGGTAGCGGCTAATGTAGCATCCTGCTGCTAGCACCAAGCTGCAATGAAGAGCCGGTGAGCTCATTTGTGTCCAGCTCCACATTGTCACACGTTTAATTTGGAGGAGACAGAGTTGTTAAAAAAAACATATAAAGAAGCTCAACTTTAATAATTGAATACCCTGTGAGCTTAATCATTCTTGCATACCAGTTGGATTCCATGATTATTATTCTGCCAAGGTGCTGGTCTCATTAGTATCCTCCTGTCCCTCTTCCCAAAACTGATGTATTCATGGATTTTTCTCTAAACGTAATGACTTAACAACTCAATTTGTATTATGGAAAAAAAGAACAGTGGTCATTTATTGTAATATGAGGGTTTTTTTTACCACGTTGTCAACAACTTGTATTTGTCATGCACCTACAACACCCACCCTCGTTGGTGTTGGTTACCAGCCAGCATCTAAAAAATACAATGAATAATGAAATGGGCTGAGAGAGAATAATGACTTGACTTTCTCTCTAAGACTCCGTTCTTGACGTGGCTCAACAGTTTGAACACTCAATCCACTCGTAAAAAATAATTTGTTCTTGGATGTTATCAATTTATTTCAGTGTATTTATTACAAATGAGCGGCTGCTGCGAGAGAGTTTCATTTCTCAGGCTCCTCGAATGCTCGTCTTCCATTACCATTCTCAGACAACAAGTACATCGACTAAACTTGTTGCATCCAAGTGCACAGACACACAATACTAAATATTCATGCCGCACATTCTTCCCACACAGCAGCACGTAGCCTTTATATTTCATGCTTAATGTAAGCAGGCAACCCCAGTTGCGCTGCACGACTCTGTGTCAGCAGTGGGAAGCTCATTAATCATTCTCTCTTCCAATAAAGATCATTATTCATCACACTGAGGCGTTGCCCTGCCCACATGCATGAGACAACAATGTAAATGTCAATATGAGCCACAAGCTGTCAAGTTATTTATGTATTTATTGTTATGAGTCCCCTCCCTGTGGGAATGCATCAATATTGTTTGCTATGGGCAACCATTTTTCTTTCTTTGCTTGAGCCTTGAGTGAGTGTCCCGCTGGCACACCTACGGATGATGATAAAGGCTCAGTGGAGGCAGATATGGTCAGTGTTGCCTCACACCAATAACACATGACTGGCCAATTCATGATCTGTATCAAAAGTTTCTGGTCCGCCATATGAAATAGAACCCCAGGGCCTGGAGATTTACTCTGGATATAACATTTTTAAATGTTGCTGCTGTGGATAGCATGGGGAATAATGGCCCGCCTGCAGTTTCAACAAATGTTGATCTTCTCTTTAGAGTGTTTTCATTGTATTTATAGACCCTCGTCGAAGACAGACGATTTAGATTCTTCTGTTTTAGTAGATTCAATATTTTACCTATACAATTAAGATAAGATGACATTTGGAGGGTTGCAGCAGCACAGACAGAAACAGAAAGTAGGAAATACATGGATAAGAAATTAAAGGCAATAATAATGTTGTGTAATAGTAATAATAATAATACTGTATGAAAAAATATGAAGCATTACGTATGAGATATTGTACTGTAATAGTGTATTTATATGCTAATACGCATAAAAGTATGACGATTTTCAACATTTCTCTAGCCACAGGTACAATCCCGTCTTCGTGCCATTGTTAAGCCGCTTCATAGGAAGCCTGGTTGTTACATGGCTATTCCACATGTATACGCTTTCCTTTTATCTTAAGTTTTAGAAGAAAGGTTTTTTTAATCAGGTTGTGTCTACTTTGAAGCAGAACACCATTTTGGAGAAATTCCAGTCATGGTTCTGGGAAACACCACAGCACACAGACAGCTCCTCCAAGAGTGATAAATGACTTCCCCTGTGTTGGGGATGCTGGTAAATTCATCTTAATTCTTTTCAAACTCAGTGCTGCTTTTGACGCCGTTGACCACACGATTCTCCTGGATGGCTTGACATGTCGGGTGGCATTTCTGGGTGCGTCCCTGATTGGCTCCGCTCTCTCATTTCAAACAGAAGGTTCACTGTTCACATCATCTGTTGCACAGATTGAAAACCTGCAGGTCTGGGCACAAACACACTGGCATCGGAACAATTTAGAATTGATTCAAAAGAAAACTGCGGCACGAGCAATGGCGCATACAAGTGTTCCTTGGATCGACCCATTTCCTGAGCTCTGAAATTGTTATTTCGATTTTGGTGTGTTCATGAGCTCGAAGTTTCAATGTGGACAGAACAAGGACTCGACAATGAAGACACGTTAGCTTTTTTGAAGTTGACTTGAGGGGACGGGAACACATTTTCTAATTTGTCAACATCACATGAATGCAGAGTGAAAGGTTCAAATTAAAAAAGAGAAACCAAGCTGCAGACATAATCACCTTCGTGGGGGTTAGTGATATTTGTAGATGTGTCATAACGAGGCGTATGCGGGTTTTGGTGGGCCGCTGCTTCTCTTTTGTCTTTACATGTTCCCACTGGGAAGAATTATGCAAACTCTTGACGTCTTATTTCATTGCAACACAGGTGACAGTCAGATGACTTCCGCTTTGTAACAAAACTGTTGCCTTTCAGACATGAGGACAAGACTGCTCTTTGGCCCCCACACTTAATACTGTTACTGCCCATTGTCCCCTTCATTAAACATTTTGCTTAGAAACCTGGATGTTATATTTAAAGGGCCGGTACATTTTGTTATCAGGTCCAGTTTCTTCCACTTCACATGTGTCTCCAATGTGAGGCATTTTCCTCCAACTTTTTAATCTAAAGAAACTACCTCTTAACTACCTCTACCTGGCTGCATTCCCCTGGTTAGAAGCAAGGTCCAAGAAAAGAGACCGCGTCACCCCCATCCCTGCATTCTTATACTGGCTCAAACTTCAAAATCCTTCCAACTTTCTCAAAATCTCTCCATGTTCTCGCCCAAGATCTATATTTATATATATATCTGTATATCAGAGCTTTTCATCCCTTCCAGCACCACCAGACCCCTCAGATCTGCCCACCATGTCTTGTTAGTTGTGCCCAGTTCAAGGAAGACGGGGCTTTTTCTGAAGTAGCTCCTCGGCTCTAGAATAGCCCGCCGGAGGCCATTAGACAGAATGATGCTTCTAAGATGCACCTTAAGACCCTTTTTTTTTTATGGCTTTTCATTGTGTTTAGCCGGTTTTTATTTGATTCTCTCTGTTTGAATCCTGTTTTATATCTACAATATCTAACTGCTTTCTAAAGTGCTATTCACTTGAATGCCACTGGTGTGGCTAATTAGTCAGTTTGATTAATACATTAATTAGTCGGTTGACAGAATATTTACGAACAATGATAATTGTTTGTGATTTTACAATTTAAAAATATCAAACATGTTCTGGATCCAGCGTCTCACAAAGGATGCTTGGCAGTTTTAATTTGTTTTATTTCACTGTCATTCATTTTCTATTATTTCTATCAATTTATTGACTTGGCAATTGCTGTTTTACTTGACGTAACAGTAATAGTTGAATTAATGTTATTTATGAAAATAAATATCAGTGGAACCCTGAAATCCCAATCTTTCTTAGCAATAAATGCTAGTTATAGGAATATCGGCTCGTTCACATTCAATGGCATCATATTGAGTGAAAACCTGTCAGATCAATACATCTCCTGATGCACAGACCTCCCATCTATCATTTAGTTCCATTTTAGCAGCTCATTTAAAGTTTTGCACAGACAATGCAGGTCAATGCACAACATCAGCATCATCCAGAAGGCTCCAGGTGGACAAAGACCAGACTTATAATCTATTCTCCTCACAATATAATTACAAATAGCCACGATCAATGACCACAAGGAAGTTCAACATTTTGGGAAGTAAAAACTTTATTTTAGGCTCTCAAAGCATCTAAAACTCACAATTCCAGGTTTTCCCTTTTTCCAGAGTGTGTGAGCAGACTGTTTCACTAAGTTAATTTGAGCTGAATTACAGCATGTAATATAAAAGCCAGTCATAGGAACAGGCCGGGTGTAGACGGTAATGTCGAAGGAAAGGATGAATCTGTGGAACAGATGGACTTGTACATGAACAGATGGACTTGCGCTCGACCTCTGAGCGTTCACATGTCTTTTGGAGCACAGCCTTGTGACTTTTTTTTGCATTTTGCCAGCCAATCAACTCAAATTCAGCCATCCAGAAAAAAAAAAGAGCAGAATTGATACATGTGTATGAGGGCGGGAGGGGGATTGGAAGATCATCAATAAAGATGTCTTTCGGATTCAGTGTTTGTCTTTGATTACAGTGAGGTAACACTGTGTGGTGCCTGCTTTGTTTAGTGAAGGTGATGTACTGAAGGTGACAGAATGTGATCCTCTCTATTTTTTTTTTTAAAAGTGAAACAAATGTTTCTGGCTCGCTCACTTTTGGAAAGGCCAGCAGCTCGTGATTGAAGGCATGACATTTGTCAGTGTCCTCTGTGTAGGAGGTGGAAGCCAAGGGAGTGCTTGCCCTGTTGTTGACATTTTCAGTGGCTGATCGAATTGTTTTATTTTATTTTCATAAAAAGGAGAAATGCGAGGGCTTGTCCTTTTCTGTCCAACAGCTGATAATGTCAGGGGAGACGCTTGGATATATTGATGTATTCCTGATGTAACTACATGACAGATTCATGTTACCAAAGGCTCTAAAGACCAAAGCTCCAACCTTTACAGGGTGAGGCTGGAGACAGATTCAACAAATATGGTTTACATAATCTGTAGATCGATCCAAAATAAAGGATGTTCTGTATCTTATGGTAAATATGTCTTGGTAAAGAAACTTTTTAAGATGATGTAACAGGGAAAACGATTTAGTACTAAATGTTTAATAAACGTAATCTTTGCATATCCAATATACTTAGTGGCCATTCCCTGCAAACTTGCTTAACTTTACAGGACATTAAATAATTTGTTGAATACTAAAAAGGTACCTACAACACACACACTGGAAGCACTGTACAGACAAGAGAGTAGTGGAGGTGTGGTACCCGCAAAGTGCCGATCCAGGTATGAAATTGTTGCTTTTCTGAAGCTTTGACGCGCCTCTGCTCTTGAAAATGGGAGAACAGCTCATTAGGCTGTTAAAGCGGGTCGTGGTGTCGCTGGTGTGAGGGCTAACATCGAAAACAATGAGTGTGGGCACGTGCTGCCCAGTATGCTAACTGTTCGCTGGCTGACGAAACTTCACTGTAAACTACCAACAAGAAGGCAATGCCATGCTGAATAATGGACTGAAGGAAATGGCCGTTTAGTCTAAGAAAAAGCACTTTTCTCGAATTCAGAACCAAATCAATCTTCATGTACTCATGAGATGCCTTTAAAACCATTTTCACAGACTCCATCAATAAACACTCATGCGCATAAAGCACACACACAAGAGTTCCTGCACACCAATACGCATTTAACAACGCGACACGAGATGACTGATAATCTGTTGATGGGGTGGTTTTTAGGGAATTTGAGGCTTTGACTGCAAATAAAATGTTTACTTCTCTGTGGCTGGATCCTCTTCATAGAAACACACATCACGTAGAGACTGCTGGCGATAATTTCACCAGATTTAACGTCACCTTGTCCCTCCAACCGTCTCCCCGTTTGAATATGACAAACTAAGGAAATGTCTTTTCATATATTTGGCATATCGATTCCCAGCAATTCCCAGTGTGACTGTTCATCTATTTCCCATCACTTTATCCAATGTCATGCAGCTTGATTGAGACAATGCAGACGACATTATCCTCTTATTTTTCTTCTTCTCTGCTCCGTTCATGATTTCATGGGGAGCCAAGGCTTCCATCGGGAGAACTCCCATGTGATGGATTGTAATAGAGGACGACAACGAACAGTTTTGACATATTGGAAATGCAAGATCAGCTGTATTCATTTCTGCAGATGGCTCCGCAATTACATTTAGCCGCCCATGTCACTTGTCATCTCACTGCTGCTGTAATATGATCTGTACAGCAGCAGGGACCTAATGTCATATTATTATTATTCCCTTTCCCTTCTATGCAAATCTTCTACTACTCTTGCACAACCCTGCCTGCCCTTGACAACATGGACATTATTATGAGGGCATGGATAAGCAAAAGCACAACCTCCTAGACAGAGACATAGTTTGCAGAGTGCCCTTCGTCTTTGATCTTCTCTATGAATATCAAACAGTGTTCTGTGACAGTTAATGCGGGAAATTACTTTTGATTATCCAGGGCTTATGCAGCACACAATAGTCTGGCCTTAAAATAAAACCCCACCTAAAATCGCTCTCCTGGGTATGAAAGAAAGCTCTGCAGTGGAGAACAGAGGCTGTGGTCAGCTTTATGGAGCCAGTATACTGCTGGAAGTGAAGACGGTTAAATAGCTTTCCCCAACACCTTTCCAGCGTCAGTCTTCACAAAACCCATGTCGGCTTTCTCTCCGCCTTCGAGCGCGGCCTTGCGGAGCAGCTAGGAACACTTTTGAATGCTACGTGGTCCGACAATGCGTCTTACCACGTTCCAATTGAGCGTAACACAAAACGTGACTCTTAACCCGACCAACAGGCTGAATTTAGTCCATCTTGCTCTGTGTTTGTGTTTTCTTATTCTCTTTTTGACCAGTTGCCAGTGACATATCCGTTCTGTCACATGTTGACTGTAGTAAGCTGTAGTACTTGTTGCGAAGAGCAGTAAACGTAGTATTTGCCATACCGAAGGAAAGCGAACATTCCCACCGTCCGTCAATATGTTACAAACGGTAAAAACAATGTCAC
Source organism: Clinocottus analis (assembly GCF_023055335.1). Classification (NCBI taxonomy): domain Eukaryota; kingdom Metazoa; phylum Chordata; class Actinopteri; order Perciformes; family Cottidae; genus Clinocottus; species Clinocottus analis. The sequence continues at coordinate 6,818,754 of NW_027175887.1, read as the reverse complement.
ACAAACATGGATGAATAGACTCTGATCTGACACGGTCCTCTTTTGAAGCTCAGGAAGGTGCGGTGGAATACCACTTTGAGTTTCATCATAACTGAGCATCCTGCTCTTTGATATAATCTTTCTGAGGATGGGTGTGAATCGAAGAGTGCACCTTGTGTGAGTTGAGTGGTTCATCTTCAAGAGCGGGACGTAAGAGCTTCACGAGATTCAGAGTCAGATCAGGTGCATTCAAACATGGTATAGAATCCGTAGTGTTGTATAACATGAGTGTGTCTGTATATTTGGAGAGCTCATTTGCAGATGCATGTAGTTGATAGTCTGGCCGTGCTGCTGTGGCAAAAAATATTCCATTAGTATTGATCACAAATAAAACCCACGGTTACGAGAGGTGTTGCAAGAGGTACCATCTTTGATGGTGGCATTAATAATACCTTCCAGCCTTTGTAATGGTCCTGGAGTCAGATTTTTATGCTGGATCTGAAATAAAACTGCCTCTTTTTCTGAGCCCTTATTTTAAGGATTCGTCTTTGCTCCTAACAGCTTTATCTTTATATGAATTCACAGGTTGATTCAAGGTGCAGTGTGTAAGATACGGCAGCAACGAGCAGGGAGCTGAAACTTCTCCCTTGTGCCGAGCATGTAGGAGAACTGTGGAGCGATGAGAAAACATGTAAACCTGAATGTGCCCATTCGTTATTTTTATGTGACAATACACTAAACAATAGTACACTTGTCAGTATTGTATGGCATATCAGCCGATAGAGCTCCTAAATGCTCCATATGAAGTGTCTTCGGGTAAACGCCTAATTGTTTGGTTGTTAATTAATAGACAGTGTTGGCAAGCAGTTGATTATGTTTTTCACTAATGTAGTGCTAATTATAGTTTTACACAATAGCAGATTCCTGTAAACCAGGTTAACCCTTGCACTGTTGGTGCTCAAATCTGCCCACTACTTCACATGTTTTGTCCTCCTCTTTTTGCTTATTAATTTAAAAAAAAACTCAAACAAAAAGGTAAAGAATCGCTAGAGATGTAAGGTAGTTGAAAACTGATTTAATATTTTCCTGCATCACACACATTTGCTGACGCACACTCTTGCACTCGCTCTCTCTTGATTACTGTTCTACACATACAGAAGCTTTTCAATTTAAGCTAAAAAATCATTAGAGATCTTGGTGATCAGTGGTTATTTCATTTCTGTCTGTATTTTTTCATGGACCATTGGCTCTGCTGCACCGCATATAAGAAAAATGCTGCTCTAGCAATAATGCAAGCTGCTGTCAGGTCACTTATATTGCAGTGTGTTATTTTCCAAGGATTATTCTTCCTAATGTTCAAGGAAACTGAGCCAAAATACCTAATCCATGAGGGGTACTTACTTAGACAAGTAGGAAACTAATGAAGGCTGGAAGACTACAAAAGACACATTCCAAGAACTTTTTCATCATTGGATCCAGCGTTATTGTATTTTCCTTTAAAATTCCAATAAGAAAAACCTTATGAAGAGGGTTGAGGCGTTTTATATAAAGGCTCTACTCTCTTTCACACTTCCATACGAGTGTCCATGCATGTGACTGCTATATCTCTGTTCCACCACAAATTAAAAAGGGAAATTATATTTTCTTTAGAAGTTAACATTTAGAACTAGGCGTATGAATCAGTGCTTGATTCAAGTTCAACTGTATACATTATGCATCAATACAGGGAAAATATCCCCTATATTTGTGTCCAATTTGCAAACAAGCCATATGGACTTCAAACTGTCTGTGTTGCACACCAGAAGAAAGTACAAATCTCAACAGTGTGCTGGGGGAGGTTGTCTTCATTTAGTCACACTTTTCACATGTTATTGCTCACTTTACAAGCAACGACCGCTTCCTCGCTCTCTCGCTCTACAACTCCATCTACGTTAGCTTTGTCTCTTGCTAACCGTCATGAAAACTGCATTCTCTCTAGTATAACAGCGCCATCTATAGGCCAAAATGTACAAGAGCATTGTAACGTAAGAAAACATAAGGCCACAAAATCATGAAACAGGACCAGAGAAAAGACAAAATGAGCACTTTGCCACATCTGCAAATGAACGGGATGTGTATCCAAATGAAGGCAACCTTGAGATTGAAAGTCACCAAAGTTGGTGCAGTACATCCTCTGGGGGGCAGGAATGTCCATACCAGATTTCATGGCCATCGGTCCAATACTTTTGATGGAATTTCCCCTCAAAATTACAAACGCCGACCTGCTGGTGGCGCTAGTTGAAATCCATATAATAGTTTTGGATGTTTTTACTGTCAGGACCAATGTGGTGGACCGACTGGCAAAACATTGCCATCTATACAGCCCCTTTGCTGGCACGGACACAAACGACAGTATGAAAGTCTGATTAGATTTCCCACAATAGCACTGAACATTAGCACTGGACACTGTGTGTCTGGTTGTAGAAAAGTGACCACTATTGATGAGTTAATGGGTATTTGATTTTGAAATTCAACTGCAAGCATCATCCAACATTCATGGATAATGAGGCTTTGCAGCTGGTATTGATCGTGTCAAGGTGTGAGGAAGCTCCACCATGCATTGCCAGTCATGTAAATCAATAGTGTTTGTTGAACATAAGAGCTGATGTGAAGAAAAGTCACACGTACCAAGAGAGCCTTCATTTTGAGATGATGGTTCTTAAAATTCCTGAAATGTCAGTAAGTCTCTGCCTTCATCAAGAAGGCCGACTGGAAAAGAAGGTCACGGCTGACAATGGCTATAATCTTGGCAGTGCATTAGGCACATCTTTGCAGCCTCACAGACATGCTGACATCCTCTCCACATCAAATGTGAGGAAGACAAAACATGTCATCCACTCAACTCAGCTGGTTTCCTGTTGGTGATTACGAGCTGCCACAGGTCCCCCGCCACAGGCCCATTACTCAGCTCTACATCAGCTCTGGCAGAGACTGCCAGATTGTGACAGGTGAGCTAGAGCCCCACTGGCCACCAGCAAGAGGTGACTGAGGTGACTTATTAAAAATAATGACTGGGTGTGTATGATGTGATTGATGAGTCCGGGACGACAGCTCGTAATCCGTAGCTATATCTGGAGGCCTTCTGCACATGCCAGCAGAGATGGAAAGCTCGAGAGTACATGTCATTTTAATATTACAATTTTTCTGCACCTGCAAGAAGAAAATGTGCCAATTATATTATTATTTAGGGAGTACAAGATGTTCGACCCAAAGTAACTTCTCTTTTATTTGATGTCTTTGTGAGGCATTGTATGAACCCGAGGACCCGCGAAGAGTACAAATTCAAAAAAAAGAAAAAAGAATAGAGTAGCACATGGTGCAGAGTATGTATTATAATGCATCTTTTATGTTTTCCAATAGAGATATACTGTCTTGGAAGCTCAGTGAGACTATCAGCATCTTCTGCAGAATACTGAATAGAGAGAAGATTGACACCTTTTTTTCAGAACCAAAAAGAATCTTTTCAAGCGAGAGGCACCTTCTGCGTTTGAAAAGAGAAAGATGGTTATTGGCTTTCTTACCAAGAGGGAGATGAGAGGATTAATATCAAAATGAAAGAAATCAACAATCCTTTAAAGTTGACTTATTTTATCTCAAACTGCAACCAGTTACAGGACATTCTCTGACTAATGCAACTAACTCGAGGGAGATCACAAGGGAGCTAAAAAGCATCTCTAGCAATCTACTTGCTCTGGGGTATATGTGTCATTTTCAGTAAAGATTGCGATAAACACGTTTGTGTTTTAAAAATACAAACAACGGATGGTAGCAGGTTGGCGACTGACCGATCTTTCAAGTGGTCACGTCTCCAGTCTTGATCATGAAGTGCACAGCTGGAAGGTCGCCAATGCAGATTGGTTACATGTTGTAGACAAAACGCCCTACGATTTGTTCAACCTGTACATAAACACGATTCAAAGGAGGCGTCGACTGGAACAAGTTCTTCGTGCACCTCAGCCCACAGCAATGACTTCGTCACTGTGAGGTTGCCTGAACAGAAGTCATGGAGAAAGAATTCCAACATGAAACTCACAATTAAACTCCAAATTGTTGTTTCTCAATGTCTGATAATGTAGGTTTAGTTATAGTACCATTTAAAACGTAGCTCTCCTTTCACCTGAGGTGCCCGCAACCTGAGCGTATTCGCATTGCACGTTTGATTTGAGAATGTTACAGTTTGTCCCTCATGAGTGACTACGGCTTCCCTTGCCTGAGGGGAAAGGTTCGGTTCACCCGTACTGCACTCTGTATAACCCCAATGTGATGTGATGAAGCTTGCTAGCTGCTATGCATTTTTGTTGTTGCTTTGACTGGTTGATTCAATGGTAAAAGGGTGGATGGCTTAGGTCCAAATTGCTGGAGAGCCCAAAACAACAAATCAAGCAATTTACTATTTTGGGTCATCTGCGTGTTCTACCAGTGGCTAAAAATAAAAGATGCTGGAGAGTCAGATGGGAAATCAGAATGGAAGCCGACTGGCCGTCAAGAACCGGCAGCGTTATTGATCGGGTTCAAACAGTCGAGCTAAAAGCCTGTTTGTTTCTGCGACGACCCGCGGTGTAAACTTCATTAGGATAAGCCAAAGAACACACAATTCAAACTGAACTGAAGACAACATTCTGGTCAGAGTTCAAACGCAGGGATTTAATTCCCTTTTGCATTCAAGAGGGTTTGTCTTTTGATTTTCGATTAGTTTCTCCATTTCCCTCTCATTTTGATCTCTATTGCTCTCCTTGTAGTTTTTTTGCTTATCTTTTTCCCTCCCCTCCATGAGCATAAATTTCCTGCTGGCAGCAGTATCTGCAATCCTTTGTGTCCTATCGCAGACCTGCCTCACTTACGTACTGTCCTGTGAAATCGAATATTATTGAGCGGCATGGTAAAAGTACATTAAGGTGCAGTGATGAATACCGTCCATAAAACTCCCAACACGTCACGTGAATGGCAGAATTTGTTTAATGTGACATGAAATATGTTCCGGATGTGAAGGTGTTTAAGTGGCACGAGGAGCCAGCTTGGCATGCGGGTCGTGTAATGGCGTGCATGAAGCCATAATAATGAGCGAGGTGGTTGTATATATATGTGTGTGTGTGTTTTCTCATTGCTAACTTTGTCGCTAACGCAGCAGCCCTCTGCATTATTTATCCGCACAGCCACAGTAGTACAACCACTTCTCAGGCGGCAAAGAAAGTGCCCACCTCGCAACTCAAAGACCTTTTTCATAAGCTTTACTCCTCTCTTCTTTTCTCTGTAATCCTTGAAGATATAAAAGAAGCTCTCTTCCCGTTCTCTCCTGACCCTCAATACCCCTTTACGCTTTTATTTTCTTTATCATAAAATGCCTGCTAAATTCTCCCATAATGGATATTGATTTGTAAAACAATAACAGCAGATCACAGCAGACAGCTCGCGCAAAAGGAGTGTAACCTTGGAGCGTGGAGGCTCTTCATGAGAACGACAAAACTGCTTGCTTGAGTGTTATGTTGCACATTTCAATTCACTCTTCAGTGCTTCTCAGTTAATGTCCCGCTTGCCAAAAAAGCAAATGAGATGAGAAATGGTCTTATTACCTGCTTATTCTGTTATTCTGTCTCTTCCCGCAGCTTTGTGGAAAGGAATGTCTGTGTATCGTGATGGTGCATGAGCTGCACAACATAAAGTAATAGCAAAGTCAGCATTCTGTACCTGATGAACCTACTTTCAATTTCAAACAGCCTGTAATATTACAAATGCAAAGTACTCATCATCTGGCCTTTCCTGTTATCAACTTCACCGATTCAGCTCAAATAATGGAAAAAAAAAAAACGGTTGAACAGGTGCCAACATGGCAGAGATTTTGTTCTGGTGGGAGATGAGGCTTTGCTGTGTCAGTAACATTGAAAGTAAGATTTATAAAGACGGTGGCCCACTTCAGGGCATTTTGATGGCTTGGACGTTACATGGACAGAAGGAGATAAAGAAAGGACTACTGGGAGCATAAAATAAAGAAAAGATAGCATCCCCTCTCTGGAGCAATACGCTGCCAGTGGTTTTGGCATCACATCAACAAGCCATTTGCAAAGCAGAGATAAGGATAATATAATAGGACAATACGCAAGAAAGCAAGATGAATTCAGAATGGTGGAAGTATGTGAGAGTCCAACATGACGACCTCGGATATACATGGAGGTACCGCAATGTAAACTATATTGCAAATATATTTGCTCTGCATTATTACCCAGGGGCATGTTAAAGAGTCTGATCTGTGGGTGGTTGATGCTAACAACTGACCTTTCTTCATGACAGGAATTTACGCTAATGGCCATGTCAATTTTGACTACCACTCCTTGGGAGGCAGTACACGGTAAACAGGCGAGGTCATGGCATGTTTGCAGCTCTCTGCTTTGTTTTCAGACATTTACACTCGCAGCTGTGAATATTAATGAGACGAGAGGCAATCTAATTGGCAGCAGAGCTGTGCGTGCCATCGCTCGCTGCTGCACTCTCAGACCGCGAGCTCGCAGCGCTAACATGATATTGGCAGCAACTGAGTATGACTTCTCTGACATTTCATACTGAACACGGAATAAATTAAAATGTTTCAACAGTTAAGAACCGACACGAGCAGCTTGTAACACACTTCTTGTTACTTTTGGACACAAGGAATAAAAAGTTAAAGTAGCATTAGGATTGCATTTTCTCTTTTGACCATTTGAAAGTTTCTGTGAACACAATACTGATACGCTATACAATGTTGTGCTGAAGTGTAATCATGCATTTATTTATAAATACAACCAGCAGACAGAGCCAAATTAGCATCAACTTGGGGAGTCGAGTGTCTTGCCACCTGATGAATGCAAGTCCAATATTAATTCACCCTATGAATCTGTTTGTGTCCACCAGCTTCAAAAGGAAATATTTAGCTCCATAGCGGCTAAATGATCCACTATATTCACCAGTATAGTCGCCAACTTTGTCCATTTTTCAAAGCAAGAAACGTACAGTAGGACTTTTTGCTGAAAACACCTGCCTGCTGCTGGAAACAAGCTGGAAGCCTTTAAACGCAGTTTGTGTAACAGCTTGTCTTCTCAGTTTCCTGATTGTTTATTCCCTTCACCTGGTCTCGTTTCAGACTGAGGTTTCAGACAGTGTGATTGTGAAGCCCCGCCCTCATTGTTTCCACCTGTGCCTCGTTGTCGCTGTACTGTACAACTTTTTACCTCATGCCACAAAAACATATTTAATTTCACCTTAAAAAAGAGGAGACTATGAGTAATTAAATGTGCTTTCTCTTTGACATATTTCCATTATTGCATGCATATTGAGTCAAAACGTTTGAAACAGAGTGTAACCATGATAGTAAAGCAGAAAAACCAAAGAATTTTCTCAAATGTCAGTAATGAATTCCCAGAGACACCGTTGGATGTCACATTTGGGTTAAAAAATACATTAAAACAGTGAACAGTAAACCTAAATAATGAGCTGAAAGATGCAGAATCCTTCAACAAAGTTCAGATAATTGTTTGTGTGGATGTGTTATTATGAGCGTGTGTTTGACATTACACACAGTAAATTGAGCAATTGTTTAAATAGGAATATTGACTTGTGCAGCTTCAACAAAAGAAGAGATTACACATATTAAAACAGGTTATGTGGACACTGGTATTGATTAAGGCTTGTTTTTTTTACGGCAGTTATCTCCTCTTAACAGGGATGACAACTGGGACAAACTTCTTAACGCTGACAAATATTGTCTTGGACTTTCCACCAGTGAAATGTACTTGTACAATGAGAATTGATAAGTCTCTGTACCCTTACACATTGTCCAGGCAGAGCGCTTCTCTGCATTTCAGGTTTGGGAACTCATTACCTTCTCACATGTGACAGCTAGACTTGAGTCGGTAGATAAGGAAGGAAGTGAGGAGGGAAGGGGGCAGAGACAGGGTCAGTGGCAAAGATATGCAAAGTAACAGATCCCCACTATCAAGGTTGTGTTAGTGTCTCTGTCCTCCAGTGGCTGAGGAGGAGCCTTTGTGTCTGGCTGAGGTCTAATGGGATGTTGACCCGGCCCTGGTCCTGTCTGTCAAACATCATCAGTCTTGACAAAAGGAGTGAAAGAGGGTAGCGCCGTGATCCCCTGAAAGCAATTCATCCCCATATAACAAAGGCAGGGGTGAGGGGTGTTGACAGTAGACACTTGGGAAGCAATGGCTTAGAAGAAAAAGAAAATGTGGAAGAATATTAAATTCACACACACATATATAGATATAATGGAATGGCAAATGACTTAATTATATTAATACTAATGCATTGTATTTGCATAGGGCTTTAACAGGTACTCAAGGCACACCAAACAGAAGTAATACAAAGTTCAACCATCACAGTAGGAAAGGCATAACTAGCATAAAAAAAGAGTTAAAAGCAGGTTTAAATGCAGCTTTGAAATGGTGAGTAATAGAGAGTTTCAGAGAGGATCCCATCTGGCCTTGGATTTAGCATCCCAAAGACACAAAATACTTTTTTATTCCCTTTGCCATACAGGCATCAAAACACAGAATGCGATATAAGATATGCTACTTTATTATTCATGTATAATGTTCCACCTGACAACGATGTGTTGTTGTTTGTTGTATGTTGTATGCTGTGTATGTGTTACGTTGTGTTGTACAATGTGGATCGTATTTACCTTTGCTGTTTCTGAGAAAAGCCAGAGACAAATTTCCCCTGAGGTGGACACATAAACCAATCTTATCTGATCAGAAAATGTTTTCATTCAGGAGAAGTCAAGATAAAGTGGTGTGTTTTCGACTCACTGTTTCTTATGAAACTGCAGTTAAGTTGTGTTTACACCGGCAATCCTCAGCTGACATGAGATTCTGAGAAATGAGAGTTGGATATTGGACCGCCACCACGTGGGACCTTTTTGGTGTTTCTCTACACTGAGATGTATGTGAATAAGATAAATGAATAATATAAGAAAAAGAAAGAGAAAAAAAAACATCCACATCTTGTTCTTCCAAACGTGGAGTGATGGTGTCATGAATATTTATCCGCTGTCCTCTTCACTCCGCTCCAGCAGCTCCAGTGTGTCATTTATTTTGTGCAGGTACATATCTGTCTAGAGCGTCTCTGTTTTGCAGAGGTGAATGAACCTGTAATGTGGTACTTCATATTCTTCCGATCCGCGCCACCTCTGTGGCAGTATGGCATTAGATAGTCGATCAATCATGTCAGTAAACCATCCATGAGAGGGCCAGTGTCAATAAAGGAGGAGGAGCATGAAATGAAAAATCCATCTTTCTGCATTGAAAAACAACAATTGTCGATGTACTTTGCTTTCCATTTTGTTGTCTTCTTCAGCAATGTTAAACATCAGATATTAACAATAATCCCCACTTACATTAGCTTTGATGGACCATGATGTAGTGGAGTCACATGCCTTTTGATCTGTATTAACACACATTTATAATGATCAAAATAAAAACAAGTCGGGTTTAAATCATGTGGTATGTAATGTAGCGTGAGAAAGAAGCTCATGTTTACAACTCGTCAACGTTTTCATCATTGCTCATCAAGACGCTTATGATTTTAGAGTCATGTGAGAATTTTGCTGGCAATATTACATCCAATAAATTTGCATTAAATAATCTTGATTACCTTCGCTAATGTATGGCTGGTATTCATTTTATTTCCTTCCTACTTTTGATTCTGGGAAATGCAGAAAAGCCACTGACTACATTTGTGCACGATGTACATTACACCTTAAAAAGGGTTCTTGTTATTTCAATTCAGTCTGATTTGTAATCTGATTATTTTATGCAAAGGATGTATGTATAGCTGGCTGATTTCTAACAAGCGATGTGGGATACTCTGGGGGGGTTGCTGTGACGTGCGAGACAAAAGGCACATGGTTAGAGAGACAGATTGCCAAACATTGCTGTTTATTCAGCACTGCGGGGCTCCACTGCAGAAGAAAGACTCGTCTGCAGTTTTTTGATCAACACTGCTTCATAACAATTGTAAACAATATATATAATTTCCTCTAGACGGTAAACATACAGTCAGTCAAGGCAAATGTCATAGACTGCGAAGACTGAAGTGGATGGCTTTCATGGGGATAACTATTCATGAGTGGAAAGCTCACAGCTAGAGTTTCATTTACATGTTCGTCCACGTTCGTCTTGAATACGACGCACTCGCGTATTATTCATAAGTGCTTTTAAGCTGTTTATTGGCTCTTGTTGATATAGTGGTGGTACAGAGACATTAGTGAAGGAACCTTTTTGCTTTTACCAACAATATATTTTTTAATTTACACACGCGCCATTAGTACACATCAATTGGACATAATTATGTCACTTCTGTGTTAAAATAAAAACTCTGCAATCCAAACCAAACAATCCTTTTTCAAAATGGTATGTTTGCAACAAAATAATACACAGACGCACCGTTGGATTTATCCTTTCAAAGCAGCAACAACACACACATGTTTTTTTTTGTTGTAAGACATCACAAAAAGATGTTTCACAACATAGAGAGAATGGAGTGTTAGTGTAACATTTGCTGTTGGGATAGTGGCCGGAAATGGTACAGTGCGTTCTGCTTTCAAGCAATTAAGTGTTAAATTGTCTCTGTTTTTTTTATTTGCTGCTTGTTTCTGTGAACCCTACAGTTGCTTCACTTTACCTTAAACTGTGCACCATTCAAATGCTGAAGGCTCTCGCAGAAAGAGAGGTAGTCAGAGAGTGCCTCTCTTCCCACCAGCATTTATTGACAGACTGTCCTTCATAGAGGCACTTTATAATAACACATGTAACCATCAAGGCTGTGTGTGTGTGTGTGTGTGTGTGTGTGTGTGTGTGTGTGTGTGTGTGTGTGTGTGTGTGTGTGTGTGTGTGTGTGCGTGCAGCATTGACATACCATTTTTTTTCCTGAACTTAAAGAGAAAGAAAATAGCTTAAATTGATTCAACACGTTGACCTCTGAGTAAAGTACATTTTGGTAGCCTCATGTCACAAATCACACATTTGCCTCAGGGGACTCACAATCTGTTCTTTTTGACCTTTGTTTTGGAGCAGCAGAGGAGGGATCCATAATACAAAAATTACAAAACAGACAAAATGATACACAGACTGTGTGAAAGAGATCCAAGAGGAAGTCAAGCAGCTTCAGTGCAATGTCAAACAACTAAAGCTTGAGCCATAAGACCTCCTCTCCACTATGTGACCGGGAAGAAGACCGGCTCAGTAACACAGAAGGGAGAAAGAGAGAGAAAAAAGAAATAGCTAGAATGTAGAGCAGAATGAACCAGATACCCGCTGATAGTTGACATTCAAAAGAGAGCACTTTGATTCTTAATTCTCCTTAAATCCAGCCCCGGAGACATCCCCCATCCCGAAACCAGAAAAAGCGTCCCCTCTGTCAGCTGGTATTGAGGCTAACTGTCCTCTCTCAGAGACACTTACTAGTCTCACAACAATACCGCTCTCCAAACAACCACCAGAGGAAACCAAAGTACAACAGTGTGAAGAGATTACTCAATATTTGAAACATTGTAATAAAAACATTTTTTTTTAAAAATAACTGTCTTCTGGCCTTAAAAAGAGATTATTATAAATTTGCAGAAAATCTCTCTTCTGTCATGAATTTGAAAGAAGCAGAGCCAGGTACAGGCAATGACCACACATTCAATCAGGAACGACAAAAAATGATTGAAATGAAAAGAAAACTGAAAATGTCCCAATGTTCAGACCATGAGAGAGAAATGCACTGCCACCTACGATGTAAAACATTCAACTAAATAGGGCATGTATACGCTGTTGGCTAAAAGTAGTGGAACTGGTGTCCCATGTTCTAGTTTTAGGTCATTTTTGCATCCACAACCATTTGAAGACTTCTCGTAGGAGAGCGTGGCAGGCCTGACGAGACATTTCAATAACCCGGTTTGGATGACACAACGGTGTGAATGAGGATCTCTACATTAGCCATAAATAAAAAACTTTAGAGTTTAGCTTCATGTCATGTTTAACGTGCTAATGAATAGAGAGGATTTAACCAAACGTAACGGCAAGATTCTTAACTGTTGAACTTTGGGATATGTTGTTGTTCTGTTAACACTAAGACCTTTTAATAACATTGTAGCATTCGCTCATATACAGACGTTTAAGATCATTTTAGAACATGCAGGCATTTTTAAGCAGCGTGACCAAACATAACAGCTCAGACATGTAGTGACAAAGCTTGTAAATTAATGAACATTGTGTAAAAAAACTATGTTAAAAGGGACAAATACAAAAGAAGGAAACAGTAAAAACTCTATTAAAACCTCATATGAGACTTATAGTAGTTCATCTCAAGTACTTTTGATTCTAAGTTGATGGGCATGGCCAAGAAGATCAATGCTCAATTAGCATCTACTGCAACACCGTCTTTACGGTGAGTCTGCGTCAGAGTGTTCATCGTCACTTATCACTCCTTTCTTTCTCTGTCTCCTCTCAGGTGTTCACCAGGTATGGGAAGTGCTACATGTTCAACGCTGTGGAGGAAGGCAAGACACTGCGCACCACCATGAAGGGAGGGACAGGAAACGGCCTGGAGATCATGCTGGACATCCAGCAGGACGAGTACCTGCCGGTGTGGGGGGACACAGGTACGCATGACCGCCGGGCTCACCTGTCCTGCTTCGCTTGAACAGATAGGAGTTGACGACACCACCATCTTCCAAAGCCTCCTCAGCTCAAGAAGGAGCAAGTCTCAAGATGTGTTTGTCTTCATCACCTCGTGCTGCGTTCAAATGTATGGAAGCCCAAGTCAAAATTATGAGTTGAGAAAGTCATAATTAAGAGATAGAAAGTCATATTTATAATTGAAAGACCTATTTATGAGATGGAAAGTCAAAATTATTAAATGGAAAGGCAACATGATTAGATAAGTGCACATGCATTTTCAGTGGCCCTGACTATTTTATCTTTTACCAGATAACAGGATGGTATTATCTCATTATTTGTTTCTATTACCGCCGGAAATTGTCTTCCAAACAATATAACTCATTAGGTTTGAGTTTTTAGGGCACATTGGAGCACTGTTGCCAGGTAATGTATAAAAACAGCCTTGTTTCGCTTCCAAGAATAGTAAAAATTATGTGATTTCTGTACGTCAGCACCAGATTAATGAGCAGAAGCTTTCTGCTCATTAGGTCAAGAATATAACATTACTTTCTGTTTCTCTTTTTATACTCTTTGTATGTCTTAATCCCTGGTGGTACAATAGGTCCCTTTTACCTTTGTCCTAAAAGAGATTCACGCTCTCGCTTATTATGAAATATCACATAGGATATTTTTACCCAGGACACAAAACCTTATGTACAGGATATTGTTTCGCTGCCTTCTTTCTGTCTTTACCCTTATATTTAGTATGTTGTCATGCGATGAGGATATATCTAACTGAAGTACATAAAAATAAAAAAAAAATCAAGTATATTAAGTATTTCAAACCCTCCCAATTGTTTCCCACTAGCAGTTTATTATTCAGATGGTTTAATTCTGATTCAGGTCCCTCCTGATGAAATCACTTCAGAAGTTCCAGAAATGTTGCATCAGATGGACTTCACCTGCCTTTTCATGTAATGGCCCAATAACCGCAATTATTTTCTTAAATATTATACAAGTACATCAGGTGAAATTATTGATAATGCTATTGGTAACCTTAACAATTGTTCAATTACTGTGGCCTGGGTTTTTTAAGTATTGCATTGTGCCAAATACTTAAAAGATTTGCTCACACGACCTCAAACGTAGTCTGCCGCTGTATTCCCTCTGACTCTAAACAAAGTGTCAGTCACTGCACCTCCGGTTCTGAATGCCGATGATAATGTGTGTCAACTTGTCAGTTATCATAGTACATATTTAAAATCCTGTCAAACCCAGAAGTCTCTTTGATAATATTTATTACAAAGAGTAATCATCAGCCTGATGTGCATGCTGGAGATCTCATTAGTGGCTCAGATTGAGTATTTTAGGGAGGCTTGCTCCCTGAGTGAAGCTCATTAAAAGAGCGGCTCACGTCTGAACCAGTGGAAAGCCAGACGGGGAGAGTTCCCAGAGCAGCTAGCCAAGCCACGAGGAGCCCAGCAGACGGGCATTATTTACTTTACGGAAGATCCATCATCAAAGAATCACAACCTATCAATCCTCCTCATGTTCTTGTGTGAACAGCAGGTCCCTCAGCCCCCTTGTCCTGAACTCCTCTTGGTTGCTTTTCTCTTCAATCAGACCGCTCCAGCCACCCCACTGACAACACGTGGAGCTCCTTCTCCCAGCAGGCAGCAGCTTCCAATGTCCTTGTTTATCCCTGTGCGGTTTAATTAACCCAGATGAGCTGAGTCAGCCTCAGCAGGGAGTGTGGTGTTTCCTCAACTGATCCAGATCCCATTGCTGTGCAGACATGATGGACACACACTGCTCGGGGACTTATCCCCCATCTCCTCCCACCAATTACCTTTTTTTTCTCCATCCAATACCCGACACCTTCTCCCCCCCGTGGATTCTCTTATTGTTCATCATCGAGAGGCCAGCAGTCGGTCTCTGGGGTTCTATTAGCACGCGGCTCTCTCCAGGGAGCTGCAGGCCAGCCATGAAACTCCTCCTCACTTCATCATGATGGACAAACATGAAAAAAAAGCCATCTTTCATCGTGTTCAGACTTATATAAGTTTGCATGGTGTGAAAAAACTGACGGCCTGTTGCTTGGATACCCGGCTCTCTCCTCATTGTGTTGCTGACCACACTGCTCAGCGGTGAAATAAAGGGACTGTATGTGTCCTTCTGTTTTTTCCATCCAGACCATAAACAATCACTTATGATTATGACTTTGAATCATTCAGTTTTTATTGTATGGATTGATATCATCTGCCGGCTGCACCTCTGTTACAACATTTAGACATGCTTCTTGTTTTTGTGATTGATGTATTAAAAAAATGCTGAAAAAAGTAACTTAAAATGAGTTAGAAATATCTAACCACAACATGCACAGTTTATGAGAAACAATTTTTGTGAACTTGTGAATCCGTGAGTCTCCAATACATTTCCAACTCTTGCCACACATTGACCTTTTTTGAAAAGTAATTTGCAGTTGCAGTGTCAGACCGTCCTCTTGGATATTAGATTCGTCAAGCAGTCTTGATCAAAGTAGTCTGTTTACACACTCGGCGCCCACCACATGTCTGCCTTCAGCAGCACAGCCACAAAATGTTTGCAGTGCGGAGACAAGACCTTAAAAAAAACATCACAGCCTGTGAAATCTTCAAGTTTCAGAGACCAACGTGTCAGGAAGCTAAACTTGAAGACTCAATATTTCAGAGTTCCCAAGCAACCAGTGGCGTTAAGCTCACCCACGGTGTCTATTTTTAACAGTGATGTTGAATATGAGTGATATGCAAACAGTTTGATTTGATCTATTCTCCGAGAGTAGAAATTAGAAGGTTACATCAAGTTCTCTAATGTCTCCCTTTTTGTTCACATCACTTTAAGTCTCCTTCTGCTTCTGTCTGTGTGCCATCCGTCATCTCAGATCTTGGCTCCTGCTCTGTGTGGAAAACCGGCGGGTAAAGCCCGACACAAATTCGAAAGCAGCGCTAAGATTTCGCCTTGCCTCTGCACTCCTTATGTCTGCTGTCATTGTATCAATGCGATGCTGGAAAAGCACTCTTGAGAAGCAGCTGAAGGAGCTGAAGAGTGTTTGCTCAACAACAAGTTAAACCAAGCTGCAAAGCTGGAATGGAAACACCTTGATCCTTTTATCTTGGCTACTTGTGTCTGTTCCCCTTTGAGGTGTTTGATCAGCGGGATGCTTGTGTCTTTGCAATCTGTGTCAAACTATTACTTCTGCTGGTTGGAAACAAGTGCACCAGACGCGTGCTGGAAAGACGTTACTGTTTCTTTAAGTGGTATCCTGACATCTTACAATCTGTGGCGCTCGTTTGCTTCCGTTTAGAGGACATTTCTTTCATTTTTAATGTTCTCATAAATTGTGCGTTGTCTCTGTGGCTGCACAAAGTACATTTGAACCGCAAAATTCAACATTTTTGCAAACTAGGCAAATACAATGTGACGGTTTCTCTGAACTGACATTGGTTTATATTTTACATGAACATGTGCTTAATGTAGTTTGATCACAAATATCTGAACTACTAGGTTCAACTAATAACATTAGTGATGAAACAAGTGGTGCTAATTAATGTAACGTATATAAAGATGACAAGAATCGAATATGGTGGCTTTTTTCACATTCCACCTGAATTAACTGAATTTAAAGCTGCAAGTACTTTATTTTAAAATGCACATTTCTCAAAAGCTTTCTGTTATATAATGTATTCTTAAATGCATTCCTTATAGTACTTGAAACGAGAAGAACATGCATTTATTATTAGTGCATGCATTATTTATTATAATCCAGTTAAATTTAAAAAACTGACGATAAATATACACTAAATCATAAAATAGACATTATTGTGATGTTCCAGACCTTTGCATGAGGACATTTTCTCTAAATGGACCTCGTTGAATTTGAATTCGCTGAATATAAATCTGCATGTAAGTCAGTACTTCCACATTAGGTACTGTTAGAACTGTAATTATGTAAATGTATTGACACTTACTGAGGACATTTTTACGCCATTACAGTAAAAGCTAGCATTAACTCACATTATGCAACAACCAGAATGAACCACCAGATAAGATGTGACATTGTTTTGTTTTATTTTAAACATATATCCATAAACACTCCAGCATCCACCCCAGTTGATCCTCTCCTTTTACCTCTCATGCTCCCTCACGCCCAAGCACTTGAACCACCTGAATTTATTCACTGTCATACAAAGCTATAAGATCTAAATTATGCTTGTAGCAGCAGCAGATAGCGCCATCATTTACCACAACTCATCATATAAAGTCCAATGTGCGTGATAGTGGTGATGAAATACACAGTAACTCCAAATCTGTGCTATCCTTGATATAGCCAGTGGTGCACTCAACACCTGGCACTGTGGGAGATATCCTGTGGGGCTGCTGCATTAGGGAGGGCAGTATACCTTCCACACACACAAAAAAAAATCAATAGAAGTTTTCCTGGTGCTGTTTGTCTCTTAAACCACACCTGTGTGCATGTCATGAGAGCATGCTTCATGGGAGTCGAGGATGGGGCTTACTGGCTAATCACAAGCCAGTTAAACTCACGTCATAGGCTCCACCCACCAAAGCCTAATCCCGCCCCCTTTGTTGCAGCTATAAAACAGTGGACACATTGTTTTAGTATGGTTGTGTATACATTACACATTTGTGTACAAGGTCTCGAGCTACCGGGTGCTCCAGTTTTATGCTTAACTTGTACAAAGAGTAGGTATTTTGCATACTGGATGGAGCTGAAGCTCAAGGTCAAAGTACAAAACGTTGTTATCCATTAATCATGCTCATTTTTTGATATAAAAAGCAGAACGAACTGAAGCACAAACAAGCTCACAAGCCCTGTTTGCTCACTCACACATTCATTTTGTGTGCAAATATGAATGTTTTTTTCACTCTTAGTGAAGAGGTTGTAGTCGTTACACAAGATGTATCTAAAGAATAGGACAATGGAGTCATATTTCAAGCTTCTCGGTTGAGAAGATCGGCTGCTTTTCAGAAAATCTCCGGGTTTTTTAAGTATAGTCAGACAAAACAAGTTGTGTTATGTCACAGTGTTCTGAGTTGAAATAACATGTCTGACATTTTCAAAATGTTCATATAACATTTTCTTTTCATCATTGTGGATTACTGTTCATATCGATAAAAGCAAAACACTTTTCAAATTCACAATTACTGAGAAAATCTGTTCGGTCTGTTTTCAGTCTTTCTAATTGTATCCAGCTTGCATTACAAAGATCTGGCGTTAAGTCCAATACATATCAATCCAATGTATTTGCACATTCATTTTTTGTTTTACAGCACTTTGGTTGACAAACACATGACAGCTGAATAAATTATTATTGATAGATATTGTTGCACAACCGGGACATTTAAGTTTAACATTCACCGTATCATGTTAGTGCAGCTAACTGTTTACAAAAAACAACACAGCTATGTTTACAACAATGTAACAACAAAAAATAGTATTTTATTGAACATCTTTCTAAACAGTTTTTTAAAGTTAGTATTATGAACACGTACCTTGAACAAAGACCATAACCAACAATATGTGCTGCTAAGCGATTGCATATGCAGTCTGAGCCTGAAATGCGTATACCTCTTATAGAAAATCATTGTTTTACATCTACCCATAAAAACACACCGAAGCAGCAAACTGGGCGTCATGTTCCTTTATCACAATGAACATCTAGTGCAGTTAGTGCCGATATCTCTGTGTTGTGTGGACATCACTGAAGGCTCAGGCATGCAGTTACTTATTTACAATGTTAAGTGTTCTTCATAATGAAGGCATTTGTCACCCAGTGCAACAGAGTGGCTTTTATAATGTGTTTTTGGACCACAGTGGGTAATTATATGAAATGGTATGGCTACTAATGGAGTTAATTAGTCCATTAATTATAAGACGTATAGTTTAATATCATGTGTTTTCCTTTAACATGCCACTAACGAAAACAAATGGTAATGTAGGATGAAATGAAGAGTTTAAGTCATCAAATGGAATCCCAATCCACATAATTTCATGAAACACATCTGTGTCTCGTTTATCTTGGTTGAGATTAGACCTGGTTTAGTCTTCTTTGCTTAAGTAGTAACACATTGTCCTGTTTAAGACTTGGACTAAGCCTAAAAACCTCCCCAAGAGGACTAGATAACACTAAATGACTAACATTAGGACACAGGTGTGGTGAACTGGATCTCCAACTGCAAACCAGATGTCAGTGTTGGATCTCACTCGTTCTCTTGTGGCTGAACGGCCAAATCCCAGCAGCTGGGTTTGAAGAACTGGTGGAAAGCCTGAAACCAGACGAGTAGAAGCTATTATGCATGTTATTGTTGTATACTCAGCAATATTCAGTATACTGCTCTGGAAACATGTTGTGCTACAGTCATACTCTCCAGTGAGTACAGTAAATTAAGCAGATTCAATTAAATGTGTGTGCTAAATACACAGAGAGCTAATGGCTTCTTAATGGCACAGCGAACACAAGGACAAGTCACAGAGCTGGACAGAGTAGGATGAGACATAAAGGACATAAAACCAATCAGCCAGTGCTAGACCTTCATTACGCTGGACGTGGTACTATATTTTACAGGATGGAGCGGAGGCTGCAGGAGAGGACACAAGGATTTAACTCCCCACACACACATGAACACGGAGTCAGCAGTCTGTCACAGCCTGTCATCAGCCTGCACATTTATACGCTTGTTCTCTATTTCTGACACACACACACACACACACACACACACACACACACACACTGATTATCTCTCTCAAACAGCCAATGTTTCTTTCATATTCTTTTTCACAAACACACACACACACACACTCACAGAAACACACACTCTATACTGCACTCTTTGGGAATTATAATTTTCAAACACACACAGACCAAAAAAAAAGGCACGTTTGATCCCTTCATCTTTTCTTTAATATCAATGCATTTGAGCTGTCGTTACATCAGTCGCTGCCGATGTTTGATTGATGAGCGTTTTGTTTAGGGAAATAATACTGTGTGTGTGTGTGTGTGTGTGTGTGTGTGTGTGTCGTGGCTTTGTGAGGCTGGCCGTGCTGACAGGCTTCGATGTCTGTTGGTTGCAACGCGAGGTGTCTGGTCGATTGTTCGGCAGGGGAAAAAGTAAATCCGGCAGCTCACCACAGAACATAATCGATTTAGAAAAAAAAAATTGAGCGCTCTTTTTTTATTTCCCACGAATGTTATGGCTCCCTTTTCGTCCTTGCCCATAACTGTGCGTGATTGTGTGCATACAAGGGCTGAGAATTGCAGGATAAAGGTCTTTTTATGGATGGAGTCAGCACCGAGAAGAAGCCTCTTTCTTTTTACTGGTGTTTTAAGTCAAGACTAATAGACCGACGGGTCACCAAGAGTTTGTGTTACAATAATTCATCTTAAAACCTTGTTTGGAGTTGAAAGAGCCAAATTTGCTAAATGTTTCATACAGAAAATTCAGTTTTTGACTCTGGCAGCATCTGTTGCATATGAACAGCTTTTTTCGCTCCTTTATTCCCAGAGCAATTTATCTGAACCAGTGAAAAAAGCCAAAGACATTTAAGTTTTTTTATGCACATACCGGTTTGTTTATTGCCTGAATAAATCATCTAACCTCGTCTTCCCATCTGTCTTCCCTTCCAGAGGATACAGCCTTCGAGGCAGGTGTGCGTGTGCAGATCCACAGCCAGGCGGAGCCCCCGTTCGTTCACGAGCTGGGCTTCGGCGTGGCCCCCGGCTTCCAGACTTTTGTAGCAACACAGGAGCAGAGGGTAGGTGTCCCTCTCTTTCACTACTCAGTTAATAGCGTTTCTCCTCCTCGTGTTGTGTTTCAAGTCTAATCCATACTCAACTTATCGCTCAGAGATAATTAAAAAAAGAAAAGAAATACATTAAAAAAAAAAACCTCTGTGATGTATTGCTTGCCATAACAGGCATGGTGTGTGTGTATGTGTATGTGTGTGTGTGTGTCCTAGCCCCATAACCCCTAAATTGGCCTCTGTGGCCCCGTGGTGTTTGCTAACTGACAAACGATAACTTCCCCCACTGTCAGTGGCTTTGTCTTTGTTGGTAGAGAGCTGCTCTACTCCAACTCCGTCATACTGGAGCTGTGCTCCACCACACAAGGCCAACATTAAAGGCCGCAGGTCTCACAGATACAGCCAACGGTAGTGAATGTAAATAGACTCCTACTTCACCAGGCTGTGTGTCTCTCTCTCCCATGTCTCTCGCTAGAGTTGCACATGTCTCAGTGAAGGTGCATGTTTCTACACTGCCACGCTGCATAATAGTGTGACTTCTTGTCAGTTGTTTGACTCAACAGCAGGAGCACATTGCCCTTTTCATAGCAGATATATTTATGTCAAGATATTCAAGAAGTCAGGAATTAATTTCCTTCTCATTTTCTTCTCTCTCTGGCACACGAATTCACGTTTTGTTTCTTTGGCAACCACTGTGAGTGCAATGAAACCCACAATAGCTGTGTTATCCACTCCGCTGTCAACACAATTCTGACACATCAACACCTTTAAATTGATATTGGTACTCAAAGCGAACGGTTGCCCATTTACTCGTCCAGATACGACATTTGTCCCAACATCTGGAAAATATAAGTAACATTGTACTAAATATTAGCCACTGAAAGCTCCGCTATGCTGCAGGGTACCAGCTTCGCAGGGCAGGTAGTAAACTTTGGGTACTTGAGTCATATTTTTTTCCACCAGGTTGGTTTTTTAAACATCATGAGAAAGTATGTCCTCTTTTCTAACTCATGAACCATCTATATTAAACAATGGGTGGGAGGTATGTCAATGCATGGAGGCCTGGATAGATACGTGACATGATTGAAGCTATTGCGTATTTGTGCTTGTTTACAATACGTATGAGCATGACAAAGACTTAAGACCATGCATCAGCGTGAAGATGAGGACAGATCATTACACATGGTGCATCCTCCTAATTCATATCATTTCATCCAGAGTTCAAATAGAACTGAAACAAACACAGAGTAGTCTCTAAATGTCAATTTCCACCACTGAACCTGTGACTATTTGTACAATTCCGCCACATTCGCTAATATAAATGAAAATAGCTGCCAGCTTAACAGTACATGTAAATAGATTCTCAAAGGTCGCCCTGGTGCATACCAAGATACTGAATGTGAGGGACTGAAATTATATAAAAATGAGTTCAGTTTGTATTTCAAGAACTTTTCTGAAGCCAAATTCAGTCGGAACAGTCTCACTACTGAACATCACAGCTCAGTGTGGCGCTGCGATACAAAGAGTCACCTCAGCGGTAGGCAGGAAGGAAGTGGAGGAGATCTTAACCAGCGATGTTTAGGCCCCCTGGGTAATGAGCCTCAAGGGTTCCTGTCATCTTTCAGCCCAGTTCTTTGACTGGCAGGAGTGAAGGCAGTTCCTCCTCCGCCTGCCTGTTGCGAAAACACTGCCCTTATCCACAAGCCTGCACAGTGGGGAACACAGCAAATTTAGCTCCAGCTAATTAATGCACAATTTCACTTTGTATCAGAAGTCTGGGAAAATATCTCCTGCTGCGAGACGTTCCCACCTGTCTTTTTAAGCTCCTTCTTCTGCAGAAACCCGGAGGGCACCGTTAAATATGTTCAAAAACAATCCTAATAATGATGATTGGGTAGAGTATCTGGGTCACAGACTTGGGATGGAGCCTTGTGGAATACATTTTTAAAAAGCCTTGGTGATTAGTGGATCTTTGTAATGGATAACAATCAGTCTTCCTGTGAAAATTACTTTGACAAAGAGTTTGAATTAGCTTATTTGGGGTAATAGTATTGGGCCTTGATCAAAGCGGTTCAATCAAGTGAGCGAAAAGCACAAAGTGCACGGCCTATACAGTAAGGGTTTCAATGCATCTTTAGACTTTTAAATTAAGGCTCTCCAGACACAGAAATTGCTCTTCTGTGGGCTTTTGACTGAAGCTAAAAGAGCACGCTGTTCCTGTACTTGAGAAAAACATTCTTTGAAAAGGATTTTCAAAAACTCCATTATAGTATGTCCACATGCACTTCAGGTTAAATTGACTATAAATAGGTGGTCAAAGGTCCCTGTGACTTTACAAATCAAATTTTGGGGTTTAGCAACTCAGAGATTCATTTGCTAATCCTCACAATCTTGCACAAATGTCTAATAGGATCAAATAATTAAGTGATAGATATGTTGCACAGACATGTATTTAAATACCACTTGACTGTTTGGGGGAGGACTGTGAAATGTTCAGATGTTGATGTCAAGCTTCAACCAGTGCTCTATATAGTTTCCATTTCAGCTCACCCAACCAGCACTAATACAATGACCTTATTAAAACCCACTCTCTTCACAAATCCAACTTTTTTTTTAACAATGTTGCCTCCTGACCAACTTGTAAAGCCTAATTAAAGCATTACTCTGGTGGAGCAGGAGAGCGGAACATTGATTAATAACGCAGGCCTCGTCTCTTATTCGATAGATCATAATCAGGTCAATTTAAGAGGGGAAAAAAGTGATATTGAGCACATTTGATTATCTGATTACAGAGAAATAATCAGATCTCCGATCAACCACATCTGACTCTAATTAACCAAGAAGTGAAGATTAGCTAAGGTGTGAAGGTGATTTTAAAGGTTGAGGCTTGTTGCAGAGCACTTTCTTTAGTCCCTAATATAATGGATAGCATCTGGATGTCAGCATTCATTGCTTGTGCTGGCTTCAGGGAGAGCATGTTTAATTATCACATGAGACATAGCCACATCCAGAAATGACCAGAGGCTAGATTGCTGTTTGGATTGGGGTTTAATTCATTGCCCTATGTGTTGTGAAGTGGTCTGAAGACCTAAAGCATCAACTTCACTGGAAGCACGGATGCAACTTTGCGGCAGGGTTTCAAATTCTGTCGGTATACTAACAAGCACATTTTTACTAACAAGCAAATTGTGGCCAAACTTCACCTGGCAAGATGTTGTGTTTCGCTTCACCCAACAAAAATTGCTCTTTTGGCAGGAGAAGCCTCAGTTGGGATGCATTGTGATGACAATGAAGGGAACTGGGAAAAAGAGGGTGATGGGTGATGGATACAGAGTGTGTGTTGGAGCAGATGGGCCTCCGCACGGCTCGGCCCGGTGTCCCTCCTTCATCTGCCGTCCCAGTCCGTTAAGCCACAGGAGCAGGAGGAGAACATTTGGAGTTTTTGTGCTCCCGTTGCCAGGCGGCATGGGATGTTTTTCCGACAAAGTCTGGTTATCTGTTGAATTGTTTTCCGCACCGCCTGGTTTGTTGGGTTTCTTCTCTGCTGCTCCGTATTGGCTGGTTTTCAAGGACGAAGGAATGCATTTGGAGGGCTGTACGGATCAGACTACATTTTACATGGATGGAAAAATATAAATTGTACAAAACACTTAGGTAGGGTATCCTAAATTGTTCAAAATCATAAATAATTATTTAACTATAACTTAAGGTTGATATACTTTATTGTTCTTCCTGATTTTTTTTCTTGCTTGATGTATACAGTAAAATTTCTTTTATTCGTTTCCGGGCTGCTGGAAGACGTTGCACATCTTGTGCATTCAGCAGGCCGTGACCTTCAAAGAGAGTTTCAGTCAGAGATCAAGCACTGCAGCTACTGCTGACCACAGCACCTGCTAAACTCAATCGACTCGTGGGCAAATGTCTGTTAGAGCTAAACCTTGGTTTAACTTTTTAATTGACTAATCTACTGATCAATGTTCTGCAGTGCATCTGGTTATTAATTATACTAGGAGTTCATATGATTTACTAAATAGTTGTACAGTCTGTACAAAAGTTTTGAATGAATATCAACTCACATAATCACCAACTGTTTAAAAATACTTTATAGATTTGTTCAAACTGAGACCAAAGCACAGAACGCCACTCGCAGACAGTTTAACAGGCTTAATCGAAGGTATCAATAAACCAGTGCTGGTGAATGGCTGGTGACGGCAGAGGCCAGGAGGGTGAAGCAGAACGGCAGGCTGGCAGACAGGTGTACGATACGGAGGCACAAGGGGAAAACAGGATTAAGCACAGCAACAAACACACAAGGAGATAACGCACTGAAGCAGGCCCACAAGGCGCAGCCATAAACATGAGCCTACCACATAGCCGACAGAACCGTGTGACAAGGGCTGGGCCGAACGCCAGTGTTGAAATACTGCTGGCCTGATTAGTTGATGTATTCCAGGTGTGTTGCTTGGGGGCAGGTGAAACAGCTTGGCAGCAATCAGGGAGCCGGGAGAGTTAGTGGAGAAGCCACGCCCACAACAAAACACACACACACACACACACACACACACACACAGGAGAGTACTTGAAACATAGTGGAGATGGGGACACTAGAAGCACAGTGATGGCTGTGATAAAAGCTCTCTTGTCCCGATTGGTTTTCCAACATTCTTTGACCAGAATGACTGTGAAACAGACATTAAAGTGCAATCTATGTAGTATTTGTTGTAAGCATCTTGTGTGCATCTTGAGAAATCCCTACCTAAACCCCCAAACACCATGTTTCCTCACCTGCAGCTGACCTACCTGCCTCCCCCGTGGGGAGAGTGCGAATCCAAAGCTCTGGAGTCGGGCTTTTTCCAGGTCTACAGTGTCACTGCCTGCAGGATTGACTGCGAAACACGCTACATCGTGGAGAACTGCAACTGCAGGATGGTGCACATGCCGGGTAAGTCTTATGTAAGATTAGATTGCATTGGGAGGCCTCATATGGAAATCTTAAGTCAAAACAAGATTAGTTCTTGGCAATAAAAATCCTGGGATTTTGTTTTTATATTCATCCAACTGTCTTTCAAGAACTTCATGCAAAGACTACCATTGACTAATTTTTTTCTCCTTAGGCGATGCTTCTTACTGCACGCCTGAGCAGTACAAAGACTGCGCCGAGCCTGCCCTTGGTAAGTCTGCATATAAACACAACCTCAAACACAACGACACACACACACATGCAGTACTTTCTGGTTTACATATTGTTATTTGCCTAAGCAAAGGATTAGAGTTATCTTTTTCCCCCTGTTGATACAGAGCTTTAATGCTAAACCTGCTTTAAAGATGAGCAACACCGCAGAGAATTTTAAGCTTGGGTCGGCTCAACTTAAGAGAGCAACTTAAGTATATCATCATGAATTCCAAAGCACTGGAGTAAATAACAAGTCTACTTTGGGAACGGTGATAGCACCGTCAAACTGTCCGTTTGAAACACACTTTCACAGTCAGTATAGCTCTGTAACACAACTGTCCACAGCTCTTCCAGTACATCCTACTAATGGAGGAAAGTGTCTGTCACTTCTTACCTTTCTGATTTATCAAGAGAACAGGATTGATCTCAATATTTCCCCTCGTGTCTGAAGAGCTCATCAAATCTGTAATCAACATCAGAGCAGATCATTTAATGGATGGGTGGTCAGATAGATAAAGGTGACATATTTCCTGCATTGAGGTAAATTTAACAGCCCTGAAAGTGTTTTTTGGCAGCCTCTGCTCCATCCTTTCCCCTTCAAGATTTTATATTAACGTTGTCAGTTTTAGTTTAATGTTGGCTCGTCCGGCTGTATTAACCTGTTAGTATGTGTGTGTATATATATATATATATATATATATATATATATATATATATATTGAACAGATAATTTTTTGTTTTGAGGAAAGTTCCCTCATGTCTGCTTGCAAAAGCTGTACACTCGAGGCAGACTCATGACATTCAGATAAGAAGGTTTCTTTGTGATTTCATCCCAATTAGATTCCTTGAAAAGTCTTTAAAATCAAGGGTTTAGTCTTCCAAAGCAGTGAAATCATGGAGAGAGTGGTTTCTTATCTGTTTCTGATTAGATTGTTGTGTTAAAGGTCACAGGGAAGGATAGAGCCTGTCCCCGCTATGCACCGCGGTACATGGCGGGCATATTGCCAGCTTATAAGGAGACATGAAAGCACGTAGGCACTTTGCAGTCACACATCAAGGGTTCAGGCACCAAAATATGAACATGGAATATTTCCGTAAAGGCAGTTCTGTTCTGTTTCTGAGCAACACAAAGCATGCACGCCACCTGGCCACCCGGAGACGGAGATGAAAGACAAATAGGCATGGAGACATTCTTTGGCACCAACTTGCCATGACTACGGTCATGTGACGTGCTGGACGCAGGAAGAACAATAGATTATGCAGCTTCAAACTTCCTTTGCATAAAAGGTGTGAATGCCCCGTTCAATTACCTGCCCAGCGGTATTCTCCTATTCTGTAATGCAACTCCGTTCAGTTAGGATGTGACTCCAGAGCTAAAAGTGTGCGTGTAGCCCACTGTCATATTTTCTGTCAGAAAATAAATGAAACAGAGACACAGTGGGGGAACATAATTAAACCATGATATGTCCTGATCATCTGTGATATATCCTTCTAGCGATATCAATAAATTATATCTGACGCTCAACTATAAATCGGATTTCTTTGTGGGGGTTTTGTCCCGTTCAAAGAGTTCCATTCATCAATCATTGTTTCTTGTTGTCGAGGCAGAAATGATGTCAGAAACTGATAAATGACAGTGATATAATATCATAAATAATAAAGACATTTTTTTGTAATTTTGGGGCACTGGCCATTTAAAGGCAATGTACTCACAAGGCAATGTAAGTGGTTGCAGTGGCAAAGCTTTATGATGAAAGAGCCCCTCAAGAGGAATTAATGTTCTTGCATATTCATTAAGAAATAGCATGCTATGACATATTCTCAAGTAAAAACACTGTTGGTAATATCATGCAATCTACATGTTTGATCGATACAAGTCAGTCAAAACATTAATAACACACTCTTAAGTTAATTAAAATACCTTCTCAGTAATACGATCCAGTGGGAGTTACAGCAACATCAGAAAACTGTTCTCTCCTCCCACGATGGTCTCTGTGCTCTCTCCTGCTGCGAGGGGGAATTATTTCTTGAAACCCAGAAACGTTAAACCTTTCACCATCCTCGCACAGGCACACACAGTTTGGATCATTGAATGTAAATTAATTCTTGTTTTAAAAGGGAAGTACTAATTTGATATCCCCGTCACAAAGAAAACTTCAGACAACAATGTTTGATTGGGTTTTTCTCACTCGATAACTGTGTCACTCAAGTTTTGGAGATGGCTCTGAAAGCATTTGGTGATAAGAGACAGCTGTTCAGCTCTAACAACTTGCGTATCTGTCATTTTCTTCCGACTTTATCTGACTCTGTAATCACGCACAGACAGAAAATGTCCGATTGTTCTTATAGCCTCCAAACTGAAGATGCAGAAACTGTCTTAGGTACGTGTTATTGTTTTAACATTGAGGGAAAAAAACTCACGTTATTATGAAAGACGGCATGGTAATTTGATGTTTTAGAAAAGTATGTGCGAGAAAACGAGCGAGTGGTGGACAAAGGTGAGGAGCTTAGAGAAAGAAATCAATCATTTGAATGCACAAGGCCTTGCTCTTGTGTATCCAATAATGTCTCATTTAAATAAAAATAAGAGACCACAGAGAAGCCATATTGAATTTTCTCTTGCAATTACGTGACTGTGTGGTCCAACCGGCTATTAGTGCGCCGTGGGGGAAAGCTGCCTGGTGCTCTGTGATCTGTGGGTCTGCCACAGAGCTGATGCTACTAACTTGTTCCTCCTATTCAGAGAATTAGGGGTTTGGGGATTTTTCAAATCCAGAGAAATACGTTTTCGGTCAAGAGAAACGACTCATTAGAGCTCTATTTAAACTTTTGCAGTTTCATAAATTTGGCTTAGGAAAGTGATTTATGGGGCGTGTGAGTGTGGCCTCTGTGCCGGAGAAGCTTTTGATGGAGCTATATTTGAAAAGCCGGTGTCGCTTAACATTACAGTCACTGTGAGAGAGTTGGTGTTGGCTGTGGGCTTAACACAAAATCATCCAATGCATTTTTTTTTTCTTTTGTCTTTCTCTCTCTCTCTCTCAGTCAAACTGCCAAAGCAGAGCCGTGAATGGAGCCTGGCATCTCTGCATCAGGACTTTGTCTCTGTCAGGGTGAAGGCTGTTTTCACGGATGCTGCTTGAGGGCCTGTTTGTGTTTTATATATTGTGACTTTGACAGTGACATTGACTTATACTGTCGTTCAGGCTTTTATGGAGTAAACATCCGCACGACTCGAGGCGCAGCGTGAATGGGGCCGTGTGCGTGTGTGCGCGTGTGTTTGTGTGTGTGTGTGTGTGGGTGTGGGTGGTATTTGTATGCCTGTGTTTGTCGGTACGGTATGTGTTTTCACAATCTGAAATCTGACCCCTGTCTTGAGTTTTCCGGGAAACATGGGTCAGATTTCATATCAAGATGGTGTGATGCGTTGAGCACAACGCTGCAGAAGCCCCAGATCTGTTTAGTGTAGCGTCTGTTCGCTGTGAGGGAGCGTTGACGTACAGCCGGCACAAACGCACCGCAGAGATGTGGCTAATTAAAAGTATCTGGCGCTGCTGAGTGTACCATTAGCACCATTTAACATAATGTTCTTTCCCATTCAAAGTTCACTGTAGTCTGGTTGAGATTTTTTCTTGTTGAAAAAAAAGATGGATAAAAGAAAAAAGAACATTACTAAAAAAACACATTAAACTCTTAATTACTCAATTAGTTTAAGCCTCAATAAATATGTCTATTTCCGCTGCAAATCATGATTACTTTTATTATCAATTATTTGATTATGTTCCCACTAAAAATGAAGGATAATTTTCTCTATAAAATGTCCAATAACAAGCTGAATTATTTCAAATTGATTCTTTGCCTGATATATTAAATTTCCAATTATAGAAAATCTCTCTCTGTCTCTCTCTCTCTGTCTCTCTGTCTCTCTCTCTCTCTCTCTCTCTCTCTCTCTCTCTGTCTCTCTCTCTCTCTCTCTCTCTCTCTCTCTCTCTCTCTCTCTCTCTCTCTCTCTCTCTCTCTCTCTCTTACAGTAACCTTAATGTATTAAGTTATTATTACTTCATAAGATATAACAACCTGTGATGGTTGTCTGTCATTTAGTATTTTGCACATGCTGATTTGATCAAATTCAATATGTTTGCACATCTTTTAGTTTAATAGCATACTGTAAATAGTTTGTGGCCAGTGAGCAGATTTACTCATAAAATATTCAGATAATATAGACATTGCTTGATTTGTGCAAATGGCTCTTCTCTTTTCGTTGCATTTCATCAATATAATAGTGACTAACTCAGTCTGGACAGAAGTTCTCGATACAAAAGGAACACTTTGGTCAGCCAGTTGGATATAACTTCGGGGCGGAGGCCTTAGTTAACCTGGCAACATATTCAGCAGACACACTGCTCACTGGATATGTTATGCCTTTAGTGGAAGGCTCATATATCTCGGACTATATGAGGAAAACTCTCAGTTTGTGTCTAAAAGAGCATGTTTTCTTTGTGATCATCATCCTCAACCCATCCTCCCACACCGTGTTCCATTTTACGTCCGCCCCCCTTCCATCGCCTCCTCCTGTGTGCAGCTAAACTGTCGGCTGTGGAGAGCAGTAACTGCATGTGCAGGACGCCGTGCAACATGACCCGCTACAACAAAGAGCTGTCCATGGTCAAAATCCCCAGCAAGACTTCCGCCCGTTACCTACAGAAGAAGTTCAACAAGTCGGAGAAGTACATCACGTGAGTAGCAAGTAACAATATTCTTAACCACGGACTGATGCTTTGATGCTGTATTAGGATGGTGATTAGAATGACTTAAATGCAAATAGAATAGAATTAACATCAACATAGCTTAAGATATATTTACTGCGGCTTAAGTTAGCTACATTCCAGGAACGTTCATGCACGGATGAGAACATAGTTAACATTTCTTCAGTATTAAATGCTTTCATTTAACCTAAATGCAAAGCAGTTGGGACTACTTGTAAACTGATTCACACCAGTTCTTTATATGGTTTGTCATGCATCATAAAGCATGAATTAAAAATAAACTAGTGGAAAAAAACAGCAAATATTCAGCTCCTTTAATCCTTCTTGTTCATGACAGATAACTCATAATTATTGTCCAATTTAAGAAAATTCATAGTGCTCAAAGAGATGCAGGTCAATTAAAGACCAACCACACATTTCACGAGTTCAGCTAATCATTTTTTTGGACATTTTACGACCACATTTATTGTCAATACATCAAAACCGACACGTATTCACACTTATACAAACCCACAACTTAGAGTCTCCACCAGCGGATGGTGGGGACAGCTGAGCATCCGGAGGAAAGACTTTTTAAATGGAAGAAACATGCAAAAAAGGATCTGATCCTCTTTGCTGCCCACATTGTGTCCTATAGCATTTTTAATGACGCATTTAAAGAACAGGAATATCTGTGAAAAGCTGAGTTACACATGTTCTCCTCCCACACTCTAGTTGCTCAGCCCCGTCAAAAATGGAGGGACTGGTGCTTGCCAAGTGATCGTCTGGTGCTGGATTCTTTAGGACTAATGCCCAATTTTGCCTTTTTGCAGGGACAATATCTTAGTGTTGGATGTGTTCTTTGAGGCGTTAAACTATGAGACCATCGAGCAGAAGAAAGCCTACGAGGTGGCGGGCTTGTTGGGTAAGTGTTATTCAATCATAACTTTATTTTCCAAACCTGGATCCAGTCTACATTAGTCACAGTCATGCTACTTCTGTCGTGTTGATAATTCATTGGAAATGACCTCTGAGTCATGGCAGAAGATTGAGATAAGCTGCGTGACAACAAAATCAACAACAAAATGTTAGCAACTGTGATATGTGCTTTTTACTGGCAGAGTACATTTCTACAATATTGTCATCTACAAATGAAGGGTTGCAATTAGCCTCTCTACGATCTTTGACTCAACACCATAAGGTCATTACACTTGCTTGTTTTTGTGTTTTGCTGTAATTTGTTTAGTTGACAAAAGCAGTAATCTTTAAAAATCTTCTGCGAGTGAAGCAAACCTCGATGCCATAAATCGACTAAACTTGACGACTAGGTGCAAATAAACCATTAAGTTTAGGATCTGTTTCTTTGGGCCGGATTCAGGTTTGACGTTGTATACCTACAACCTTCGGTTTCTCTTTGTGTAACTGTGCCCTTTGTCTGCAGGTGATATTGGAGGCCAGATGGGTCTGTTCATCGGAGCCAGCATCCTGACCATCTTGGAGCTGTTTGACTATGCTTATGAGGTCGGTCCTAAGATGCTGTGTCCCACTCTTGTTCTCACAAGACTGTTTTTTTTCCAATTGAAGACTTGGAGCATCCGTTGATCCTGAAAGCAGACAACAAAAGCAATGTCACTGATATGAAAAGCAGATTTGATACAAAGATGTACTTAAAATACAGAGATGAAGGACTGCGTGCTGTTGCTTTTCAATTACCTTTGCTGTACTGTGTGGCGCTCTTGAGAGCTCCTTCTGCTGCTTTCAGCTGCGCAGGGTTCTGGCAAGTACATAATAGTCTTTGTCTCCCTGAGGGGTGTAGAAATAGAGAGGAAAAAGTAATTTTACTTTTTTATTATTTTGATGGCCATAATAGAGTAATGGGGATTAGAAACCCTCATGTTGCTGACATAAGCACCTCTCAGGCTACTTTCAACAGTATGCATGCTCAAATGTGTCATCTGTTGCCATAATGCCACCATATTTGTTTCTGCTTTGATGTCAAATGTTCCTAACTGTAAAAAAAAAAAAAAACCTCTTTTATAATCATTAGGTGATGCTTTTCTGACTTGTATTCATCAATCTGCAGGTGGTGAAAGACAGACTACTGGATTTACTGAGCAGAGAGGAGGAGGAGGAGAGTCATGGAGAGGATGTGGTACGTGTGGCCTTTAACCTCCCACTTGTCAATTTTCCTCACAGAGTGCAATTTCACGCACTCTGACCATGCATATCAAACCTTGCCCTATCATTACCTCTCCACACAAGCATGGAGAAAGAGCACTCTAGCGAATCTTAAGATTGTGTGCAGACCGACAGGAGCGTGCCAATTTGGCAATGAAAAAAATCAACTCTTTGAAGGAGTTGACGAAGAATCCAAACCGCGGCGAGGACTCTGTATCTGCTGGGTATTAATAAGAAGTGCCAGGTTAGAATTAGAAAAATATCACTGGACATCACTAGTTAGCTGGCTGCAAAAGAACATTAATTAAGCCACTGATGGTCAGTGGGAGCACCTTGCATCCTCCTGAAAGAGCAGGAATAAATAAATAAACTCGCTGTGCCTTAAATGGTTTATTTGCTGACTACAAACCATAGAGAGGCAGGGAGACTAACATGCAGGAAGTTACTGTATCATATTAAAGCATAGTAGTATTTTATATTCATTTATATTTAATTCAAACAATAAAATGAAGTAATAAACAAACATAACAAAAATACATATATGTATACATCACATTGCAGGAGGAGGCAAAAAGCCAACTGGGCACAGTCAAAGTCTAATATTGAAAATGTTACAAAAGTCCAAACATAAAATGAAATATGCATAAAACAGACAACAAAAGAAAGAATTAAATATGTAATTGTGTGGAGTAGATCATAAACTGCTCCAGGTACAGAACTTGATGGTAAAAGTCACATATTTTGAATAAATCGTGTGGACTCATTGTCCTGTTAACAAATCGATTAAGCCTGGGTTGACCGGTAATGATGCCGGCTGGTTAGTATGTTAGTGGCTCGCTTTCTAGCCAAATATGGCAATTAGCCAAACCGGTAGTCACCTGCTCACCAGAAACACAGATTGTACAAGGATGCCCAAATGAACATCCCTTTCCCTCTCTCTGGTCTGAACGAGCACTAAGACGCTTTCCCTCCTTTTTCCCAGAGTTCCTGTGACCCGGTGGCAAACCACTCGGAGTCCATCAGCCACACTGTGACAGTCCCCCTGCAGACGACGCTGGGCACCCTGGAGGAGATTGCCTGCTGAGGCCCTCCCCCCCCTTGTCCCTCAGAGCCACGCACACCCAGAGGCCGCCTCCACTTGGTGGCGCCACATCCTCTGTTAGGGCATCCTGCAGGTCCCTAACAGGGGAGGGGAGGACAAGAACAGGGACTGGCCTAAGGACAGCGCTGCACTCTGTCAAACCGCCCTGTCTGAGGCACTAATGGGGATTAAGGAGCTGTCAGCTGGACTTATCTGCCCTCTCTGTCAGCCTGCACTGTACTGTGGTGGGAGGGTGGCCTCCATTGTGCCAGACCAGTGCAGTGGGGTCTGTGTCTCCACATTCACGCACACAGAACATCAGAGACTGGGTGGGGCAGCTACCCAGGAAAGGGGGGGTCATCCCCTGTGCAGCATATCTATGTAACAAACACATTAATATGTCGCTCACTGCCAAATGAACTGTACAAACTTGGTTTTGAACTGCATGCGTCAATCTATCTTGATCTCTTTGCTGATGCATTTGCTGGACTGCAGTGTTGCTTTACTGTACATGTGTGCAATTTGTCTCTCTCTATCTGCAGGACAGGCCTGTGACGAAGGCCCGGTGAGATATCAAACTTCGAATGTACAGATTGAACATATGGTTGTTTAAAATCATAGTTCAGATGAGACCACACCTTTGAAAATCGATTCGGGAAAGCAATTTATTATTTCTTAGTTGTTTTAGAGGGGAAGGTGTTGGGTTATGTATGAGCATTATTGAGGGGGGGAAAAAAAAATTGGATTACTGAAAATAGTGGAATTTTAATATTTTGCAGTCTGCATTTTGCATATTTCTTTCACCCGTCAGTTTCAGTTTAGTCCGTTTACTAAAAGGCATGTTTGCGATGTGACTCCAGGGGTGTTAAGCTGTTCCCTACAGACGTCTGTAAAGGGATGTCATACTCCTACTGTCAATTTATATGAATAAATTGCTTCTAGCTGCTGCACCTCAACCCAGCACACAGCTTAGAGGTAAAACGTGAATTTATTTGCTTGCCAGACAGCCATGTACAAAACACTGCTACAAATGAATATGCCCAGACTGTTGTCAATGTCATTTCAGTCAGGTATTACCACTTACTCAAAAGTGGCATCAATTTGTCTTTCACTCAAAAAGAACTTTCAAAATATTGAAACAATTTTCATGGTCATATAAATTATTACAAAGCATCATGAGGAGGGTTCAGCTAGGATTTTTTTTTTTGGACTACAGGGTCTGCTATGATGGTGTAAATATCTGGGGTGGGTGGGTGGGGCGGGGTGGGGGTCGGGTTTTTTTTTTGTCATAGCAACGGGTACCACGCAGACCTAAATCCAATTTAATCCTAAATAAATCCAGTTAAACATTCACTCCAGGTGCAGAAGTGACTTCATATTTATGACATTTGTTTCATGATGTTACTCTCGGTGAGAATGTGATGTAACGGGCAGTAGCGTTTGAGGGAAGTTGAATGTCTTGCTTGCCACGAAGGACACACTTTTGAATGAGCACCAGGCTTTCCTTTCCGATACCGGTCTCTCTGAACCTTCAGTGTCCTCGGAGGTGATGGTTACATTATACGGCTTCACACCAAAAGCTTGTGTGAGATCATGCGGTAAATGTAGTGCATATGGGGCCATGATCATCCTAGCTGGCCTCTGTCATCATGGTAATGTGCGTCATAGGATCGGAATGAATTCAAGTGCTTTGTGAGACTATTTGAATTATGATTTCCCCATCTGTGGCTCAACCTGCTGTCTGTGTGTACTATCTTACGTTGTGGCTTCAGACAGACACGATCTTCAGCCGACCTGCAGGAGTGTGAGACCGCCGCGTCTCGCGTCTCTTGGTGACAACGACACTGGCTGATTCTCGGCTCTAGTTTGGCTTCAATTGACAGCGTTTTCTCATTTTGTGATGCAGCATACAGTGTGTGTTTTTAATGTGAAACAATTAAATAAAAAAGTTGTTTTGCAGCAGTGGTGTCATGTTTTGGCAAGGCTGAGCAAGTGTTTGTATTGCACCTTTCAAAAAGGAGGGGATTGAAACTGCTTCAAATGTGTTATTATATCACTTTGTCCGAAAAGTCTGCAGCTATGCCAGCAGCTCTGTGAAGCTGCACTTAATACTAACAGGGTGACATGTTTTCCACGTTCACTATGAGTCAGCATATCAATATTTTCTAATTCACTCGACACAAATACAGGTGAGACTGATGGGAATTCAATTCATTTTGCCCGTATGTTGTCAATAACTAAAACCTCACAGAGGTGCTCGATACAAAGTAAAGTGATGCCCAAAGTTATTATCTTGTTTTTATTGTCCAGGAGGGAACTCAAACAGGTAAATATACATGTAATTATGTTCAGATCTCCAGCAGGATTCATCTTTTGGGGACCATGAATGTATGTCAAAAATATCATAAGAATCCATCCAATAGTTGTTGAGGTATTTCAGTCCGGACCAAACTGTTGCTGACAGACAGAGCAGGATTACCTCTAAGAGAGAAAAAAAAAGCAGGAGAAAAAATAGAATGGAAGATATGAAAAAGCTAATATTAAATCAAACTGAATAAACAGCTAAATGAAATAGCTTAAGTGCTGTGAGAAGTATGAATAGCTACAAATTTATTCTGACAAAATGAATTGGTAAATTGAAGAGTGTTAAGCCTCAATATAGAAGAGTCTGAGTGGGTGTAGAGCCAATTGATAGAAAAATGTACTCAACACCCGGTGGTAAAATCATTCATCAGGACATTTATTCGTTGCAAAGAAGAAGCAGTGTCAAAAGTACAACGTGATAGACAAATTGCGTATCCTAGACTGCTCTCCAAATGAGAGAAGCGCTACCTTTTTAAATACTTTTTACTATCAATCCAGAGAGGCACACATGACGACTTCATGGCTTCATCATGAGCTCTTCCCAGTCATCTGACCATCAGGCCTGGCATGGCCAAAAACACAAGGCAACAGGCGTCCATATGTTCTGAAAACAGAGACATATTGACTGTCTCATGACTTATCAGGAGACACACAAAGTTGGTGTGTAGATATTAACACGTGTGAGAGAGTTCAATGAAAAGTCACTGGCCTTCTAATACTACATATAATGAATGAAACTAAGATATGATTCTGTATTTAACAGTATAAGAGTATTTAATCAATAGTTAATAGGCTTGTTTTCCAACACCGGACGTCCTCTGGTAAAGTGTCATTTCTTGGGAGGTTCGGGGTGCGACCTGTGAACTGACACATACAGAGTTTCAACTTTACAGAGAATGACAACCTCTGCAAAAAAAGAAGAAGAAAAAACCTGGAGAATAACAAGCCAAAGTGGATCAAATGCAGCATGGCAAGGTGCAACGTCCCTCTGACATCCGTGCTGCATGCACTTAATATTGGCTGAAGTGTTCCCCCATTCAGCCTCAAATGATTACAGCTGCTTGGACAATGTCGGGGGCCACGCCACGGCAGCGGAAAAATCAGCTTGAAACCTGATTTAGCATGCTGGTCAGGTTTTCTTAAGCTTGGCTTCTTTTAAAGGAAATCCAACAGCAGCAGTGGGCACTGAAACTCAGAGAGCTATTTCTGTGGAGCCTCCTCGATCACGCGCTTGTTTTATTAATTCACCTCCAGCTCAGAAATGCACCAATCATATGCTGCCAGGGGGGGTCCATCATACAAAGATTAATTGTTTTGGTTTTGCTTTGTACAAGAAATGTATTGATTATGTTCTAATCCAACAGATTTATTAGAACAATATTCATGTTTAATGTGGATATTGATGTATGCAAGCTGCATTATTTGAGTAAGAACAACCTCTTCTTTCTTATAGAGGTGTACAAAATAGGCTTAGTGTCAAATTATTCCAAGGGACCTTCATGACGGGGTATGTTCTCGAGGGATCCTTGGAGAAGAATTGGAAACCTCTGCTTGAAACTGAAGAGA
Organism: Clinocottus analis; assembly: GCF_023055335.1. Lineage (NCBI taxonomy): Eukaryota > Metazoa > Chordata > Actinopteri > Perciformes > Cottidae > Clinocottus > Clinocottus analis. The sequence goes on along the minus strand of NW_027175887.1, from coordinate 6,781,205 downwards.
TGAGCTTTGATTTGAAGATTGCCTCTGAAGTCGAAGCATGAAAGAACGTGGGGATTGTCCTCATAAGGACTCTTGGTTTAGTTGAATTTCAGAGCATCAGTTAAATGTTTTGTAGTTAATATTGTTGAAAATGATTCATGGGATTGGGTTTATTTATATTAATATTCTACACATCGCCAGAGACACTCATCTGGGAGCTGCTGCAGACAGAAGTGCATCAACAACTTGTTGTAAACTTACTGGTTGCCTCGGCAGAGTGGGAACTCATACATAACAGAAGCTTAAAGAGCATTGTAGAAACAATAAGATCAAAAACGTCTTTGTTTAAAGTGTGTCGTGCATTGTTTTTGAATGCCGAGTCAAGAAGAGATCAAATGCTCAGCCAAAGACAAAAAGAGGAGCTGAGGTGTATAACTAATGTCAAAGTCCAGCAGAAGTGTATGGATCAAAATCCATCAGGATTCTCTATTAATTATAAGTTATAGTGTCCAGGAGAGTGTACATATACAGGTATTTTTTTCTTCAGTTTGCAATAGTGGATCAGCATTAGTGCTTGTAACTTTTTACTTTAAGACTTTCAAGGGTTTAACTTTCTTACTTCAGAATCTGGCTTTATGGATGTGTTAACATAAAAGAAACGACATTCTCTTTAGAAATGGTAGACTTCCGCTTTAGTCTGAAAAGGATTCTTTCGGTTGATAATTTATGCTTTTGGGGAGATCATCTTGCGCAGCATGGTGCTCAAACAAAGTGGAGATGGGTTTATCTCTTCTTTTGTTGCTGTCTGATCAAGAAGATAAAGAGGTTAAAAAGATTCAGCCTTGAGGTTCAAAGCTGAAGAAGCTCCAAACCTCTGTGCTTCCCATAGAAACAAGTCAACAAGCATTTATTCAATATGTAATAAAAAAAAAGAAGAAAAATGTCACATCATAATGTAAAACAGTAAAAATTAGGGCTGCGACTAATTGTTATTTTCATTATCAATTAATTTGTCATATTTTCTAAATTTTTAAACTGATTGTTTGGTCCATGAAATGTAAAATTGTTTTTCCATCTTTAAAGCTCTCGTATTATAAACTCATATTGTATGATATTTGTTATCATAGAGAACCAAAAAAACTAGAAAAGATTCAAAGACTCATTTCAGCTCAAGTGCAAATTGTTCAACAATCGATCGTTTCCTGGTTTCCTTGGTTCAAAGTTCAATCGGTTCCTTTCCTTCCTGCCTGAATAGATCGTTCTTGTATATTCAGCCTATCTGATGAAGAGAATTATGAACAAACGTTAAAACCATACCACGCAAAGTCACCTGAGAAGCGAAACTGCGATCACGTGCCAGCAGGCGTGGACACGCCTGCGCACCAACTAAAAACTAGAAGACGGCTCCGCCTATGTGCAAACTATACACCATTGTATTGCTTGTATTCTCCACCATTAGAGTGAGTTAACTCCATTTTGTGTAACATTCGGCTTGTTTGTTAGAGCTGCTTCTCGCCTGGAATCCAGACGAGAAGCAGGCGGCAGCAGCAGGAGGCGTTCATTAAAAACAGCAATCAAGTCTGATAGTTTTCAGCTGGCTTCAAAGTATAAACGGGAAGTCACAGAGAAAATAACTTCCTGTTAGTTTCGATCTTGTAGTTTACAGATCACGTTTGGATTTATTTATATGTGATTATAAATATATATTTGGGTAGAAATGTGTGTGTATCTGCATCCTTTGTTCTTTGTATGTGTGCCTGTGAAACACATTACTACTGGTTTTGTATAAATGCAATGTATTATTATGAACCACACAAGATATGTTTTTGGATTAAACCTGAGACTCATGGTCAACAATCGAGCATTAAGTATTACAACTACACATAAAATCAGAATTTTCTACAAAATGTGGTGTTTACAGTCAGATCTAAGAGCCAATCAGCTCTCTGATGTGACAACAACCAGGCGTTTCCCATCATGCACTGGGCCATGCAGTCCTTGGAGAGCTGCTGCGGCGCCTGGCTCCGAAATCGACAGCCGCCTCGCTCTTGTAAGATTATCGTTGATCAGGTGTGCATGACCTCAGAGCAAGGCGGGAGCGAGTCGGACACAAACCTAACCAGCATGCATTGCGCGCCTGATCGCCGACGATCGATTCTGCGCAGAACTGGCTGATCTCAAACGATCCTAATATATGAACTGCCTGCAGATTGAGTTCAGGGCTTTTTAGAGGAATGTGCAGACAGCTAATTGCTTTTATTGAAATGCATAAGTTGTATTATAACTATCGATCCAAGACGTCTTTATTGTCCATCTGAAGAGTTTAAAAACACGACACTGACAAACTACTCAACGTAAATAAAGACGGCCTGTGCAACTGCGACAAAAGTTACAGCTGCATGCCATCTCCTCCAAGACATCCTGCGAAATTGTATTTGCCATTTTTAGGCGGTGCGACAGCAATGTGATAAAACATACATACGTTTGTCTTTGCTCTTCAAAGGCTTTCTAGTTCTAGTGCTGTTATTTACATCATGCGTTTGTAATTGTTTATTACATTAATGAACCACAGTTGCTGCCTTCTGGTTTCTTCTCTCATATCTCACTGTGTTCCCTGTGTGAACACAGGCAGCATGTTCAGCAGTGAAAGAACAGAACATCCAGCTGGATTTGAAGTCAGTTTGATTTAATCTTCACATCATTTGCCGTTAATCAGGCGTCACGTGCTTGTAACTCTTCAGTCATGTCAGAGAGAGAAACACAGTTAGTGAGGAGATTAAAGAGACCATCAGAGATAATTGGCGTCTGAAAACAGAGAAAGTTGTACATTGAAAGAAAAACAGTCTCTGGCGAGTGGAATGAAGAAAATATAGCACATGTCACAGGGAGAAAGGCTTTAATCAGCAGCTTAATTTTCCTCTTTCTCACAAGTTGTGCCAATCATTCACAAAGTAGATTCTCCATGTAATTCTCTGTCCTCCCATACAGTCCAACAGAAGCTATTTCCAACATGATGTCTGGAAAACCTTCGCCTCAGTCATCCACATTGAGAACATTGCAGTTAACCTGAACATATATTATTAATGTGCCTACAAATTTGATGCCACAAAAGCAAAATTGGCAACATAATTGAATTCCCAACTCCAGACAGACACCAAAGGTGGAGAGCGGTTGGCTTCATCTTACTGAATATGATCTGTAGTCGGACTGACGGAATATATTACTAAATTAAATTAGAAAATATAGTTTGCTCCTCTAATAAATATGTGAATAGGTGCCTTTCAAATATTCAACCAGGCGGATATAACAGAATATCAGAAATGAAGTCCCTGCGTGATCTTGTACCTCGTGTGCGCTCGCTGACTATTACCCGGGGCTCCATCATATTTAATTACCTGTTGTCTGTGTTTATTGCTAAAGAGAGTTGATCACTTGATCACACGTCACAGACTAACCCAGCTGGTCTCTTTTGCTCCTAACGAGCCTCTGGGAAATCAGTGCATTAGTAATAGTTAAAATCGCTAATGAAAGAACACCTGACCGATGTTCATGAGTCAACGATCCTGAGATCCTCCAGGACAGTTTTAGGAGCATCTCTGTGAGCTCTGGTGATAATAATAATAATGATAATGATAATAATAATGATAATAATATAATAGTAACTGAAACAACACTGCAGACATCCTTCATGCCTCTCAGATCGTCGTGGCCTGATGAACTGGAGCCTCATGTAGATTCCCTTAAAGATTAAAAATGTACATGATAAATAGTTGTAGTATTCACGCTGATTTTGTGATGAACCCTTCCAATTGTTTTATTTGAGGCTTGATTTGATTTGAGGATCAACCTAAGAGGTTGTGATAATATAATTAATGTGGGTACAAAAGAAATAAGAGTCAATCGACTGCATCCTCTGATTGTCAATGAATGTCTGTCCCAAATGTCTTGGCAGTCGCTATAATAGGCTAGTTATTGACATATTTAGAAAATGTCAATAACTACAGCTACACTGCTGGCATGACTATAAATACAGACCTGTCACTTAGAAAGAATATTATCTTACTTGATTAGGATAAAAAATGATTTGTTGAATGTTATTTAACTGAAGACCATCGTCAGACGTGGGAAATAAATTCCTCATTTCTATTTCCTGAAATAGATCTTCTTCACATGAAAACCATAATAAGTGAAGAAAGAACTCACCCATGTAGTATCACAGTGACATAACTTTCACATTATTCCACAAGTTATTTAAGAAATACAAGATACACAAAAACTTCCTCAATCTTCTCAGTGCTAACAAAAAGGCTGTGTGCAAAATTGTATTTTGATTAAAATTTAAATTAAATGAATGAATAATAAACGAAATCACAAATCCCGAAACAATCCCATCGACGATGGATGAGCAGATGTGTATTATATTGTGTGTGCGCGCTCTTCAGTAAAATGTTTTGTGATAGATAATTCTGCCTGCGAGGGGAGATCCGGGCCAAAGCAATGAAACCAAAGCCACGAGGGAAACCTTTCGCTATTGCAGTCATTTGTTCTCCGACTCATCCATCACTGAGAAAATCTACTTAGTGCAGGTTACGTTATGAAAAGAGTCAACAGGGGAGATTAGTGTGTGGCCTTGATGCTGTACATTACCTAGGAGGCAGGAAGATTAGATCTGATTGGCTGATAGTGGCGAAGCGGACCGTGTCTGTGTGTTAGCATGTCCAGATGTCGAGTTCTGATTCAATAACAACTGGTCTTCATCAGTATTACTCCTGAGCAATGTGTAGCTTTTTATTTCATCTCATTTCTCACAGCGCAAAAGTGCGTAAACAAAGTGGAGTGTGACATGGCTCTTGGTGCTTGGTGCCAATTAGAATATGGATGTTATCATTATCATAACAAAACTATTTTGGGGTGAAAACATCTTGAACATCATCTCCTTGGATATCTGCTCCAAAATGGGCTTCCTCGTGTTCTGCTTGTGCCATCTAGTGGTGCTTTAGTAGCTCACTCACTTCTATGCTGTCTGATCGCTCTGACAGGCCGTTTGGTGATAAATAATTAATTTCTTTTATGTAACAACTACTAAACTTCATCTGAAGTGTGTTCCAGATTGATGTATATATTTTCTTTTATTGTATGTTGACACAAGTGTCAAACATTCCCCCCTATGTGATTGTTGAGCCGAGTCTCTTGTGCTGCCATCGTATCCATGCCTGGTTCCTGGAAAATACATTATATTCAGAAATTATTTAGAGAGGTAACCAATGATTGTAAACACATTTAATTAGACGAAATGCCTGTCATAATTAGTACCAAAAAAGTGGTTTTATATCGTGAAAATCATAATATTATTACTTTACAATTTCCTTAGTTGGAACTAACCACAAAAAAAGTTATACCCTACCAAAACTATTGAAAAGTATGAAGCTTTAAGCAATATTTGTGTTCATATTGTGGATTTGCAAGTGCATTACTGTAACAGGACGAGCTGGAAGTTGAAGCCCGGTATATTTTACATAGACATTTGTGTCAAGATGCATTCAATCTCTTGGTGTATACTGCAATGCTCTCAACATGTTGTGTTATGTTTTATATTATCTATTACACCATTGGAGTAAGGTGACATTTCCAATTTTAATAAACGAATAGATGCATTGATTTATAATTTAAACCTTTCAATATAATGCCATCTGGCAGCTCTTTCGGGTTTTACAAATGACCTTGAGTCCCTGACATGACTTACTCTGCAGCTTACTAATCAGCTGGTTGCAACACATGGCCCTCGTTAGCTTCAGATCACAAAGAAAAAACCCACACAGAGGAAGCAGATGGATAATGGCTAGATAAATGACATATTATCACTGTTTGCACGCAATTAATCAAATATCCACACAAATATTTCTGGTAAGGTAAGACTTTTTTTTGTATTTTAGAAAATGTATAAAGCTAAGATAAAGCATGCCACTGACATAAATCCCCTACCCGATGAGCCTCAGCGCCGCCAGTTTCTTGATCAGGCGCTCTTGCTCCCTCTCGAAGTCCTCGTACTCCTATTAATCGATACCGGAGCCATTCATGTGACATAGTAAAAAAACCTGCACAGATTAGCCTTACAAGAGCATACAAGTCCATGTTTCATGTTTATAACAGAATTCAAACATAAATATTAACATTAACCATGACTTGTGAGGACTCGAAAGTGACGAGAGAGAGAGCTTCCCAAATTATGAAAATATCTATTTTTATATCGCTAGCTTGATGTCACATATGATTGACGCACCTTTCTGGAAAGCTTTCTACCTACAGAATCCACCAATTGCGCCAAAATCCCTTGTCAGACAAAGTCTTAGTAAGATATCAACCACATTCCGGCCCAAAAACTAAAATATGATTTACTTATGGATAAAACAATATTATACACAGCCTTGCTTAGTCTGTGTTGGTGTATCTCGTTGAGCAGAGCCCTTCTGTTGTGGAACCAGAGGCGTCCAAGGTCCAGGAAGAAAGTCTGGGCATTTTGTCTTTCAGCTGTCCTAAACTTACGGTACACGAATTGTGCACTAAATGGATTACTAAAAATATTTAACTTCACTTAATCAAAGTCAATCTTTGTGGATATACTGGTAACACATAGTGCTATGTTATAGTAAAAGCAATATTGTATAGTAATAGCAATAGTAACTCTTAAGAACTCTGAACTCTCATGCTTAAATTGACAAACATTTTCATTTCGCAGTGATTTCCATCTCCACCCCATGATTTAAACAATGAGAGAGAACTTCAGTCTTTAATCTTGAAGGTCATCCCATTCAACTGCCATAAAACATCTTCAGAAGAGAGCCACTAAATTCCACCATATCTTTTTCCCGTGTCCTAAGGCGGAATTACATCCGGCCTGACTCTTTCAGAGGGGCTGCTGCGCCAAACACTATATACCAGTAATTGAATTCGGATTCAATTATAGCTCAATATATCATCATCATTAATGCTGCCTCCAACTCCCAAATGAGTTCAAAGGCTTACCTCCGAGGTTAATGTTAATCTTTTTTCATTATTCATCGACTATCCATGCCTCAAAACACACTCTATCACTTCTTTAGTCCCTCTATTAAAAAATGTTGACATCTTAAACCACTATTTGATCGCCTTCTGCCCTTAGTTAATTAGGTTTAAAATGTTAGATCTTCTAAAAGGCCTAAGAGCAGACAGAGAGAATCTAAAGCCCATTTGAAACTTTAAAAATGCCATTAATCATTTAGTTAAAATAAACACACAACTTATATTACATGTATGATTATGATGAATTCCCAATTTGGCCTGCTCTTGGCACTCTGGCTCAACACGTTGTAGGTAACTGGTAAAAACCATAACGGTAGCATCCAACTTGCTATGTCAGCTCCTCCAATTTGTGCAAAGCTCATACTCCATTCTTCTCACGAGAGTCCTTTGTTCTGTCAGATCGGTGTATGGAAAAGAGTCGCAGCAGAATGGAGCTGTCTGATATTCCAGGAGAAAGCCAACGTTTACATTACATTAGAGGTTTGATATCCCATTGCATCATTTGATACCGTTTCATAAACTGTAGTTTCTGGCTTCATTTTTCAGCCTCAGAGTTTGCCACTTTGCAGATGAAGCCAGATAAAGTTAACGAATACAGATGTTGGTCTCAGTACCACTGCTGGATCCATTGCCATAAAATGCATACTCATGTTAGCTTGTTAAACTAAGATGGTGAACATGTCAAAGTGGCAATCTCAAAGATTTATAATCTCAATACATTTCTTTACGATGTAACACTGGAGGTTTGATTGACCCCACTGATGAAAGTATTTCAATAATATTGCAATAATATTATCATTCTTGGAGTGAAAACAATGGAATGACTTTAGTAGTCTGAGTCTAAAAAAGTCTGAACTAACACTTTTAACTACAAATACTGAACTACACACACACAATTGTGTGTGTGTAGTTCAGTATTTGTTTTGTGTTGTATTCTACAGAAAGAAAACTGTAATAAAGCTTTTTTTTTCCAGGAATGTTGCCACAGACCCAGTTCAAAACACAGTTTGTAATATTGCAAATACTTAAGTATTGAATACATTGCAATATTGTTACCTCCCTCGGCAAAAGATAATGACTTAACAGACATTTATTCAAATTCTGATTGCCACTTCAAACAAAGCAGATACATACCGGCATGCTACGATTGTCATTGTGCGCATGTGAGCGTTGAGGCCATAATCATTGCCAGTGGATCGGTGTGCAGCCTCCGCACACCTTCACTAGCGTCGTTCCATTTTCTCAGCGGAGCAGCATCACTAATTACAATGATTGTTACCCAGTTTAATTGGCTCTGTCAGCAGCAGTCTCGGGAGTCGCTGGAGGTAATTGCATTTGAGAGCGAGAAAGAGAACTCATGATAAACCCTCCAAAAACCTAACGAAAACCTGGGCTCCAAAGGCGGAATAATGGGCTTCCTATCTTTTTTCAATTACAGAAACTGAATGTGGGCAGTAGTGAAGAATTACTGCAGTCCAAATAGATGTTTATTACAGCAGAGTCGTAAAAAGGCAATATGTTTTTAGACTCAACGGAGAATTATTTTAATCACAACATCCATCTACATACAGGTAGTGTGTTCTCATGTGTATTATCTTTTTAAAATATTACATGTATAATGATTCATCTCAAAGGAAATGTGTGGTCCATGCACAACAAGAACAAAGGATTCAAATCTCCTGTAAAGCCTCATAAATTCTAATGGAGCACATACAGAAATTATATAGTTCAAATTATTTATTTTTTTCTGAAGAGCAATTCAATTCTTTCCACAGCTTCGATTTGTTCTCGACTAATCTATAATTGTGACAATAACGCCTCGCTGCTGCAGCCCACCTGTTGATGGACATGTGCCGGGTGCCGTGCTCCTGTAGACACAGTCACTCCAGCCAGGTTTTACATGAATTCAATTAAATGAACTGCACTGAGGCCAAGAACGGCTGACGAGTAAATACACAAACATATAACATTGTGACAATTAAAATGTTAGAGGCAACTATAGGAGGACAAACATTGTAAAGCAAACACCAAGATCAAACATTTGACTCGCTAGCTTTTATTATGGCACTTTGTACAGGTCACATGACAAACGCAACATTCTGGGTTCATACAGAACGAGAAGAGATCCAGATTTAAAACGCATGTTTAAAAGTGATTTGGAAGCATTTTAACCACACACAACAAAATGTCAGTGTAGAAGAGATTTCATTTGTTAAAGTCTTTCTTGATATGATGCTCAAAAGCAAATACTGGTCTGTGTAATCATTTCTCCTCTGTGTGTGAGAAGACTACGAGACATTCAGCTTACCAACACACGAGTAGAAATATTTGCAATTGAAAAGCGGTAACCAGGGAATGTTTGACTTTTTGCTTGATAAATAAATAAAGATTTTACTCAATCACAAAATATTAGCTAATAGTTGACTTATTTTCTCAAATTTTGTTTCAATTCTAACGTGAATATCTTATGTCTCCCACCTCCACACCGTTTCTGAAAACAAATCAAAACTCTGATTATCAAAGAAAGCATCTAGTACCCGCCTCTTCTTCTCTAATAAAAATACAGACATGTGCAAAGAAACTGTACCAAACCAATTCCTGTGTGTGAAGGAGCATCTCAGGTTGTTGTATTTGAACACACACTGTGACATCCATCCACACACACTTTGTGCACGACATTTTTCTACATACAAACAGATGTGGGTTCTCAGGGATAAAAGGTAAACAGGTTGCATTGAAGTGCTACGAGATCTTTCGTTGGCACATGAGGAGTTAAACATTTACAATATTTACATCTGAGATTAAATTATGAGTTTCCATGCGTTTCATAAAAACAAATAGTTTTGTAGAAAATACAATTCTCACATTCCATTTGGATATCGTTTAGTTTGTGTCCATATTTGGAAATTGGATTTAGCAAAAAGAACATAGTTTTAAATGGCATTCACTTAACTTTATATGTCAATTTCTCCTGTTCAGATGAATGTATGATTGGTTCTACATTTGTACAGGATGCATGAGAGGTACGAATTAACAGGAAGCATTCAGAGATTGGATTTGAGTTGAATAAAACTGTCAACCTAAAAGAAGAAAATGGTAGTAAAGGTACTCCAACAAGAGTCACAATAAAGCTGACTGACAGCAATCCTCCAGAACCGGCCACTCTCATGAGCGATGCAGCGAGAAAGAGCGATAGTGTGAGAAACAATACACTTTAACTCCAAACTCGCATCCGCCCCTTGTTTTTGAAGTCAATAAATAAGTGAAAAAAAAGGACTTAAAGTAAGACTGCTTTCTGGATTCCAACACTCCAGACAACGATGTATTCCTCCGATACCATCCTCTCCATTGGTGTCTCAAGTTCATTGCATACCAGGAAGGGTGTGTGGGGGGGGGGGGGGGGGATTGGACCGGTGCAGGATTTGGGGGGTTGGAGGTGAAGTTTACTGGAAGATGCAAGACGGGGAAGTCTAGGTCCGCACCCAGTTGAGAGGTACCCAGAAGGACTCTCGCTCCAGCCTTTCCAAGATACTTCGAAGTTCTGCACAGGCACTGGCTGAGTCCTCCTTGATCAGGACCCGGTCCACCAGGTGTCCGTACTGCTGATCGATCTGAGCCGCAGACTGACGCATCTCTTGGAGGTCTTCGTCCTGTCGTCGAAAAGCAAAAGGATTTAAGTTACAGAAAGCGACACACGCACAGGCACAACACCAGTTCCTTTTGCAAAAGCAATTCAGTGGTGGAAGAAGAATTAGGATCCTTTACTCAAGTAAAAATTATAAGAATACACTGTTAAAGAATACTTATCTTACTAAAGTAAATATTATTAGCAAAATGTTCTCATATATATATATATATATATATATATATATATATATATATATATATATATATATATATATATATATATATACTTCACCAACTATGCTTATTCTGAAATATTTAGGATCTGCAAAAGAGATGTGTGCTCCATCGACGCTATTGACCTGCGACTACTCTTGTCATTGCTATGAAGACGTAGGACTCACTGTCACGCGGCCGTGATCTGCCCCTCCTGGCGAAGTTGCAGCACTGCGACGGCGACGGCTCTCAGGAATGCGAGGTTTGACGAATATTACATAGGGCTTGAACTCTGCTGTCCGCAGCCTCTTCAGGGCCTGGAGTGATGGAGGGTTTACACACAACACAGCAAACACAGGTCACGAATCAGACGTGATCGGAGAGGATACGTCGAGACACTCCACACAGTGAGCAGATGTGATGTGACTGGCGGCCCTCATCCACACTGCAAGCCGCTGCCGCCTGCAGGATCTGTCTTACGCAACACGGTATGAATGTGTGATACGTTTGGATCATCGTCAGTAAACGAGATGTGCTCAGCGGTCGTGTCGTGACGCCTACCTCAGGCTGCACATCCACGACACACATCTTGTTCTTGGCCTGCACAGAGCGGATAGCCTCTATGCTTGTGCCATACTGGTTCTCCTTGTATTCCCCGTGCTCTATGAACCTGCAGGGAACAACAACACTTTCAAGTTATCGGGGAAGAAATCGTGTCGACAGCAGCACAGTATCAGTGTGAGCACACTTGTTGTTGTTTTTTATTCATTTATTTATTTTATTTGCACAATTTGAACAATAAAAATCACACCGGAGATAAATGAATATCACAGTGCAGGAAGAGACAAAAAGCCAACTGGGCTTATATGAAGACTGCACCTAGATAATATATTCACATTTTACAAAATTACAACCATAAAATGAAAAGTGCATAAGATAGACAAGAAAAGAAAAGAAAAAAGGAAAGAAAAATTATGTAATTATATCGAGTCTGTGTAGGCGTGTGTGTGCATGTGTGTGCGTGTGAGCATGTGTGTGTGTGTGTGTGTGTGTGTGTGTGTGTGTGTGAAAGTAAGCATGGCATACTTGTTGTTTAGAGCATCTGCATCAAACTGCTGTTTGGTCACAAAGTGGTACTCCACACCCTCCTTCTCCTGAGGCTTCTTGGGCCTAGTAGTATCTGTGACAACAACAAATGAGGGATGTACTTGTATGTATCGCGTAACGTTGGTTCACTGATAGGTACGGTGTGTCTGACTTGTGACTCACGTGGTACGGCCACTGCAAAACGATGTGTGTTCTCAGCAATCACCCGCTGTTTGAGTTCATTGATTCGTGCTCCAAGAGATCCTTTCGAAGGATCGGGCATTTAAAGGAGAGGAAAATAATTAACTTGGCATGCATCGTCGTGTTGAAAAAGCTCCAGGAAATGGGTCAGCAGAAGCGTGTGACACCTGCTTTGAACCACAAGGTGTCACTGTCATCACAGAGAACATGAATGCCTTTCAGCGGCTCAGTCTCACCGATCAGCACGACCAGCCGGGGCCTTTCGTTGGACCTCTGCTGGTAGCGGGTCACCTCTTCATAAGTCAGGTAGTCGGAGTCCCCGAGATCAGAACCCTCTCCGGAGGATCCTTGCCTGTCCTTGCGACTCAGCCGGAAACTCCTCCGTAGTCCGGCTACAGCGAGGCCAGGGATGCGAGGGGAGAAGGAGCAGAAAGGAAAAAGGTGTTTTGTGAGGTGACATGAGCCATACAGTTATGAACACAATATTAAGTGCACTATTTCACTTAAATGGTGCGGAGACAAGTGTTCTTCACTTAAAAACTGTCATTAGGTAGGTGCAGTGAGCAAATGTTTCAAGTCAAAAGCAACCATTGATAACCATGCATTAAACACCTTTGTAAATAGCGCACAGGGTTGAAAATAGCTCACCCTTATCTGAAGTGTAAATACTTGATAGTGTGCGATATTAGCTGCACTTTGAGCCAATTAGACGTCATGCTTCAACTAAAAATAGGAACACATGCAGCTGACAGAAAAAAAGACATCAGGTGAAGCCGAATGTTCTAAGCAAACTTAACTACATGTTTAACAAATCTCAAAGATCCAAAATAGACATTGTTTTCCAACAATATGGTCCAAACATGGCATGCTGCTCTGAAAGAGGCAACAGTGCTGAGGAAGGACACACAGGACAGCCTGGCCCTGAGAAACACCACATCAGCAGAGAGTGACAGCAAATCAGGGTCTCCCATGGCCAGGACTGTCTGTATCCCCCGTCAGTGGTGTGTACCCGAGGGAATGAGCCGGGCACTGTACCTGAGTAAAATTCCCAGGAAAACACCTGGCCACAGGAGGGCGCCACTGCTTTACACTTAGGAGAGACTATAACTGGCGTTAGAGCATCACACAACCCAGCCTCACACCTCCACACAGGGTGAACGAGCAGCAAACGTGCCTGGTTGAGTGTGCAATGCGTCCAACGCAGCAGGGCCCTCGTGGGGGGGGGGGGGGGGGGGGGGGGGAGAGGGGGGAAGCAGTGCACTGGCCACGGCACAGCAGCAGGGGCAGTTAGTTAGATGCAGGGCAGGAGGGAGGGAGGTTTACGAGGATCCAAACACTGCAAGGTGGAGGGGGGGCGGGCGGAGAGATGGAGGGGAGGGCTTTAAGCTCCAAGCAGAGTGCATGATGGAAAAGCACAAATACTGTTTTAGTAATGTATTTTGTGTTACAGGGAGAAGGCGCTGATCCGTTTTTGTTTTGTTTTTCCGCTGTGTTTTAGATCGCTCCTTGTGCTCATCATCATTCCAGCAGCTCACAGGATGTGGGGGAGTAAAGGGGGGGGGGGGGTCAGGATGAGCTGAAGAAGGGTGAGGGAGGGGAGGCCAGTGGGAGGGGTTGAGAATAAAGGGATATTCCCGCTCCTCTGATATTATTTAAATCATGTTACAGCAAGAGGGAATCAGGACACCAAGCAATAAGTTCAATCTTTTACTGATCATTTACAATAAAGTCCCCTGGAATAATGGTACTAAATTAGGAAATATCTTGAAAGAACAGCTCTATTTCAACACAAGGGCATTTTCATATATTCATATTCATATTATGTGCACTTTGTTTGCTGCACATGTGCTCGCAAATATTTGTAATTTTTTGTAGTGTAAAATGAAGTGTACCAATTGAACACTTTACCATATAAGTATCACCAAAACACAATTCTTCAAAACTTTCAAATGTATAAAACAGCAAGAATTCGGTACTTCAAATCGACCATTGCTTTGCTTTTAATGTCATACATTCTAAGTTCGTTTTTCATGTATCCTGTGATATCTGACACCGTTAACTCTTAACTCCTGGATGCAGTGGAGTCCCTGAAGAGGGAGATCAGTTCCTGGCGCCTTCAGAAGTGTGAATCCATACTTCCTACACGTTTGTTTCGTCATTATTACCCTTTCACGTTTGAAACAAACACTTGTAATGTTTTTTTTTCTCTCTACATCTTCATACGTCTTCCCCTCATCTTCCTCCTCTGGCATCCGTCTCTGGACCCATCGGCCATGGAAACCTTCGCCCCTTCCTGTTATCCCTCAACCCCCCGGCCCCAGACCAGTCAACCCCACACAAGCAGGCGGTTTGACCCCCAAGCCCCGAAGCATCCAGGGAACCAGCGCACGGCCAGGCTGCAGCAGGCAAAGAGCAGTCAGGGAGAAGGAGGTGGAGAAAGATGTACACGCTCTCACCTATGTACTGTCCATTGAAATAGCCCTCACAGTCACAGTCCTCTGTAGGGAGGCAAGCAGGGAAGAGAGGGGGTAAGCACAGGGTAAGAGACCTGGAAGAGTTAAGGAGTAAGGGGAGCTAGAAGAGTTAGAGAGGGAGGAGGGCGGGGCCAAGGGGCGCTGAAGAGGGCAGGCGGGGCAGACAGGCAGCAGGCAGGCAGACAGCGGGAGGCGAGAGCGGACGAGCAGCCAAGAGATATCGAAGAAACGTTGTTGGAGGTAACAGCCACTAACAAAGGCTTGGTAAAGAGATTTGACATTATGAGAGGAGAGGAGAGGAGAGAGATCGCTCTCCTTCCTCTGGAAAGGAGCCAGCTGTGAGCAGAGTCTCTGTGACCCACACACACACACACGCACACGCACACGCACACGCACACACGCCTCGCCTCCCTAAAGATTCACAGCTGGTGTACAAACTGTCTCACAAAAAGACAGCAAATGCGCAAACCCAAAGCAAAAGAAAAAGGTTTACATTCACTCATCTGCGTTGAAATTATGTTCTTTCATCGTATGCTAATACATTAGATTTGACGAACCACAGACATGGGGGAAAAGTACAAAAAAAAAATGGAGAAAACAACATTGAAAACTGCAGCTGAAACTGCAGCAGACTGAAGGATGAAGAGGGAAAACAGAACAAAAGAAAATAGAGCCAGAGGATGACGCAAAAGAAAAGAGGAGCAGCTATTGTTGTCTTTAACAAGCTCTGCATGGTTGGGCGAGTCTCCAGGGACGCTGTACTGCTGCACATCACCTGGTGCAAACACACACACAAGCTCGACAAAGAATCTCTATTCTAACAGCAGGAGGGCAGGAATTAAGCTGGAAGCAGCAGAAATCCACACAAACACACACACACACACATTGAGGCTTTGAGGCCTCTATGAACATTTGCTCGGTGTGAGGATGCGTTCTCTATGAATCACGTTTGTTTCTGCACACGTACCCACCTTTATCACATCCTTGGTCATCTGATTTAGTTTGCAACGAGGAGAAAACGGAGGAGAGCGAAAAACATTAGAGGAGGTGAAGCTCAAGAGGTGAAGCTAAAGGTAACGTCGGTGTGGATGGCAGATAACAGAATGGTATTTGGAAATTTCATGAAATGAGGAGTTGACATTTGAAGAGATTTATCGCTCTCTTCAATGACGTCACAGACAAAGAGGGCCCCTGCTGGGATTTAGGGGAATTAATCAGAGGGCTGGAGGAGCGTGGAGGGAGGCCGAGACAGAAGAGTCCCCGCAGGCTTGCTGGTGCGTGGCGCGCTGTAACGGGGCGAGCTGCCATCCCGCTAAGCTCTTGTTGTCTCCCAGTGGCTCAGGCCTAATCGGATCGCCCGCAGCTTACAGGCCACGAAGAGCCACCACTCACATTACCCACTCACCTGGCCGTTTACACGCCGCGGCTACCGCGTGGAGTGAGGAAGTGAGAAGTGTGCTGTATTGTTGAGGCTTTGTTCCTCAGTGGGTGCAGCTTGTAACGCTGTCTGGTTCTACTTAAACTGCTCGCTGGCCAGATGGACCAAACATGAAAGAGATTAATTCATATCTGTGATCCCTCCCTCCGTCTCTGTGCCCCTCCATGCCTCTCTCTTTCATCCCTTTTAAAAACAGTTCTGCGTAGCGGGCATGGAGAGGACAGACAATGAATACTAATGCCTCTGAAAACGCCAATTATCAGCACAAAAGGTCAATAAATGTCAATAAAAACATTGCTGCATTTATCCAGCGGGGATAGTATTGTCCTCTGATGACAGTGACCGAGTACATTAGTAGTGAAAGAGGAGTTGGTAGTGAGAGATGCTTCAGGTGGTAAACTGTGGTTGTGAAATAATGCTGAAGATGCAGTGAAATCCTGGGAAGCAGAAACTTACAGATGGGCTTTTTAGGGGATTTTGGATTCGGAAGAGTGCCCATTTTCATCCTGTAGGCCAGTCGCCTGGAGAAATGTGCAGCAAACAAAGAGCCAGAGAGGATGGAGGCAGGAGGAGAATCATCAGGTCAGAGATACACAGTCAACAAAAGGTGAGGAGGGAATGTCAGAGCGGTGGAACAGGAGACTTAAACATGACAGAGAGAGACATAAACCCCTTGAAGATGAGACATGTGAGATTATGAGACAACAAACTAGGCCGCCATTCCTCAGAGAAAGGAAGAAGAAACCAAAACTGAGAGAGACACAAAACAATTATAAATAATGTGGCCTCATTGTGGTGGTTTGAGGTCTCTTTCACTATCTATAGACATCTCCTCGTGGCCTCTTGGATATGTGTGCGTTGTGTTGTCGTCTCTATCTATTTGTGGTCATTTATTTGTCTTTCTTTCATCTCTTTGAGATCTCTGTGTCTCCTGTTTTCATTCATCAGTGTTGTAACCCACAGTGCAGCAGTCATATTTATTTAACCTACAAAAGAGAGCATGTAGGCTTTCCAGAGCTCAGATGCTCCTCTGCCATGCATCTTTCTCTGTGTTTAAACCGTGGTTATTAATCCAACAGACGCTGCAGTGTTTGGCAGGGCTCTAACTGCCAGCTGAGATCATCCCGCTGACGGATTATGACACTAACAGTATCAGCGTGCGCCTATTCAAGGCTGTGTTTCAATTTATGTTTTTCCACACTGCTTTGATGCTCCATCTAATCATAGTTGACCCTTTAAAGTAGAACACACAAATGTGGATTTGACAGATTACAAATAGCTGGAGATAATAAATATGGGTGAACAGTGCAGTGCTGCCACTCATGACTTTACACCGCAGGTTTCGGCAGAGACATGATGTGACCCACGGGTGCTCTTACCTCTCCTGGAACAGCTTGGATGGGATGAGTCCTGCCCGCAGGTTGCTGTCTCCCACGCGCTTGGCCTGCCACCACGTGTGGTCGTCTTGGGTCACGACCTGCAGGATGTCTCCCCGCTTGAAGGGAAGTCCCGCCTCTTGGCAAGGCGTCGCCTTGTCTTCCAACGGGACGTACTCAAACAAGGCTCTCATGTACACCTGGATTGTAAGTAAACATGGACAAAGCTATCAACCTGAGATAGAAATAAATACATTTGAATCAGTATGTTATGTGATTTAAGGGATATTTAATCTGGAATGCCACAACAAAAAATAAAAAAAATAAGAATAACACTATCTCCAGACCGTTTCTTCTGAGCACGCTCAGTCACGCACGCTTCATCTCACCTTGCTGTCCTTCAGTCGATCCTCTTCTTTAATGGCAGGGATTATCTTGAGAGTGATGGAGCCTTGGGACTGGGACTACATCACAAATGGATAGAGGAAGAAGGGGAGGGAGGACTGTGACTGCCGCCTCAAACTAAAGACAAACACTCGCCTTTCTTCTTTTAAAAGGCTCTCTGAGGTCAATTTCACTACTATCAGTGCACCCTGTTTATAAATAAATAAAGGATGGACAGACCATTGTAGCTGATGAATCACCTCGATCGTGATCCCGAAAGACTTTCGATCCTAAAGAGTTTGCAGTTTACAAACCACTGCATTTAGCACTGTTTCTGTCTGGGAACCCTGTATGTAATAAAAGAAACATGGCCAGAGCATTTTCTCTCTCTTCTCTTAAAGAAAAAAAAAATAATTTATTTGAGTTCAGTTAAAAATAATAGATCATCGCAAAAAGTATAGAATTGGTGTGCAAAAAGTTATTTTCTGAATATCCCATTGACTTTGAACATTTATTTAGGTTTGGATACCTCATTATGATCCCTGACTTATGAGATTATTGCTTATCTCTGGTGGTGAGTTGGCATATAAAAGTAGTGGCATGTTTCTCCATACTGTTTGAAATTAAGAATTTAGGAAAACACTTTGTCTTCGCGCCTCACAGATCTTCTGACTGTGGCAAATACATTGGAGGTTTAGACTCTCTGTCGGCATTAATGGTGATGGCAGAAAACTCCAATGAAAAGCAACAATGTGGATTTGACAGTTAATTAAAAAGTTTTTCTTTCAATCATGAATGAGCACAAAGATATACGGCAGCAGCATACGAGATAATCCGTGGACAGACAGAAAGAAGCACACACGGATGTCTCTACAGGCAGATAATAAACAATAGTGATTTCCTTTGAGTTGCTTAAAAGTTCAAATGTTAGCACCCATTGGAAAAAATGTTTCATCATATCATAAAAAAATGATTTACTACAAAAGCTGAAAATATATTTCCATGTTGTAGATCTTCACCTGTATTCCTCTAAATCTGCAGCAGAACTGTGAGTCTTACCAGCAGCTGACTGATCTCATCCGGCCTCTTTTGGATCACAGAGACTCCATTGACCTCCCTGAGTTCATCGCCTACATGGACCAAACCTGTGAGGACGATTGGGCAACAACAACAATGACAATCAAAGAGTCTCCACTGGGGATTCTGGGTATTTGATTCACATCTTAACATCAGTATTGTTGTCAGATCCACGGATACGAGCCGCGGCTATCATCAGCTGTGATCTATGTTGCTGCAGCCACAACAATGAAATAAAAGGCAGAGAGCAGCCCGATCAATACTCTCCCCTCAGGACAGAGAAGCACACGTAGCAGACACACTATTGAGCAATCATACTCATGTAAAGTATGCGTTCACAAAGAGACTCGGGGATAGTTCTGAAATCTCTTTCCAGCAATAACTTTTTCCTTCACTTGATGCAACAAGACAACAGAGCCTGAGCTTCATGATTAACAGATGCAAACACTGATTGGCTTACTTTCCCAGCATGCATGTTTCCAATGTCGACGCACACACACACACACACACACACACACACACACACACACACACACACACACACACACACACACACACACACACACACACCTGCATGTGGCTGATAGTTCCATGCTAACGCCCATGAAAGGATCTTTGTCAAGTATCTATTGTGTGATTGATTCTCTGGAGACTCGTGGAGAGCTTTAGGTTTCACCATCAACCACAGCATCCCTCTCCTTTCTCTCCTCCTCCTCCTCCTGCTGCTGCTGCATCTCTATCCCTGTGGCTTTGATCTCACTCATCACAGTATCCACTTTGATTTGTTGTTCCCTATATAAATGCATATTTGCATATTGTTTGTGTGAAACAGTGTCACCAATCTTCACTGGCTGCAAGAAGACAAATGCCATCAAACTGCAGAAAAAAACAGGAGCCTCCTGAGGCATCCTGCAGCTCAGTTTCCTGAGGGCTGTGCCACATTACTGCAAAGTACTGGCTGTCTTCCACGCAGCAACCTTTTTCTCATGTCATACTTGAGTCTTTCCTATTTTATAACTATTCAGAAAAGACAAGAATTTGACTCACAACTTTATTTTTTACAAAAATGGATGGCAACAGCTCAGAACGGGAGGAGTTCAATCCAATTTTTCCTGCTCAGATTGTTACTTTAATTTCACTACGCACATCTGTGTACTACCACAAGGTTGGGGACTGCAGGTACTTGTAGTTTAGTAGCCTGACACGGCTTGTAGAAAGCCCAAAGTAAGAAAAGAAGAAGAAGAAGCACAATTTACCGCTTCGGTCAGCTGCACCTCCTCTCATGATTCGAGCCACGATCACCACCCCAGTGGCTTCATCCCGCCTGATGGTGGCTCCCTGGAGTACAAACAGATAATACAGAGTAATTAAGAGAAAAGAACACGAGGTATCATTCCCATAATCTCTTCCTCTCTCATCCAGTTCTCCTTCCGGCTCTTATGTTCTCCACTCGCATCCTTCACAACCCACCAGCGGCTCCTTGTTCTTCACCAGCCTGACGATCTTTACCGACTCTTCCTCCAGCTCATCCTCAAAGTCATCCGGCAGCGGCGGCAGCACGGGGTCAAAGTTCTTCTGTGCCACGATGTCGTGCACCGAGAGGACGGCCTGATGTCACAGAAAACAGATGTGCTGAACATTCAGTGCTGAGGTTGAGCTGACGGTCTACCAGCTTCAGAGAAGAATTTCGAAGCAAATCAAATGTCTGACAGGAAAACTAACCAAATGAATAGGCACCAGTGCTTCCTCTCCTCGTGATTAAACTATTGTGTATTGTGTAAGGGGGTTCACCTTGAGGTGTGGCGACGTCAGCAGGTGCAGCAGCTCTTTCTCCTCGGTGCTCATTGGTCCACTCTGCAGCTCCTCTACCACCTGCCAGTCACAAAACACGTATGAGCCCACACCTGATCATGAACGTGTACACCGGTAATGCATGCTGCATTTTACTGTGGCATGAATGCAGACGGATACACAGCAGACATGCACACAGGAGAAGATAAGTAGCGAGCAGCTCAGGTCAGCAGTTTCCCCGCTGATAACCGGTGAGCAGCAGGATGTGGAGCTTCATTAGAAAAGCATCGGGATGATTCAGCACTTTGAGAACATTAAAATTCACTTTTGATACCTGCATTGCTTCTCTGTCGGAGCTAACTCATTCTTATTGACTGCCGTGCCCAAGTGGAAAAGGAATTCAGGGTGTGTGTGTGTGTGTGTGTGTGTGTGATGAACTTACATCTTCTGCCAGAGAAGAGGCACTGTGAAGGACGGGTGCTGGACTCTGTCTCTCATACTGTCTCAGCTTCTCATGAATCTGTAACACAAACAGTTTATTAGAGAAGAGAGAATGAGGACACGCTGAAGGTTACTGTGGCCTTCTGGAGTTTTCTTGTAAACGACCAAATGTTAGGCTTAGAGTCCGTGTTACTCGTGCATCGTCTACGTCCCTGGAGCACTGCTACGTGCCTTGGTGCCCTCATGCCATCTGCAGATCAGTGGAATGGTGTAAATCCATAGGCGAAATATGTGTGAATGTGCGTTTTCATGTGCATGCAAGAGACAAACGAAGAAGGGACCAGCTTTTAAAAATACTGCTTCAGAGCACATCTGGAATTATACCATGTTTATACATAACTATATTGTTGGTCTGTAGAAACAAAGAGTGCTCGTCTCCATCAAAACTGCTCAATCCTGTTTTATTATTCATGTCCCCTTTTTTAATTCGTTCAAATAAAGACTGTAGTTTATGAGAAATTCTAAAAATCCTTTCAAAAATGTTGAGATTTGCATCAAGAACTAAACTGCCCCTTGGGAAATATCACTGAAATCATTTTATTATCATTAAAGATGTACTGCCAACTGAATAGAAAGAACATGTCCAAAGAGGACATGAGCACACAGATAGAATGTGACGACGTCCTCACCTTCATGAGATATCCCAAACTGCGCTCACTGAAGACATCTTTGAGGAAGACCATGTCCTCTTTGTGATTGGCATCGGGCCGTAGCTGAGAGGTCAGCAGGGCCAACGTCTCGTGTAACCCTACAGAAGAGAGGAGGAAGGAAAAACCAGCATGCGTATTAACAAGAGCAGATGGAGCACAGCAGTATGGGACGCTATGTGTTGAGCATCTGTGCCAACTCATCTCACCCGCTCCGGCTGTGAGGACCGGCATGGCTTCTTTCATGGGTCAGTGAGGTGAGGAGGGGGGGAAACCTGGGAGGAGAAAGATAAGTATAACTAACATTACAGACAGATACTTTCAGTTTCATTACAGACAGATACTTTCAGTTTCTGAGAGGATGTTCTCTCAAATAGCAAAATAACATAAAGGTATTGGTGTTTATGTGCTTGTGTGAGCGGGTACAACAGATGTAAAGGCATCCAGAGACCCATGTGGGGTAATTATAGCCATATATCATCTCCTTGTGGGCTTCATGCTGTAAATCCGAGCAGCATTTATTCCATTTTCCAGTGCAGTTACCTCATCTTTGGACATGCAGGTGTGTATGTATGTGTCCGCTGGCAATATAGAGCAGTACAAGTAAGAAAAACAGCCCCTGCTGGTACTATCAATCACACTGAGTCTCACCAGGTGTGTTTGAGTTGGTGTGTTGCAGAGCAGGAGAATGGGATCATCAAACAGCATATAATACCGTTGCATACTAGGAAAATGATTTCAGCTATCCATAAAGGACTAAATTGCATGTTTTTCCAGTACATACTGCGCAATAACTTTCTTTATATATTTATATTCATAAGCTGACAGATCTACGCCGCTACAGTCGGCTGAAGAACCGCACAGACTGCTGGATTATTGCAGCCCCTACCGATCAATATCCCTGTCACTCCACTCAATACTCTCCATACTTCCTGCCACGGGAAACACAAGTCAATAACATAAACCACAGACTCCATCAAATCACACTATGATCCGATAACAAAACAGCCAGAAAATGCAGTAAAACCAAAACAACTCAACAAAGCTGCAATAAAGAGCGTGAGCATGTTCACATGAGTTGTGTTGAACATCAACAACAATCAGGATGAGTTTACATAAATGAGGAGGAAAGTTGTCCGTGAGAGTTTCCACCACGTGAGGCTTCTTTTGGTTGTGTCGAGACACAAAGAATTAATAAATAAGTCAAAATGGGCTCGTTTTAGATTTGATATGACATCTATGTCATCTGTCATACAGCATTGGTGTGTTTACTCTGCTGAGATAGTGACAGCAATTGTATTCAGACTGTTTAGAAAAGAAGCTTAACCTGTCTGACAGTCGTGTGCTTGTCTGCTTTGTATGTGCAAAACAAACATAAGCTTGATGAGAGATGTATTCGGCGCATTGATATTCATATTACTGTGTCCGCCACCTTATGGATGCCTGCCAAGATGATGCATCTTGTCTTGGTGTGTCACCTCGCACAGAGACTGTCGAGCTTATAGCAATAATAATTTTGAGAAATCTGTAGATGGAGTAACAGGTGTATATCAGAGGGGTGAAAGCACCTGACGGTAAGCAACATTAAGGATGTTTAAATACAAGACCAAAAGGCCATAAAGCAAGCAGATGGCTAGGACAGGAACACGACTGGAAACAACCGACAGCAGACTATCCAGTTCATTGTGGGGCTTCTGTGAAGCAGATGATTGGGTCAGGTGTTACGCAGACTCTGCAGTGGCAGGAAGAGGACAGAAGAGGAATAGCAGGTCTGCGATCAGAAATGCAGACAAATCAAACAAACAAGTTTAGAAGAGGAAGACTAAGTATCCCAAACAGTCCATCAAGATAAGTGACTGAAGGCCGGGAGTGGGGTGGGGGGGGGGATCTTCCAAGATGAGTGGGAGGAAGGCAGGATATTGCAACTTCAAGGCATCCGGCTGTGCTTATGTATTTCTATGAGCGTGTTCATAGAAATACAGCACGCTACAATTTTATTTTTATGTTTCTATATTGCAAGATTGCAATTTTCTCCCTCCCCCTGAAGCATTTTCTCAATTGTAGCCTTGTACTTGGATGGTACGTACTCCGAATATGATTAATCGCACTGGAGGCGGACTGAGACAGCAATGAGCTCATGAATAATGAACAGAGAGGATATGACAGAGCCAGATAGAAGGATGAGGAAACGATGAAAAGGGAGGCTGCACTTCATCTACTCTTTGTTCCTTCAGGAGATTCAGTGGGAACACAGAAGAGACCGCTGCTGTATTCTTAAGTGTGTCAGCTGGGATTTTCCCCATATAACCTCCCTATTTTAAACTCAGAGGAGGAAGAAAACATGATTATCAAAACAGGTTCACTGGTAAATACAAAGTGCTATCAGTAAGAGACATTTCAGTGCTACTAAAGTGCTACTGAGGTGCTACCTTTCTTATTCAAGGTGTAATCGAAAAAAGATTTGTTTTAGTTTGCGACAGAAGATGTAGAGACTTTCTGCTGTCCTGATGTGAATGGGGAGCTCATTCTCATGACTTCGTTGAGGAGTGTTTAGCTCGCGGTGACGGAGCTACAAGCCGATTGGCCAAATCCATAGTTAAATTATATCGAAAGGGTTAAGACATCTTGATGCCTGAATCTGACAAGACCATGACCCTGTGGTGACTTAAGAGGACATCACTCTTAAGTTCAACCACCACTTTCCAAAAGCATGGCTTGTAGCATGACTAGAGAGACTCGCTTTGATGTGGCTTTCTAATCTCACCATTTTTTGCATCATCAGCTCTTTTTGATATTTCCACCAACGAACAAAACAATCAGAAGCTTGTGGTTCATGACACCTCGCTCTGCAGCAGTTGAGTGAGTCAAGAGTTGTGAGATGATGATATCATCACCATCATCAACATGTTGAGGTCATAAGAGAGAGGCATTGTGGGAGCAAGAGTGGAATAAGGGGATGGATTGAGGTAGTGGCAAGTATGAAGTCTAAGGACTTTTGTGGCTGATAAATATTGGTTGAATAATTAAACAATTCTGGAGATGGAAGTTCTGCATCTCTGCAGCTTGCACCTCATCTCAGCTACTGTACCGCTACTAGCATAACGCGTCAAAATTTCAGACCAAACAGTCGCTGGAAGAGTTGCATTATGGGTTATGTAGTCGCCAAGTTTTGACAAGGAAGAAAACAGACAATACTACTGACTTTGCTACGGTGACTTTAAACTGTCCACTATGAGTTAGATAATATTACAGGAGTGCATTGTTGAATCTGTACCCTTTCATTTTGGTCTAAAATGTTGCGATTATGAATGCTGTTGTGTCCGTGCATGGTTTAGTATGTTTATAGATTTTAAATGTAGTTAATAATGCATAATCCGGAAAAATACGGAGTATTAACTTGACCACTTTGATTTTATTGAAAACATCTCATTGGTCTCTGTAAGCTCGACTAGCAACAGCTCTCTCTCTCTGACTGCCTCTTTAAAACGATGAACAGATGCTCCCGGCTCACGCAGGCCTTCAGAGAGCACCACATTGCCGCTATCTCACATCGCTGCAAAAAAAAACAACCTAACTACAAACATCAAAACATCAAAACGTCACTGATCCAGAAATAGATTCAGACATGTTTTGTTTTTTTCGCATTGCATCGCAGCAAAAAAAAATGTCATTTTCAGTTCAAATCTAGTTAAGAGCTTAGCTGCAGATCACACAAACATGATGGAGCCCTGGTGAGGTCAGAAGAAGTCAGCTGATCAGATAACAGCCTCCGTCATATAACCGTCAACTAGACACATTGAGCTCAAATGCAGAAAGACCAGCGGCTCGTACCTCTGCCACTGCATCATTGACATTAGATTGTGTTCAAGAAGATATTTGTACATTTGTATATTTGTACATATTTGTCTCATTTATACAAAGATAAGTAGTTTGGAATTGCAATATTTAACGAACATGAACACACAACCAAGAGACAACTACTTAACCCCACCCCAATTTGTCTTTGTCATACCAGCTTGCTTCTCAGTCACAAGCCCTGCAGCTGGGGTGACGTCAGCAGGTTCGGCAGGGCATCAGTCGGCCCACACAGCGATAAAAAGACTGCCAAGAGTTTCTTCAGGTCCCCCAAAGTCTCTTTGATGCCTCATCCAGTAAGACCGGAGCCGGAGGAGCTTCTGAAGATACGACAGAGCCGCCACTGCTTTATACCGACAATGAGCAAATGTGTGGGTTTCCCTCTTTCCTCAAAGAATGGCGTTGGCTCTATAATTGATGATTCTTCTCATCATTAAAGTGCATACAAATATGAATCCAATAGCCAAATAATGTCAATAGAATTGTGGAAACGAAAACTTCAAAGATATTCAATTAAGATTGATATAAAAACTGAGGAAATAGCAAATCATCACGTTCAAGAATCTGAAAGTCTTTAAAGTATTTACAGTGGAAGAGAGGCCGTGTTAGCACAATGTATCAAGATGAACGACACGTCTGGTCAAGGTGGATCTTTCAATAACGCTAAAGAGATAAATTGATAGTCAGTAATTTTATATTATTAATATTGATATATTTCGTGGAAAAAAAATATGAATCTGCTGTGTAACAAGTCTCTCTGTCTGGTGAATGTATGAGTACAAAGCTTTCAGTAGAAGTAAGTAGTATACAGTTCAATTTACTAATTTTGTGCTCTGGACGCCTTTTGTAAGTCATCGTGGGATACGATAAGTTAGAATAGTAACACAATTCACTATTTTTTAAATCTACACATTAACTCAATAGCTTGTCAGGGTTAGTTTTGTAGAGGATCACCAGACATTTCTTTTCTCACGATAAAGTCTGCCCCTGGTGTTTTTGGATGAACCATAGTGTATTGAACTACTATTTAGCGACTGTGCTAACAATAAATAAAGCAGGATTTTTTAAACGTGGTCTGTTTGAAACAAGAAAGAAACAGCAGACTCGTGTGTTCAAGTCAAATCTTTTGATTTCTCTCTATAATAGCATCACCTGACTTCTCCCATTATAACCACTACAGCCACTCCAGGTCCCAGTGACCCACCTGATGCGGTCATGCTTCTTGGGAGGACAGTCTCCATTGTTTACGAGCTGCTGGAATATGCCTCAGCCCTCTCGGTACATCCAAAAGATGTTTCAACACACAATGAGCCATCTGCTGTGATTATTGTGACACCTGTGAGGGTATAGGGATCACGAGCAACACCCTCTCAATCATAATAGCTCTCTCTGAAAAATCATCATCGACAAGGCTGTGAAAATGCCTTGGCATCGAGATGCTAAAACAACGAATGCTTGGTCAAGCTGTTCCAAGCAGGCTGCCTTTCAGAGACTATTTTACTCTGCCAGATGACGAGGGTCGACACTGCTCCTGTCTGAGCGACGTGTTTTTTACAATATGGTGGAGGACATTATTTCTGTATCAGTCGCTAAATGGCGAGGACTGATGCCAGAAGCAGGAGTATTTAGCACTGCAACCACTCAAGTATTTCTCTCATGCATGTATTGACACAACACAGGCACAGTAGCACCCGCTGGTGGACAGTATATTTACACACACACACACACACACACACACACACACACACACACACACAGTTCAGGATGACAACGTCCCGGTCAGTCCATGATGTAGCATCTTGGCGGGACTCCTCGCTACCTTGAGATTGAACACCGCTCACACGCTGCTAATCCACTGCCCTAACAATAATGGGAGGAAACACTAAGCATGTTTGGCCAGCATCCAACATGCCTTTCTCACACACGCACGCACGCACGCACGCACACACACACACACACACACACACACACACACACACACACACACACACACACACACCATAATACAACAACAAAACCATCATACAATCTCAATGGGTGTGGTCTAGCAAAAACTTCTATCATCTCCAACATGGAGGTAAACCTACAGATGTTGACAGCTGACACACTCCTGCCCTGTCACTCCGATGCTGCACCCCTCTCCCTGATACCCAAGCACCCACCCACTCACTGCTCCACAGCAAAGCCCAGGCAGATGTGCATTTCCCTTTGTTTCACCTGCTCGGTTTCTTTCTATTCATACTTCCTGCTGTCTGTGTAGAGCATAATGCCGGCCCTCCCTCCCTCCCTTCTCTCTTTCTGTCTCCTCCATCTCTCCGCAGTGCTACAGCACTCTCATCTCCCCACATACAGCACGCCGCGAGCTGGCAGGCGGAGGGAGAAAAGGAAAAGGCACACTGAACAGCAGTGCATCAGACACCTTGTGTTCAACTGGAAACAAAGGTATTACAGAGGCAAATGTGGTCTTCTTACCTTCTCGTCTCTCTGTATCTCCTCCTCTCTCTCTCTCTCTCTCTCTCTCTCTCTCTCTCTCTCTCTCTCTCTCTCTCTCTCTCTCTCTCTCTCTCTCTGTGCTTGTGTCCCTCCTGACTGCAGCCACACTGTTTCTCTCGCTCTGAATCCTCCTCCTCCTCCTCCTTCCTTCTTCCTCCTCCTCCTCTGTTGTGCTGCTCTCACAAACCTGCTGCCGCTGAGTGTCCGCCTCTTTCCCTCTCTTTCAGCCTCCCAGCCCCTCCCCTAACCACCCTCCTCCCTGTACATCACTGATGCTCTCTGGCCACGTCAGTGGATTTAGGATGCTGTAGAAGAGCTGAGCTTTAGTATTTTTGCTGCCTATAAGACGCTGCTGTACCAGATTGTGCATTACATGTATTGGAAACGTAAAGCATAGCTTTCTCAATTGTTGACATGGACCTCAGAAAAAATATACACCAGGGCATGTATATCTCTTGCAATAATCTGAGACTATTTTTTAAAGATGTAAAAGAACAACACGTGAAAAGCATTTAAAATAATTAGATGTATTCAAAATATTCCTATATTTGGACTGATTATTGTTTTTAAATTAAAAAATATTAATTGAATTATGAAGTCTTTTTTTAACTAGAGAGTCATTTAATGTCACTTACAGCAGCTGTTTATGAGGCATTTGCAGAATCCACAAGCCTCTGCAGCTCACAGGAGATATATTTTTCTTCTCATTTTACATCGGAAATATCTCATTGCTTCAATGGAAATGTAAACGTACAACACAAAAAGAAATATGTAAATGTGAATTAAAATATACATATGAAATATACTAGTGGGTACACCTATAGCTGGAACCAACAGAGTACATCCTTCAAAGTGATCACACAGTTGAATCAATAGACCAAAACGGAGCCATGAAGAGCAAGAACATTGGATTTAAATTTGGCAGGTGGCCAGTAACATGACTCAACATGAAACTAATTGTTTGTCGGGGTCTGTGTGATGAGTAAATAGGCAACTACCGTCCAACACCTGGACCAAAAGGCGATAATAGAGCAGTGGTGTGGTGAAAACTTGTTCTACAGCCCCCAAGTGGACAGAAAAAAAAGATTTTAATATGAAACAATAATGTATCCAAGATAACTTTTTTTTTTATTTGTGAAAATCAAACTGTTCAAACAATTCTGATTTAAAAAAAATAAATCATATTTTTTAATCCAGATTATTAAATGCTGGAATGGCCTTCCTGATTTTTCAAAGATCTCCAGGGATTGACCTTGTAAGAAAACGGATTGATAGCTCTTGACTCAAATGTAACAGAGGCACCAACAACACGGCGTAGACATGTTTCACATTGTTAAGAGTAAAAGCTATTACCTCTTCCTCTTGGCTCGATTCCACTCCAACATGTTGTGGTGGCTAATTGGAGCCGATGGGTTGTCTCTGATCCAGAGATCCCCTCCCCCTCCTCCCTGAGCCCGGCAGGACTGAAGCTCCGGTTGTGGCAGCACCTCACCGACGGAGCACTGCTCGCTCTTTGTCTGCCTGCATGTAGCTCATGCGGTGGACACGCAGCATCTTAATGATGGGTAAACCCCGCTGTACACACACACAGACACACACACACACCTTGACCCCTTCATTCACATGGTAATGGTGTTTCCTGCCCTCCTTTGTGCCTGGGTGCCCTCCCTAAGGATACAAAGAAAGTGAGATGCATACAAAAACATGCCCTGAACATACAGACGCATGAGATCCACATGTGTTGTTCCTCACTGCTGCACATGCTGGATTCAAATCAATCAGTAAAATGAGGGCAAGAGTCCTAAATTGGTCTGGCGATGCATCGCTTTGTGGAAAAAAAATACAAAATATGTTCTTGTTTTTTTTTTCTTTTAGGGTAATGAGTTACATCATTTTGAGCAGGCGCTATGAATATGAATTATTAAACTTCGCTAACTGCACAAATTCCTAAAAATAACATGAAGTGTTATGATGCTTATTATTATTATTTGTTGTAGATTATTTTTTGAAGAACCAGTAGCTGCTTTTCTTATTGATGATAAGAAACTCAGCTAAAAAATAAGTCAGATTCTGACTGGTTGTCCTGGTTTGTGACAACATATACACGAGTTTACATTTTCTATGCATCTAAGAATCAGCTGAAGATGCTGATTATTACGTATTATTATACACTGTCCATGTAAATCAACAAATATCTACATATTAATTTGTTTTTAGTCCTGACCTGCTACACCTGTGGCAGTGCTGTGACAGTTGGCTGCGTGTGTGGAGGCCGGACAGAGGGAGTATCCACACTCCTAACATCCCCACTAATTACAGCAGAGGTCTTTATGGGTCTTTGGCCAAATTGATTTAGAGGCATCTGCTAAGCTCCTCCTCTGGAGAGCAGGAAAGTCGGGCCCGATGGCCGTGTCGAGGGGAGGAGTAGGAGTTCCAAGCTGTCTGCTGACCCCACGAATAGGTCGTACACCAGGTCTGTGTGTGTTCAGTCACCTCCAGTTGGGACGGAGCGGACATGCAATACTAGCAGGACATGTGCTGGAGATTCTGGGAGCTGTTATTCTGCGGATGTGTTGGCTTCACAGAGTGATGTTGATAAGTATTCAGAGCTGAAGTCGGATAAAAGAACACGTACTGTACTTAAAGATCCTTGGGAACTGCAATCATCCTCCTGCAAATGCTTGTGTCAAGAATAAACTCCATACTGTGGCACAGCGTTGAACTCCATTCAGAGAAGATGAAGTAGTTTCTTTTTTGTGGAAAGAGGCAAAATGTGCCCAAACATTTTATGAGTTCAACTGAGGAATGTTGGGTACACTATATACCCTCAATACGTATTTTGATTATTCTGGGATGCAATATATCAGTAAGTTAATTAGTGCGTCATCATCCACATATTTTACAAGAACAGTTCTCTACAAGCAACACAGTTAAAGTGTGTAGTATGAGTAAAGCTCATAGAACAGCATCTGCTGAGTTTTCTTGAGTTCCACGAGTGGTGGAGGATGACCAGAGATTGAAGAACGCATCCCCTCTGTGTATGATAGAACTACAATCATATTTACTGTCTCCTTTCATCAGATTGTTGCTGCTTTTTCTGGAAGTGAGCGGCTTAATGTCCTTTCAGAATAATGTCTGCCTGGCGCCAAGACTTTCTCACCATTCCTTCAGTCTGCTGGAGTCATCAATATGATGCTGTCTGGCCTTCACTGCATTATCTGCTGGCACTAAGACTCCTCCAAGGCCTCCTCTTGCTCTCTCCTCTCCGCCGTCTGAGATCATGGGGCGTAAATGGGGGGATAACAAATCAGGTTGCAGCCAATCAGATTACAAAGCAGAGCGAAGTATCAAAGACACGGTTCGACTTTCTTCTTACTTCATATAAATGATAATAGTTCCTATTAGAAGCCAAAGAGCGGTCCTGAGAGCAGGGCGGGGCAGAGGTGGTGTTGGCCTGTTAGCTTTAGATCCTCAGTATGTTAATATTTCACCACTAAGTGACACAAAACAACCACAAAGAGTTGCAAAACAACTACAAGGTGACACACAACACCCACAGAGGAACAAAATGACAAACAATTCAAAACGGCAACAAAGAGACGCCAAATTACTCAAAAGCAGTGCAAACTGCAAAAGATGAGCACCAACCAATTAAGTCACAATTGTACATGTTCAACGCCAAAAACATTTGTTTAGTAAAAAGACAAAATGTAATCATAATTTCAGAACAAAATAATGAATTGTATTCCTCTCTTGTGCTAAACAAATGAATCATATGTAGATGTCCATTCATTGAGAGTTTAAAAACTTAATTTATTATTATGAAGGAAATAAAAAGTGAGAGCATCAATTATTAGGAAACAGAGTTGAAATGGCTTTACTTTAATACATCTCTGGTTATAATTGAATAGAGGAGGTAAAGGTCTATCAGGACAGTGGAGGTTGTTTTTGGCAGTGGTAGCTGAGCTCCAGAAGGTAATCTTCGGTACTTCTCCAGCTGCTGCAGAGCAGCATTAGCGGGAGTGAATTACAGACCTAATAGAGACAGAAGAAAGGGAGAAAAGCCGAGGAGGAGAAAGGCAGAAAGACGAGGCGTGTTTCCTCTCATAGCAATCAAATAGTAGAGCAGCTGCTTCAGCTTCAGCTTCCTTTGTGACATTTTGGCCGGGATTCATACACACAGTTGTTACGTATTTATGTCCAGTAAAAGTGTTCGTGTTTGCTGCTGACTCAAATTGCTACGATAAAACATTATGAAAAGGATGCTCCAAATTAATAAAAAAAAAATTCTGGTTCTTTTTCGTTGAGTCATGTGACGTTTTTTCTCAGAGGAAATGTTTACAATAAGCCATATTCCTGTTATATTTATGTTGGACTGCTATATATGCTTTTGCTGTCAGCATTCATTGTGCTGCCAAAGATTGCCAGAATATTTTATATATTATATTATTTATAGTTACTTTTTGTGTTGTTCTGTATGGTAATTAATAGAAAATGGATTGAAGATTATGTCACCATCTACCCCTTCATTATTTAAGAAGAATTGGGCTGTGAGACCATTCCAGACGTCTTTAGTGGAGCGCTTCGTTATTAAGAGGCAGAATCAATGAGGAGCCACATCTTTAGCTCACTAAATGTGGGAAGATAGTGGAAACAGGCCCGAGTACTGTATCCTGCCATCCCCAGAACAGCCTCTCTGGGAGGGGGAAGTTCCTCAAGTTGGCAGTCTAGCTCGCTTATCTCATTGGCTCGATGCTTATTGGATTGCGTGCCCATTCCCACCGCTCCAGCGGGTCAAATGACTGGGATGTGTAGCTCACGGCCGCTAAGTGGTCTATCGATCAGTCAGCCGAGCCTGTGGGCTGATGGGATGTGCTGCAGCAGACAGAGCCAGGAGTTGGCAGGTTGGTAATGGGAACAAAATACGACGCATTCCTCCACAGCTGAGAACGGCCGTGGCGGACCGAGAGAGGAGTCCATTACAGAGAAAGTAGGAAATCAAGTTAATGAGGAATTCTGTTCTTCACGCTGTTTAAACATTGAAATTTGGGAATGCTGCTTTGTTTCTGTTTTGATGCTGAGGTTGACTAAAAGTAAGAGGAAAGCAGAAGATAAAAGGTTTTTTTATAACATATTGCGCCTGAAATTTAATTAAGACCTGTCAGCAATTTGAACCAAAGCCAGAGATCTTAAAGAGCGCCCGTAGTGCAGGTAACTTATATATGTCAATACTTCATGAGTTGATGATTGTGTGAACACAAGTGAGCTTCAGTCAGTCAGAACAAGCCATGGAGAAGAATCCCTAAACTGATATTATTTCATTATAGGTTCAAAATGTATTAGTCGTCGTAATATAATGACGTTGTAAAAATCCATGTCATGAACAGGTGAACTACATTTGGGCCAATTTCTAGAAAACAATCTGTATTATTATATAACCAACACATGAAGCGCTGACCGCAGCAGAAGGCCTCCAGCCAAACTGAGACAATGACAGATGGTTAATCGGTTGTACATCTCTGCAGGAACACGTTTAGAAAAAGAAAGTGATAGATTATTGAATAGTCATGATTCTCAATGTCCCCCTTCACAACACCTACACTCGCCCAGTTAAAGTGATGCAGCGAGGGAATTGCATCAATCACACAGACATTATAGTTTGAGCACATTTCTGATGATTTTGTGTTATTTTACTTTCATGGTTAAAAACTATGGAAGCCCATTTTTCCACCAGTAAAAGAAAAAACATTATGAGCTCAAAAGTCATAATTATGAGATAGTAAGTGTGCATGCGCTTCAGTGGCGGTGGCTTTTTCTTTCCTTTCTGTTGTCTGCTAAAAAAAAAAAAAAAGCCAGTGCCATTGCGCACTCATAATTTCGACTTTCTATCTCATAATTATGACTTTTTTTTTTTTATCTCATAATCTTTTTCTTTTATTGGTGGAAATGGGCTTCCATAAAATCCAGCCCTGCTGCTGGCATTAATATTAAGCTACAGATCAGGATGCTACGTATTGTAAAACACATGCACACACATGTTCACTTAAAACACGCAAATTAAATCCACACAACACATGTGCACCTGATGTGCGCCCTTATGCCATATGCCCCCTGTCGGCCCACCACAGTGTGTTTTAGTGACGCCCAAGATTAAGGCCTGGCAAAGCCAGATTTATCCTCCAGGCAAACCAAATCCCAGCATTTCAGAGCCTGTGAGAAGTGAGCTCTTATACTTTAATGCCAACACTGACAGCCAAGTCTTACACAAACTGCAACATAAAACTTCCAAGGCCTTCAAACACTGCGTCGCTCGGGCTGCCAGAGTGCTGCTGGCAGGGAGATGGAGGATTTATGAGTAAAATGCACAACCACACCTCCAAGAATAATCTCATTAACACTGTGATGCATGTGGTCATTCATTTAGCTGCTTGTGCAGCTTGATGCGCACCAGCACTCAGGTCTGTATTCTGGCTGATTGTGGTGATGTTTGCAAAGCATGTGTGGCTGTGAAAACCTCTACTGAAATGCACCCTCAATCCTAAAGACGAACAAAGGTGTGTTTACTCCCAGTGTTAATAACCAAATCCTAATTACTTTATCCTTGAGGTCTATCAAACGTGTTGGAACATTAACTTTCTTCATAAAACACTTGCAAACCCGGTTTATTAAGTATTGAAAATCCAGAAATTATTTGCATTTTTTTTTGGTATTGCTATCCAATCAATTTCAGCAAACATTTCCAAATCAAATGAGTCAATGTAAAAAAGGTACCACTCATTACTTTTTTCAGTTAAATATTTAACATTTACTTCATCATTTTGACATAAGGACATCTTAATAATACAATGCAGTATATATATATATATATATATATATATATATATATATATATATATATATATATATATATATATATATATATATATATATATATATATAATGTAGCATACACATGTCTGAAGATGAAAAGTTTTAAAGTTGACCCTTTAATACAAATCCTTATGACTGATCTGGCTTGATTTTGAGTGATATGACCCTGAACAACAGAGGTGTCTCATCTCTATTTATTTACATTACCCCATGAAAAATAAAACATTTTAAAAATGCAAGTAAAATGTAGCTTTGAAATATGGAATGGTAGACTAATACAACTTATATCTCGGTTGTACCTAAAACATAGTTTAAAGATGTATTTTTCATGAAAATGAGTGAGTTAATTGTACTATGATCTATGGAGGGGTGAATAACTCCATTCCACTAAAAAATGGTGACAGTGATGAGGTACAAACTATATTTATTATGATTTTTTTCTTCAACAATCATGCACCGGATCACATTGAGCCGGGACTCATTGCTGTAGAAACAAACATAACAGGAAACCCTCCTGTCTTGATGAATCTGTGCTCTTGAGTACTTTTTAGGTGTGGGCGTAGGTGAAAAAAGTTTTAAACATTTTAGTTCAAATTATAATTCTGTTTTATTTTGGACTTGCATGTCTTTGAGTGTCTGGGATAACCGGATCACCCGGAATAAAATCCCTTCAAACAGGTGGAGAACATGCAAAAAGAGATTGTGTCACAGCCTTAGGAAGATGGTTGTGATGAGAAAAGTCACGACATCATGTCGGTCATTTTGGGGGAAAGGGTGTGTGTTAGGAAGGAGGATGGCAGAGGGAAAGAGAAGTACTATTAGTTCTCACTCTTCTACTCTACTCTTTTCTTTTGCTTGCTTTATTTTTCATGCTGCCACTTCTTCTCCATGGCTTTCTTTTCCGCCTGTGCTTCCCTTCTATATATTCTCTCTTTCCTGAGAGCTCCCAGTATTTTCTCTTTCTCCTCCTCCCATTTGAGCTCCATGGTGTTTATCTGTTTCTTCAGGGCGGCGTTATCGAAGGTCAGCTCCTTGACTTGTTGTGTCAGGGTCTGCAGTTGTGTGCTGGGAGTTTGTGGGTTTTGTTGGTACTGCGCCTCTTCAGCAGGGCTGGCACCACGTCGAAGAATGCTGAACACTTTCAGCGGCTCTTTTTTCATGGCTTTCTTCTCAGCCTCCGCTTTCCTTCTACATACTCTCTCTGCATTGAGAGCTTTCAGTATTTTCTGCTTCTCGTGCTCCCATTGGAGCTCCTTGTGAGCCATCTGCTCTTCGAGGGCAGCAATTTTCTGGTCTTGCATTTTCAGAGTTGCTGTATTGTTGCTTAAGTACTGTATTGTTGGTTAAGTACTAGTGCTAGTTGTGTCTTGATAGTAGAAGTTTTCACTTCATTTACATGAGATGTAAAAGTGAAAGAATGTACTGTGCCCACAGGACTCTTGTATAAAGAACATTTGATGACATCAACAAGTGAAATCTTCAAAGGCTTGACTCCTCCCTCTTCTGGTTGAGTCACATGACTCCGATCACATGACTATTCAGGTAAACAGGATGTGGATTGGTTCCTTAGTCACAGAAAATATAATGTATTTTCGGAACAAAATCAAACTACATCCTGTTTACAAGGCTAATTGTGTGATGACTGACGTCTGGTTCGAATTAACAAGGATCAGCCATCGAGAAACCGAGATTGCCGGACGTCAATCATTGGGGTAATTTAAGCTGGATGATAGGACATTTGATCGATTTAGTTAAACGAGGAACAGGGCCCAGATCTAAATGACACGAACGCATCACATCGAACACACACACACACAAAACATCAGTTTAGTTGTGTGAAAAATATGCAACAATGTAGACCCAAGAGGCAAAGCAGTTTACACCCGGTAGACATTTTTTTGACTGAAACTCCTTCCTAACATGCCAATGTTTTGATGTATTGTGATTTTTCTTGGAGATTTGGATTCTTTAGGTCCTATTTATTAAAAAAATGTGTGTAATTAGTATGTTAAGGGTTATTGTTAAGGCCCTGAAGCATACAGTTTGAAAAACTTGGAGACCGCTCGAGGAGGCATGTTTGGGAAATCTTGCTCATATCATGCCAGATGTTTATAGTTATGATCAAAATATGGTATAAAAGTGTTTTTTTTTTAAATATACATTTTATTCCCAAGAAAATTCTGAAAAAAATCATATAAAATACCAGAAGTAATAGAATTCAGTTGGGGTTTATACGACTACTTGAACACAGGGGGAACACTTATTTATTGTCTCTCTTCACCTTTTCTTCCCTTTCCTTTTTATGTAACTCATTTTCTTTTTTTGCCAAATCTGTATAAGTGTTTGAGCTGTTAAGGCCACCTGGGGTCTCCATGATCTCAAACACAACATAGTGGTTCAACAGTACAACGCTTAAGATATCAAGAAGAGAATCAGAGTTAATCAGAGTTGCCTTCCTTCTCTAAACAGATGATGACGAGTGACACAAAGAGCCTGTGAAACACTCAGAAATGCACAAAGGTTTGACTTATGAGGCAATGAAGTTGTTACGACATTCAGGACAGTTGTACTGACTACATCCATCAATGATAAGAAACAACAACCATTGCTTTAAATTAATTTATTCCAGTTGCATACACACACACACACACACACACACACACACACACACACACACACACACACACACACACACACACACGCATTCTTTCCCAAAAGATCTTCAATTATTTACAAAACCTTTACACACTTATGAAATAGTGTTCTCAGACACACAAAGATAAATATATATTTAAGAGTTTTTAAAATAAATGTTAAGAAGGTTTGATTGGCACATCCAGAAGACACCAGCTATCACCAGCTGTGCACGTTTCCTGTTTGTCAGAGACGATTTAAACAGGCACGTTTTGCAAGTGCAGCTTTAAAAAATACAAAATGCTCAGCTTTAGACGGCGACAATGTTCATCCCTTTAAAAAATACCCCAAAACAGGGATCCAGCCCCTTTAGTGATCAATATTTTTTTTTTCTTTACACAATCATAACCATAAGAACACATTCAATTTACCTTTGATTGAAGAGTAAAACTGGTGGTAAACTTGACATACACTGAGGTGCAATTCACCAATACAAGAAGATGCATTTAAAAGACGACAGAATGATTTACTAAAAGCATAAAAAAAATATAAATGTGCTTTGTAAAACAGTGTGATAATTATACTGAGCAACAGCGACATCTACTGGTTATGATCAGCATCATTTAGCGCTTTTCAAAGAATACACGCTCTTCACCCAACGTCACTAAATGTTGAAATGTTCTTGCTCGCACGAATGAATCTCTTTGGTGGCTGTTTCCCGGTTGACAAATGTCCTTTGTGATTTAATATTATTCCAACAAGTTCAAGAATGTATAAATAACCCTGCTCAGGAAATGTGCCTGAAGACCCAGAGTTTTTAAATCAGTGGCTTCCTTTGGACCCCATTTTGCTCACTTCGACATGGCTTCCATCAGTTGTCCTTGCCGTCTCCTGGTAAGAAGTAGGGATTCTCGTGGCCTTGAACCAGATAGGAGTAACGGGATGGATTTTTACCTTTGAAGGTGTTCATCCCCTCTGGGCTGAGATCGTATGATCCCGTCTGAAATGTCAGTGGAAACAGTCAACACATTAGTATCTTTCAGTAGGGACTTCAATCATTCATGTACACACACTCACAAAAGCCAAGCAAGTAACCGCAGGCCCCAACGTCCAGTGAACATGACTACTCCCAAACTAGCATCAGCTGAACTTCTTTGAACAGTCACGCTCTACATTTACATGTAGATGAAAGCACACGGCTTTCCACAACACGTTTTCATGAAGCTCCCCCATCACCTGGAAAACCTGCCACCTTAATTCTCTCTGTGGCCTTTCTAAATCATCATCACGGAGCATCAAAGGAAATCACAAGACTAAAACGTACCTTTTTCCATCTTTTCTGCTTCAGCTGAAACCCCTAAAGCAACACACTTGGAGTCAGGCAAAGCAGGGAGTATGGAAGGGAGCTACGTGCTAGCACTATATATATATATATATATATATATATATATATATATATATATATATATATATATATATATATATATATATATATGTGTATAGGAGGATTGGATGAAACATACTGGTGTGCATAGGATTTAAAACATATCAATAAAGCTTCTAGTCCATCTCTGAAATGTTAAAAGATGATCATGTGATCCAGTGAACATGGATTTGTTGATTTGCAGGTCGTATTGCGTCTATTGTCTCGGATGAAACCAAGCTAAAATAATATTTAAGTGTATAGTCAGTCCAAATATCAGAGTGAAATCTAATCATTGAAATGATGTAGAAATAACGACTAAAGTGAATATAGATGTCTAAAAAAATGAAATGTTATTATATGCCCAGGTATGTTTTTTTCACCAAACCAATGCGTACTGGGAGGGTTTATGTTAAGCTGGAGGGGCAACACTCAACAAACTCAAGGCTGATTCAGCGGATGATCGACACAATGCAAGACTGTGAGTCTGAGGATTAGTGGTGAGCAATTCAGACACGGAGAAACAGAAGACGGTGTAATAACTCACAGATCCGTTCGTTTGATGGGTTTTTTCCACCGGGGTACGAGTGCCAGACCCTTCGGACATCTCTATGGGAGAAGCTGCCTCCCGGTTAGTGGTGGCCCGGGGGATGGGGGTCACGCCAGTGGGCCAAGGCTGGTTTAAGTCACCCGATGAGTATGGACTGCTGCTGTAGTCTGTCTTGCTCCTTGCACATCCGCTCCTGGTGTACCAACAGGGAATGTAAAATGTGAATGCCTTTTTTTTCTTCTCAAAAGCATTCATTTGGTGATTTGCATTCTGCTACTACATAATTTCAGTGATTATCTTTCAAAGTGCAACTACACTTTTGAAAAGAGGCAAAACAAATAAAAACAAACGCTGACACAGTACTTAACTTTTAAAAAAAACTTTTCAATGAAAATCTAACCCAGGTTTTACATCTTTTGACCTGTAAATAACCAGAGCTATATATTTGCTAAATGTGGCCCATGTGGCTCAAAGTGTGAGCATATATAGGAGTGTTTCATATCCTCACCAGTAGCAATATGCAAGCAATGCCAGGACAATGATGAGAAGAGCTCCCAGCACACAGGAGACGATCACCACTGCTAGCAGCGCCGCTGTAAACACATTTTTAGATGTTTATGGGTCAGTACGTAACTGTTACCACTGCATTTTTTCTTTTTATTGACAACAGTGCTGTTACTCACAGTCATTGCAGTTGAAGCCAGCGTATCCAAATGCACAGCTGAAAGACAAAATAGAACGGTTAATCACAACGATATTGTTATTCAAGGGCACATTATTGGAGTTTAACACTAAATCCACATGAGGGAGCCAACTTCACAGCAAC
The DNA here is from genome assembly GCF_023055335.1 of Clinocottus analis. Taxonomy (NCBI): domain Eukaryota; kingdom Metazoa; phylum Chordata; class Actinopteri; order Perciformes; family Cottidae; genus Clinocottus; species Clinocottus analis. The sequence goes on along the minus strand of NW_027175887.1, from coordinate 6,740,701 downwards.
ATGTACCTTATACACAACATTATACAGCCACTTGCACATGCAAAACTTACCCTGTCGACATCATACAAAATGTGTGTACTCACGGTTGGCACACGTCTCTCTCTGCCCTCTGCCCACTTGGACACACTGCAATAAAAACACAATAATTTAAAAACAGATGCACACACACACACATACACAATGTTTTTGCACAAAGCGACTGAAATAAAAGGATAACAAGCTACAGTTTTAGACTAAGTCACGGTAGATGGAGACGCACAGCACGCTTGGTTACACAGTTGCAGACGCAATGAAAGCATGAGCTTCATATGGAGGCTGCATGATGACCATTAAAAACAGGCTTATAATGGTGCATTATGCATTTCCTGGGAAAGGAACTGCATGCAGCATTTGGTTTATTGCCTCTTCCTATAGCTGATCTCCTTGGTCACAACCTCCACAGAGAGAGAGAAAGCTGTGATTCTTCCACATGTTTCCAGGGAAACAACCGCTCTTTAAAATAAATCAATTAGAGAGATAAATGAAGTATGGGTCAAGGGTTGGCATTAAAGAAAAGGGTACCGCTCTTGACCTTGTCTGAGTCTCGCTCCCTGTGGCTTCTTCCCCTCATTCTCACACACAAGTATTTCACTGAGGAGAAGAAGGTTCTGTACCAGTTCTCCGCTGGGAAAACTTATCTTGGACTTGTCTCAGACGCCGTGGGTCGTTATAGTGAATGTGAAGCTTTAATAATCTATAGTGCCAGGCTAGCAGAACATTGTAAAGATTTCACATTTCTTTCACTTAATATACAATACTAGAGCTGTTCTACTACTGTGCTCATTGAAACCTAATACTCGTCTTGAAAAAGAAGTTGAATAAAGAATATTAAGTAGTAGTGTTTACTTCTGCAGCTGGTGTTGGAGTACAGGATGGAGATGTAGCCCTCTTTGCAGGAACAAACAGCTTGGCCTTTTGCATTTGTGCACATTGTAGTGGAGACATCACATGGTAATGGCTGCTGTGTACACAGGTTGGTACCTAACGCAGAAAACATGTAAAACAGGTGTATAAGAAAAATTTAAAAAAAACATGTCAGGTTCTCATTCAAAATCAATTAGTCGCATTACCTACCTGTAAATGTAGCATTAGCAAACAAGTCATTTGCCGGGTTGGTTATAGCTTCCGTAATGGCCTGAGCAACAGACTCTTGAGTGGCGGTGGTGTTTTCAAATATGTTATTTACAGTTGCTCTTACACTTCCTGGTCTGGAGAATTAACAAGAAACACCAAAAAAGGTTCAAAGATAATTGTGTCACTTTTTGCATCATATCTTTCTGCATTAGGAGAGAGACAAAATACTCACTCAAGTTGCACAACATCAGATTGTTTATACCCCGGCTGATTTTTGAGGGCATCTCTGAGCTGTGAAACAGAATAAACATGTGGTTTAAGAACAAAGAGAGAGCATTTAATATAGAAATTCAAAATGCTTTGTAAGCCCACAACCTACCGCTTTTGAGATCTGAGCTGCTGTCGTCTGGAATATTTCCGAGGCCCTGTTGCTCATGTTCTTTTGAAATGTCAAGGAGGTGAGATGAAGCTGGCCTGGGAACACTTGGGCTGAATGAAAAGGAGGACAGGAGAGAATTTGTCTTCCTTCTACGGTAATGTCTCATATGACCACACTTCAAATGTTGTTCATGTTCTCACCAGCTGCACAGCGGCCATTCACCAGGAAGCTGCCAGAGAGACACTGGCAGGTGCCATTAAGACAAACACTTTCAATTGGGCACGGGACGGTAGGACACACTGGTAAGAGACGGAAGAAGAATTATGTGTAAAACAACTGGCCATCACATTTTTCCAGCAATATAATTACTCACTAATGAAATTCTGTGAATGTGATTCACACTCCTTTCAGCTTTGTTTTAGTTTCTTTCTGGCCAATCTAGGAGGAAATATCTGGCTGTCTATCTGATAAGTGCTCCACTATGTTCAACAGCTACTTGCTAGCTCTGTCTATCTGCCGTTTAGTGCAGAGTGGGTTGTGTCCAGTGGGTTTATCACAGCTTTTATGCTGAAAACAGCTGCCTGCTTTGGCCGGAAGCAGGGCAATGAAAGCAGTTTGAGTGAACCAAAAGAGCCGGACAGATGAACTCTCTGTAAAGCCGAGGGAGGGGAGCAGCAGATTTAGATAATAATTTTCGAGAGGCTCATTACTATGAGCAAACTTTTCATATTTTCACATTTTTTACATAATCATTTGATTTTTATTGTTGTGCAAATATTGATTACAATCATTTAATTACAATAAAACAGTGTGGGACTTGTGAATGTAAGGTATAGGGACATCTTTTTCAGTTTTTTGATTGAGTTGATCGATGGAATAATATACCTGTAACATGACATTTTTATGAAAAGTACAAACCTATGAAAAGTACAAACCTATGACTGGACTGACGGGCGGGACTGCTGTTGTGTCTGTTGGTCGCTGGGTGGTGCGAGTGACAGTGGTACCAGTGCTGATGGTGGTGGCGGATGTTGGAGTGGTGGAGGAGTTGTTGATGGTGACGTCTGTTGGTCGCTGGGTGATGCTGGTAGTGTTGGTACCAGTACTGATGGTGGTGGTGGCCATTGGAGTGGTGGAGGAGTTGTTGGGAGTGACGTCTGTTGGTCGCTGGGTGATGCTGGTAGTGTTGGTACCAGTACTGATGGTGGTGGATGTTGGGGTGGTGGAGGAGTTGGTGGTGGTGACGCCTGTTGGTTGCTGGGTGGTGCCAGTAATGGTGGTACCAGTACTGATGGTGGTGGCCATTGGAGTGGTGGAGGAGTTGTTGGTGGTGACGTCTGTTGGTCGCTGGGTGATGATGGTAGTGTTGGTACCAGTACTGATGGTGGTTGATGTTGGGGTGGTGGAGGAGTTGTTGGTAGTGACGCCTGTTGGTCGCTGGGTGGTGCCAGTGATGGTGGTACCAGTACTGGTGGTGGTGGTGGAGGTTGGAGTGGTGCCAGATGAGGCTGTTGTATTGCCACTCACTGTAACGTAAAATACATTGTCAAAATCAGAGCGAGAACGTCCAATAGAGCAAGTTAGCAAATGTTAGCATGCTAAATTAAGATGGTGAACAATGTAAACATTATAGATTCTTAGCATCGACGCTCTTAAGATGGCCAACTGCTGCTTTAACTATTTCATGGCCCGTACTGCATTCTTACTCAGCTGCATGTTATAGTACATCATTTTTGTAAGAACAAACATCAAAACTCATCATGCTGTTAGTCCTACCTCCTGAGGTTGTTGTTGAGGGACTAAGGGTGGTGGTATTTCCGGTAGGGGGTGCGGTGCTACTGCCTGGGGAGGTATTTGTGGGGAAAGAGCTGGAGGTGGAGATGGAGGTAGGTGAAGAGGGTGGGGGTTCGTCTGTGACTGTTGTGTTTGTGGTGATAGTGGAAGATGAGGGTGTAGTAGTGGACATAGAAGTCTCAGGAGAGGTGTTAGTAGAATGTGTTAAAATAGTTACTGTACTTGTACTCGTGGTGCCATTGGTAGTGTGTGTGATCGGTGTACTTGTGGTTGTATCATTGCTGGTGTGTGTGACCGGTGTACTTGCGGTTGTGTCATTATTGGTGTGTGTGACCAGTGTACTTGTGGTTGTGTCGTTGCTGGTGTGTGTGACCGGTGTACTTGCAGTTGTGACGTTGTTGGTGTGTGTGACCGGTGTACTTGCAGTTGTGATGTTGTTGGTGTGTGTGACCGGTGTACTTGCAGTTGTGACGTTGTTGATGTGTGTGACCGGTGTACTTGTGGTTGTATCATTGCTAGTGTGTGTGACCGGTGGACTTGCGGTTGTGTCATTATTGGTGTGTGTGACCGGTGTACTTGCAGTTGTGACGTTGTTGGTGTGTGTGACCGGTGTACTTGCAGTTGTGACGTTGTTGGTGTGTGTGACCGGTGTACTTGCAGTTGTGACGTTGTTAGTGTGTGTGACCGGTGTACTTGCGGTTGTGTCATTATTGGTGTGTGTGACCGGTGTACTTGCAGTTGTGACGTTGTTGGTGTGTGTGACTGGTGTACTTGCAGTTGTGACGTTGTTGGTGTGTGTGACCGGTGTACTTGTGGTTGTATCATTGCTGGTGTGTGTGACCAGTGTACTTGCAGTTGTGTCATTATTGGTGTGTGTGACCGGTGTACTTGCAGTTGTGACGTTGTTGGTGTGTGGGACCGGTGTACTTGCAGTTGTGACATTGTTGGTGTGTGTGACCGGTGTACTTGTGGGTGTATCATTGCTGGTGTGTGTGACCGGTGTACTTGTGGTTGTATCATTGCTGGTGTGTGTGACCAGTGTACTTGCAGTTGTGTCATTATTGGTGTGTGTGACCGGTGTACTTGCAGTTGTGACGTTGTTGGTGTGTGTGACCGGTGTACTTGCAGTTGTGACGTTGTTGGTGTGTGTGACCAGTGTACTTGCAGTTGTGACGTTGTTGGTGTGTGTGACCGGTGTACTTGCAGTTGTGATGTTGTTGGTTTGTGTGACCGGTGTACTTGCGGTTGTGTCGTTGCTGGTGTGTGTGACTGGTGTACTTGCAGTTGTGACGTTGTTGGTGTGTGTGACCGGTGCACTCGTGGTTGTGACGTTGCTGGTGTGTGTGACCGGTGTAATTGCGGTTGTGTCGTTGCTGGTTTGTGTACTCGGTGTACTTGCGGTTGTGTCGTTGGTGTGTGTGACCCGTGTACTTGCAGACAGTGTGTGATCGGGTGCAGGTGTCATTGTATTTGCAGCCTCACTAGTGTTGGTGGGTCGACTTGTCTCTTGGATTGCCGTGGACATTGCTGTCCCACTGGTTGCAGCTGAGGGAGAGACATCTGGGCTTCGCGTGGTTAAGTTACTGTTCTCAGTCACGGGGCTGTTGACCGTTGCCGTGGTGGTGCTGGACTCAGGTGTCGGCTGGAAAGAGGTTGTCTCTGGTTGGGTGAAGGATGATTTGGTAGTTGTAGATCCTACTGTGGCATTATCTATAGTTGTAGTAGCGACTGAGGCTGTTGAGTGCTCTGTGGTGGAGGAGTGGTTGATGCTTGAACTTGAGTTTTCAATTCGAGACATGTGAGAAGTTGCCGGAGTGGTGGATGTTCCCCCATCGCTGGTGGAATTATGCGCGATAGGATCTGTTGCCATTCCTAAAGACAAAACAATAGCACACAAAAATAGCAATGAGTGCTTTACACCAATTGTATTTGTATTTGTGTCCAACAGGTAAAAGCCCAGTATAATGTACAATGTGTATTCATTTCATGCTGCTATTGGGAACAACGCATATGTGAGAGTAAACCAAAACCGTTAAGCTGAAGAACATGAAACCAAAACAATCAGCTAAAAGAAACTAAATACTCTCGTATCACAAATTTGTCTCGGTAGGCTTTACAATCTGTACAACAAACGACATCCTCTTTCCCAGGACTCTCACATTGGAACAGGAAAAACTCCCCCAAACGAACTTTAACGGGGGGAAAAAGAGAGCAACAGAGGAGGATAGAAACCGCAAGATTATATATAATAGAATGATATCGATGATAAATACATTAATGGAAGCAGTAATAGTACAATAGTCCACAGTTCTCCTAGACAAGTAGTCATTTGATAAACTATTACAAATATGAATATTGATTGAAGCAGCTTTAAGCTGTAATATGGTCACGTCACAGTTTATAGGATTATGTATGCGTGCTAATTACTGAGGGGATAGAATGCATTCATCAACAATTACTTATTTGTCAATATGCATGTATTCACATGTGAATATTCACGGCAAATATAATATTAACTGAATATTAACTATTAACTATCTATATATTAACAAGCTCTGAATATTAATAAAATCAAATGAGATCATTTGCTTTTTGAAGGAGGCGTGTTGTCTCTACAAACAAACAGCTGCCAACATAAAACATAAGGTCCTACACACTGCCTACCATAATGACAGAAGAATTTAAGCTGTGGCTGTGACTTAAATAAACATGTGACACTGAGAGTGGAACATTTGACAAAAGCTGTGACTCAGCAGATAAGAACTACTGCAAGTGACGGCTGTTTACGGCACCAAGTTGTATGAGTCTCAAGTGCTGCCAAATCCATTTGACCATCTTAGCGGAAAGAGCTGCCTCTTATTTGCTCAGTGTGACGCGGGCCTGTTCCCGCTTAGCCTGCTCCCTCTCTCCCCTTTGTGTTTATGGGGGAAAAGAGGAAGCCAAAGGGCAGCTTGTGGAGTGCTTCAAACAGTAGGAGGTATTTAATAATGGCTCTTTACCTCAGGTCCTCATCTGTATTATTGAATGATTACATTCAAAGTCCCTTTTCAGCAGCCCGAGAATGAACTTATCACAGATCAGTGGACGCCTTGCACAAACAGTTTTCTCCAGTAAGTTGCCTCAAAAGCACAAGGAAATGGTGAGAAAACCGTGATTAATATCAGATCCTGGGTGTGATTTGATTATTTTCTGTGAACAAGGACCTGCATGACGTGATGTCTTTATCGCTTAGTAACCAAGACTCATTTAGAGATGAAAAACCGCAGGCGCCACACGCCCTGTGACGACAAACTTTATTTGATACGATGAGCTTGATGAACACGGACACACACACACACACACACACACCCATACCCACCTTCGAGAATGATGTATTTGGCGAGTGAAAGAAGGGATTAAGCAATCAACAATGATAGATGAGGAAGTACTGAAAGGTGGGAAATACATAAAGAGTCTCAGGTGACGGTTATAAAAGTCAAGGAGTGGTCGAGTTAAACGGGGCTGGGTCTATATGTCAAGTAGCATAGCGTGAGATCATTGCTGTAAAACAGACATCAATTTGTGACTGGCTCGTCGAGATTAAGATTTAAGGGCAATTGACTAATCTGACTGGAGGACCAGAGAGATTCAAGATGAATGAAAAAAACTCTTAAATCAGGTCCAGTCTACCGTGTCTTCATTAGCCCTGTGTTACATTTTAGTCGAGTATCAATTGCAAGGACTTGTGTGTTTCCGCGAACGACTAAGATGAAGGTTGAGTCGTTCGCTCTGTTGCATGCCTTACATTCTTTAAAACCTTAAAGGCCAACGTTTCATCTGCTTGTATCAAAGATCCTCACATCTTAGCCGTTGTTCAGATTCTTAATAGAATGCTGCTGGACAGAAACAGTTTACAGTCCATCCTGTCAGTTAGTCAGGTGTGTGTGACTTGCTCACTGCAGTATTTGTGCACCATGCCAGTGTCAGAGCCAGCAGGTGGATCTGCATGCTGAAGGAAAGCCCTTAACATTTTAGAAAAACCGTATTTAATGCGCTACCAATCAATGCATAATCAATCCCGGGGCCGCTGATAAGCAATAAGACGTCCATTAACTCTGCTGGTGTGGACTCTGTCAGAGAGCCTTTTCAGCTGTGTGTGTGTGTGTGTGTGTGTGTGTGTGTGTGTGTGTGTGTGTGTGTGTGTAGAGTAACCACTTTCTTATCAAGGACTCCACATTATTGTCAGAATGGAAAGTTCACATTGCACCACTCTCTCTTTGTGTCTCGACTAATGATACACTAAAACTAATCACATTGGACGCCTTTGTTAATCAAACCCGGAAAAAGATTGCAATTATAAGATTAACACAACTAATCACGTTCCCCTCATTCTCAGCTGTACTTAAGTGATGATTTGCAAATGTGAACACACTTGCAAACTGAGATGGTGACCATGGTCAACAGTTGGTGCATGTTGGTGCACATGTGTGTTTGACTGTTGTGCACATATTGTAAAAGCGCCAACATTTCATAATCCATGTATATTTAATCTTATTTCTGTTTTTAGGTTTGTTTGAGTTTTTGAATATCTGCCTCTCGGGACTACGGATGGAAAATAGCCTCTTGGCTAACTCTGGCACATTTAACAGACATGTTATTTAATTAAATCAACCATTTAGAATGCTGACGTGTGAGTGTTCAGCTCCACTAAAGCTCCACTACGCACAAGTCCAGCCTCACAAAGCCGCGAGCATGGATGCAGCTTCTTAGTCTTGTTCTAGAAACATAGCTCGCTCACAAACGGTGAGCTGCTTAGGGGACTGCAAGTAGGCCGATCGAACACAGAGAATAGCTCACTTCAGCAGATTGGTGACAACCCTGCTTTGGTAACCTACGGACACTTTTGTCCTTGATGTGGCGAGATCTAATTTAATGCCAGATTTGATAACCATGACATCAAAGCAGTTTATCTTGGACTCGAGTGAATGAGGGAATAAATATATTGGCAGGAGTGATGAGTTAGGAAATCCAATGGTGCAATTTATAAACCACCCAATCAGTAAACTACTGTTCATATCACCTTCTGCTTACCATCCACAGGCGATACACGTAGAGCTCAACATAGAAGAAGAAAGGCTTTTGTTTCACATGTCAGTGCTGCCACTGGGAAACAAATATGATGAGGGTTTTCTGGGGGTGGTGACATTTTGAAAGTTCCCTAAATTTGTGTTATTATTGTTGTGATGTTGTTCTTTTATGCAGTTCTTTTGTTCCCCTGTTTTTGTTTGTTTATTTTATGTATTTATTTGTTTGTTTTATATTCCGTTTGCTGTTTTTGGTTATTTGTTTGGTTTTGGTTGTATTCATTGTCTTTGCGGTATGGTCCTTTTTGTTTACCGGTATTGATGTTATGTATGATTATGCTTTGCTTCTCTGTAGAGCACTTTGTGTTGAAGTTATTAAGTTATTATTTGTATTATTGTCATGAAATTAGCATTACATTGTCATTTACAAAAAATCTGCATAACCACACTTACCCTATAAAGATAAATGTTTTTCCATGTAGCCTCATATACAATTATTATAATCTGATTATGGCCTGATGTTGCTAACAGACCATGAAAATGACATGATATTTAACTATGGCTCTTGATGTGGTGAAGCATTTTTGATATCTACCTAAAAGCCATAAATAATCCAGATAAAGAGATACCAAGAGCAGGTTATGGTGTCATAAAAACACAATGTATTTAAGGACATGGGGAAGTGATGGACAAACGGGAAATCACAAAAAAAAAAAAGGTAATGAGTGTGGATGGCGAACAAACACAGTGGTTCTTCTTCCACTATTTTGATCGTGATGACTGCTTCCACCTTCAAAGTTCAGTGCTGCTTCTGTATTTCCATTTACATGGACGTAAATACAGAACGTAGAAACAACTGTGACCAGTTTACAGACAACCTACGATGCAACAGACTGATAAAACAATAGCTGCTACAATGAACATTTACGACAGACCACAGCATTTCTTAAATTACATTTTTATAAGCCCAAGCTTTTGTTGTTGTGAATTTCACAGGGCGGCTGGTCAGTAACCTACTGGAGAAGTGAATGACTTCAATGTGAAATGATGTCAACAGACAGTGAGTTAGTGTAATATACAATTAAGAACACACTCTGCCTTGCACGTCTCACAGAAAGCTTTGTCTCTGAGGATTTAACCTCCAGCCGGATAATCCCCTGCAGACACAAAAGAGATGACTGGGTCAGGCCGGCTGACAAGTGGGTCTAAGGTCGGCCTGCATGCTCATATTCAGGAGGATGTGGATAAGAAGGGCCGGCTCTGCCCACTCAACCCTTTGGTCCATTTTGGTTTGACAAACTATAACTTTACTGACGCCGCCGTCGGTCTCACCGCTCCACCTCTCTCTTTCTCAACACTGAAATAAAACCAGTGCAGTGTGGGAGTGTATCTGTTGCCACAGAGACGTTCGCTTCCAGCTGTCGAAGCTTCGCTTCACTTCAAGTCGCAAACAGAAACAGAGAGACGTCGGTGTTGATGATTGTGTTTCAGTGCCGCGCCGCACTTCAGGGGATTTCTATTCACGCGAGACAATAGCACTCCTGTGAAGTACCTGCTCAGGAACTGACTGTCACATCCAGTTCCCCCAACGCAGGTCCTCAACTTCCTGTCCTCACTGCCACTCCCCGAGAATAAATCTGTGTTAATTACACGCCGCAATTATCTCTGATGCAGCTGCAGGACGAACGCGCTGCTGGTCCGAGATGTTGCAAATGATTCCAGTTTATTGTCGCGATTAAGCGAAAGTGCGTCTTTAAAAGAAACCGCCATGATGAAAGAATGCTCACAGAGCAGGAGAAGAACTGACAGGTTGGGACCGAACAGTCAGGAAGAGCCCGAGGCTGCGTCTCATTAGGAGGCCGAGTCATGTGGAGAGCTGACCTATGTGTGTGTGCGTGTGTATGTATGTGTGTGTGTGTGTGTGTGTGTGTGTGTGTGTGTGTGTGTGTGTGTGTGTGTGTGTGTGTGTGTGCGTGTGGATTGCTTGTGTCTCAGAAATCATCCAGTATGACATCTGAAACCAGCTGATTAAAGGTAAAACTGCTGGCGGCATACAGATCTAGGGCACATAGCTAACTGCTTGTCACACTTTGGGTCCCTTTGCCAGCTAATGAGAGTCAACACTTCTTGCGAACTGCTTTATGAGCTGCTGGTATTTGAAGGTGCCCATCTCTGCGTTACCAAAACCTCATGGTAGACAAACGGATACACACAGGTCAGTTTCTTTGAGGGCACACCAGGCCCGAGGGCTGCCACATCAAAGCGTCACCAGGAACGACCTCACAGGACTGAGAGGAAGCTTCTTTTTCTTTTTTATCACCCAACAGTCTATAATCTTGCTGGGTGTCTTGTACCAACAGATCTGATCAGAGGATACACTGATGCTGGTCAATATGGTGAAGATGTGGAGGATTCTTTCAGTGTGATTCTATACAGTCAGATCTGAAAACAACTGTTTTTTACAATTAATGAATAGTATGTTTTTCTATTCAGGAAAAGTAGCTTTTAAATTGGTGACAATAAATTGAATATCAGTAGGTTTGGGAGTAATAATCTCATAAAAAAAAAGGCATTTGTTCGGCTTTGTGATATGGTGATTTTTCTGATATGGTATGGAGCATGTGACATACAAGCTTAATCTGCAAAGCAGCAGTACAAGTACAAAGAAGCAGTTAATGGACATACTCAACGTACAAGTAACTACAGTCAAAGGCTGGGGGGAAGAAAGGGACAAGAAATTAGAGGAGGCCTTGTAACCAATAATCAAAGCCAGCTGTTGTGGGGCTAAAGATTTATTTTCTTTGTGGGTTTTATGGTTTCTGTGTGATTCTTTGACTATTTGTTGTGTGTTTCAATGCATATTAACAGGATGGTTTTGTGTTATTATGAACATACAGGTATAGCTCCTGTATTAGATCATTACGCATGTAAGAGTGAGATTATCTGATCGATCATTACCGGGACAGTGGTATGAATCATTAAGAAATGAGTAATGGCTGAGCAAAGTTGAAGCCTCCTACGTCAGGCCTGAAACACACACACGGAGCATTCTGGCTGGGTCTTAGCATTTTGAAGAGTCACGATTGTTTCAAACAAGGTAATTTTCTTCTGTTCGGCTTTCTTAAGACAGTCTCGGGTTTAAGCCCGAGTCTTCAATAGGACAAGGCAGAAATTAGCTTTCCGTCTCCCAGCAAACAGAGCGCTAACACGGTAACTCGGAAGTAACAGATGGCTCCCTGGAGCAGGGCTCACTCGCAGGGCCTCTGCACATATCATATCCAATTAAAGCCCCGCCGGCACATGCTTTCCAATTACAGAGCGAGATTTACTGCCCCGGAGAAGGTCTAATCCAACAGGATGCAGCAGGGACGCGGGGACAGAGGGAGAAAAGAAAGGGAAGAAACAGCAACAAGTGTGCATTGGAAGTGAAGACAATACGGGCAAGCAGGTGAGATGCCGTCAAATGAGGAAGGTGAGAACAATTGTCGATTTTAAACAGAAACACGGAGAGGAGGAACATAAACAACACTGTTCAGTGAAACTGAGCTCTTTTTGAACTTATCCAACTGAAAAACAAGGGTTTGTAGAGTATGTGACAGAACATTTTAGCGTCACCTACTTTGACGTTCAAATAATTGTTTCAGTTTTCAAGCAAAAGGGGCAAATATTATTTTGGTTCTAGCCACTCAAGCGTGACGATGTTCAGTTTTTCCATTGTCACACATGCCAGGAAAATGTTTTGTTTTACCTCAAGGTGTTAGTCATACAAGACAAGCAAACCAAGGACATCACCATGTCCTTTTCTTAATGGAGACAATAAAGATATATCCATTGTAAAAATGTAATCATTAGTAGCCGCTCTACTACGTGAGGCTGTGTCCCATCACATTGCCAGAACCGCACGTTGACTTTGCCTGCTTTGATAATGACCTAATGATGACAAACCAGCAGAACGTGACACGAGATACACTGCAGGAAATGGAAACAGTAGCGAAGAGGTGAGGGCGGCGTTAAACATGCTCTGCTCCTCTCTCTGGAAAGATTTCTTACAGAGGGCACAAGAAAATGTGGCGCCAGAGGAGGAGGAGGAGGAAGATCCCCACCCTCAGGAGGTCTTCTCATCTGGACCTCTTTACTGCTACTTCAGACGCACTCAGTCAAGCTGCCCCGACACTGGAGCGCCCATCACCTCCCCAGTCTCCCTCATGACAGGAAGGGAACCACACAAGTGGCCTGCAGGTTCGCAGCGAGGCTCCGGCACATGACAGTAACTGAATCTCAGTCTTCATACATGGGACCTTAAAAGACAGAGATGCTCTTCATGATGGTCCAAAAAAATAATAGGAAAGACAGGGTGATCAATGGATTTGACCGCAACTAAGCTTCGGGAGTCTGTACAGTGGAGAGCTCATCAAAATTCCTCAGGGCAGCTTCACCACGCTGTCGAGGAGTCAGCTCATGCACACACAGAGTAAACTTTGTGTGTGGAGTGTGCTTCGCCTCAGGGAGCCGGCTGTTATTTGACCGATGCGTGCTCGCTGGCATTTGTTCACCCCCCGAGAGCTTTGAGTCACACCGAAGAGGCAATGAGTCAGAGTTTAAGACTATTTGGGGGGGGAAACCCCATGAATGTGAAGGGGGGAAAGAGGGGAAAAGATGCATTTTGATTAAAAAACTTGAATAAATGGAACAAGTTATCTCCTTTCATTCAGGAGGAGTCAAATCTGCCCGCACTTCTTGTTCTGGGTTACTCTGAACTGTCACACAACCATTTCATGGCCTTTATTGGGTGTCTATGTCTAACGTGTTACCTTGTCAGCGTTCTGAAACAAATTTAACACATATTTGTTCATGTGTTTCAATGGTCTAGGTATTTACTCCTTATCTTTAAGTATACGTAAATGCTGGAGTTGTGTTTGTCTTGATAAAGGTTGGTGGATTCTGCTAACATGGGAGCAAACAATGTTAATGAGTCCGGATACTGCTTCGCTCTATTACTGAATAAGTCGGATGTGTTTTATTTCTATGGATATATAAATATGTAAATAAAAAATGCATTGAATGCAAATGACTTTGCGTGTACATTTTCAAAATATAAGCCGTAAGATTGTTTATATGTATAATAAACTGTATACACTGTAATAGATAAATCTGCATATGCAAATAAAATATATGGCAATAGATTTTTCCCAGTGAAGGAAACTGTGGTAAAATATTTAGGATATTAGTTGCTGTGAAATGGGTCTAATTTGCCCTCCTGAACATGTAAATGCCTTATCATAAACATAATCCTTGAGTTAAAATGCATTCTAAAACTCACAAAGGGTGAAGGAAGGAGCAGATGATGAAGCCAAAAAGAATCACATTTTCCATAAAATACAAAGCTTCACCGTGACCAACCACAACAGAAATATACTTGCACATTAAATAGTGTGAATTAATTTTTGATAAATATAATAATAACTCAAATTTAAAAATGAAAAAAAACGCTGTTATTTGGGCTGCATTACTATATTTAGCTGATAATACATCTGTTCTTCTACTTGTCCTAAGCAGACGTTTGACTGCAGATCTGTTACTGGAGAAAGGACCACTGGTCACTACATATTAATAAATGTGTGCTGACTGTAATTAAACTAGTGAAAAAGTCACATGAAAATGTATATCCAGAGCTCAACGTATACTCCAAATCAATAAAATGAATGTGTGGTATAAATAACTTAACTAACTCACTCAGTTCACAGTGTTCTATCGGTGTGAGGTGAACTTCACTCACCTTTAAAAACAGCAACCAGGAGAAACACAACAGGCAGATAACTGCAGGGAAACATCTTTCAAGTCTTCGGTTGTCAAACGGCTCGAGTTTGGAGGAGAAGCCCCGTGGTCGGTGAAGATAATGGAGCCGAGCAGACGGTTTCCTCCGGCTGGACTCGCTGGCTGCTACAGGTGGCTCAGACTGGAAGCTTCAGCCCCCCCGACGGCATTAAAAGCTTTAGTCCCTCCTCTGATTGGCCGGCTGTCCTGTCACTCATCGTTACTGTACTGGAGCTGCACGGCTCTGCCTCCAGCCATAAACCAGTCCTTGACCCTGTCATCAGCAACGCAGAAGTAAATGACAGGAAATGCCTTTTTTTTAAAAAACTTTTTTATTCTTAGCTTATTGTTTACAGAGAGGGAATATGTGCCCTTCTCAGGGGCAGTTAGGGTTAGCAACTAGCATTATAGTACTAGTAAATTACACTATATGTATCACTTCATTATGCCTTTGAAATAATTGTGAACAACATATGGCTTGATAATATATAACTTTAGCACAGCTGACACTTTTGAGCTAAATGTCAAATACAGCTAAAGCTAATTGGGGAAATATGTTAGCATACATGCATTACAGGGTTCTTTCCTCTTTTACCAATCTAACTTTCGCAAACTCCGATTATTTAAACGAGCAGCAATTCATATATCTAGACTAAATCAATTCAGAATGCTTTGTGTCAAATGCTTACAGTTATCTTTCCATTTAAGAGAGTTAGCTAAAACAAAAGCCAGTTAAAGTTAAACGCTCACATCGGAATACAAATGTCAATGTCGACACGTTTTGCAGGCTATGCTCGCTATTTTACAGCTGAAGCTATTGGGGATGTCATTGGTTTCATTTAGTCATAAACCAATGCATCGGACACATTTAATGTTAACCAGATGGTGGAGCTGAACAAAAAGGTAAGGGGACACCAAAGTTATTACAATTAAGGGGGCATAAATGTGTACACACCAACATTCATGGCACTATATCACATTGTTTACACACTTCCATATGTCAACGTCTTTTAAAAGTCAGGTGGTCATGAGGCTTCACCAGCTGGGAACCATGAATGTTCAAATGTCTATGCTCATCCATCCAATCGGCTGGTTGTCTAGATATTTCAATATGTACCAAAGTATGACATACCAAACCATAACCAGAAAGAATAAGGTCACCATGAACTAACTGAAACATTAACATATTAATATTCCTCTGCTGTGCACATGCACATCAAGTAAATATCAATCATAATTTAAGGATCTTTTCATATTTACTGTTAAACTGTATTCATGATGGACCTCACACAATGAGAACCCAAATCCAATAAACCACCATACAGAGTATGTTCTTACAAATATCAAACCTGATCCAAAGAAAAGGATTTTTTATCTCAATTCAATGTTTCCTAAAATCCCAGAATGTTACAATACAATTACTAACAGTCATCTACACATTTTGAAATTAATTTATTTTCAATGTTCTTGTCCTCTGCAGGACCCAACAGTGTCACCACCACCAGGCACAAGATTTGAAGACACATGGGTGTCTGTTAAGCTGATTTTCATATTTGATTTAAGTATGGCAACAAGATCTCTTCTTCAAGTTTTTTTTTTTGTTTGGCCTCTTTCTGTCCAAAATATGTGAGCACAAGAGGACAATGAATTCCTTCCGAATGAAAACATAATGAACCCTCAACAATGGCATCTCTTTTCCTCTAAATGGCCTCTATCGTTTCAGGCTAAATATGCTTTGTTAGGAAATTCAAGGACAGCTCTTTAAAACGTATTCTGTTTCATTGGCCATGTGACCCTTGAGACATCCGTACAAAGGAGCCATGCCGCTGCTGACAGGCCGTTGTTATTTGTTCTGCTTCAAACTTCACTTCATCCCAATCACAAACTTTGTTCCTACAAATCTTAAGTGGCATCGAGTCATTCTAGATAATGTAGTTTTTGGTTTTATTTGCTGATTTTGAAATCTCCACCACTGACATTGTTTGTGGTACTGAAAGTGATTAAACATGACACATACTCAGTGGAAGCTCATAATATGAAGGTCTACGACTGTAATATCACAACCAAACAGGGGGCCAACGTTGTGTTTTTACAAACAATGATTTACCTCTGTTTAAATAGGGAAAACAGTCCAAAAATACAGGTATCCCTTTTTGCTCATCACACAATATCTTTTGCATATTTTAGAGCACTTTTTTAGACATTGATGAAGAGCACTCCCATCAGTTACCATGCAGGAGTCTGTAATGCAAATGATGGCCATAACATTACATTCATGGTCCTTGTAAGAGCAAAAGAGGGACACAAAATGCAGCTCAACTATATTTAGTACAAGCTGATCTACTTAAAGTAACATGTTTTGAATCATTTACAATCTGGAAAAGAATGAAAAAAAATGTATTATTCACATCTTTTTGGTGTGGAAGGCCAATGTCCATGAGGTTACGATATCGCATCAGAATGTGCATGCTGTTTATTTGCTTCAAAGCTAATACATCAACAATTAATAATCATTACCGGATCTTCGTCGCAAGAACCCCCAACCTGTGGCAGCTTTTAATGAGTAAAGAATAGCTGTGGTCAAAGATCCCGGGTCAACACCTGGACTTGCGTAACCTGATCATATCTGAGCTTATATCTGTTTTTCACACGTCAAGTCTTTATTGGAGCAACTCCTGCTTCAAGGACAGAACTATAAGTGTTGATTAAAGTCATAATGCCTTGATAAACGGGACTCTAGGATCTGTCTTGGCATCTTTCTTTGTGTTGTATGTGTACTGATCTCCCGGCCTCATCTGCCAGTAGAGCAGACAAACTAAGCAGTCGATCATTCTTTAGAAAATGGATGCATGACGGCATTGTCACTGTTTTTTACTGCACGGTTTTATTACACAACTGTTTTTACATTTGCGTAATTGTGAATGATACAACTGCGTATTGTTAAACAAAAGCAAACAAAAAAAGTTAGAACTACCAAAAATAGAGGATATAGTAGATGAACAGTTAGAATAATAGCAGTAATAGCATTGGCAATAGTAATTGTATTGCAACTAGCAATAGCAATGCTAGTAGCAGAGGGTGTCGGGCAGGACCAGTAATGTGCATGACTTCATACAGAAGGAGATAGAGAAAGATGGTGATGAGCAGGGCCGAGCCTGGAGGTAAACATCTCTTAACTAAGTCAGTTAACATCATGAACACTGAATGATTATCAAGGACACGTTTCCCTCTTGTAATCAAGGAACTAGTTCATTTATTTTCATCTGGAACTAAGACGTATGAATGAGTAATGTTTTTTTAAGTGTATTAGTCAGTGTGGGGTGTTTTGGACACGCACGCACACACACACACACACACACACACACACACACACACACACACACACACACACACACACATTACACAAGTTTAAAATGCTAATAACATCATGAAACATTCATCATCATTCATGTTCTTGCAGCTCTATTGGAACATTTGTCAAAATATAATTTGATTTACTATCTACAATCTATGCATGCAGTGTTTTAAAGCAAACCACCACTATTATTTAAGTACTTGCATTGCATTTCATATTTTAAAAGTAAATAGGAGAAAACTTGGCCAATTTTTAAAGACCTTGTTGTTCCTCTGGAGTATGACACATTGCGTTATTGTTTAACTCAGCGGTGTAATTTGGATAATAATTTACTTCGATAGCATCATAATATCAATGGTTATTAAATTATTCAGTGTATTCATATGAAACATTTTCCAGTCAAATTCAATCTGTATGCTTTTACATTCTCCATGTTGCCATAGCAAAGCTTTTATGGCGTGACAACACATTTCCAGCAGTGTATAAAAACACACACCTCTCTCTTATCTCTTGCAAATACTCGAGGGCTTTGCAACATCTTTCAGTACCCACCAGCAACAGTTAATATCTGCAAACAGGGCGGCCATGTTGTAGCTCCATGTGTCTACTGTGGCCTAGATTGGACAAACCAAGCTCTAGAGTCTTTCACGTTTTACGTTCCCTAAAGGCCACCGTAGATGTTCCGACATTTTGAGGTTTGAGCACAGAGGTATTTTTGGGCCCCATATATGTCATAAAAGTACATTTTTAACATGTTAGCCATGTTGTTGTTTTTTTGTGTGACACACGAACAGCCCTGAGGAGCTTCTCAAACAAATTATAACATCTGCATGCCAGCATGCTAACCACCTGAGCTTTTCCTACCATGACAAGTCAAAATGTCCGATGTGAAAAAAGGCTCAGAAACAGCTGATGAGTAGAGTTTTGCAGGCATTTAAGAACCGGCCAAACAGTCACGTTGTCCTAATGGTGGCATGAGAAGAAACGTGGCGGGGTTTCCCACAGTTGATCAAATTCATCCTGAAGGGACATTAGAATCAGTATCAGCTTTTTTGGCCATGTGTGTTTACAAGTTACACATAGATCTTCGTACTTGTATACATACACAATATACAATAAACGAGACAAATCTTTTTTTTTAAAAAGACATTAAAGACAACAGAGACATCAATTAAGTGTTGCACTATTTTACCTAAAACCACAAAACGTCATCCTCGTGGTTACACAAGAGGAAGTCAGTAGAATTCCTGAAAATATACAATACACATATTCCCTAGAACCAAACAATCGTGTCTCAGAAATGACTTATTTGCATTCCCTATTTAATCAATCTTACTCACGACTCATGATACAGCGTCATCAAAACCCACCCCTTTTTATTGCCGTTGTTCCCCATTCACTATCTCGCTGTGTACACAACCCAATACATATGCCAATATGTTGCCAGCTTTGAAGATAACGATCATTCAGGTCACTCTCCGGCTGCACAGACCTGCGTCCTGTGGAAGGAGAGACGCGAGAGACACAACAAGAGACACAACAAGAGACACAGAGGGCCAACAGTTCGGCCGGCCTCGCAGAGTTAACTCAGCATCTGCTTTATCCCAAAATAGCACTTTAAACATCCGGCTATCCTGTTTTACTGCTCGCTCCATACTGAGCACCACAACTCCTCGGTTGCTTAATAAATGTTGCACCTGAACTATTCATGCTTAAACTTTTATGGCCCAATATTTCATTTTCCAGTCAACAATGAGGACAATGCACGACTCGAAACTCACTCATGATGATGCACAAAAAGTTCCAAGTTTAGAAATAACGTCCCGTTCATCCAACGATTCAATAGAAAACGCAGTAATTTATTAACTTTACAACATCGCAATGACACTGAATCACGCAGGGTTTGTTTGGGTGTGTACTTAAGTACATAAAGTATGAAAAGATTTGCAAATTCATGTTCGAGAGCAAAACACACATGCAGGTTTTTTCCGTGCAGTCAGGAGGACAAGCTACTTCTCTTTTTGATGTTAGGAGGCACACACAGATGATAAAATGGAAATTAAAGAATAAAGCAACGTTGCAGTGCTGGTAGCTCTTTGGGTGGTGGGTCCTGATAGTTTGAGGGCTTCTTGTAATAGTCACTTAGCTAATCTATATTTCTTTAAACATGGTCCAAGAACATCTTCATTTGTTTAGGACACTCTGGGACGCCTGCTGTTGAGTCACATTTCTTCTCCCTTTGGCATGTTTGTGCTTGATTTGTGATCTCATAAGCAGTAGTCATGATAATAGTAATAATTAACATATTTTCAAATGGTTTGCGTACATAACGTTTGTTTATGCAACCACTAACATTAACCGCTTTGATCTTTCAAAAAAAATGAAATTAGCATTTTAAAAATGCAGTGCTCTGCATCATAGAAGAGCTGGTTGGGGGGTAGTTAACTGGAAACAGGATATTTTAGTATTCGAGCTGCATCCTGAAACACCAGCTCACTGATCAGTTTTATGAGGTGCGGTGTGATTTTAAGAGGAATGAATGTAAACCATAAAGTCCATTAAGCCCTCATCCTAAAAAAAAAAAGAAGCTACTTTATTTTCCAACGCGGATTGAGTTATTGAATGAGCCAATTCTGCACACTGGACACTTATTATGAAGCTAAAGTCCATGTTACCCTGATCCATAAAACGCAGCGACGTCGCCAACCACCTGCTAGAAGGGTCATAATTTCTAGAAAAGCACTAAAGCATATTTGAACTGTATTGTGCATTTGGAGGCTGACAGCTTCTCCCTTCCATGAACAGCAGCGCCACCCAGTGGTGGAAAACACTCAGCCACATTAAGCTCCAGTAAGCCTCTTACATTCTTCTAAACACTTACATGCAGAGTGAAAATAAGCAAAGGCGGCATGCCGCCCACAACATTATCAACACACAAACATGCATTTAACGAATGCGTCAACATCTTTCCCACCACTTCCTGCATAAAAGAGGACAAATACAGCTCTGAATAACAGTATTCTTTATTGTTTTCTCCCTAATCAGTTTTAAATTCATTGGACAAGTACAGTCTTGTGAAACGCGTCACAAGAAGCTGGAAGAACATAAAAATGGAAGATATCATCAGCTACAAAATTTGGCGGTGATAAAAAAAAAAAGGGGAAAGAAATATAGTAAAATAAAATGTATACAGGGGTCAGACTTCCGTGGCGTAAGATGTAGTGTTTTGTACATTTTTTTGTAAACAATAAGCATATTGAAACAATATGGCAAATTAGATCTGGAGGAGAGAGGCGGTTGAACTGAAGAGACTGAACACTGGTCGGCATAAGACATTTACAGGAACCCCCGAGCAACAAAGTCTTAGTGGGTCACATAAATGTCATGTACACAAAACTAGTCGCACAGAAACATGACATTTTTTATACATACAACAGCATCTCTGCTACATACATCAAACCTTCACTCCTTTATCCTGGATTACTGTGATATGAGGTATATGCGAGGCAAATCATTTTGAAACGCCTCGACCGTTCAGCATGGCAACATATTTAAGATATTACAGCATTCACTCTGCCATGTTTCATGATTGCTTCGAACAGGCCATAAAGGGGTTTAAAGACTCATTCAGCAGAGTGATATCTTTTCTAGCACTCAAGGCCAGTTGTAGCTATGGAAGACAGCGTACTTATTGTTGTCTTTACAAAAAGAAAATTGTACATAAATACATTTAAAAATCAGCAAGAAATTACATTTACATTTACTAGACAATATCTTGCAGCCTGCACTTCTCCTCAGGAATAGGCACCCAATTTCTAACGGGACAAATAGGCCTGGTGCTGCCAGCATACGTGAAATATCTAAAAACGCATACAAATTTTTGGTCAGCCACCTTCTTTGCTCATAATGCATATGGCTGCCTCTCAGTAACAGCTGAAGAAAATACTTGATCACTAACACATTTGTCATCAAATTCAATAAGAAAGCAAAGCTTCTAAGTTGGGTAACAAGTCAAAACTAAATCTAGAGGTTTGAATTACATTTACATTATCCCGATTAAATGTTCTGTATTTTAAAACCCCGCCCGCCCTCCCTCCCAAATCTAAACCCTCCCTCAAAGTAAGGAGAAAGAGAACATGTTAATGAAAAAATCCCACTTTCATTTATCGACCCCGCCCTCCCACCGTCCCCTTATAAACCATGCTACCCAAACAAAGGGTATCATCATTCACCCAGAATATGTTCAACCCAGAGACCCGTCTGCATATGCCCGAACGACGACACGTCTCTGTCAAAAAGCCAGTCCATTCCTGATGTTTGAGCTTCCTTGATCCGACAGGGTACTTTACGCAATGTAAGAAAACGGCTCAAAGTGCTAACTGGATTCTTTTAAAGAAAAAAGAAAAGAAAGAGAGAACTGAGGAAGAAGCAGAGGGCAGGACGAGGGGAAGGCCGTTCTATCGCTGACCAACAGCAGCCTCTATTGGCCAAAGAAAAGCCCTAACATCACTTTAGTTCTCCAAAAATATACCGCGGACAACGTTTACCCCCGAGCCAGCCCTCCGTCTTCCTCGACTTCAACTGGCAGTTCCCCAGAATGATTAAATCTGTTATTTTACATTAATATATATTCTTATAAATATATATAGATATAATATATATATGGCCCTTATTGAAGAAAACATGAGTTTCACATTGACACGAAAGTACCATAATCTCTATATAGCCAAGTAGAAAGTGTTTTCAGTGCTCAAGTGAGCTGGCAGCAGTCTGTTTATGTCACACTCATTCAACAAGTAATAAAACATAAGAAAAATCCTCTTTGAAGTCACAAACTTAAACTTCTGAAAAGATCGCTCGCTGCACCTCGTAGGCTTCTCCTTTTTCACGTTTTCCTGAGTAATACTTTAAACCTTGTAACAGACAATAAGTTTTTATTTTTTTGCTATTTCAACTCTGGGCTATTCCCTGCCATCATGGTTATTTTCATTATTATTTTACAATTGTAAAGTTGATTGCTCAAACACCATAGCTCATTGTAAAAGAAATATGTCCCGTACTACGCTACACTTATTTAAAAAGTACTTTCAGTTCATGATTTATGACCGGACCTAATGCCACTAAAATGACAAGAAACAAACAGTAAAAACATATTTAACTTAAAAATAACAGATACTTAAAAAAAAAATTGCATTTGCAGGAAGCCCCGTGGGCTTATTGTGAGGAGAGGAGTGGGCACAAAAACAGGATCAGTATAATTACAAAGATGACACTTAAAAAAAAATAATAATAACAATAATAATAATAAAATAGGAGCACTAAAAAAAAAAAAATGAGAACATCAAATTTAACAAGTGTTCTCTCCCTCTCAGGCGCTCATCTGTAGCTTTGGCTTGTTGTAGTTTTGGAACCTGTACTTACCGGCTCATTGACATCAGATAACAAACTACTATACCCTGAGAATTCAGACACAGGCGTCCGTATCCTGTGATCCACCTCCCCGCTCGAGTCAGTGCCATAAGACAAGCCACGGCCATCGGACTTAAATTGGGATCCAAAGGCTTGGGCAAAGTTTTCTATCTGGTAGGAAGGCTTGGAAGAGTCCAGAGAGGCCAAATCCTGTGAGGAGGCCAGCGGGTAGACCACCGTGCCGTTCTTGATCGGGGCTTGGTCCTTCTGGATGCTCAGGTCAGATGGGCTAATCTGGTAGGAGGAAGGGGGAGTGGAGGAGTGTTGCTTCTCCATCTGGTCGGTGAGCTCCTGAGAAGGGGTGAGCTGCTGGTGTGTGGAGGCCTCAAGGCCGCTCAGGTGGAAGCCGTGCTGCGGCGAGGATCCCGTCAGCATCGCAAAGTGAGACTTTGGCACAGAGGAGGGCAACGAAGGCGAGGCCACCGACTGGCCGAACCCACACTCCATCGGGGATGTAGTGTAAATGTTCTTGTCAGCGTAGAGGGGATTTCCCGGGTGGGAACTATTGAATTGTCCCGAGGCCGGAGGCCCGAGGCCCAGGGGGAAGCTGGCACTGTGGCTGGTGCGCTCCAAGGCCTGCAGCAGGAAGCGAGAGTATTCGTGCATCATGACGGTCTTGTCTCCAGACGGACTGGAGGTGTCGCCGTTGTGGCCGATGTCGGAGCAGTCTGCCGAGACGGGGTGCAGCTCCACGTGATGGTCGCTGATGTCAAAGTGAACGTCGTGGTGCGAGCCGTCGGGTTTCTGGGTGTAGTGGTCGAGGAGGCTCTGCAGCACCTCGTCGGGGATCCCGGACTTGTCGAGGCTCAGAGGCGCGTCGCTGTCCATCACACTGGAGACGACGCCCTGAATGACGGATTGCTGGGAAGACAAGTGACCGCCGCCGACGTCGTATTCGCCGCCGGCTCCTCCCACCGCCACTGGCCCTGATGAGTTTGCATTGTTTGCTGCGTTAAGGTAGCGCCGCTTCTTGAGGAACTGCATGGCGTCGTCATAGTTGCTGCTGTTGCTGGTGGGCCCTACTTTGGCCCCGTTACCGTGCATGAGGCCGAGACCATCCATGCCGTCGCTCTGCTCCAACTGGCCTGCTTTGCTCTGTGCCAGAACCACTTTATCCAGACTCTTACGATTAGCCTTCTTGAACGCCATCTTTGGGGCCCGGCCGTGGTGGCCCTGCTGCATGCTGGGTCCTGGCTCCGTAGAGGACGATACTGTTTGATTCTCCATTGAGTAATCGTGGATGCTGTAGCCTTCAGGTGCAGCCCCGTGGATATGCGGTACCCTCAACCCTCCTCCATCCCCCTTCTTCTTCTTGCGCTCCCCTCCCTCGCCAGAATTTTTGGACCGCCCCCTCTTCCTCCCAGTAATCCCAACATTTCCCTGAGTGATTCCATAGCTGCCATGTCCCATGTCTACACAACCCAGGTCCATCATCCCAGGATCCAGCCCCTTCTTTATGGCTTCTCCACAGGTTCGCTTGTGCTTAAGCAGTCGGTCTGTCCTAGAAAAATACTGAAGGGAATAACACCAAATGTCGTTTTTAAGTTTTTGATACATAAAGTGTCGCATTAGATAATCAGGATACTAAGCAGCTCACTGACCTGTTGGCAGGTCTCACATCTGTACGGCTTCTCTCCGCTGTGAGTCCTCTTATGCCGCTCCATGTGGTACTTCTGAATGAAACGCATGTTACACTGGTCACAGCTGAATGGCTTCTCTCCTGCATTACAAAAACAATGCTCAAGGTCAGTTGTCATTAGACTCACACAATGACTCACAGAATGAAATCAGATGGGATCCGCATGGCCGTCTTTAAACACTCACCACTGTGGATTTTCTCGTGTCGCTGGAGAAGGTATTTCTGAATGAAACTCATGTTGCACTGATTGCATCTGAAGGGTCTTTCACCTGAAACAAACCAGAGATTCATCCGGTTACAATGTTACATCCCCACGTCATTAACCTTCTGGAGAATGGTTATTTGTAAAACAACCCAAGCATTTGTACATTGTAATGCTATCACGTCTTCGCCCACTCTTCACCAGAAGCAGTACGTGTTGCGTGTCAATGTGTGAAACACTGTCTTTAGTTCACCAACTTTCACTATACTAATACAGTTCATTATTTTGGTGCATGAACGTTTCTTAATGATGAATTATTATTTCAACAGAGTCTATAATTAGAAATCATATCTTTTGTGATATGAAAACCTAGGACGGGAGTATAGGAGGTTGTACCAGCCGTAAATTAGCTGACTATGCTAACTTTCAGCACTGGAGCTGAGAGCGTCACAGCAGTGAACATAAATTATCTGCACTAATCCAGGTCGTGTTGCCCTCAGTTTCCATCACATTAATGTCATTTTGACAAGATTCTGTTCAAGTTTACAGCCTCCCATGTTGTTATTCTATGCTGCAGCAGAAAAACAGGCAGTAATTTTAGGGAAACACCCTGAACATCTGTGATGCTAGAGAACAGGGATCATTACAACCTAAATATTATGCAAAAAAAAACTGCATTTACTTACAGTACACTAAGAACTACCCGAAGACAATGTTTCTTCAAATGGCATAATAATGACATTAACATTTTATTTGAATGCTATTATCAAAACGAGTGAACTCTCGACATCAAGAAGCACGTAAACAAGATAATACATGCATCATTCGGGCCACGTGGACGCTTCAATACCTGTGTGGATGAGAACGTGTCTGCGTAAATGATAGGAGCTTCTGAAGGAGGCAGCGCAGTGCTCACAGATGTGAGGCTTTGTCCCCGGCGACAGGCTGCTTCCATCTGCATCCAGCATCATTGATTGCTTTGAAACAATAGCAGAGAAACACAGGGGTCAAATTCAGTCAGCTGTCTTCTATATTATTGGCAATCTATTTAAAAAATAAGTTCATTATTGTTCATGTCGAGTAGAATCAAATTTATGATGAGCACTTTGCTTAAAATTTAAAACTAATTTAAGTAGATAAAATGTACAAATTGTTTGTGACATCAAAATATTCTGTGAGGAATTATTATTGCATTACTCTACAGTTAGGGCTCCTTACTTTGTTATTATTTGACAAAAGGCAGAAATGCATTTGTGTTCATTTTGAATATTAAACAAACACATTGATATTATTTTCTTTGTCTCCACAAGTAATCGCTTATTCGCAATTATGATGGTTCTTTGGTAAGGACTAAAAAATGGCAAAATATGAGAACATTCACAGATGAAATAAATAAATGACAAACCTTTGCCTCATTTCTCTTCTTTCTTGGTTTACCCTCCTGTCCATCACCATTTGACCTTCGGCCTTTTCTCCCAGTGGGCTCTTTTCCTAACTGACTCGGCAGCTGTGAATATGACAAAGGGAGAGGGCCGTGAGAGTGAGCCACGACAAGGAAATTACTTGATTGAAGGTTAAGGGGCCTTCAGTCTTAAAACTATCATTCAAACAAAGAAAACCCACGGACAATGTCTAATGATTGTTTGTTGGAAACTCATTGTGCAAGATGTGGTTCTTGTGGGCAAAATAATGCAGTAAATGTAAGCAGCCTGTATTCAATGGTAGTCTTTCATCCCCTATTTCTAACCAAATAAATAACAACTGCGCCCCTTAACTAATCATTGAGAAGTATAACATTTCACTAAACAATCTGTGTGGCATATTCCCTCTAGAAGGAAGAAAACGGGCTCCTGATTCTTCCCTTTATTCTTTATGTTTACCTACTCGCACTACTCTTTCTTTGCAGTGAACATGCTGCACATCAGTACCATATGGAGACTGACAGGGTAAATGTGGGCGCACCTGCCTTTTAAAAACCAGCCCTATATTTATGATAAAAAAAAGAAGAAAGAAAAATGGTTTACTACTACTTACTCAGAAAAAGAGGAATCAGCGTAAGAATAAGAGCAAATATTTGACTGCCGGGCTTATTTGTCTCAACATAGCTCTTCTAAGAATAACAACAATAAGCATGAGAGCAAGACTGAAGAATTTGTGTGTGGGCTTCTCATGTTTTGTGATGAAATAATAACCTGAATATAAAACTGTCCTGAGTGGTCGATTTAGAAGGAAAAAAAATTGCACAATAAAAAAAATTCTTTTACAATAATAAAAATCTTTTACAACAAACTTGCGGCGAGAGCCCTGATGACCTCTGATGGCTTACTATTGTTACAAGTGTGTGGTTGTGTGTATTTCTATTTGAACGGGCACAAAAGACATCTGAAATCAAGTGCAAGCTCAAACAAGACAGCTGTGTCCTTGCCAGGACGTTTTCATTCACGCTGAGGCAGTATGACGTCACCCTTCTACCCAGAAAGAGAAACCGAGGGAGGGGAGAGGGGGGCTCATTTATATTTTGCATCTCAAGCGTTGGTAGATTTATGTCACCATAAACAGTTTCACACATGTTCCTCCCCTGAACCCATCCTCTCACAGACTCCTCCTCTTGGTTTGGCTTTTAAAATATCAGCTGCTTCAAAACACAGTAGGGCTGTGTTTGTGCGACACATTTACCTAATATTATTCAATTATATAGAAAAAGCCTATAACGGGCTCACCTAAAGCTTTTTACGGGCAGAATTCAAGCACTTTATATTCACTTTGATCGCATATTGTGATCATGATGTTGTATATTCATATTAAAAGAAGTTGGGGGTAAAGCAACATTATGTAAAGTAATCCAACCTGCATGTACAATCATGTGACATGGGGCGGTCACAACCTTTCCACAACATAACCGAGAGGGGCCAATAAAAATATGCTCTTGTCTATAAACTACTATTTGGACATCAAAAGGGTCATAAACATAGCAGTCTAGTAGTTTATTCTCAGCCAAAGGAAAATATTAAAATATACAAGTACTTTTAATCAGACAACACATGCTTTTCGAGAATGCATGGGAACCTTGAAGATTTTAATCTACAATTATTCAATTAAGGATGTAAATTGCCATCCTTTATCATTTAATTATCTGCCATATATTTTCCTGATTAATTAATTAGCCGGTTGGTCTCTAGTATAGACCCTATAGGATACCAACAAATAGTGGAAACATTTCTTATTTTGTGCAAAACCCAAAGATACTTAGTTTACAATGCTAAAACAGAGAAGAGAGCAAGCACATCCCCACACTGGAAAAGCTGCAACCTAAGAACCTTTTTGAGAAAACAAAAAACGCATGGGAGAATATTTTTGGGGGATAAATGAATTAGAAAGACATCTGTCAATTGAATTGATCAAATGCCTTAATTGATTATTTTTTTTCAGTTTTAAACTCAAGCACGGCCATCTTCCAATCAGTGGTACTTACATTGCCCATGTTGAGGTCATGCACCAGCAGGCTCTGGTTGTTGCTGACTGTCACCTCCAGCAGCTCAGTGCTCTTCCCCAGCCCTCCAGGATAAACCGGCAGGCGATAATCGTGCTCTGACAGCTTTTCCTGCTTGATGCCCATGGTGTGAACATAGTCTCCGAGCCCCGCACACCCCATGCGGCCACCCTGGTAACCCATGCTGCAGTCAGGCGAGTCCCGCTCCTTCTTCAAGATCACTTCTTGAGGCGGAAGGTCCTGCATAACAGAGTGGGCGGCCAGCCGGGTGAAGCTGGTCACCGGAGGGAGGTGGCTGAACATGATCATACCAGAGCCATAATTGGAGTCTATGCTCCCGTTGGAGCGCAAGTATTCATTGCCTAGTTTATCTTGAATGATGTTCATGATGGATGCTGGTGGGCAGAAAAACTATGGGTTGGCAATCAGTGTCATCCTGTGAGAAAAAAAAGAGAAAAAAGTCAACGTTAAAACAATAATAGGTCAGTGTTAGGGAGGGCCTGCAACAGGCAATCAATCTGTGACGATACGCTCAAATAATGGACAACAGACAACAATTACAGAGCCAGTTAAGCTTAGTCTTCAGGAATCAGTGCCATGGCCTCTGATCTAACAACTGGTCGCTTACTCGGATTAAAACGGATGGTTTATGGGTCAAGAAAAGGGCTGCAGTCTGGCACCAGGACAAGTGGAAACAAGCAAAACAGACAAAGCTGGGGATATAATGTACACAATTCTCTCTGGTTGATTACAGTGTGTTTGTTCAGTATTTTACAGTGCAAAAAGGTCACTGGCTGCAATGCTAGACACAACATGAGATGAGGAATGAGAGGATTGAAGTAGTGTTAATCTGTTTGATGGGCCTGTCTGACCCAGTCATCCTATTTGCATCAGCTTATCTGCCAATGAGAGTGCACAGACTGCATTAGAAGGACTGGTGTAATTACGTAGTTGCTGCATCAACAAATGCATATTTTTTGTAATCGCTTCGGGCGTGATGTTGAATGCAGATATTTAAAAGGTGTTTGGACAGGAAGTGTTATAACATCCAAATTAAATGTGATTAGCTTTGATGAATACAATTTTTAAAGTTTGTCAAATTCCGTAAAGGTGTCTCTTGAAGTATAATTTCATTTTTGTTTTTCCATACAGGAGTTACAATATAATGTATAATAGATGATTGCATTCTTTACAGCAGTCTTTGGTCGCTCATGTGTGCCATCTGACTGCTGCCAAATGCCTTCAGCTCTGATGGTGAGCTAGCAGCAATAACCTACTCAGCTAACAAAAAGCCAACTTTTAACACACAAAACAAGACTTAAACCACTCCGGACGACGTCAGCCTTCTCATGTGTTAAAGCAGACACCACGTGTGTAGAGGGGACCCTTCGTCTGCGTTCATTTATTTTAAAATATAAATTAAAAAAAAATACCAAGCTTGTTCGCTATTGCTATGCAATTAACGTGCGCTACCAAGCTAACCATTTGGCTAACCACTCTTGCGGGGGCCTTCTTCTTTGTGATGCAGGATCAGGCAATAATTAATATGGCCATGCAATAACAGCAGCAGCCCTGCGCCTGATTAACGCCAATAAACGAGCAATTACGAACAGGGAGAAACAGATATAAAGCATATAGAAAGTCAGAGCCTTGTTTCACACGTGGAGAAAGTTAGTTTTGTACTTTTTGATGAGTTGAAATTAAAGAATTGCTCGCAGATATATCACTGCACACTGGCGTCCCACAAGGCACACTAACGTTCGGAGAAATGATCCAAGGACGAACGGCTGGTTGGCGCCTGAGAAATGAGACAAACACGACTAATCTCGCATTGTTTGTACTTATTCTGACCCGTTTTCACCAAGTGGTTGAGGTCGTGTCCTGGACGGAGAGCCGGCTGGAGGCGATAGCGCGACAGCACGAGCATGACCCATAACAACCGGCCCACACAACTCCGGCGAACAATGATGCTCGTCCGGGCTAGCCGAGACGGCTAACTTAGCAGCTAACTAGCGGTAACGTTGACGTGAGTGCGCCGCGCTTTGTTGTCTGTCTCGTGCGAGCAGTTTAAGTGCGGCGACGGCCGCCTCCGGCCCCGAAGTTGGACGTTGAGGATTTCTCTTACCGCTGCAGGACCATGACCTGCAAATTTTGGCTCGCGTAGTTCACCCTTAGCTGTCCGTTTCGATAACTAAAGCCAAAACATTGTTCTCCCGCAGCTGCTGGGTTCTTCCATCTTGCCTCGGCGCAGAGCATTCTGGGTCCTCCAGGCGGACGCGTCCGATAGAGAGAGACGTATAAAAAAAAAACACATCAGTTTTTGTTGTTTCTGGCATTCAAACGATCTTTTTCAGGAAAACCTGAAAAACAGATATTGATGTATTTATAAAAAATATCGTGCACAATTAATTTGTTTTTAATCGTTATTCGATAGGGTGAAATTCCTGCTTTTCCCGTAATTCTTCCAATTTAATCTGCAAAGTTTGGCGTGTAAGATGTAAAATGGATGAACAGAAAGCCACAGCAAAAGCCTTAACATATTTTTCTCAGATTCTTCTTCAGATTATAATATAAGATAGTTTAAACAGATCCTTTACTGAAGTGATGAAATGCCAACATTTCCACAATGTGTACTGTATCTTTTATATATATATATATATATATATATATATATATATATACATATATATATATATATATATATATATATATATATATATATATATATACATATATATATATATATATATATATATATATATATATATATATATATATATATATATATAAAAAGTGTAATACTAGTTTACTTATAGTACTTGAGGAAATGTACTTAATTGCGTCAAGCACATGTGTTGTTTTGACATATATTACATATATTCCACCATCAAGCACACATGTTGTTTTGACATATATTAGTGTGTTTTGGCATATTTCAAATAGATAGCAACTAATGGTTGCTTTCTTTTGCAAGTGATTTTTTTGTGGGGGTTTTAGTTCAGTAATGTTCATTAAGGAAACATTACTTACATATTGTTGTTGTTTGTTCACTATCACCTACTTGGCAGCAGAAAATAATTAGTTATAACATTAGAATGTCTTAATTGTTCAAACCAGTCTCACACTGTTCCGTTGATCGTGTCAGATGTTCAGAAGTGAAGGTGAATAGTGTGTAAGAGCACATCAGAGTCAGGCCTCACACCCCCACTCCTAATTGCATTTACTAATGAACCAATTAATTCAGAAAGCTGCACATAATTGAAATGCAGGCAGTAGAGTAATGTAAAAAAGGTCAGTGAGTGCATTTTTTATGTCCCTGCTCCTTTTAATATCATTCATGATGACAACCCACACAGCTGACAGTGATATCCATAACACTCTCATCTTGGAGTGTTTAAATATGTATGATGGTCGACTGATGAAAGAAGGCGAGATGAAAGTCAGTGATTATGAGTGTTCAAGGTTAATAATTTGCATTGTCTTTGGATGCAAACAAATGACCAGATTTTCATCAAGTTATACTTTACCATTGTTATATTGTTGATATTAAGCCTTATTTTGTCTTATGCAGCATCTTTTTGGGTTTATTGGAAAATGTGAAGATTTAAACGTCCTAAGGTACTTACTTTTAAAGTTAAAACACTAATACATGGTGGTATTTAATTGGCTCGCTCCAGTATTTTTAGACTTTTCAGGAGTCAGCGTTTACTCAACATTTCCATCAAGGCAGACAGAGCATTGAAGCAGAATTTTGATTTAGAAAACACGATTTATTAACATTTCAATATTTGAAAACACTTTTCTGCTTGTGGAGTGGCTGAATTAGACCTGAGTGTTTCTAAAATCCAAACATGCATAGCTTTCAAAAATAAATAACGGCATTCATGTTTGCGTGTCGTTAGGATATTTACACATCCGTGAGACACAGAGCAGTTTCTTTGCCACCTGATGGATGTTATTCCAATATTTACTTTTCTTGTTTAGGTTATCCAACTCCACCAAGGGAAATATCTGTATAAATGCCTCATTGTATTCACAAGCTAGTCACTGTCTGTCTGCTGTTTAGTGCTGAGCAAGAGGTGTGCAATATGTTTTTAGAGTTTTGTCGCTGAAAATAGTTGCCTGCTGGGTGCTATTATAGCATTAGAGTAGAGTTAGTGAACCAAAACAGCAAAGTTGCAGTTTGTAAAGGCAAAACAATGAGTAGAAAGATGCTCAAATGTATCGAGTGATGCTCCTCCTTTGGTTTGCACAAGTAGACATGCCTTGTTGATATGAACAAATGTGAATTATAGGGTTGCTTTCAGCATCTTTTTGTCGTTAATTAATTATCGTTCAGTTTAAAGTTGAAATAAATCCCGTCGAGCTTGAGCATAAACACAATAGCACACAGACAAACTGAGACAATGACGGCACATCCTGTGTGTGTTACTTCAATGTCTGTTCTGAGTCTTGTGTGTCGATCCGAGGTGAGGAAATGTCATCGTATGGCTCAGCTTTCCATCACTGCCTTCTATAAGATGAGTGTTTGGCACATGGAGGTCAGAGACACTATGACTCCTGCATATTGAGTCACGTCATATGCCATTGACGCCCCCTTGAATCTTTGCTCCGAATGGAGTAATCTGGCCTCGTTGCAAAGGAGACAGAGGACACAGCTACAGAGAATCACAAACATGAAAAACAGTTGGATATTTTCATGTCTGAGATCGTCTGCTAATTTGTGTATCAGATAACACGGGTTGTTATCAATTCTAACTGCTCATTAATAATTCAGCCTGTGCAGCATGTCTTTGTTCCTGCTGCCTCCTCCCCTAAGTCCATCCCAACCTCCCAACACACACACACACACACACACAACCACACACACACAACCACACACACACACAAACACACACAATAAATCATTTTGCTATAAACGCTGAAATTCCTTCCTTAGCCAACATTGGCGGCCAAGAATACTGAACATTTGGGGTTCGGTGGGTGCTTGTGTGTGTGTGTGTGTGTGTGTGTGTGTGTGTGTGTGTGTGTGTGTGTGTGTGTGTGTGCTGATTTGGATTCCTCTCACTGGGAAAGCCTGATGCCTGTACACAAAACAGATGGCCAAGCTGGCCGTCTACACTCTAATCCTCAATTGTCAGGAGGATCACAGCCTTGTACGAATTCCCTCTCCTGAGATTGTCCGTAACTTGTCAGTTATTAGAAACCTGTGCGACGGTGAGACTGGTGCTGTGGGGATAAAAGAACATGGGGAGGATTTTATTTGGTTCACTGATAGTTGATATTCAGTGGCAAATGCTATAAAAATTAGAAACTCGGTCAATACACCCAATTTATTGGGTGTTCTACTGAAACCAGAGCTTACTTGTAAACTAATTTTGTGATCAAACCAAGTTTATCTGCACATTCTATGAACTTATGAGTGGGCGTTCAATTTTTGGAACTAGATTGTTTTTTAAAGTATAAACACTTTCATTTAAATGCAGAAAACATGCACAAAAAAAACCTGTGCCATATGTGAGGGAATATTTTTTTTTTGCTTTTTTCCCTCAGAGAGAAAAGTGACACCACTCTTATGTTTGTACGCCAAATGAGTAGCTACGACCAGAAGCCGTTTATCTTATCTTAGCATAAAATCTAAACAGTCACAGTGAGGTTGCCACACAACCAATGGAGACTCCAGTTATTGTGTCCTGCTGGGAAGCAGTTAACATCCCAGTAAAACACTTTTACACAAGAGTTTCTGTACAGATTCAACAAACGCAATATAACATGTTAATTGGTGGGCTTTAGGGTGCTGGTAGGCGGGTCATATTTACCTTTAGATGGCAGGATAGCTGCTGTTTTAATGAAGCATTCATTTTTCATTTAAAAATAAATGTTACAGCATGATGGTTACAATTCAAATACATTTTTTGTTTGATGTCAGTTTTATCACCTGCAGCTAAGATGATGAATTATCAGGTCTTACAATATGACTAAAAGGGGATTAAATTAAAAAACATGCATTGTATGCATATATATGAAATATTGCAAAAATAATCTTAAAACACTCAAATGTCTATAGAGCACTTCTTTTTGATCTTCTGTCTTTTATTAACTTCCTCATCTCAAGTTACCTTCTCTCTCTTTGGTTAGATTTCAAATAGTGGATACAATCAAACAGCTCCCCAAAACATCAACTAAAAAAAGTACAGAGAAGCAAACACTCTTGAAACCCAAGATCAAAAACAGTTCATTACATCATTGATAGATAAAGTGCTCACATTCCTCGTAAAAGTAAGAGCACTGTGATGAACTTGTGTTTTTTAAGAGCGCTGGACTCTTTCATGTTTGAAATACTCCTTAAAGGTCTGAAAAGGAAACACTGGAGAGGAGGCTCAGCTAAATAGATCAGTACAGGGCTCCTTCATCACCTCTGTGATTACAACTGTAATGACGCTTCAGTTAATAATAGTAGTACTTACATGCGATGACATTTGTGCCTGACTAAAACAAGGGCAAAGAGAGCCAAGGGTGTAGCATCCTTTCTGGGACTGTCCTTTGGGGGGATACTTATCCAAGAAATCCTGCTCTCTTGTCCAATCCAATGTCCAAATCAATAAGAAGGAAAGAGGAGAAGTACAGATATAATGTAAGACTTAAAATAGGCCCATCCTGTTAGTCAGTCAATGCCCCAATATAGCCACAGTACTGGCCTGAATTAGAGCAAATGTGCACATAGATCGTCCTTCCAGTAGATGGCACAGTTTAACTCGGCACAGCAAAGATCCTCCAATTTCATCACCCAGGCCCTGGTCTCTCCATGCTGATGATCACACAGAGGGGTCAGCTGCAATGAAAATGCAATGTACGCACATATGAGGAATGAATGAATAAATTAAGCTACTAATGAATTAATACCAACATTAGGCCAAACACTGATTTAATTGACCACATGAACTACACAGAAGAGTCAATTTCTCTCTCTCTCTCTCTCTCTCTCTCTCTCTCTCTCTCTCTCTCTCTCTCTCTCTCTCTCTCTCTCTCTCTCTCTCTCTCTCTCTCTCGTAACTCTCCCTCCTCGTTCCCTTCCCCCTTCCCTCCCTCTGCTCGCATCTCACACGCACCACACACTCACCTCTCTGTGCTCCACAGACCACCAGAAGCTGTGAATGGTAGACAGCTCGTATTTCACTCCGCTGGTGAACAACACGCCAGTCAGAGTGCGCGCAGGCTGAGCTTTTGATGTCATGTCAAATAACTGGAAGAATCGTGGATTTTTTTTAATGTAAGAAAATGATCATATCAGAGCATTTAAAGCAGTGACAAAGGAGTGATTTCATGTTTTTATGCCTCTGATTTACGCGCGCTAAAGTGGCCATGGCACATTTTACGCACTGCAGAGACGGTGTTTTGGAGGCTCAAACAACCCAACAAATGGATTAAACAGCCAAGAACTTTTCCGTTTACTTCAGGAGAGTTATAATGGCTGCACTTCGTAGGAAATTTGGCGAAGACTACCAGGTGGTTAACACAAATCGGGCAACCACTTTTGCTGCTCCGGTGAAGAAGAAACGCCAGCGCTTCGTGGACAAGAACGGTCGCTGCAATGTGCAGCACGGAAACCTCGGCGGGGAGACCAGCAGGTACCTCTCTGACCTCTTTACCACTTTGGTTGACCTGAAGTGGCGATGGAACATGCTCATCTTCATCCTTACGTACACGATCGCTTGGCTGGTCATGGCGTCTATGTGGTGGATCATCGCTTACATCAGAGGAGACCTGAATCACGGCCACGACGCGTCCTACACCCCCTGCGTGGCCAATGTTTACAACTTCCCCTCAGCCTTTCTGTTTTTCATCGAGACTGAGGCCACGATCGGTTACGGCTACCGGTACATTACAGAGAAGTGCCCGGAGGGCATCATCCTCTTCTTGTTCCAGTCGCTGATGGGCTCCATAGTGGACGCTTTTCTCATCGGCTGCATGTTCATCAAAATGTCCCAACCTAAGAAACGCGCAGAGACGCTCATGTTCAGTCAGGACGCCGTGATTTCTCAGCGAGACGGCAAACTGTGCCTCATGTTCCGGGTGGGCAACCTGCGGAACAGCCACATGGTGTCCGCTCAGATCAGGTGCAAACTCATAAAGGTAAGCTCGAGCACCAGAGACTCTAATGATTAGAACTCCATGAAAACTAACTGAAGTGTGGGAGCTCAGGCTGTAAGTAGATGACACCACCAACACAGCAATAACATAATATAACAGGGTTGTTCTATATGTATTATAATGAATGGTAAGCATATTTCAGCACTTTTATTAATGTTCAGAGCTAAATGCAAAAAGATCAAGTGTAGGAAAAGTATCTAAATAAAGGCAAACAAACAAAAAAAGGCCCCACTACACAACATGCACATGTCAAACAAAACAGGCTGAAGGTAGCATCCCAATACTCCTCCAGCTGCAAGGTGACTGGTGGAACTCGGAGGTGGAGTATAGATGGTCAACGCTGCGTCCAGCATCGGTGGTGACACCTGGGTAGATATAGGTGTGTATCAGTTTGTGGATGTGGCAGTGAGATGGCCCCCAGAGGAAGAAAGTTATGCTCGGTGAATCAACAGTGAGAGGGAGCTTCACGCATGACTACAGATCACTGGAGTCAGTAAAGCAGCACTCCTGGGAGAGAGCAGGCATAAAGAGTATTTATGGCTCCCATAAAGAAATGTATTATCTTCTTTCTTTTCTTTAGGGGGTACTTTTTATATTTCTGTTCCCTGGTATATAAAACGACAGAACAAAAAGGGACAATGAACGCAGCTGTTTTAGTGTTTGGATCCAACGCACTACCTGTGTTACTACATTCCACGAATTAAGATTTTAGGGCAACGCAGCTATAAAAAAAAAACTCACACTCTTAAAAACAAGCAACACTGCAGAAAATCACCACGGCCGACAGACTCCTCTTTAAATTATCCTAAAAGAACTCCTTTCAGCCACGTCCATGTTCAATGTGAAAAATGAGGTTTAGAGATGCAAAACAGCATTATTTTGATGCTTGGAGCTTGTTTATGTCTGCGTTCTCCTCTGCACAGCCACATCGAGCAGCGTTGGTCAGCTTAATGGTGCACGCAGGCGGGCAGGACCGAGCTATTCCACAGTTACTAGCATGGAGGGAGTGAACACCCCCATAGGCATAAAGTACAACCACACATGTCTACATCCACTTCTCTCAGCTCTCCTGTGAGACGGAAGCTCTCAGCATCTCAAACAGACTGTCTCCATCTGTGCAACAAACCTATGAGACCATCCGCACACTGGCACTCAAAGTAAGATAGGATTTGCTTATCAAAGCAATGGCACCAGAAGTATAGGAGAAAATCAGGATTTGTGTCATTTAAAAAAGGAACGCATCACGCAGGCTTAGGGATTTTATTTCATACTGTAGAGCCACTCTCCTTTACCTTTCCTTCTGGACTGCAAGGAGCGCAATCAGTATAAATTCCAAGACCTCTCTGACAGCCTCACATCTTTACACTCCCTCTCTTTGTGAAATACAATAAATACCGTATCCACTGTGCGCTTCTTAGTTGGTTTTTTTCCCCCCGTTTTGCTTCAGGGCTTTAACCTTATTCTTTCGCTTCAAAGAGTCTCACTGAGACAGAATCTTTGCAGCAGCTCTGCCAGAGTACATAGCACACGAAAAATAAATGAGTCATTGTGCATGAACAGAGGCATTGTTTAGGTATTATACACATCACACGAAAACCCTCAAATACAATTATTTAGAAATGATTTTATACTGAATGCTTTCAGTGCACTCCCCATAAAGAAATGTTGGTGGTGCTGTTGAACTGCAACCCTTTTCAAGTCAAATCTCATCTATGAAGCTCTCAGGCATTAATGGCAAAGGAAGCATTTGAACTTGTATAGAATCTGCGTGATTGTGTGTGAGGGAGTTTAGGGAAACATTTTTGGGATGACTTGTACGTTAAGCTGCATCTAAAACACATGAATACCTCTCTTTTGATCATAGACATGTATTCATACTCTAACTATTCCTTGTCTTAGCCTCATTCATGTAATTGGTCATGCTGCCACAAAACGTTTTTTATTGTAATGCCGTGTTGGATAAAAAAATATCAGCCTTTTACTCCCTAAGTGCAATCACTGACCTTTAGTTGAACGTGGGCTTCGGCCCATCTGCCCACAACCAGGTACAGTGCTTTGCTCTTTCCTTTCTTTCTTTCAGTTTTTTTAGTTGCCTATTAGATAGGGCCACACTCCTTATAAAGCTGTGCTCTCAGGGTCAGTTTGGCCTGCAGTGGATGGACCGGAGACAGCCTCTTGTTACCGAAAAGAAAGAAAAACATGTCCTCAACTTATCTACACCAAGAAGACTGCATCAATATAATCTTTGTCAGACATTGTCAGTGATTCCAGGCATGTTACAGACAGTGCCGACCAGCTCGGGCAGAATGCTGTGTCCTGGACACCTGCAGCAACATGGTGGCTAACTGGCACACATCAGACAAGGTGATACAACTGCCACTGTAGGTGCACAAGTCAGCCCTCATGAAGCCGCAGCTCTCATTTTCTTGAGCCCAAGTTGCAACTTCACTACAACTTAAATGTTGGAGCCACCTGTTGGTGCTGCTGCATTTGGACATTAGAGCTCTGCTGAACTGTCATGGATGATTAATGGGTGACAGCAGAGAGAAGAGAGTAGGGAAAGACAGACCAATGGAAGCTGTCATACACAGTCTCACCCTGAGCAGTTGAAATGCAGCTTTGCAGGGCACCCATGACTGCCTCTGAGGGCTTCCTGGTAGAACATCCTGAGAATATGAATGAAGAGTGCAAAGGAATTGATTGAAAGTGATGGAAAGTGGTGATAGAGATGGAGAGAGCCTTGGAAAGAAAGAAGGGAAACATTAAAAAAGGATTACCAGCAGCTCCCCCCGCCCCCTCCCCCTAATATTTTCATTGTGAGCGGTGACTTCTACTTCAGAGACATACAAGGGAGAGGAATCCTCTCGGCCGTATATCTCCTCCGAGGATTGCGTGATGGGTTATATACACAAGTCACTAAAACTGGAATTGATTTCCATTTCTTATCTAATAAGAATAGAGATGCAATTATATCAGGTTGTGGAGGGCTAGAGAAAGGCCTTGCAGCCCTGCAGTCATTGATTAACGCGCCCCACAGCCAGAACACCCTAAGACTCTGCACTGCTCACTCCTCTCTCATTTGGATGCTGTACTTTAAAGTCTACACAATTGAATAGGATGTTTTTTTTCTGTCTGAGTGCATGCAAAAAGCACACATGACACACATATACAGACAAAATCTTCTTAAGTTGTCTCACCAAAGCGTTTGTAAACAGGCGCCACATGTGAGGTGGAGTGTGTATTATTTGTAATGTCTGAGTTAGAAATACTGCATTATTATTTTAAGATGATAACTACAGCTTCAGGCTACTGTCTATATTAATGGATGAGCCTTGTTACAGTATTTCCCATACCCAAGGAGAAATCAGAGGCAGCACATTCGCAACAAAACAGGTTTTTGGCCAAGAACATTGTGACACCATTTGTGCCACAACAGCCTCTAAAGTCATTAAGAGTCACATTGAGGATTTAAACACTTTCTGTGGGAGGAAACAAAACCAAAGCACAACAATGAAAAGTACACAGCATCTACAACACACATCTAATTGCAGATTTGTTTTGGTTTCACCAATCCATCTAATATTTTATTCAGAAACCTACTCAGTATGCCTTCACATGCATCCTCGGTTGAGTGTAAATCCAATTACTCACGACGATTAGTGTTGCACATTGTAACCTTTAACCTCACCGCACGTAACCTTAAAATACTTGTCATGTTGTCATATTGCGTGACAGAATATTGGTCATGAATGTTAAAAAAAATGTTGTCATTAAAAAACTAAATGAATTCAGGGGAAAAGGGGGTCTTTCCTAAACCTTTAGTGGATCCGTGTCAGCATATTCTGACTTTAGTGAGTTGGAAATGTGAACTGTAATTGTAAAAAATCCTGCTTTTATGGAAGTTATGATGTTCAGTTTTGGTTTAAACTATTTTGACTCTTCGTGATTATTTTTGAGGTTGTAGTTTTACGGTGGGACTGCATTGCATTATACCGGTTTAGTTATTTCGCCTACCCTCATTGATATGAATGAGATGGACTAAATAATACAACTCCTGTCAGTGTAATACATCACTATAGAGTGTTGCAGGATGACGTACTGTTTTAGGCTAACCATGTGAGTTTGCGTCACCCTGGGTCCAACGCGGCTGTAAAGATGTAGTAGTCGGCGTGATGAAGTAGTCTCATTTAGCCACTTTTTTAAAACACTTAGAAGCCTAAACAAACAAGAGTGCTGCTATTTATATATTGCAGAACAAAAGGTTAACATCGTTTAAGCCTGTGCGAACCACAGACCTTATTACAGACATCGAACCAAAAAAACATTAACTGACTTCGTGGCGAAGGAATCAAAAGTGTGAAAATGCTGATTCAATGTTCAGTTTATTAGGTACACCAAAATAAATGCAGCCTGAGTGTTATCTTTGACACATGTACATGCCGACATGTTTCTTTTTAGTGAGACCAGCAGGAAACTGGACCTCTGTCCCACGTTGCGTCGTCCTGTTCATTTGAGGCTTGATTGGACCAATTCATCTACATCAGTCTTGGCTAAATTGTGTGAAATGTTAGGTGCCCCAACCTTTTATAAGTTGACTAAATAGGCAGTACCTGGCAGAAGGGAAGCCCGTGTGAGACGGCTGGCTTGTCAGTCGACCTGATTGCCTCCATGCTCCTCCAGCTCCCTCGCAGGCTGCTGATTGATGGTGGCTCGGCAGAGCATGGGGTAGAGTTGGGTAGGAAGGACGATCAGGCCACTTTAGATCTAATCAATTTAATTTATCACACCTGTCTTCATCCATAACCATCATTCACGTCACTGAAACACTTCTTTTGTGAGCATGAAACAAAACCATGATGCCTTTCTAATGATAATGAGCAGCTGACAGGTTGACTGGGGTGGTGAGTGGTCAGATGTGATTGTGTGTTTGTGTGCATTTCTAGTGTTTCTGCTGCACACTTTGCCCAAAAGCATTGCAAATTGAGTTAAAAAAAAATAGAAGTCCCTGTTGTGATACGTCAGAGCTCGGGGAGGGTTGAATAGTAGACAAGCTCAGCTATCTCAGAATCTGTGTGCAGAAGAAGCGTAGGAGAGTGCCGACGGCGTCTGTGTAAGGCGCTTTGCCTGTCAATGTTTGCATACAGTCATCCATCATTTTAATCTTTAGTGGCGATGACAGAAAGTAAAATGTAGAATTTCCCTTAGCCAGCATTGCGTAACCCACATCCACCAAAGCAGTATTCAGCAGCCAGTAAGCACCTGAACAATGCCATGAAAGTAGTTCCCCAATATAAATCCAGAAGAGCAGCTCATTGATATTCACAGGAGATGGAAATAGAATGTTTTCTGGCAATGCAAAGCCCGATTACTCACACTTCATTCACAGTTAATGTCTCGGAGGGATAAACTATAGGGCAATGTCACTGGCAGGTCAGGATGAAGTTAGGCTTTGACTGGTATCTCGCTGCTGCAGTGCAGAAGAAGTTTGGGTGATTGAGAAGAAGTAAACCCAATGTATTGAACATTAACATCGATTGATGATAAATGATAAAAACCCCCCAATAAATGATAACAAAAGCATCCTACCGTTATCATTTTATGAAATGGGAGCATAAGTATTGCAACATTAGTCCAAAACTGTTCTTAAAGTTGTTGTAAACTTATTAATGTCAATTATCTGCTCATGTTTGTGTTCTGTATGCCCACGTTGCCATCCACCATTTGCTGCGTTGGTCCAATCATGGCCCAGCAGTCCTGTCAAGCTTTCGATGTAAAAGTGCTTTAAAAACTAACATTTCTAACCAAAAAATAAACACAAGAGCAAATGTGTAAGGAATTGGTTAATCAGTGTGTTGATCCACTTTCAGCTTCATATGGGCTCCTCAGAAGCTATGGGGGATGTCTCAAAGACTACCTCCATATTTTAGAGTCTATGTGCAGAACGCAGTTGTTTTGTGGCCGGGTGGCCTACTTTAAGAAGGAATAAGTAAGCCTCCTGGAGCTCTTTAGAAAAGACAGACTTTCTCTTCGGCATGACAGCTCACAGTTAGTTCTGACAGGTTCTGTCAGAAAGAGATGCAAGCGTCTTAGCAGAAGCCCTGACAATGACGCAGTGATTGATTGACTCAAATGGGCCTACAGACGAATGGGTGTTTAATTCATAGGGGGACAGAAGATGTAAAATGTATCAATAAGCATTGAAAACGGGTGTATTAGTACTAATAATTTCTTGAGTAACAATTTGGTTGTGACTGCTAAAAACTGAGACATACTAATGTCTAGTCGTAGTACATTTACTTTATTGATAGTGGTTCTGATCTCAGGAGAGCCAGCGTGAAACCCAGACAAACTGGGACATCGTATGGTCACCGTACTATTACAAACACTACAAATCAGCATGTCCGGCTACCGAGCTTACCGCCTACAGTAACAACGCCATCGAGGCTTACAAGTTTAAATGTCTGATGTTACATCTCCTTTTTCTGGGCTGCGTTAAGGCTGAGTTAAAGGTAGTAAATAAACATTTATTCAAAGAATAAACATGAAGAACATACATTAAACAAAACCAACACGTAGAGACAGTCCTCTGTTATGTGTGGAAATGTGTGTAGCAAACTAAACCAAACAGCAGATGTGCCAAAGAAGAGGCGTCCAACTCCCTGAACTAATGTTAGCTTAATTAGCTAGCTCGCTACATCAACTCTAGTGACAGTAGAGGTGCAGTAATATAACACAGATATGTCACTAATTGAAGTTATAGTGTGCTAGAAGTTCAGCATGTCCCACTTTTCTTTTATGATCATCACATTTTGGGCCCGGAGAAACAGATGAAGATGACACTGACTCAGTAACAAAGGCTGAAAGAGAAAATTGCCTGAAAAGGAAATAATGTGTCTATCATTTTAGGATTAACAAGAGATCCAGAAATGTCAGAAAGGGGTGCAGATAAGGGGCGGGACTGTTTGTGTGTCTGTGTCAGAGATCATTATGAAGCTGTGTGTGTGTGGGTGGTGCCCAATTATTGGTTGGCAGTGAAACAATGTAGAAACATAGAAATATAAAAATGTGCTATTGCTATTTAATTCATGTGGAGTATATTGACTTGACACTGATTTTGTTGTTGTTATTGTAATGAAATGCTAATGGTTGTGATGCTATTTTAAGTAGAAAAAGAAGATGCCGTACATCAAAAAATGTGTCTTATCTCCTTATTATCTCAGTTATGATGATTTGCAAAGATAATCTAAATACTTAAAAGGTCAGATGTTTCTTCTTAAATGACACATAAATACCTAGTTTGAACTTTTTCAGCAGGTTTGGCCATTCCTTCAAGTTTTTAGATTGAAATATTAATATACAAAAAGCCTCTTTTCTGACAGCAGGAAGTGTGCAAGTGTGGTTGACACGGAGGCTGCTAAGTGAGAGAAGCCAACAAGAAGAGGAAAGGTGAACAGATTGATTCGACAGGTTACGACATGAGAGGAGAAAATACATCCAGGACCTTGGTGCTGAGTGCCAACACCATCGAGGCAATTAAATGC
The DNA here is from genome assembly GCF_023055335.1 of Clinocottus analis. Classification (NCBI taxonomy): domain Eukaryota; kingdom Metazoa; phylum Chordata; class Actinopteri; order Perciformes; family Cottidae; genus Clinocottus; species Clinocottus analis. The sequence continues at coordinate 6,696,691 of NW_027175887.1, read as the reverse complement.
TTCTGCATCAGTTAACTCTCTGTGGGCCAGTAATGTCCGAACACGGCTGTGTCATACCTGCAAGTTCCTTTGGAAATCAAAGAGAAAGAGCAAAGTCTGTGTTCACTGCAAGTAGGGCACCAAGGGAAGTTGAAATGTACGTTTCCAGCACGCCTTTAGACTAAATGTTTAGGTGTTTTTACAACTGTAGCTCCATTTTCCGCTACATTATTCTTTGAAATCTTGCTTATTAAATCCAATGAACTGATACAGACAGTAGATGCAGCATAATGGCTTACAACAAAGTGCAACAAAGCATTATTTAATTTGGGCTCCGTGTCAAGTTTCAGATGTCTATGAGTTGTTATTGGTTTCATCTCACTTGCTTTCATTTAGCTAAGTTTGGGATGATAATTTTTCCCAAGCAAAGCTTAAAATTGTTTTATTTCCTCTCTAATTAATCATCCTAAGACCCCTTTGATTTATCTTATCTCTATGAGAGTATTAACAATCTAATAATGTCATTTACAATAATATACCAGTAACAGGATATTATTTTAGAACAAGCAATTGTATTTTTGACACTTTAATCCATGTTGATTTTGCTAATGCAGTATGTCTGTTTCATGCTGACATGCAATTAATCTCTCTCTCTCTCTCTCTCTCTCTCTCTCTCTCTCTCTCTCTCTCTCTTTCTCTCTCTCTCTCTCTCTCTCTCTCTCTCTCTCTCTCTCTCTCTCTCTCTGTGTCTCTCTCTCTCTCTCTCTCTCTCTCTCTCTCTCTCTCTCTCTCTCTCTCTCTCTCTCTCTCTCAGTCCCGTCAGACACCTGAGGGCGAGTTCCTGCCTCTGGACCAGTGTGAGCTGGATGTTGGTTTTGGGACGGGTGCAGACCAGCTCTTCTTGGTGTCCCCTCTCACCATTTGCCATGAAATCAATCCCAAGAGTCCCTTTTTCGACTTATCGCAGCGCTCTCTCATGAATGAACAGTTTGAAATTGTTGTTATCCTGGAGGGCATCGTGGAAACCACTGGTGAGGGACTCTCCCTGAACTCAACTCTTTTTTCCCATCACTTTCCTTTGTGCTTTTGGTATCCACCTCCATCCCATTCTCATTTCTACCTTTCTTCACTCCTATCAATCTAAATGTAAATTCCTATCAATATGAACCCACAAAACACTCCTGTCCAATAGATACTTTTGACCTAAACTCTGTGAAATCTCATTCCCCCCGATTCCAAGTTTTACATATTTAGAGAACGTGGGAGCTGAAAAAGAAGTGAGAACAACACATGAGAATGACACCCTGAATGAATTATGAGGGATATTTTATTACTTCAAAATCGCTTCATGGCCACCCTATGTATAATTAAGGCTTGTGGTCATATGCGTGTGTCACTTTGATGAATGACCCGGCTTTCACTCAAAGTTCCACTCCATTTTCAGACGACAACTGAGAGTAGAGGTAATTCTGAGCCTGTGAGACATTGTTATAGCACCACTGTAAACCACTGGCAGCCATGCTGGAGCACTCTCAGGGACAATGATGTTCTCTCTGCTGCATTTGAAAGAGAAAGATTCTTCCCTCAAGTCCAATACAAATAAATCCATCTCCCTCCTTTCGTTTTAACTCTTCTTCTATCCATCCCCCATAACCCTCATTTTGCCGCTGCTGCAGAAGAAACCACAGAGCTGAATAGGCTTAGAGCAGTGGGGACGGATCAGCAGGGAGGCGTAGAGGCTTGCAGGCAACACGGTCTGTGCTCTGTTGATAATACCATTAAATCAGGGGCCAGACACAAGTTTAGTGTCGCAGTGCTCTGGCACTCGGAGCTGAGGAGCAGAGGAGGGAAGCCCCGGCAGTGTCACCTTCTATGGCCACGATATCCTGCCACGCTCACACTAACACACGTCCCATTAACCCCAACACATTAACAGGTATCCCCTCGTCTCCCGATCTCATTCCAAGCATGTTTCAACCAGACGGATAAAAATGCAGTCACTCATATTTGTCAGTTTTAGTTTGTGTCGTCGAAGCAGTTACGTTTCTGATCCGAAAAATGAGCAGAAGGATATTTGTGTTTCTCCACCACATGTATAAATAGAACATATAACCTCCATAGTTACAGTGTTGGCAAATCATTATTACTGTATTGATTTAAAACATTTCTTTGTTGAGAAAAAAGCTGAAACAAAAAGCTAAAACAATTTCAAACCATCCTTAAATAAACCAGTCCAGACAATTCAGGATTGAGTGTGTTTAGATGGACATAAGCATCCCCGTTACGAGGCCCGGTTTTTCTCATATTTGGATATGATGTTTCGCTGGAACACAAATAAATCAGGCTTTTTATATCCACGTGTACATCACGTGTACATTTGTGCAAGCGCCTGTGATGTTCACCAAAATAAACCGACCTGTATTGAACATTTTCAGCCACTTGACAGCTTTACTGCTGATTTTCTCTCCGCTCTGATCGCCAACAGCTTTCTGCTCTGAGCTTATCCACAGTCTCCCTCACATCCGCACACTTCCAGACACTGAGCTATTCCTGAAAACAGCTCCACGTCTCCGATGACACTCACTGGTGTGTCCGCCTGTCAGTACTACGGGACAGAGGAGACGTGGATGCAGATAAGCAGACTCTTTTATTCCCGAAAGCTGCGTTTATTTCGTCGCTCCAGAAATTAGACGCTTTTGCTGCCACTGTGTGTTTCTGTCATGTCACTTGAAACCGTGCCTAAAGATAACAGTCTTTTTTCGTTATTCTCCTGGTATATTCACGTTTCACATAAAACGGGATATGCGCTTATCGGGGTTTCCTAAAAAAAGGCTACGGTGTTTACGCACTTAAACACTCAAACACATTGACAGGATACTTCAAAAACACGATCTTGAACCGTATATTTTAAAATGGACCCATGCAAATCATAATAGAACCCTACGTCCATAAATGCATTTTTTTAAATTAGCCATGGTCCAAAAAAGACTAGAGGATAGCATTATTTTAAATTCGTCAAACACAAACGCACAAACAGAGAGAGAACCCCAACACTGGACGGAGCAACGCTTCACCAAGTAACCATCAACTGGAGCCTAAAGGTCAGCAATCACTGCCATTTCCACCGGTATGTCACAGTTCATACTCTCAGTCTTGTCTCCAAAGCCTCATTTTTCTCCCGGCATAGTTATTCCATACCAACTGATGAGAACTGGTAGTAAGTCTGCTTAGACGTGTGGCAGTAAAAACTTGAACGTGCACATATGTTGAACCCGGATTCTAGGAAGTAGGTACCTAGAGGACCGTGACTTCAAAAGTCAGAGCAGGTGATGCGTAGCCCGGTACAAACCTTTGCAAAACTTTGAGTATAGGGGAGTCAACAAGACTTGGTATAAATCTCTTGACTCTTTTTTTCGTATGGCAATATCAACACACTATCCCTAACATGCAGATAACACATACCTCTCTGCGTGTTTTTATACTTGCCAAGTAAGTATCACGTAAAGGAAGAAGCATCACAATGCGCTCCAAAAACAGTGCCAGCGAAGTCTAGTGCCAGCAATTTTACATAAAGTCTTCTTCGGGGACGTCCTTGTCGCTGTCTGCCAAGTGTTTGCATGGTTGTGCTGAGGGCTTTTAATTTAATGCCAGATGCCGTAAACATTAACCAGCGAGATGAAAACCCGTGTGATGCTGAATGATGAAACAAAACGAGCACGCCCGTCAGGCTCTAAAACCCTCCAGCATCCACCGCACCGGTGTGACTGCTGTCTAGTGTGTTTTAGTCAGCTGAAGTACAGTCACTCTCCTGGTGAGAGAAGAGAAAACAGCTGGCAAAGTATCCTGGACTCACCGTTGTGATTAAAGCCAAACATCTGGGCTAATTAAGAATAAAGATGAGCTTTGTGTAAATGTACAACAGACTTTTCTGTGGATGACGATGACTAGTGAGCCTGGAATAGCAATAGGCTATGACATAACCCAGCACATATCATCCCTCAGAGGGACGGGCTCAGACTCCTACTCCACTGCAAACTGTGTTTACCAAAAAGGCTCACATGGAAGCAGAAAATATGGACTATGTGATTATTAATCACAAACAACCTCTCTAAATGTCATGAAAATTAACTAATGAGAGTTTGAATGTAATAAAGATGTGTTAAGATGCGTGTAAGCTGATATACTCCTGTATACAGAAGACACACTATAACTAACGTACATTCCTTAAATTATGGATGATTGATAAACAAATGCAAAAAGAGCATGACATCCGTTTGCCAATAGGTGATTGTGTTTGGGATGAACAGAGATTCAGGCCAGCACGAATCACAATCAACACCATAAGTTACATAAAGGCATGTCCGGACAGGACCTCTGGCTCTTGACATTGATGTATTGATGAGTGAAATGTGACAGGGGACTGTTTATTACGTTGACCGGATTAAAGCTGGCAATTATCACGAGCAACACAAGCAACACCGATAACAAGCACCTCTCACCTCTCATCCACTTCAACGGCATACAACCACTCAGCATTACATGGAAACAAACCAGTTTTTAACTCCAAGAAGGAGTATTTAAAGACAGACAAATATTACTCTGACACAGTACACAAGATGTCATTTATCTCAAATATGGGACTCGGGGTACTGCGCAGGAAGCAGCTATGAGCTGTGACCTCATAGGCAATAAAGAAGAGCAGAGTGGGGTGAAAAAGGATAATGGGAGGGCATGCTGCCCTTTCACGCTTCTCCTTAACAGCCAATAATTGTTTCGCTAAACCCATTCAATATTGCTTCCCTGTCACTCTCTTGAAGGTATGACATGCCAGGCCCGGACGTCGTATACCGAGGACGAGGTTTTATGGGGCCATCGCTTCTTGCCGGTGATGTCCCTGGAGGAGGGCTTTTTCAGAGTAGACTACTCTCAGTTCCACAGCACGTTTGAGGTACCGACACCGCCGTACAGCGTCAAGGAGTACGAAGAGAAGAATTCCCTGCCTTCGCCTCTGTCCACTCCCACTCCCGCACTAACTGAGAGTCACGGCGCCCGCCGTGGCCGGGTGTTTTCAGTGGACTGCATCAACACATCAGAGGACAGGAAGGGAGGGACTGGGGGTCGGCTGCCGAGCAAGCTGCAGAGGATGAGTTCATCCGGGAAGGAGGACCTGCAGAGGAAGGTGCTTCTGCTCAGCTCCCAGCACTCGGAGAAGGCCTGCAGCACAGGAGACCTGCCTCTGAAGCTGCAACGCCTCAGCTCCACGCAAGGGCCCGAGGTGGAGAATCGACTGCACTTGAAGTCGCTCAAGATGGGCTTCGAACCCATGACCCAGTCTACTGGAGACCTGTACCAGCAAAGCCTCGTGCCCACACCCACGCTGTCGTCTGCCCCCGTGCCCATGCACAGCCCGCTGCTCTCAGCTGGAGGGAGGCCAGAGGACAACCTGCCAGCAAAGCTGCGGAGGATGAACGCCGACCGCTGAACCCCAGACTGTCCCGCCGCAGCAGCCTCCTGGCCTCTGATAACAGACTGACCGGAGAACTGATGGAAACTGATTCAGAGGTGTACTTTAGCTTTTGGGGCGTTGATAGAACGAAAGCAGATGCTTTTTCTGACGGTTAACCGATTCCCTTTTTTTTTTGTTTTTTTTTCTTGAGACACAATTTACTGGAATTACTGTGATTTTTGTGTTTCATAGCAGAGGCATTCATGCAGGTTTTGTGACACACACGAAACACAAGAAAGAACTCACAAACGTCATGCTTGATTTGAACTCGACACATTCTCACACCCAACTGGTCAAATAGCGCCGCTTGGTCAGTGCACCTTGGCGTCAAAGATAGACACACCTGAACGTCTACGAATGCCACAGGAGGGTTTACATTGGCGTTGGTTGAAAGCCCGGTGCATCGAATAAATCCACCAACGAGGGTGTATCCGATGACAATAAAGGGTGTGTAACTTATGATACTAAAGGGGGTGTGGCCGATGACAAGTTCAAGCAGAGGTACTTGAGGAGTTGCGGGTGAGAATGGGTTGGCAAACTTGATCATTCTGCAAGAGTTGTGCATGTATACACTAAATCCATGTATGCACCACTACACTTAATAGTCAATTTTAGCTCTAAATATAAATTATATGAGGATGATAATAAATGCTGTTGATCTTTCTCTTCCTTGTGTTTTCATTTGTCACACCAAAAATGTACAAGAATAAGTTTTTCCCCAAATGTCAATAAGTAATCCAGCAATGCAATTAAGTCTTGATAGGGTGTTGTTAATGCCCTTCTTTTGTCCCCATGGCAAGGGACACTTGTCTCACTCGATAGTGCACACAGGAGAGAGCGTGAGATAATGAGCCGCGGAAATATTAAGTGTGTTTATCGGGGAACGGAGGCTGATTATACTCAGCCCATCGTTCCAGACGGGAGTAATGTGGTCAGACAAACACACACAGACAACGGATATCGCTGCCTTTGCTTAAATTCCATTAATATAGGTACATGCGGATGTATTTCAGGCCAAATCTTTGCAGCTTGTGTATCAACAGACAGTGTGATTAGAGATCTGTTATATCGCACAATGCCCTGCTCCCGACCAAAAGAACAAAGATTAAAGGAACAGACACGGGGCCAAATCCTGGCATTAACACACACCACATTGTACAAATGTAACTCCACAAATTGCTTCTTCAGCACCGCATGGTCAGCGTATCTGAAGTACTTACTGAGAACACCCTAATCTCACTACTTTGGAAGCAGAGAGACAGGACTATCAATGGTAGACGGTGATTTTTTCCTGCATCAACCGCACTCTCAGAGTCCCTCCCTCTGCCATTATGCATCTGCAGCTCCGACCACCCTCTCAGTTCACACAGAACTGCTCTGCACATTCTTTTCCTCTAAATTAGTCTCCTGTGTATGTTTGTGCACTCGCTGGGAACACATACGCTGTTTCACTGCTCTCATGCTGCGTCTGATTTGTCAAATTACCCAACAATGAATGTGAAATTACAAGACACGAAACCTCTGACGAAACATAGACACAGTTCATAATGACGCTGAGTATGATGATGACTCCTTGTTCTACGTATCAGTCTGGATATTCAAGCACATCTCACCGGACCAGCTCTGACGGGAATCAGACAACTTTAAGGCTGTGCTCCATTGACTCTCATTCAATTGTTTCTTAATTTCCAGGATTCTCACCCTCTGTACGTTTTTAAATCATTATGTTTCTCAGTAAAAACCTGTTGAGCTAAGAATAGCAGAGTACATTAACTAGCGCTAACACGTCTAGGCTACGCTAGCTATGCCGAAGGTACACTGAATGTATAGAACTATAAAACTGCATTATTACTGCAATATCATACAGGATTCTGCATCAATGACATTACACAGCTTGATTTATCAGGTATTTTATTCACTTTATTAGCTCAGAGCCCCTTTTTTGATATTACATTTTATATATATATATATATATATATATATATATATATATATATATATATATATATATATATATATTCCAAATTGAATTTCCAGAAAATGTACTATATGTCACATAATGTGTCAACGTCCCTGCATATACTATTGTATATAACTAATACACCCTAATGTATCAATCGTGGCCCACAGCTCATTTCTTACCAGGGCCCTTCAGCAGTTTAATCCACTCGTGCACACAATTACCTCCCTGCTTGTGTGAATAAATCCTTCTATTATTTTAATTGAAGTGATTAACCACACGTGTCAAGTCTTACCAGAGGACAAAAAGCAATCAGACAATCCAAATGACCGATGGGTCATTCGGTACTTTCTTAATAATTTTACAACCACATCCTACTTACGGTACATCGCAAGAAATTGGCCTCATATATAAGTTGACGGCACCCATCTCCACAGAATTAATGTTATTATTTTCTATGCGACGATGCAGTTATGCAGCAATGACCATTAGTGTGTGACAACAGGAATTATCATTTCCAGCGGAGCCGACACGGACCGTTTGCTGCAGGGGTGGGCTGAGCAGGGCAGCACTGGAAAGAGACGTAACAAATCCAATTTAGGTCCTAAGAAATTTCCCCCTGAAAACCCAATCATGTCTCTGTGGGGAAGACAGGGTGATGAGGGTCATTTTGTTCTTTCTAATGGAACGACAGAATGGCTGCGTGTAATGATGGGGTCTCTTTTCATTCTCTTGGCTTTCACTCACTGCCCACATCACTGTCACACTTCACTCTTCACCCCACTCCCACACACATATACAGTCAGGGCAATACAGTACACTGCGGGAAGGGTATGATTAAAACTCATTGGTTTCAAAAAGTTAAGTACTTTTCATGTTTCTAAAGATGGATTTTGAATAAAGTCCCAGAAAAAGTTCTCCAGCTTTGGCTGAAGGCTGTGAAGTGAGGAATTGCCAAGTGGGAAACAAGGGGAGTGTGTGTGTGTGTGTGTGTGTGTGTGTGTGTGTGTGTGTGTGTGTGTGTGTGTGTGTATGAGGGAGGGGGGGGGGGTCAATCTTCTTTGCAGTCGAGCTTCTGATGTGGAAATGTTTGTGTGTTTGAATTTTGTGTCATATTTTGTAAAAATGCAGGCCTACGTGTGACAAGTACAATTTCACAGAAGAGGTAGCGTCAGACAAACGATGTGTCCGAGCAGAAAAAATGCTTATCGGGCACAATGTAAGGGGCGATGCAGGCGTTAAACAGCAGAGGGTAAGCAAAAAGAAATAAATAGATAAGGAGAAAAAAGGAGTAAATGGATAAATGGAGTCTAGAGAAAAGCCATTACTCATGTTTACAGGTTGGAGACTCCAGGTTTTCATTTAGAGAAGACAAAATGTACAATGTAATGTAGTGATGGTGCAGCATTGCATGGATTTACTCCTGACAGGAAGTCCATTTAACGCCTCGACAAAGTGGATGTGCACACACACACACACACACACACACACACACACACACACACACACACACACACACACACACACACACACACACTCATCTCATCATCACTCAATTAGTCCCATGAGAATGTGTCGTAAAAACATCACTAGTGAAACCTCTATCAATAAACACACCTCCAACAGTTGCTTTGAAATCCAAACACACACTGAAAACTCAGACTCTATACTCTCCATACTCTCCATACTATATAGAAATGAAGGCCTTTGATTAAACTTAACAGGAAGTCCAGCTTTTCTTTGTTATTTAGCGTCATCTTGATTTTCATATAAATCACGGGTGCTTATAATGCATAAAGAGTGCCTTTTCTTTCAGAATGAATTACCTTTGGTGACTGTTATATTTTACATCATGGTTGCCCATTTTTAAACTTGCGATTCTCTCGTTAGCTTAGTATCTGCTTAATTTATAATGAATGCACCGCTTTTCCGTAGAGATTCCTCTCTTTCCATGCGCAGTGCCCTAATGAAGAGGTATGTTTAGCATTGTCAGTTCATGTGGAGTAAATGAAAGAAGAACTGCGTAGCTAGGAGGAGCGATTATACCCACCGTGGCGAAACAGATACAGAGAAGTAGTATGAAATCAACTAATGAGTGTTAGGCGGCCGAGATTTTCTTTGGTCGAGGACAGCCCTACAGACAAGAGTGCTATATATAATTATCCTATAATCTGTATGCACACATATACATACAGTATATATTAATGCACTGGCTCAGGTAGCATTTGTAGAAAAATAGGTACCACTGTGGAATGTGGAATTCCTTCTTTTTGATCACCACACAGAGGAAGATACTCTTCCAAAAAAGGGATATTGCGGAACAGTTGCATGTTAATCTGTCATGACACAGTCGACCCCACAAACATTCAAACACGTGCTGCTGTTGCTGAGACGTTATCAATGTCTGTGAGGGAAATAGATCATCTGTGCATATCTGAGCGATGCATAGAGCTCCCAGCTATTGATTTCTATTCAGGAGACTTCAGGTCATTCTAGGTTTGCGCCACACTTCTTCTCTCCAGCTGTGAATGGACCTCCATCTTCCAATCGCTCCTGACACCAGCTGTCCCTGCAGAGCGGAGAGATTATCTCAGCCTCGAGGCATTGCACTGCAGCGCAGGTCACGGGTAGGGTTGCGGCAGTGAGACAGGTATTGATTGGTCTTTCAATCTTTAGCTTGGTTACGTTAGCCGGAGCAATGAGAAGGACGTCCCCAGAGGATGCTCGGACGATACGCTTCATTCCAGCACTTTGGGCCAGTCACAGATGCTAGCTTTAAAGAACCAATATTTACACACTCCCCACGGGTGAGTGCTATGGTAATATATGCATGGGAAGAAAATCAATGCAGCCAACCATTCATTATTTTCAAAGGACGTCAACAGTGGTCGTCTCCGCTGTAAAGAGGACACAGTGAATTTAAAATGCTTCACAGATAGATGAGCGCTGAGGTTATGTGCTATCTTTCTTTTACCCCGGTTTCCCACGGGCTCACTCTACACGGATATGGAGGGATAAATCATCCATGACACGCTTGATATCTGCAGTTTAGATCAGTGGTCCTCACCTGCACACAGCACTATCAAGACACACACACGCACACACACGCGCACACACACACACACGCACACGCACACACATGTTTTAAATGCTGTATTTGAATTTGTGAAATCAGAGTGGGCCAAAGGGAGAATACAAAAAACACACACACACTAACACATCCATATTCACCTCAGTACTAAGCCTCCCCTGCATGGGAAATAGCTTATTTGATTGACGGCTGCTGCATCTGTTTGTTGTGCGTGTGCCTAAAGACGCACTTGTGTGTGTGTCCGTGAGGTGGTTCAGCCTGGCACGTTTCCCTTTGAGACATCACAAGTGGCCGGAGTAGTCATTCATTCCCCGTCGGTGAAACGCAAAGCAATGGATCACTGTGGATCGTAGATGAATCAGCCATACATCAAAACATCCCCAAAGCTTTCAGTCTGATGGGAAAGATTGTCAAATGAATGAACTGAGAGAGCGAGGGTTAGGATGGATGTTTCATTGTCATTTAGAACTTTTTTAACGCGCTCATTTTGGAACTGATATTAACATGTCAAAGGCGGATTTGAGTTGGAGGACAGCCGGGGAAAGTCAGCGAGACAGGCTCCTAATGAGCCTCTCCCTGCCTTGTCTTGTTATTAAGTATTCATGTTTCAGGTATTTTTAACCTGTGGAGACCTCACTGCCAGAGGCATACGAGCAGAGGATGAAACCCTCTGACAACACCTCAGACAGGAGCCGAGTACCTAAAACTGAGGACGATGGAGTCACAGAGGTCCGCCTGGTCGTGAGTTTTAAGTAAGGAGAGGAGACGACGGTGTTATCAACAGCGTCGGGATGTGTCGAGCATTGGTTGCAAATATAAAGGTATTGAGAGACATTGTTTGGAGACTTTCTAGACGCAAAACCCAGATGAGAACAATCTTTTTCTTTTTGCCAAGTTTATTTGCAAACGTAATCAATGAATTATTTATTATAATGTTGGTATAGAATTATTTAGAATTTGCGTTTGGATTTATGGCTTCATTCCTTGATATATGTCCAATGTATTTGGTGCGGATCTTATTTCTAATGTTCACAGGTTTAAGTAAAGAATGTTTGTTTTTTTCAAATAAAGGAATTACGTTTTATGTTATTAAACATACATAATTGAATGTTTACATCATGACATTTGTTTTGTAATTTCAATGGATTTGTTAAAATGTGAATTGTATTGTACCTGGATCATACAAAAACCTGTTGAAATTGGATTGGTCAATACTACTCGGCTATAAGGACAAACAGAAAACCAACATTGTGTCCTTTTGCTGTCAGATGCATAAGAATGCAGAATCTGGTCATGGATGTATAATTAATATGTCGATTTTACTCAGTTTATCTTGCTGTCTTTGCTTTTTTCTGATGACTCCACTTGTGAAATGTACTCTATTTTTACACAGTAACGTCTTACATTTGCAGCATTATTTTGAGTTTTCCAATACCAAAAAGTTCACAATAAAGTTATTTTTGATTTGGTTTCAATTACAAGTTCAATTTGAATCATTCCACATCCAAAGATCACCGTTTTTTTCAAGGGAAACAAGGTGTTTCAACCAAGATAAAGACCTGCAAACAACCCAACTGCTATTGAAGAGGCTCACTTCCCTCGTGTTGTATAAATCTGTCTTCGGTACGGCTTTCCTCTCGCCCTCATTGCCTCATTATTCTCACAGAGCCTCTCTCCTCGGGCCCCTTATGTCATGACTAACTTACTTACTCTAAACTTCAACGAACCACACTGTGAAAAATCATCTTTGGCTTCATCACAATTCATGTGGATTGTGGAAGACAAGCTTTTTTTCCCTTTTCGAAGTGAGTCATGTCGACTCAGTATCGATCGCCACACCTGATGTTCCCTCTCTTCCCTCTGTCACTTCTTTGATATGTAAAATCTGTCCCCTCTCTGCTTGCATGACCGAAACACGACCCACCGATGCACAGCTGGCTCCTAATCTCCATCACACGGTGTTTGCTTAAAAGCGGCCAAACACAGCAGCCTGCTGCCTCACAAAGGAGCTCTGTTTGAACATCTGCCTGTCTGTCAGCTCGCCCACTCGCCTGCTGAAGGAGCCCTGGACATTTTCAGGCCTTTCACAGCGGCATGTTAATTAAATCTCACCGGTCACCGCAGCATCAGGACCGCTGGTTCTCCATTTGGTGTTTGGTAAACATGCACAGTCAGCGGGACGTAACTGCAGAGAGTAAAGCGAAGTTAAATGAATTCCTGGTCAGTGTTTGAAAACCCTTTCTGAAAGTGTGTAATCCATCATCCCTATTTGTAATGGGCTGACTTCAGGGCGTCGGGATTACATGGGACAAAACTTTGAGCAATCCTACAGAAGGATTGGGGAGTCAATCAGAAGTTTGCTATGACTTTTCAACACATCTTATAGTTGGCAAATCCACAAATGGAAGGAACCCTTTTTGCATTTAGACAAGTTCGTACGACACATTGACACAAAGAACATTCAGGATTTAAACCTGGTGTTGTTGTCATTTCAAAGGGAGGAACACAATATACAATCTCAAAACTAAAGCTCAAAACATGTTGTTTCCATCAAACGCGACATATGAGACAATTCTGTTCAAACAATGTTGGCTATTAGCATGAAAAGGAACTGAACCGGTGTCGAATTCGCACATCTGCTTCACCTAACCCTCCACCCTAATCTGTGACCTGGTGTCATGATCTCATGATAGTTTTGTCTTTGTTACTAACAGATGACAGCCGTGATCTGTCCTGCCAGAAGAGATCATAATAACAAAGCATCCTCTGTGAAAGATCAACTCCCCAGAGGAAGTACAGCACAGTATTGTGTTTAGTAAATACACACAACGGTCCACAAGAGTAAACGTTATCTTCACAGTATACCTATATACCTATACATTGTCTTGTACTTTTTGTGCTTTTCTCGTCATGTCATAAACCCATTAACATCCATTCATTCACTGATGGAAATGTGCCACATGCCCATCAGGTTTAACTAATCATCCATACCCGTTCATACACAGCAGGCACAGCCTGCAGGAGCAATTTGGGGTAAAGTGTCTTTCTCAAGAACACATCAACATGGACTAAGAGCGCCGGGGAACTGCTGATCCTCTGACTGAAGGATGACCCGCCCCACCACTGAGCAACAGTGACCTGTATGCAGTGCACCATAAGTACCCAGACATCATGGTCTCATCATAACAGTGGGTACTCCTCATCCTCAATCACACACTTGTGTAAATGAGCGCATATCGTCGGAGTAAAGAAGATAAGCACATTTACACGTTCTGTGTTGACACCACCGACAAAATAAGTCAGCAGCATGTCAGTAACATGTCACCCCGGTTGGTGACACACAGTGTTGTGTCAGTACTCTGTAATTATCCTCCTCTTATACTTTGTGACTTCCTGTCGCCGGCACCATAACCTAGTTACCTCGAGAGGGAAGACAAAGGAAATACAGAGCACGTACTTTGTATTGTTCTCTCTGTGCACCTTTATCTTTGCCCCTTGCCTCTGCTTTCATCTCAGCAGCTTGTTCGACAGGTTGAGGGTGGAAAACAATATTCTCTGTAAGCACATCACCGATCCCTGCAGGGGGAATTGCTCGCTTACAATTTCTTCTTATTTGCCGCATTACGTGTGAGATATGATTATAGAAAATTAAACAGAACAAAAGCATGTGTTACAATAGATGCCTTATCAATTACATTTCATATTCATTTGAACATTTAACAGTATTCAAGCATTTCACTTTAACAAAACTCTATTTCTTCTCTTGAAAGTAATTTTAGTGAATGAATCACTTAATCACAAATGTTGGTCAATATTGAGAACATGGATATTTAACACAATTACTGATGGATTTTGGAAACAACGATGTGCTCTAAAAAGCAATTCAATCATAAACCCATTCATTGTATGGATGCAAATGGTAATGACAGGAAAAAGAAGACATGGGTGGTGTTGATGGGTATGTGGGTTGCTGACATCCACATCATCTATAACAGGAGACAACAACAAGCCACATCGCAAAATGGCATTCGGCACAAATATTGGTTTGTCTTACGTGTCATTTTTTCTTGATTATATTGTTTTCATAGTCTTTGGAAGGCAAAGACTACTTGCTCGATCCTTTTGTACGGTAAGTGTAAAGTAGCCGGTTTGCTTAGCTTAGCACAGAGAGAAACAGAGGGAAACAGCTAGCCTGTTTGTTTGTTTTTTTCCCAAAGGAAACATAATTTACCAACCTGCACCTTGGAAGCTCTAAAGCCTTTGAATGGAGCCGGGCTAGCTGTTTCCCCCCGTTTCCAGTCTTTTGTGCTAAGTTAAGCTAACTGGCTGCTGACTTCAGCTTTATATTAACCATACATGAGAGTGCCATCAATCTTCTCATCTAACACTCGGCAAGAAAGCAAATAAAATGTGGGACTATTCCTTTAACACATAATAAGACATCTGTGCATATTAACCAGAGTAGATTACTTTTTTAAAATGCTGCAGAATAAACAAGGTATCAAGCCAAAGATGCAAGGCTTCTCTTTGACATTCATTGTTTATTGTCTCTTAGCTGAATGAGAAAACAAACGCTGGCGGTGGACACGCTCACACCTCCTGATTAAATCCTCAAGAAACCCAAAAGACAATAAGCAAAAGAAGAACGAGGGAGAGTGAACGCCAAGTCACTCTCATATTTCTCGAGCTATTTTTCTTCCAGTTAGTTCCACATTAGCAACTAGAAAATAAAAGATTTTTGTTTCTAAAGGTCAAGAAAGTAAAACCTATTGACGCATGATGATGGGTCGACCTCACTCAGCACAGAAACGTAGTCTTTTGGTTATCTGGGTGTTTTACACAGACAAGAAAACATTTGCTGTCTGACAAACAGACAGATGGCTCTCCAGACAATTTATCTTCTGTGCCAGACACGGCCGACATTTAGCAGCAGGACACAAACGCAAACTTGCACAAGCACGCGCTCAAATGAACACACATCGGTCTATATATATTTATAAATATAAAGGATTCTTGGAAGAATAACTATTCATAATGCAATAAAAAACAAACAAACTGTCTTTCAGTTTGACATGGCAGTGGATTAAAGATACAACTGAACCTACAGTGCCGAGAAAGCTGATTTTCCTGTCAGCGTGTTCCCTCTCACCCAAAAACTGAATGTTCCCGTCAAAATAATGGAAACAGCAAAGAAAGTGACGTGACAAAAAATGTGGTAAAAGTGAGATTGAGCCCATTGTAGCTTTGTAATGGCCTGTCTGAGGGTATGATGTCAACAGGATCATTACATTCATCTAAAACCTGTTTTAAAATGGGCTTTTACTGTGCAGGAAAACAGCTGCTGATGAATATGTGGGGGCTCTGCTTTCATCTCCTTCTTTTGACATGCTGGTTTATACTCATGTGATTTCTTTTAATTGTTTTGATAGTTTGCAGATTACTTTTCTTTGCATTGGTTTCGCGATAGAGACAATTAGCACGGAGCTGTGTTGGAGTATTATTCTCATCAAACAATTTAATGACCACTTTGATTGTGTAAATGGAAACATTTTGGAGAAAGTGAGTCCCATGAGGATTAATATGCTTCTCTGTAGGAAGCTTGAGAGCAGTCAGAATGGATTTACGTATATTAGTATTAATCTTTAACTCTGATGAGTTGACAGACTGTAAATTATGACAAAAAATAAATAAAGAATGAAAATGACTGCTGTCACCTTACATTTACAGCAGTTAGTTGCTGCTGGTGGACATTAGCTTTAGAGAGATGCTCCTGAAAGGCTGTAAAGAAATGCAAACATTTGATCTGTTCGACAGGCTATACATATATATATATATATATATATATATATATATATATATATATATATATATATATATATATATATATATATATAACGGGAAGTATAAAGGTCAACGCACTCCACTTAAGGCGGATGTTTGATGGATGAGTGGGTCTAAAAGCACCAGACTTTCACTCAGGAGACCACAATCCTCTTCTAGACATAACCAAGTACTTTAGTCACATCAAGTAGTTTAGAAGACAGAAGTTTATTTTTTTTAAAAAGACTATGAATCTAACAAGCGGAAAGATAGGTGCTACATATGCCATATATTTAATAATCAGATTATTTATGAGACCATCATATACTTACTACATTCAACATGCCACAAGATGTATCAGAATCTAACATGTGAGCATTTTCTCGGGGGAAACCGTTCTTTTATTACCATAATCTCTCAAATATATTATATAAAAAACAGTCATTAATCTATTTCACATATATTTCTATTACTATATGTTTAAAATGTGGAAAAGGTGATCGACAGGACTGCTCAGCCCAGATAGACTATATTGTGGATATGTTTGCGTATGTTTTTGGCAGCTTTTGGATTTCATACATTTCTTTTGGTCACTGAGAGGCAGCATAATTAGTTGTCAACAAAACTTTACCATCTCATAAATTTGTGGCCGCAAAGTTTTGTCTTAACTTTGATTTCATCTCCTCCACATATCTGGCTCTTTAGCTTTTAATGCTCTTCTCTGTGCACTGTGATCGTGTTTGTTGAGGTGACATTGCAATGACAGACCAGTTGTATAGATTGTTTGTGTATTTAGTAATAGATAGTGGAATATGCGGCAGATCTCTTCACTTCACCTTTATACGTCTGACATACATTTGAAGTTTTGGAGCAACTTTGGAAAAGTACAGAAAAAGTAATAATGTTTTCATAACCACATGCAGGTCTGTCCTTCCACTGTGTTTGGTGAGTGTGCACAGGAGGATACTCTGAGCTGACTGGAGTGCATGTTTCCCAAGGTCTGAGTGGCTTCACAATGGGCACGAAACTATGCCTTTTCTATGTTGTCCCAGGGAAGCACCATTGTGAATATCTCAGACGTATTAGTGAGTAGAGTGCTTCTTCCCTTTCTTCTGCACTGATAGATGTGTGTCTAAAGGGAGCAAAATATGCACCGGTCCAATTTGTTTCCATCAGGTAGATCCGTGGCATCAGAACAAGGGCAGCTCAGCTCTATTTAGCAAAGTGAGTCTTGCATAACAAGCTCTGACCGAGCCTGTGCTGTTTCATTCACTGTTGCCTGATTAAAGCAAACAAACTATCAATTCATTGCGTGTTTTTCGAGGAATGTAATTTGGCAGGAGGCGTCCATTGGGAGCAGGAGCCACATGCAGCTCTGGAGTAGCTGGCAAACCAGAGGCAGCATCCAAATGATGCTGACAGCTCGGTGTGGAGAGAGCGAAAACCACAGGTCTCCTGCATTTAGCCCTGTCAAACACAGTTAATTACTGTGTGCAGACGCCTTCCATGGTGCGAACTGGCAGGGGAACACAACAAAGCTGCTTGGACAGAACAGTGTAAAAGATAATGAAGTTTATATAGCGACTCAACAAATGTTTTTCAGAACAACCAAATATGATTTAATAAAATGTATATTTTTATGTAGATTAAAGTGTTGTGAACCCTTTTATTTTCTGGAGTACAAAAGTATTCACTCCTCTGCAATGAAGAACCTGGAATCATGCGTCTGTGGCCCGGTTCAGTTTGCATGAGTTAACTATCCTGCAACATTCAGGATAAATACAGTGATCTAAAGATTAATTTAAGGACACAATGATCCGGAAGAAGAAACTCAAAGTATAGAATTAATGAAGTTGTGGGAGTGAGCAACTGACAAGGGGGAGATATTGATAATATAAATCAAAAATTCCTGTCTAGTGAAGTTCACGTTAGGTTAGCGAGGTCAGTACAACACTGCTGTGTAGTTGTAGTTGTGTCTAGAAATGTTCTCAAGGGAACTTTAGTCACACGCCTGCACTCCTCAACACTCACACCTGTTTACCAGTATGTTGACACTAGAGAAGCAGACTGGATGTTGCACGTCTCTTTCTGTGAGAAGAGATGAGAACATTGGATTCTCCTCCTCTTGACAGGTTAGAGACAATTAAATGTTACTTTGCTTATGATATGTTGATGACGGACAACCGTGTATTAAAGAACCGAACTTCCGGCTGTTCGGGGTGTTGTTTTATACAGTCAACTTGTGTTGACTGGACGACTCCCTGCCTTTACAAATGCAGAGCTGGTTACTTTACCTGTGATGGAGGAAATAAATAATGAAAAGGAGAAGTTGTCGAATTGAATTTTTCTGGAGGCGACACCAGGCTTCCAATATTTTTTTTACGCTAACAATATCAAATCTGCTTTTTACTTAATGTTCATCATCTCTAGCCTATACCTCACATATGACTACAGGATACACTTTATGTGTCACATTCTTTCGTTTGTAATTGGCTTATTTGACCCCAATATCAAATAATGCAACCGCAACGATCTTTCATACAGATGCAAAATGGACTCGAATGAAAGTAGTTTACAAAATACCTTTAGTTGTCCCTGTTGTATTGGACTCCATGCAGCAACCAGAAACCAACAACCTCACCTCCAATCACCCAAACACTTCTGGAAGAAATGTCGGTGTGACCATCCTGGGATTCAGGCCATATGTGCTTTATTAGTGGAGAAAGCCATCATTGATGTTGGCAATATTATTAAAAACCAATATACACACTTCTAGGCCAATAGCAGACCTTCAGATGTTCTTACATCAAAGGGCTGGGCCCCAAACTCTGTGATCAAACTTTATTACATGTCATTCTGCGGATACCCAAAAGTGCATGATGATTGCTGCACTTTTAGATGAAAAAAGGCAAAAATGGCCCAATATCAAGCTAGAGAAGAGCAGGACACGCCAACCAGAACTAAAACAATGTCTATGAACAACATTGTGTGATGATAACACAAACTTAATTTTATGATCTAAGAAATACAAAATAAGCACGGGTATTGGATCGTTCCTCACTTGATTCATGGAAAGAGAAAAGCATAAATGTATTGTACGCTTGTTGTTAGTATCCGGCACAAACGGGTTCTACTGCAGTGTGTTTGGCTAACAGAGCTTCTTCAAGGAACCAAAAACCTCCAGACATCTAATCTGAGTAACTTTTATTTTTCCAAGTATGGAGAACTGGGCCCTGGTATGGTAGAAATATATATATTCAGCGATACGGGGACTAAAGTTTACATATCTTAGGTAAAGGAGCTGTCGGGATGGTGTAGCTTGGTTGTGAATATGGCTTCAGAGAGAGACTGAGGGACGAAGGGAAAGACAGAGATAGAGAGCACCTCGGCCAGTGAGGAGGGAAATAGCTGAATACTATCAAAAGCTTGTCGTATTTGCACGGATTCTTTCTCTTGGTGTAAAGTTTTGACATGTTAGAGTGGTTGTCAGTCCAGAGAGAACCAGACAGCGGAGGAAACAGAAGCAGACAGTGAAATGTAGTTTTATATAATAGAGGTACCACCTGTGACTGGAGCATAGTTTAAGACGCGCTTGTCAACTGGATGATATCGACTGATGATAAATGTATTAACTGTATGTTTTCCACTCGTCCAGATAAATGTTATTAATGGAAATAATGTAAAAGAATATTGGGTGGAAACCAAGGAATGAAAATATATATTTTGTTAAATTTGGGGCAGGCCCTAACTTCCTAAAATATGTCTCTCCTGATCAAACAGTATGAAACTATTAAACTTTCTAGAAGTTTTAGAAAAAGTTTCATTGTTTTTCCATCATTGTTTTTCCATCCGGCTACATCCTCCTGTCTTTGTGGGAAAACATGTTTCTGTGGGTGCACGTGGTTCAACTTTCTGAGACACAAAGCTTGTGTCACTAAAATTCAGTCCAGCAAGAGTTGCTGATGTAAGTCTGTTTTGGGGTCAGCAGGAAGCAGTGCTGGATCTGCTGTTTGTCTGCTTCGCCGTGTGAGTGTTTGTGCGTGCGTGCGTGCGTCCGTGTGTGTGTGTGTGTGTGTGTGTGTGTGTGTGTGTGTGTGTGTACCCAGAGCAGAAGCTCCAGGCCTTTCATATCTCCAGTTCCTGAACTGGAGCAGAGCAACTGGGAAGCATCGCACACACACCAGTGGCTCGTGGCCTTCCATCACTCATTGAAACCCCAAGGCTTCGTCCCAAATACTGAAAATACATCTCACCCTAAACTTACGGCAGCGATCAGGTGGAAACTTTTTTTTCTCATCTTTTTTCCAACTCAAGCGAGATGTGTAAACATTGTAAACATTTTAAACACATGCATGAGCTTTGTGACTTTGATAAGAGAAAAGGTGATATCCAAATACAGTTTATGATATTAGTTTTGTCTTAAATTATGAATCTACTCAGAGTTTTATGTATCTGGCCCATGGATTTCACAATCTGGACTTTGAGTAAAAGAAGTCAGCAATTGATTAGTTTTTGTTTGAATTTAATGTTTTTCTGCCAGTATAATAGCTATAATGCCATAGCTTCAACGTTATCCATTAAATTCATTGGACAGATTAAAAAAAAAGAGCTCGGTGTAATTAACTGGCCTGACAGCTCTTTGTTGGTTTTCTCACATCACTGTAATGTGTGTGACGTTAGGAGCGGTTTCATTCGTCTTCTTCTTTTGGCTGATCTGGTGGCTTTCTCCGTAATGTTTTTTTCTTCTGTTACTTATCGTAATGCAATCATGGCTTTGCAATTTGTAGATAAGTTATAGAGAAAAACATTGAAAGCAAAGCTCTGAACCGATGAGGGTCTGAGCTATTGTTCTTATTTGGTCCACTAAACAGCTTGGATCGCTCACCGTCACATAAAAACACACATTTACAGTACACACAGTACACACACACACTCCATGCATATCCCCATCTGTCCTAGATCCCCTGGTCATTATTTAAAACGATGCCTGACAAACAACCAGCAACCAAAACACTTAAATAAGCTAAGATATAAATATATCCACCACATCTGCCTCCTTCAGTCACTTCCTGTCTGCGAGAGACAGACACTAATGGACAGAGTTAATGTAGCCATTTACCCTTGATATGTCTGTGTAGGCTGCGATGCCCCGTCCTCTGCTTACTGTCTGCGCGGCTCTTCCTGTCAGATTCCCCAGCCTCCAGACAACCTGGAGCACACTGCTGGCCTGTCATTGGCTGCCAGGAACTGCCACAGTTTGACCTCACTGCTAATAATACCAGCAGGGCCATCAACCCTCTAAACTCTGCTGACTGTTGCTGAAGGAGAAGTGATGTTGAGTGATATGACGATGAGACAGAAGCAAACAAGGAAAAATAACGGGCCGGATGAACATTTTCATGTTGGCGTCCAAAGTAATTGTATGTGTCTGTGAGTGTTTCTACTGCGTACAGGTGTTGATCAACATGAGGTCACATGGTTGAGTCTTCGTTGAGCTTCTTTTCCACCAAGTTCTCTGCAGAAATACCAAGGAATGTGTGGCGTAAGCACTAGAGATGTGTGACGTGACTGATATGATCTGGATTGAATCAAACACTTAGACTGCTGGATGCCTCTCTGGGGGGACGGTATTAGCACCGATAGCAGCGAGCCTTGCTCAGCCATCGCCATGATGAGAGGTTCATTTGCGTCTTTCGCTTCATTCCCTTTTTTGCGGGGAAAACACACACAGAGACAGGCAGTGAACCCACATTTACATTAATGTTATAGAGGACACAAAGCTGTAAACACATTGAGAATAACTAAGTTACTTTGAGTTAATCAGTTTTCCCTTTTCATCAGTTATGACTGTTCAGATTCACCACAAACGTCACACTCACTGATGCATTTGATGACTGTTCTGTTCTGAGCTCATATTTGACACCTTCAGAATTTTAATAAAGTACATATTTCAACAGAAAGTCTACGGTCATATAATCCATCATGAATCCTGGATGCATTTATGAACATTGAATATGTCTGCATTTTCAAATAGCCGCAGGTTATCCTGAAAATAAGATGCACTAGACACCACACCCATATTAAAAGCTCGTCGGAGACTTTGTAGTTAAAAAAAAATTAAATTTCAAGGTGTCTTTGGATAAATGTGTGAATTGGAGATGAAACTGCATTTCCACACGTTTGATAAATTAGCCAGATGTGTCTCTGACCACCCCTGGACATGATGTATAATCACATCATTAGTGGTGATGGGATTTGTGCGATTATAATCCAATCATCCAAGATGAATATTAACGGCAGGTGAAGTCACGGCACATTGTCTGTCTCGGGCGCTGCTGGAGGAGGACACCCGGAGAAGTCAGTTTAATCATATGGTGGGAAAGTCTGTCCACCCTTAACCTCCCTGACAACTGCTATTTTAGCACCCTCTGCTTCTCTGAGCGTCACACTCCCACAGAGCGATCAGCTGTCAACACTCCCACCAGCGACAGCTTTGTAATATGTGTAAGGACTCTTAAAAGTAATCTCTCTCCCCTGACGCCTTTAAGAGCCAACAAATAGCACGACCACCGTCAGAAGCTTGAGATAGTTTCCCTATCAGACGGCCCGGACCAGAGCCCTTCTGCTCGCTGCTGCAAGCAAGACGATAAGGCTCTGTGCACACACACACACACACGCACATACACACGCATATACACGCACAAGCATACACACAGGCTGCCTAGCTGCCTCAACCTTGTTAAAACAAAATATTGTTTTTTCTTTTACATTTGCAAAGAACAAAGGTTTGAATAATGTTTTTTTTTTTTTTCATTTTTAGATTTTGTTTTTGACATTTTGTCATTTTTTATATTTACAGTATAATGTCATAAAGAACTAGTCATTTTCATAGTTTTTGCAAATGTCATAACAGTGTTTAATCAGAGTGAACTGGACCTACGACAAGCATTGTGCTTTCCACCCATTAACTAATGTGGAGTCAATCACAAGACCTTTTCACCATTAATAGAAAAAAGCCAGCTCAAATTAGCTCTCGAGGACATTGCAGGTCTTCCTTTATTATAAGGAAATAATGAAGAGGCCACTTCTGATCTTTATTCCCAGCAAACTGAATTACCCTGCTGCATTAGTTTGAACCAGAGCTTATTTGTCAAGTGTTTTAATGCTTCACTGGTGGCTTTGCTTCGTTTCATGTTTCAACATTTTGTAAATGAATAGCTTTTATTTTCTCTTTCTCTTTGCTCTCTCGCTTTCTGTACTTCATGCTTTCTTTTTTGGTGATGACATCCAAATGGACTGGAACGGCGAGCAGCTTTTCCCCAAACCCACTGATCATTACCGAGAAAAACTTTTTTCAAGGATACCTCTGGTGAGAAGTTTTTCAATTCACAACTCCCACCGAGGTGCAGAAAAATAAATGGAAAGACGAGAAGAGCATCTTCTCAATGACCCTACTGTGACAATATGTGTCTATGTGTGTGTCTATGTGTGTGTGTGCTCTATCTGTGTGCGTATCCGCAACCCCGGTGTACAGTTTTCCACTCATGGACATGCAGGAGCGGTGTTATTGGTGCACTTAACGTTCCTCCCAGACAGCAGCCAATGTAGCACTCAGCGGGGTGTCAGGACTTCACACATTTGTAAAACAGCGAAACACAATGTGAAGAAGGTGACAGTGAGGCAGATGAGCAAATGTGATGTGCTGCTCCAGGAACAAGAGCTCCAGGAGATCCGCCCCTCTCCACAGACACAATACAGACTGGTTTGACACATCTGGCTACACAAAATACACTTTAATGCAAAGCAAAAGGTCAGTTTAGCACATTTCAGCCCATCAGCAACGCCCCAGGTGACCGCTGGACACGATATTCGGAGCATGCCAAGTTGCCCAGAGGAGTCCGCTCAGGCCAGTGCTTCCTCAGGCTCAGTGGATCCAAAAGAGTTTCCTCTGAGGTATGGCATAGTTCAGATTCAAAGCCAGTCCTCTGGCAAGCTGAACATGGATAAACTTGCTGATGGAGCTTTGTTGTAGAGCATATGAAGTGTGACAGAGATATTTAAATGCAACTCTCTGGCAACGTGTGCGCTATAGGGATGTCACACGAAGCTCCCGCTATCTAATGCGTTCATGTCACAAACACATCTGTATTTGGTTTTATTCTGGAGGAAAGGGCTTACATTTGAATTCTTTTGAAAAAACTACCAATAAAATGGTTTGAGTGGAAATTGGTCTGTAGGCTGTATTGTATGATTTTTTTCTGTTTTTTTTTTGAGTTTGTGTTTATAATGGTAAACACTCCACATTAATATAAAGTTGGTGTCTATTTAAAAATAAATTAGTAAGCAACTGACAAAAATCTGAAAAGCACTTCTGACCCATTCCATGCACTTTTGGGACTATCCCTCACATCTTTCTATGTTTAGAGCACATTATCTGTTCATATCCAAATGATGCATTTGTATTTGTTTCCCTGGTGTGTACTGACCTCTGGCAGGCAATAAATCAGCCTACGACCTATGCACACTCCATTAAACCTTTTTCTTCCCACTATTCTGCCATGTTTTATACACCCAAACAGTAAGGCGGTCCACACTAGGAGATGAAGAAATGCATGAAGTTATATTGCATCCCAGCCGGCCCTGACATGCTGCTGTGCCGTGCCATCCAACGCGAGCCAGGAGCTGCAGGGAAGGATGTGGGGCACAAAATCAATTTCCTTTGTCGCCTCACCCAGACCGGCTGCTCCCCTGGACCAAATAATATATAATCCTGCCATGACTCCTCAATTAAAATACAGTCTAAAAAAGCACATTACTCTCTGTGTCTTCTCTCTATCATTTTCAAAAGGAGATTAGCCACAAAAAGGACTTCTTGACAATAACTGTTATTAAAAAAGAGACAATTCAGGACATTTTGGTCTTTCTTCATCTGTGGGTGAGCTCCTTGTCAATGTAAGGCAGGCTGCGAAAGTTGAAAAGAAGGTTCAAATTAATTTTGGGTGGTTACAGACTTAATCTTATTAAAAAATAATGGTAGTCTGTCTGACAGTCAGTGAATTTTTTAAAAACACGTCTGCAGCAAAACAGCGGCTGTAACCAGCATACTTAATTAGCTTAAATAGCTACAGGCACAGCATAAATAATGAAATGCTTTAATAAACAAAATGTATGAGGGGAAAATGAAACCAATTTATTCTTTGCTAACTGT
The DNA here is from genome assembly GCF_023055335.1 of Clinocottus analis. Lineage (NCBI taxonomy): Eukaryota > Metazoa > Chordata > Actinopteri > Perciformes > Cottidae > Clinocottus > Clinocottus analis. The sequence continues at coordinate 6,671,127 of NW_027175887.1, read as the reverse complement.
CTCCTACAGAGATGCAAAACACATATTTTCAAGGGGGAGCAAGAGCGTGCTGTTCCCCCGGGAACGACAGCACAGATGAAAAATGAAGTTGAGTGACGACAGAGGGAGAAGGTGTAAAATGAAAACTCACATATAAACCCTCTCCTGAATTCTAGTGAAAGCTATAGATGACGTCGCCCGACCTCTGACCTCTCTTCAGAGACTCAAACATGTGGCTGAGCTCCTCGGGATGATGAGAGGGGCGGAAGATGGCAGCTTTCAGATGCGTTTTGCTGTCAGACAACGACGCGACTTACGAAGAGCGCGGTGGGAAGTGGACGGAAATGAGAGGTGGATGACCTGTGAAGTATGAGGGGAAAAGAACAAAGTGAAAGCGAGTAATATTTTTGAAGAGGTAGAGAAGGAGAGTGAAGGCAATCAAGAAAATGGTCCTTATGCAACAGAAAGGCTGTGCTGGTTTCTTATTCATAGATTCATCGTGCTGCTTCATGTGAGGTGCTCATGTCAGAGAAAAGATCACCAATCCAATAATGCAGGACAGGCATTGTGCTTTATATATATATATATATATATATATATATATATATATATATATATATATATATATATATAAATAATAAAAGACCCCCAAAGAGGTACTGTGGGTTATAATTTACTTTGTGTAGGCTAGTATGCCGCATCTTACAAAACACAAAATATGCATAGCACTGTTTGAAATAGATATAAAAGTATGAAAGACATAAACACAGCAGGAGTGCATATCAATATTATGTCATTTCTTGTGTTGTTTTCTTTTTACTTTGATTCCTACGGACCATTTCAAATCCCCAAAGAGGTACTGTGGGTTACGATGGATGAAAGTGACAATTTCATCCATCATGAAGTCAATTTTGTATCAAACCCAATGTATCCATCATGAAAAAATAACTAATAAAGACAGTTTTCTGTTATCGCGGATTTTATAATCAATGTTGGAAAATGTATTATAATTAGGTATTCATGTATAGCCTGAGAAGTTTCCTTACAAGCTCAGCATTTCACGCTCTTTGTGCTGCTGTCAGGAATGATTTAGTGTCTTTCTGCTGTTTTACAGATGTGTGGACCTCTGGGCCACACGGAGAATGAATAATCCTCTTCTTGACCTTACACACTCGCCACTGTTTGACCAGCCCCACCTCACCGCCTCTGGTAAATGTTGGCATTAGCATTTTGGCATTTCCGCTGTTTGTACTTTTTTGCATGCGTGATTCGTACTGATCTGCTCCAGTGTGCAGCCGGTGCTGTGTATTAGACAACCAGACATTTTTCACAGTTTTGTTCAAGGAAAAACAAACTCATATTGTCATGAATTCAGAAGGGCCCTGCCTGAACAGGAGGACAGAAATCTTGGACGTCAAGAATACCCTCAGCAGATATTCCCAACATGCTGTCTGCCCTTTTCATGAGGGTCAAAAGCTCACTTTTCACTGATCTCATTACAGACAGTGGCATTTCATTAGCTAGAATCTATCATAAAGCACCATTATCTCTCCATCTGATGGAGTCTGCTCTTCACAGCCTCCCAGGCCTGCTATAAATGATAGCTAATCTAATCCTGGAGCTCAGTAAGTCCCAAGTGAAGAGAGGGGAGAAAGAAAGAGGGGGTTGAGGAAGAATGAAGACAAAATAAACTGAACTATAGAGCTAAAACATTACAAAGCATGACGAAGCGGACTTGGGCGTAATCCTTGTCCTCCTGTTTGGATATTGTTTTTGCCGTACTTGCCATTCCTCAGAAGCCTGGAGGAAACAAACTGTTGATGAATGTGCTTCATATATTCAATACCTTTAAGTTTCTGTTTTGACGTAATTTTTAGAAAATGAAAAATTTGCCACCTTTTATGTCAATGTGCAAGCAGAGAGTTGATGGGAAATGTAGTCAATTGAAGTTAAAAATTTGGTTTTTGCCTGCTGTCCTGAGAGATGAATGCTGAGCAAAATCTGTTGTTCTTCCTTCATCAAGCACTATGTCATTTGACGTGACAGTGACGTGGTTATTGGTGAGGAAGAATTAAAGCCTTTTTTTCAGCTTGGATTTCTAGTTTGTGCCTCTGGGTAGCCCAGAGTTGGTTAACTTTAGATGGCACTAAAAAAGAGAAAAATATAACTTCTTTGTTCTCTTTGCTTGATTTGCAAAAGGTTGCTACATGTCCAACAGCAAAAATGGCTTCTCGAAGTATAAGAGCAGAGGCCGTAATGGACGAGGATCCATTTTGGATGTGAGCATACAACAGTGCAACAATATACAACCAGGGCTGCGACTGCATTAGGCAAGAGGATATGGACACAGTGCATCAGAAGCTGCATGCAATGCATCATGGTACATGTTGGCACTGAGCAAGAGAAGAACTCGCTTTCTCGGTGAATAAAGCTTGCCCTGAGAAATGTATTCAATTGATTACATTTACCATTAACACTGATTGACATATAAGGGGGAAGGGATTTCAATTCTACTTTCAATCTAATGCTTGCCTTAATTATGTTAGCCAGCGTGAGATATGTGAGACTTTTATTCTGCTTTCTAAAATTTAAAAGGAATTCATTACAATCAGCCACGGTGACGTCCTCTGCCGCCTCGGCAGCCCTCTGTCAGGAGCTCTCCATGATGGCGATGTCGGTGGTTTGACCTCTCAACCCGTCTGTGTGTGGGAGGATGTCAACAGTCAAGCTACCAAAGATAATGTACTCAATTTTAGGGAACTGTGCCATGACATTATGTTATAGGCTTTAATTAACAGCAGAAAAGTGACTCGAACCTCCTAATTTATGAGTCCTTGAAATAATGGGAGGGTTGATGTATTGATATCACAGCTGTATGTTTTCAGCACGCTGGCGCCATTACATGCTTTTAGCTTCTGATTTACAGCTCATGAACCTAAAGGATGAATTTAGAAAAACAGACATGCATGACTTCGTCTGCTTTTCAGAGAAGACTTGTGATTTGTGTGAGATCCTGCCACGGACGCCATCGCTCAATCGTCGTACACGCCGTGACAGACGGGCTGAAGTGGCTCTCAGCCGAGTGACAGCCGATCTATGAAAGCCTTTGAAGTGTAAAGCGCCAGAGCTCTGTTACGTTGAAATGTTTCTGTCGCTGTGGACATTGCTTCGTGTTACCAATTAAATGTTGACTAGATTTGCAAAGAAGAGGAAAAAAAAGCCGTTGAGATTTAGTCAATAACTGAAGTGCTCAAGGGCCTTCAACTCAGAAATGATGAACCCAAAGGTCTAAGAAAAAGCAGAGTGATGCGTTAACTCAGTCCAGTATTGTTCTTTGAGTTCAATAGATATCAGTGTTGCCGACTGATATATACAATATGAATCATAAAGGCCAAGGTGATCGTCTTACAGTTAGATGGTGTAAGGTTTATTATTAAATGTAGGGATTTATATGTAGGACTATATCAGGGGATAAAACACATCGTAAAGGCCGGTCCAATTTACCTATTTTCCCAGAAATGTCTGTAAAAAATGAGGTTTTGGTGAGGTTAATTGTGCAAAAATAAATACAAAATATTCCTTTTTTATTATTAATAAATAACTTTAAAGTTAATAACTAAAATATTACCATTTCAAATGAGTTATAGAATAAGGATTAAAACATAGGTATGAGTGAGTGTTTGTGTTCGTGGAGGAGAGAAATAAGAAGGTGGAGAGGAAAACGCTCTTTGTGCATCTCTCTGCTTAATAGAATAGATAATGAGAATTAAATAGGATTTTCCAGGCAGAACATGGATACCCATAATTCCCATAATCCCAGAGCCCAATAAGACTAAGTGCAGGTAACCATCAACATGGCAGTTGTTTCATGCTCTCCTTCCACCCCCACCACCAGTTTAATACGAGACCTCGGCATTAATCCCTCACTGATATTAGCTTGATCTTGAGTATTTGGAAGGTAGCACAATGTGATTAGCAGAGCGGAGTCAGCGGCCATGAATGAGCCCAGTTGAATCCCTTTTCAATAGTTTTTATAATCTCCTTTGTGTCTTTCCAGACCATTTTTTTCAATCCAGGTGACAGAGTACATGACATTTCAATGTTATCAGCAGATCACTTCAGAGACGACAATAGGATCCAACAGTAAAATGTTTTCTCTTCCAGTCTGTCAATGGTTTAGAGTTTGTGGTTTATAGTTTGCAGAGTCCAGATTTCTCTTGACACGGTGCTCATTAATTTCTCTTTGGAAGACCACTTGGAGTTTGTTCTCACCACTTTGTGGCAGACAGTTAGAAACTGTTTCAAGTAAGTAAATATTGGTTGTTTCATTATTTTAACTTTACTTTGTGGTTTATGCTGATCGAAGTACTTTAAAAACCTTGCCTTGTTTCAGATTCACCAGTATGTTGTGTACGAGAACAAGTCCGGTGAATTTTGATTGTGAGCAAATCCCAGGAAACGATGAAAAGCAACAAGATATTGGTCTTAATAAAAAGGTATTGTCTGTGCGGCCAAAACCTGATAGATTGTATTTCTCTGTGCCATCAAGAGGTGTTGCTGTATAATATAAAATCTACGCATCAACCTATTTGTCAGTGAGCCCACCTTTACTCCTTTTATATGATGTTTATAGAAATTAAAGTCTTACATGACATGGTGGTATTTTTAACCTGATCTTTGGACTACACAAACAGAAGTAGGGATTTAGAGTTGCAGACAAATGTGGTCATTTTTCCACACGAGTCTTGTTATTGTAGGTTTTGGATCAAATGCTGCGATCTTGGGATGCGGCCAACAACGCAGCCATTGCTTCCAACTAATTTGGTTGTTAACAACATATCTGATCTGCTTCAGTATTGTGGTGCTCTGCCCGTTGGACATGGTAGTGTTGTGTCAAATAATCATAGGAAACACAACACTATTCACAATAGTATCGTGAAAACAATCCTTCTACAAAGTGTTTTACATTAAATACAGCTGTACATAAAATTATTAAGTTACATTTTCTAGACCTGGTATTTTGTGTGTGTCTTTCCAGCGTTTCCTGATTGTTAATTTCCGTCACCTGCTCTCGTTCCAGACTCCTCCCTCCTCCTATGTGACTGTAAAGCCCCGCCCTCATTGTGTCCACCTGTGCCTGGTTGTCTCCCTTCTGTGTATTTAGTCTGCGTCTTCCCATTGTCAGCAGCAGGATTGTCTTCCCGTGTGCTTGGAGGCTGTAGTTTTATAGTGTTTGTTTCCTGTACCAGTCTGTTCCCTTTGTTTTGTAACTTTGACCAGTAAAGTGCCTTTTTGATTTTCCCTTCCACCTGGCCTCTTGTCTGTTTCCTCTGCTCCTGAGTCTCTGCCTGTCACACCCGGTCCTGACAGACCTGTGTGTCACACGTCGCCAACAAGTGTGGCCATCCAGCCAACTGTCATGCAGTGCTGTCGTAATGAAACTGTCTACAGGTCAGTGTTAAAGACTAATGGTCAAACCTATGAAAATAAGACCCAGACTGTAAAAAAAAAACAACTGTGCTGAAAGCAGAGACTGTTTAAGGATGGCCTCACACTTAAGATAGTTCAGGGTCTGCTACACAATAGACATCAAAAGGAAGTCTGGTGGTTATGAGGGGGAAGACCTAACTGCCCCTGTCGACAGACTGCTGCAAAGGTAGTGCGGCCTCACGGAGAAATGCAGAACAAAAACACCTCTGAGAATGAACTCTCTTCAGCGAAGCCTGAATTCCTGCATTTGTCTGAACCAGGTTCCAGTCTGCTTTGTACTGTCTTTCATTCAGCAAGCCTCTGCCACAGCACTCTAGCTATCAATGAATGGCAATTAGGGACTCCTGTCGCTTCCTCGCCTCCGGAAAGAGCAGGGAGAAGATGACAGACGTGATTTGGTGATTAGGTCCCATCCTTCAACCTTCATTTACAGATACAGGCAGGATTGCTGTGTTTCTAACCTCAACACCACCATATTAGCATCTGAATCTGTGGAGAGCCTCTCTACAGGTAAAGCTAATGATGAAAAACATCCTCTCCACCGGGATCGTGATTAGTTAAGGGCATGGGCGGTGTTGTCACTTATCGGGGACATGATGAATAAAACATGAACTTTCAAGCGATGGGAATGAAAGAGGGGAATCAGCTTTTACGAAAACACACAGGATTAAGAAACTGGGGAGAGGGATGCATAAACTCAAATAAATTGTGAAAACATTGCTTTGTAAATACGCAAATCTATTCAAATGGTCTACAGTAATCGAAAGCCATTTCAATTTCAATTTACATTTTTCGGCTTGTGTAAAAGGAGAAAAAATTGCCCAATGTGGAGACAGTTAACAGCAAAGCAGAAAGAAAGGGTTTGTCATTTTTGCCTTTTCTGGTGAATTTGTTGACAACTTTAGCTCCTCTGCACTCTTAAAACTAGTAAATAATGTTAAGGGGCCATAAGCCAAAAAAGTTAGGGGACAACTGTAAGCGACCATTTTACTTAGCTGCTTTTATACATTTTTAATGAGCAGTTTTTTTTTTATTGAATTTCCCCTACAATACTTTGCTGCAAAATGAGTGGGCTGTATGGGTAAAGTCCTTGCATGTACACGTTATTTCATCACAACAATATCAACGTTTATCCAAATATAATACATTTACTGTGAAATCCAATGTGTTGGTGTTTAATGGATAAAATATCCAGACAGAAATATTTGTCTGATCCAGCCAACGACATGACGAATCAAAGTTCATCATTACACTGATTCCCACCGAATATTGTAAAAGAAAATCTGTGTTTCCATCAATCAGTGATTCAATTTGAACGTCACCCACGATGGTATAATACACCTAATAGATATTCACGTTGATGTTCATTTAATGTCTGTTATGTTGCTATCTATTGCCGAATGAAGTAACACAATGGTGATTAAGATCAATTAATAAAAACCTTTGCGTGTGTGGTATTATGAACTGTGGCAACATTCACGGAAAAGGTGACACCTGCAATTACCAATTCATTGCCATCAGTAATGCTGACGAATGAGATATAAGATTGTAACTTTAAAAAGGGACAAATTGATATATTATCATGCAAATACATGAGGTATCCTGCTATTGCAATATAACATGACACAGTAAATAATAAAATGATTCTGTTGTAACAGAGCTGTAACAAAAACTCCCTGTAAAGGCAGCAGGGCTGCACACTCCCCTGTGCCTATTCAGTGCCATGTTAGAAACCAGCGGCAATGATTCATGCAGCGTAGTTCACCACCAAATGTGTCGGTGGACATGAGTCGATGAGCTGATAAATAGTGTGAAGGAGAAACGGCACAATGAAGATTAGGGCTGTAGAGGGAGAAAGTAGTCCCTTGACCCTGAAGAAATATACCGGTCCATACTGCAGCTCAGTGCCAACTCACCTTCTTTGTATTCATGGGAAACACAAACCATGTGCTACTATGTACAGCTTCATGAAATGCATAGTTATGCTGTCTCGGGCTCTGCTAGTCCCATCATTTGACCCCATTTGAGTTACGTGTCCGTGCACAGGCGCACACAAACAATAATGTAATTATATTCCACTAACCCACCATATGGTGCATGGTAATAGAGTGGAGGACATCCCTGAGGAAACAGCAGCACAACTCTCTGGGCAATGAGCCTACACAGCAATGTGGGCTCATTGCTCACTTCACTGAGTCTCTCGCCAGTGTTATCAAGTAAAGCTCCCACAGACTCTTCTTTTATCCATCTGCTGGGCTCGATGCTATTTATTACTGACGCAGTTCATTCTTCAACTATCACAGTATCCATATACAGTTGGAGGCCAACAGATTACAAGCTCCTCCAGGTTGTGGAGGGCAGAAACAAAAAGGAACCTGCAGCAGAAAGAGTAATGAAGTGCTCTCTGGACTCAGAGAAAGACACATATTATGGAGTCACAGCTCTGTGTAACTGGGTGCAAGACGTGAGCAGTGGTATGTTCATCCAAATGCAACTTCAGGAAGAATGTGAAATTGTTTACAAAGAGAAAAACAAATGGCTGTGCAAAAAAAAAAAAATATATATATTTTATTTTCCTGGAGATCTTTTTCCCCCTGCCCACATCTGTAAGATGGCTCCTTCATTTCTTGTTTGTACTATATTGTGCAACAGTAGTGTCCATCAAGGCCACCCAAATGTTGTCAATTGTCACAGGAGAAAAGGTTTGGTTGCCCATGTCCATAAAAACTGACAGACACGATAGCCAGACCTATAAAAAATAAGATCCAATTCATAATGAATTTAAATGATCCTTCAAGGAGCTTACTTGTGCGCCTATAGAGGCACAACAACACAATCACACTGAATGATCAGCCAATCAAAAAAGGATGGAGAACGAGAGGGGCTAGTAATAAAGGGCTGCAGCGAGACATTAACATGCATAGATGTGAAAGGAAGATGAAAAATGATGAGTTTTGTGGAAAGTGGGTGTGAATGAGGTACATGGGTACATATGGAAGGTGAGAATTAGTTGGTGCCCAGATGGAGGGCACCAAGATGCAATCAGATACCCTGACTGGATGTGTGGACAGGGGCTGGACAGATGATTAGCAGATGTCACAACACAATCTCAGCACTGCGTGACATGTTATCTGAATGAGACAATTAAAAGGCCTGTCACATTGGCTGTGGGAGGCAAAGGAAAGGATGTCTGTGGAATCACTCTGCTCCATTTAAGGCCCTGCTGCAACTGGAAGTAGGTGTCCTGTGATCATGTTATGGACCCAGAATTATAACTAGAAAACAGATTCAGAGTGGTTCCCCTTAGCCTCACTGCATGTGATAACGATCAAGTCTGCAGTGGCATCTTCATAACATGAGCATACATTTGCATGCAATATATAACAGGAGCTTGTATTGACGCCACAAAAGTCCCTTCTTAATCCACCTCTGTCTTCAACAAGCTGTCTCTGGCTTTGTGCAACAATTTCAGCATTTTCCCGATGATGCTATAATGTCCAGTATCAAACTATTTATACAATAGGTTAAAATTGTTGCAATATATAAGAATAATAATGTGCAAGACAATACATACTTTGGTCTTTCCTGATTATATGAAATGATTAAAAAAAAAGGTCTTGCCTTTAAAGGAAAGGTTTTTGCTTTTCAATGGAAAAAAAACCAACAAATCAGATGATATTATATTAATCAGTGGCTAGAGAGCCTCTTAGGCTGTAATGGAAAAACTGACAGGTGCTACTAAAGGCCACCTATTACAGTTCAGGTTCCATTTTCTCCTGCCCACCCTGACCAATCCTTATCTGTATTTCCTTGTCAGCTTTATCCCCCTCACCTGTCCACTCTGCTGCACCTATTCCCTCTGGTATATAACCCCCAGCTTCACTCAGTCACTGCCCGATCGGTCTCTCTGTTATGCCAGACCATCCAGCATACTCTGTTCCCGAGCCCAAGATTCCTGCCTTCATCCTTGTCTTGTTTCCCTTGTGTATTCTGCTGGAATTAACCTCTGCTTTCAACCCACCCTTCTTGCCCTGAACATGGACCCAGCATTTCATTTCATCATAGGCCCAACTTCTGACCATCCTGGGAGGCCAGATCCAGTGGCTCTGCCAATTTCCGGACCAAGGCACGATTGTGCTTGCAGAACACGGCCGCTCCGTGTGATGCAGATTAGCTGACCTCGCCAGCCGGTCTCAACTGTTCACCGGCCTCACTGACCTCCCCGGCCACGGCAGTCATAGCCCAGACCATCGCGCCACCACTTCCAACAGTCCACCCCGGGATCAACCCCAGCGGAGCGACACCGATTCCTGAGTCGGTGGAGCAACCCTACGTTTCCTCAATTTCCAGCTGCCGCCTCCAAGCCAAAGCGAGCCTTGTTTCCAGCTGCCACCGCCGAGCTGCAACAAGTCTAATTCCCCGTTGCTGCCCCCCAGCCAACTCCAGGGTCCAGTCAGCAGCCTGTTTCCCATCGGTTGTCGAGCCGACTCCAGCTCCACGCCTTCCCTGACCCCGAAGTCCTGCTCCCCTGAGGAGCCCCAGCTTCAACATCCAAAATTCCCATTAGCAGCCTCCTGCTCCAGCCTCTGAAATCCCCATAAGCAGCCGCCTGCTGGTTCCCGCTCGTGCCTCGTCAGCTCTATCACTCTCACCTGCCGACTCTGCTGTTCCCCCTGAACTCAGCTGCGTTTGGGTCCTTCCACCACCTGTTACCCTGCCTGCATGGGGGTGATTAATGCACTGCTTGGAGACAAACAAACTCTGTACGTTATGACAAAGAAATGTAGCGTGTGTCTATCTGGATGAAGAAGTAAGGAACTGTATACATGGTGTGTTTCTTGTTGTTTGTTTGACTGTTTCTTTAATATTTCTGTGCGCATTCATACATCTGTTTTGTTTTATTTGTTCTGTTTATTCAATGTGGATAAAAAATATAAGCATTGTACATTTAATGGAAATCATAGCAATCTTTTATCAGAATTGTCCTTTTGAATTACACTATCGAATAACAATTATATTACCGGCTAAACTCATGCTGACATCACAAGATGAAGCAATCAGGAGTTTAAGCTCAACAACAAACTTGAATGTAAAATTGACTGAGGTTTTTCGGGCTAAAACTGAACCCCAGCTGTAGCATTTCCCTTCCCAGGGCACACCTTTTAATGTAAACAATAATGAGTGACGAGGTTAAAATGGCGGTGGAGATCCCACTGGGAGTAATATGGGTAGAAGCCAATAGTATAGTGGTGAGGGGGGGGGAAGCATAAACGCACACGCCTAATCACTGCCAACAGTGCCAGTGTGCATATAAAGCAGGAGGAAGTGAGCTGAATGCATAATGGTAGCATGAACTCGAACAGGCAATTTACCAATTCCGCACACGCCCTGCCATGATTTAATAAACTCCTTTACAGATGCAATCGTGTATGGGGCACATAAGTAGTTGTTACATCAGCATCGAGGTGTTGTGTAGGTTAGAACACCCAGGAGTTATTTACATTTTGACGAAGAGAGCAATTAACATGCTTCTCCAAACGACAAACTATACACGCTATGAGACCTGCAGATGCAATTCTTCATTGAAATGGCATCAGGAGAAAGGAAGAGAGAAAAAATATCAATTAGTCTTTTGGAAAAAGGAATTGATAGTTCATATTTCATCACACAGTACTCGGCGGTGCATGGACTAGTCTGCTTTCATGTACAGTTCACTGGTTATCATGGGAATAGAGCTTGACTAATTGAATTGCTGTGTTGTGTGCGATACAACCGATCTCAATCAGACGAGAGCGTCAGTAAACAGACGGCAGGCCCATACATCTCCGAGCCTGACATCTGATCGCTGGAGGAACAATTATAAGCAGATGCATTTGGATGGCTCCCGTAGATAAAGAACGTAGCTGGACGATCTCCTCGCTTTTGAGATGTCTTGTTTCCTGGTGATTTGCGATCTAAACATGCCAATCAGGGTTTAAGGGGTTATTCAGGCCCTCCACAATCAAGAAGAGGCGCCTTTTCAAGAAAAACAAGAGTTGAGTGTTTATATCAAAGTCAGGACTACTTCAGGGGGATATACTCTACATATAAATGCCATTAATCACAGTGCATGTGAACAGTCAAATCATGACGGTCACGCTGAGAACTCAAGCTTGGGCGTAAATGTAGATGGGTAAATAGATAGATACTTTATTAATCCCCAAGGGTTATAGTTATAGGTTATCGTAGCGCCCAACACTATACAGACACCAAATGGAATAAGCTTAATAAATTGAACACACAAAATAAAATACAATAACAGGGATGACAGATTCATGCAAAATAAAGATATATATATATATATATATATATATATATATATATATATATATATATATATATATATATATATATATATGATAAAAAATAACTATAGGGTGTGTATTAAGGACAATAATTAGGTTTAAACAGTGTGCAAAATGCAAGGTATGTGGTGTTTGAGGCATAAATCAACATAAATAATGAATGTGTACAGTGAAAATGGGTCCAGAGGATCTGGCTAGAGGTGATTTGTTGTACAGTCTAGTTGCCGTGGGCAGGAATGTTTTTCCTGTAGCGGTTCTTGTGACAGCGGAGCGTAATGAATCTCTTGGAGAAAGCGCTCCGCTGACCCTGCAGGAGAGGGTGGTCCGGGTTGTCCAATATGGACAATGGTTTCTTCAGTGTCCTCCTCTCCACCACCTGTTCCAGATGCTCCTGCTTGCAGCCGATGATGGAGCCGGCTTTCTTAACCAGCTTGTTAAGTTTGTTGGTGTCGCCGGCTCCAATGCTGCTCCCCCAGCAGACAATGGCAAAGTGCAAGACGCTGGCCACAACCGACTGATGTAGCATCGTGCTGCACACGTTGAAGGATCGAAGCTTCCTCAGGAAAAAGAGTCGACTCATCCCCTTCTTGTAGACAGCGTTGATGTTGGCCTTCCGGTTCAGTCGGCTGTCGATGGAGACACCCAGGTACTTGTACTCCTCCACCACGTCCACTCCCAGGTCACTGAAAGGTCTCGGAGCTGTCGTCTTCCTCCTGAAGTCGACCACCATCTCTCTGGTCTTGGCCACGTTCAGAAGCAGGTGATTCTCACCGGCGTGCTACACAAAGTCACTCCCCACTGCTCTGTACTCCTACTCCCGTCCATGTGTTCAAGGGAACATGTGTTTTGATAAATGACTGAATGCAATTCAGTAGAGTTACTGCGTCAGTGGTGTAGTAAATATTCAGATGTTCCACTTAAATGACTACAGCAATAACACAGTACAAATACTTCTACAGACAGAAGCTTTGTTTTTATTCAAAGTAAATTTCATTATATTTCAGCAACAATTCATTATTTTGTGATCTGCTTCCATTTTAATTGGCTGGCGATGCCGTTTGTCAGTAATTTCACATCAACAAGTCTTTCATGTTCACCTGCTGTCTTGATTAATTCAGAATAACACACGTTTCCATATTCACCACTCTGCTGCGCTCATGAAAAATGAAAGCATTCATTAAGAAGTGTAAACATTGTCATGTGATGAATTAGATTACTGGTACTGAAAGTGAAACAAGCAATTTAACGCTGCGGCATGGTGAAGTGTCCATTTCTATTTACCACCGACTCATTGGATGAAGGCACGTTATTTTGCATTTGTTATTAATGCAAACCCTAAAGTGGAATCAAAACTATGACTTTAAAACAAGTACAGTGGGTTAAAATATATACACTTTATTTTGAAAGGTACGGTAAAAACAGAGGCAAAAATGGAATTACTGAAAAGCAAAAAGTGAAAATGCTTTCTGTTCAGAACTTGAGTAAATGTGTTTTGTTAACCAGCCTGCAGCTTTTCCCTCAGTCTTTCTCAGGGAAATGTGAGAGTATCTAACTTTACAAGATGGATTTCATTCAACCCTGGACTCCCTGCTGCCGATCCAGGAGGCACCGCAGCTGAAACGCCATCACTCTGCCTTTATCACCAAAATCTTCACTCACTCTGGCCTCTGCCTTCCTCTATCTATCTCTGGCTGGATTTAAAATTGCTTTGGCTATCTATCTCATAGTGAGGTGTAAAAGGTATTCACTGAGCAGCTCCAGTAAGAGTAAAAAAAAAAACACAAAACCCCTGACAATAACAAAACCCCTGTTGCGTTCGCTGCACTGATGAGAGGAGGGCGCCTTTTCAAGTGTTGTGCATGAGCAGACACGGCTCTGTAAAATCTGTATTTTTGCCGAGGCCTCTGAAATGCAAACACCAAAATACACTATCCTTTGTGCTGCTGAATTTCCATGTGAAATGTGAGGTGTATTTGTTGAGGAGGTGGTGTCCCTGGCGATGGAGGGCTCCATATGTTCCACATTTGTTTACCCAGTCATTACAGGCCTCTTCACCCTGTGTGACTGCACTGTTGTCACCCCCTCCGCCATTCTTCTTCTTCATCTTCATCGTCACAGGAACAGCAGCCACAGGGGCGAGTCGGTCCACAGGAAATTAGTAGTGTGACAAGATAAGACCCAGCGTTCATCTGATACTGTTCCTTGGCAACCAGTAAGAGCAGCGGAGAGTAACAACAAAAAAAAAGCAGTACAATGTGTCGGAAAAAGTACATGCTGATATGAGACGTCAGCTTTGTACCCATTAAATTCACTTAGACTGTAAATGCATCAAGACGAGCTAAGCAACCGGCACTGTTGCTGACTATAACTCGTGCATAAGTGACTGTCTAGTAGCCTGCAGTGACTGCTGGCGGGTGAGATATTTCACTATGCGTGACTGTATCTTTGTGTTTTATTAGTTTCCACACCAGCACGTGCTGATAAAGTGTTATTATTAAAGCAGCTGTCCAAGCCAAGAGAGTCACGGTGAAACTCGTTAAAACTTTCCCGGTTACATTAAATTCCAGGGTGCAATGAAATATTATAAAATAAGTTTTTACACAGGCTGCAAATTCAAATGAATCCACTTCTGACACACAGCACGTTGTGAACAGGAATTGAGCTACAGAGGATCTCACAGGTTTGCGTCGTGGCGCCACAGACGTCAGCAGTTTCGGACGCTTTGTGGCAAATTGACCGGCACTTTCTGTGTCTGACATCTCATTTAATCTAAATTGTTCCAATGCGATTAGCCATTCAACCTGTCTGCAAGTTCAAATGAACACAATTTCACTCTGGATTGTTTAACGATGGCAGAGCCGGAAAATGTTTTCATTCATGTCATGAATACGGCTGCTTACATAAACTCCTGTCTTTGTTGTTCCAGGTTCACTGTGAGTCACAGTCCAACAACGAGAGCACCCAAACCCATGTGCATGCATCCACTCACCGCTCACCGCCTGCGTACAACCTCAGTGCTGCCTCACACACAGAGCAAGAAAAAGGTGGTGTGTGTGTGCGCAATAGTCAAAGTAAATATGTTCAATATTCAGCATGTGAAAACATGAAGTCCTCAGAAATGTTTCATATCATTTAAGTTCAATGAATAAAGCATGACCATACTTTACTTTTGGAAGTAGGGAAAGCCCTTCAAAAACAACCTAGTAGTAAATGTATTTGTATCGTTTAATCCATGCTACAGGCCCGAATGCAAACATAACTGAGGTACTGGTAATAAACATGCTCAACCAGTTTACACTGAAACATACCTCAATGTTCAAATGGAGGGGATCGGTTGCTCTAAACTGATCTTCACCCAGATCTTGTGACCCTGCGCAACAGCAAAGTATTGTTGCCCGGTAAGAGGTAAGTGCAGTCCTCTTGAAACATATCAGTTAAAGTTTTTTGTTAGCCAGCTGAGGTTGAGTGGCATCTTATCCGCAGCCCGTGTTGCTTGATGTTGCATGACCAACTGGAAAAACTGCAGAGTCAATGAGTCAATCAGGGCTTTGTGGAGGCTGGATCAACAGAGCGTGGCATGTTTCTGAACCAGAGCCAGAAGAATAGCAATAGAAAGAAATGTTGACATGCAAAAGTAAGTATTAAATCAGAACATTTCTTCAATGAACGTTTGTGTTAACTCAAAACAATTGTAGATGAGATGGATCCATAAGTCACTACTTATTGTGCTAAAAACTGGCTTTGTGTCACTTTTATTCAGTAAAAAATATTTAGACTGACACTATTTTCATCAACACCTGTAAATTTCTGGATTTTTGTCATAAAAAGGAAAATAATGAGCTGGAGTCATAAGACCCTCTCGTTTGCCATGCCATCAGTCAGCAGCAACACATCCCACACAGAAACAGCAACACATGTAAGTCATCACTCATCTGGTCTCACTGTTCGTATATTGCACTCTGATGATGGTCATCAAGCCCCCGCACACACTCTGAAACCCCTCCATCCTGAGCCTGAGCCATCAATCTGCTCTCCACCACAGAGGCTGATTCATTTTGATCCACCTGGTCACCTCCACCATTACTGCAGAGGCCACATCTCATCGCCACAGCTTTACAGACATCATTAAACAGTATGCTCGCTCACATACGATTAATTGATTTAATGCCTCTCCTTCAGAGACTTAAAAGAAGAGGAAGAAGAATTCAGATCCTTTACTTGCAGGTTCTCAGTACAATCGTCAGAACATTAACATAACTGATACATAACTTCTGTTTCATTGTATCATAAATCAGGTAAAATGCACTGTGGTCAGTTGTGCCAGAAAGTGATGGGGGCACAGACAGATTATTGGCAGCACTTAAAAAAGTGATTCAGTGCCTTTTATAGCTCAGGGGTAAAAGCTATATCTCAGTCTGGGGGTGCGGGCGTACAAAGTCTTATAACATCTACAAAAAGGAGTTCAAATGGACCGTGGCAATGATATGTGAAGTCCTTACAGATGCTGGTGGCTTGTCTGAGGCAGCGTGTGCTGTAGATGCCCTCCAGGGCTGGGAGCTGTATCCCAATGATCTGCTTTGCTCTGGAGACGAGTCGTTGAAGAGCTTTCTTATCCACTGCTGTGTGGCTGAGATACCACACAGAGATGAAGCATGACCAATGACCATATTTTTTTTTTTGCTTCTTAAGGGGAAAAAAGCTTTTGCTGTGCTTTTCTGACCAGTGCAGCAATGTTCACCATGCGAGGTCCTCTGAAATTCATTGGTTATCGGTGGCCGCCCGCATCCGCTTCAAAACATTGGTACTTGCGTACCGTGCTGCGAACAGATCAGATCCAATCTACATCCAGGACATGGTAAAACCGTACCCCTTCAGCTCGTTCACTCCGGTCGGCTTCTGCCAATCGGCTTGTAGCTCCGTCACTGCGAACTAAACACTCAACAAAGTCACGACTATTTGCTGACCTGGCTCTTAAATGGTGGAATGAGCTCTCCATTGACATCAGGACAGCAGAAAGTCTCTACATCTGTCGCAAACTAAAAACCTTTTTTTTTTTTTCCTACACCTTGAATAAGGAAAGTAGCACCGTAGTAGCACTTACTGATAGCACTTTATTGAAGAAATTGTACTTTCTAGATTCTTGTTGTTCTGAGTTTGTACTCATGGTTGCACTTATTTTAAGTCACGTTGGATAAAAGTCAGCTAAATGTAATGTAAACCTTGATGCTTTCTCCAGTCTGTCTGGAGACTGGAGCATACTCATCAATGTATGACCTTTTAAAGTGGATGACGAGGTCTTTGATGTAACAGGTTTTTCTTTCAACACCGCTGACACCGCTGTGTCATCTCCAAATATGATGTTTGTGGCAAATGCAGGACCCCAATTGTGACTGAGAGAGGGTTTGGGATAGGGCTCAGAACACACTCCCGTGGTGTGCCTGTACGAAGAACACGCCTCGGTCTCCCAACATGTAGACGCTCCGATGGGAAACTCAGGATCCAGTTGCGGATGAACTCCGGATCCAGTGGTGAACTGTATAGACTGTCTGGTGGAGTTTGAAGGTGAGCTTGAAGGAGATGACAGCATTGAGAGCAGAGCTGTAGTCTACAAATAGCTCCCTCAGATATGTGCCCCCATCTCTCCATGTGAGTCAGGACGGTGAAGAGCCAGAGAGATGGCGCCCTCTGTAGATCTGTTAGCAATGTAAGTGAGCTGGTGCGAGTCCAGTGAGGCGGGGACGATAGCTTTGAGGGAAAGCTCTTCAATACTGTTTGCGTGGAGGCAACCGGATTGCTGATGTTTGTTTTTCTTTGCACCGGCACTATGTAGAAACGGATTGAAGATTTTTTTTTTGCGTAGATTGACCCCAAATTGCAACATCTGGAGACGTGTGGTTTTCAAAGCACAAGAATGGTATGAAAAATGTAATCTGTGAAGTAATGTAAGCTGTCTAACAAATGTAGTGGAGTAAAGCGTATAAAGTTGTGTGAAAAATGCAAACTAAAGTAAATAACTAAAATGTGTACTAATCCTCATCCGGTTAACGAGTAAACGTATATACTTACATCCATCACAAATCAGCTCACGTTTGAACATGTGTGAGAGACAGATTTGGTTTTCATTGTTGCCACCGTGGTTTGTTGAGTCCACTAAACGTAAGGTGGAAATAGGAGTCGCAGGAGGGCCGCGTGCTGAGCGTTAAACGTGTCTCTGTCTTTAACACAGGTGGCTGACAAGCAAACCAAAACCAGATCACCAGCATGTGGAAGAAAACTGTGCCAGGTGTCATTTTTAATTACAACACCAACAAGCCACCAGGCTGAAAGGCAGCGAGATAAATCGCTCCGACGGGTGATTTTTCTCGTGAGTGGACATGCTGGAGAAAGTGAGCATCTGTTCACTTACATATGCTGCCATGAATGACTATTTCTGTATGTGTGTTTTTACATGTGCAGGGAACAGAAAGGAGGACATCAACATGATTTCCAAAGGTTGGATAGAGCTCATAAACATGACAAGTGATGTTGTTAATAACACAGGTAAAGTCATACAGCTTGTTTTCATCAATATTTCTATTGCAACTAGTGAAGGTGCATATTTGTGTCTTTTCTAATCTGACCTTTTACCAGAAGACTCCACAATGTTTTTAACTATTAAATTGATTAGCGATGAACTCACAGTGGGATACTCTTAGTGGAGAAGGAGGGCCAGACAACAGAGGTGCACTTAAGGGACAAGAGTTACCGAAAATAGATCACAAACACACTTAAATTAAATAGAAACACTGACCTTCAGTGCTCCACTCAGACAACAAAGCCTCCCAGTTGGGTACCAATAAGGAACATGTGACAAACAATCTGACAGAGAGACATTTAGATTTCACATTTAACATTTCCTCTTGCCATCACAGTGACAGCAGGATCATTTAGGGGAGCTGCTGCCAATGTGTGCCATTCAAAGATCAATAGCTTTTATATGCAATTTTAGATTGCGTGTGCGGCTATCATCCCTCCTGTCGTCATCAAAACAACACAACTGGATTGTGAGGAGCTCCTTCCACACAGTGTGCAGTCACAAAATATCACAAAGCAAAACTGTCAAACAATTACTGAATACATTTGTTATTGTTTGTGTGGAAAAATCAGGTATTTAATAGATGCAAATAGGCCACTGTAAGAGAAAATGGATAACCAATGTATATCCATTTCTTGGGCTGCTTCCAGTTACGAATCATGGTACAAATGGAAAGATGAAGGAAGTTATCATATTTACTATAAATTTAAGAACAAGATAACATTTTACAGGGTCTCTGTGAAAGAGTTGCGTGCTGAGTCCTCATCAGATTCCTCTGGCAGCCCAGTGTCACTTTCTTAAACCAGTCGCCTCATGCTCAGCAGGTTGTGGAGGTGTCGCTCTACATCACGAAGCAGATCTTCTTCGCCACATGAAGCCTCATCACAGCCACCCTGTCTTCATTCTACTCCTTCCATCCCTTCAGTGTTTAGCCCTCATCCTACAAACTGAGGGTCTCTGCAGATCCCCGAGGGAAACGTGTTGTCAGATCTCAATGCTGTATTCTATTACGCTCCATTAGTCATTTTGAAGGGGACGGGTAAAGATGCAGAAGACACATATTTCCTCACGTGTGCTTTCAATTTTATTTTTATTTTTCACATTTTGCAAATAAACAAAAAAAATGTTTTGCAAAAATAAAAATAAGGTTTTTTTCCTCACTTCAGATGACATCACTTGCAAAACTAGAAATCTTTTGAGACGAAGCCCGGTGAACTTTTCCATGACAGTTGTTTATTACAGGATTTTATTCTCCGGGTCCCCAGTGACTCTCCAGTCAATTATTTATTACTAGATCCTGTAAAAGTAGCAAACCCACTGGATAAAAATAATGTTACAAGTTAAAGTACTGCATTAGCATGTTTTCTCAATCAGGAGAACAAAAGTATTGATATCAACTTATACCTTAATAAGCACCAGAAGCAAGTATTTTACGAAACGAAGGTTAAAGACTGGTCCTGGAAACAAACACGACAGATCGACAGCGACGCAAACACACAGGTAGACAGGCAACAGCGCAGATGAAAGTGATGAGGGCGGGGCTTCACAGTCACACAGGGAAAAGGTAAACGAGGAGGGAGGAGTCAGGAACGGCAACAGGTGAAGGGAATTAACAAATCAGGAAACACTGAGAAGACATACAGAATACACAGGGTGTTACAATCATGCAGAAAAATAACCCTTTCATCATTTTATATCAGAATGTCACATTTGTGTCATGAGTTTGGTAATGATCTTTTCGCAGGTTCACCTACGGAAACCTTGTTACAACTTTTACTTCCTCTAGATAGTCAAGTTTGATCATCTTCTCGGCTCACATTATTCTGTAAGCAGCATTTTAGATTTGTATTATAAAGTATTCAGTACAAATGTTGAAAAAAAAGCAGCATAAAATGCAACTTTTTAAGTAAATTCAAAGAGAACTGAGTACTTTTTTTGTGTGCATACAATAAAACACTTCCTGGTGATGAGCTGAATTATGCATATGTTGTGTATATAGAGGACACATGCACGTCCTCCTCCCCTGCATTTCATACGACCCCTGACCTCAACATTAGTATGTGAAAGTCAGTACACTTAGCATGCCCACAGGCAGTCAGGCTGTCAACTCCCATCAACCGTGCTGCTGAGCTGTGATTCAGCAGCTGGATGTGGATCCAGGGGGGTAAAGAAGAGAGGGAGGTGGAGGAAGACGAGCCGGATGTTGGGTGCATGCAGGGGGCTTGGCCCTCTGTCAGCCTCAGTCATTCAGAGCCTTTCCTGGACTCGGCACCGGCCCTCAGGGTGTCAGAATGACAGGGAGACGTGAAGTCGCAGGCAAACAGGTTAACAGAGGCCGGGATATAACTGAAAAGCTCAGTCACCTCCCCGTCGGAGCATGCTGACTTTTAAGAATCACACAAAGTCACTCTATACCGCCGTCATCATAACACCTTTTGAGGCTACAATAAAGTGTGTGTGTGTGTGTGTGTGTGTACAGTTTACTGTACATGGTCATGACTCCAGGCTGTGTGATTAAACCCTTTACTTAGTCTCTCCTTTCTGTTTGACAAGGCTTCACTCTGACATCTGAGGTCCTGGGAGTCACCAGAGTCCGCTGGATTGATGGCAAATTGGCACGAATGCAAGATTCGACTCAACGAATACACTGTGTAGAAAGAAGACATAATCTTTTGTGGATGAATTCAAAGAAGTGATTGATGTCATTCTTCATGTCATTGTTATTTTCCTCTTTGGATTTCCAGTAAATGTCTGGTTCTCAGCTTGTTACTGACTGCAGGTATAACAAAGATGAGAAAGAGGAATGACCCATACCTGTGACAGTTTCATAAACCCACCAAAATCAATGCTCTTAAATTAGATGTATGGTGACAGCAAAATGACTCGCAGGGATAGTTGCCTTTGTATGTCCTTCTCTCTGCTTCTTGTTATGTCTGCTAGTCTTTTTTAGTTTCCTCCTTATTTACCATCTATAGAAACCTATTTAGCTTCAATATGATATAAAAAGCTTCCACTGTTCCAGAGAAGCAACTGGAACATATAAAGAAGATACTATTTATAGAAAACATGCACAATATAAAGACTAGCATGCCTAGATGCATAAGATACACAAAAATGACATTAAAACAGTGATATGTTGCCCTCAAAACGCATTGGACTTGAATCTGTAAAGGTTCAGTCAACTTTCTGAAAAAGCCACCTAGACCTTCCCAAACACAGCATGGCTAATACATTGTAATAAAATACTGATTCAGTCTGATTATCTGGCTTAAAAATTGGTTTTAATGGAGTCAAAGGAGCGAGCTTCAGAAGTCAACAAAAACTAACAAATAAAGCTTAGCAATGAAAAAGTATGCGTTAAAACACACTCTAATATCTGACTGTTAAAACCTATGAAATATGGATTCATGGTAACACACACACACACACATGATCGTCCACACAGAACGTCTGATAAATCATTTTCTGAGCTGATAATCGAGGGGAACGACAAACCCTTATAAGAAGCTAATAGTAAAGCTCAAGAAGAGCTGGTGTGGATTACATTAGAAGTTCAACTTTGTCTTTTCAAAAAGATATTCACCTTATTTTATGTCTCGATATTCCTCCATAAACGTAGCCAGTAAGCTCTTTACTGCTTTTGGTCATCCAGTCGGACGGGAGAGGGCATGCTTCTGTTACCATGCAGGTAACACCAACCCTCAACCACGGTGGACGTGGTCTCACTGATCCTCTCTCTCTCTCTCCCCTGTTGGTTTAATTATTGCAACCCCATGGATTGTTTGTGTGGTGATGGAAAAATGTCGACTCTGCAGGGAGGTTGAACACGATGAAATCCTGACAGAGTTCCCCTATAATCAGTCTTGTGTGTTTTTCTCTCTGTTCTGCTCACTTTGTGCAGTGTGACTCACCACGTAGTAGAAGTGTAGAGGGAACGATAAGTTACCTCTTTAAATACATGACATGTCGAACAATATTTTCTCGGCTGTCATCACATGAAGCATTAGCCAGGGTTGGTGCACGTGAAATCCTCGGCTGAGAGGAGAAAACTCCCCGCGTGACGCCCAGTACAGCACCCTCATCTCGTGCCACCAGCGCTCATGAAAGGGATTCTAAAATTGACTTTAAGATTCAGACTCTCAGAGACTTGGTTCAGTCACAGCTCCTCCTGTATTTGCATAAACATCACCAAAGTCGTTTCATCTGCAGATTTTAATGAGGCGATATTTAGCCCATCCAAGGAAACGTGAGAAAACACCTCTGAGGATGTGAAGTGACAGCAAAGTGAGATCCAGTTTTAAATTCAGATTCTGCCTCGGCACACCTGGACAGGTCTTAAGTATTCAAGAAACAGTTTGACATTTTTGATAATATGCTTATTTGTCTTCTTGACAGGAGCAAGATGAGGAGATCGATACCACTCTCTATATCTGTACGATTAGCTTAGCTTAGCATAAAGACAGGATCTGGAGCCCGGCCCTGAACCAAGACTAGATCTACTTACCAGAACCTCCATAACTGACATCCTTATTTGTTTAATTTGTACAAACATGTATTTTGTCAAAATGTCAATTTGCCATTTTACAAGTTAGTTAGTTGGTTAGTGGACTTTAATGTTGTTTCTAGTGGCTTAGCTGGCTAAACAATTTTCAAGCATATAGTGTGCAGAGAAGTGAAGCGAAGACATCCTGTGGTTGTGTGTGTGTGTGTGTGTGTGTGTGTGTGTGTGTGTGTGTGTGCGTGCGTGCGCGTGTGCGTGCGTGTCACCAGCACATCAAGAGGTGAAGGGTGCACTGAGGCTGAATGGTGATTACATTAATTGTCTGTAATAATGCCTTTTAGTGCCCATCTACGAGCACCGGGAGGATTCAAGAGTCTGCTCCAGCGCCGTGCAGGAACAAGAACACACTTTCCGTTTCCAGCTTCTGAAAGCAAGAACATGTAATGTATGCAACGATCTCAATAGAGCTGAGGACAATGAAGTGGGGGTTAAGCTTTTAAGCCTTGTGTTCATTTTGTCAACATTGCCGATGTGCTGAGAACACGATTAAATCGTGTATTCCTGGCACGTAGAATGCATCTTCCTTTCTTTGTCTCTCTCTCTCTCTTCCTTTGTCTTTGGTTGTTTCATCTATCTTTTTGGTCTTTTTCCCATTCCCGCCATGCTCTCTGTTTAGATCACATTTGACTTCACCTTTCTGAGCCAGCTCTGTTGAAGGCTGCTCTGTGCTTTCAAGGTGTCACTTTGATAAGGACACGACAGTATTATCCTTTATTGTGGCAGTCGTTGTTTTATTTGTATTTTGAAAAGACCCAAAATAAGTTTCCTGAGAAGCGTCAGATCAGCAGGCTCACTATAGACCCCTCTGGCCTAAGTATTTGATTTGTAATCCTGATGAAGCGAGTCACCGGGAAATGAAGCTCTTTGTCATTGAAGGAGGTCTGCTAAAGGGCTGGAGGATATCCCAGCATGCACTAGGCCAGACACAGGGTAAAAGATAACTGGCAGACAATACCATGTGCAATTTCAGATTGAATACATCTTATCTTGCAGTTGATATAATTCCATTCATCTTAGACAAAACAATAATCTACCATGTTAACAGAATACTATTGAACGACTAAACGGAAGCATTGAACTGTGTTTATTATTAGTCGCTGACAACGCTTTGAAATAGCGCTTTGTATCACGAGCCAAACATTAGACACAAATAATGAATTAAACTCTGTTGGTCGGTGAGATGATTCTAGTTTAAAGGACCTGAGAAATTGATTTTTTTTGTGGCACTCTTGGATGAACATTTAATGATTCCCTTGAGGAAACTGGGCTGTTGCTGCAGCAAAGGGCAGCAGAAAAGAAAATATACGCTGTGAATAAGAATTAGGTGTATAGAGGGAAAAGGATAATGGAAATGAAATGCAATGTAAATGAGTGTTCTTAAAGACTAATGCAATAAGACATGATATGACACAGAAGAGGATGAAAATATGCATGAGATCAAAAGTCTGCTTTCAGTTTCTAAATAATTTGTAGAAAGTTAAACCAAAATAGCGGCACATTTCAAAATATGATGAATAATAAGAATGTTAATTCCATATCAAAAAGGAAACTATGTTCATAAAATATCACACAAACCAAACTGGAAGCAGATAAACAAAATGGTGCCTGAGCTCTCCGACATGCGCAAAAACATCCCAAGGCTGAATCAAACATTGGCGTAGAATAGCATGGCACTGTAATCCCTCGGCTACTATCTAATACTCCATTTTTAGCCAAGTATGTGGCTCAATGGATAAGACTAAAATGTCTTGAAAAAAACTGTTGGATGGACTCCAATGAAATTTGGCCTAAATAAAGAGTGAAACTGTACAAATCTGAAAGATTCCCTGACTTTCTCATCTGCCGCCTTCAACAGGTCAAAATTGTATTTGTCCAATATTGTGGTTTCTGACCGAATACCTGAACATCTCGGCATACTAGAAACATTGAATTCACAATACTAGGAAGCAGATTCTGCTTCATGTGGTCAACCAACTGAACAAAGCAGTAAACATCAGCTGATTAGACCACCAAACTGCTAAACTGTGTTGAGTTTGAGGAGGCAGTGAACCTGAGAAGAGAAATCAGCAGCACTGCTTCACCTCCCACGGAAAAAAGAAAAAAAAAAGCAGGACATCCGGGTCGATCTGACCCAACCATCAGGGACAGTTTTAGCTGGCTTGTCAGGCCAACGCATCCTGACAACAGCCTGTATGGAGATTATCCATGAACAGCAGGGTGGGACTGGTAAAGGTCACGACTATGATTTCCTTTTTCACACTGCTTTGCCGAAGCACCTGTCACTGATGAGGCTGGACACAAAGGCAAGCGGTCATGCCGTTTCTCATCCACTGTTGAATCTCAACCGCACATGATCAACGCCATGTTTGCTGTAAATGGGACAAAAGGGAACTGAATAAATGGTAAGATTGAGCTTTAGGAAGTTTGATATTGTCTCTCTTCAAATAAACATGCACAGTAAGAAGTGCAAGACTTCTTCTTGACTCAAAGCAGTGCAATTAGCTCTATAATTCTTATGCAATCACACCTTTGAAACCACCATCCTCCATGGAGCTCCTCTCCATCTCGCTCTCTTCTTTGGTAAGTCAGCCAGCTCGGAAAGCCAGACATCAATACTTGATCAGGGTCCAAGGGGGCCTGCAGCTACCCAACTCCACCAGCTGGTCGGGGCAGCGTGGAGTGGGATGGAAAACCGAAACAGGCTCCTGTAGGCTCGCTGCGTCCAGAGAGCCGGCATCAAGCACTCGGCGGTTCGCAGTCAGCCTCAGGTAGCACCGGGACTGCATGAAAAGGATCCGTCTTAAAATATCCCAAATTCAAAAAATATAAATAAAAACGCTCCCTATCAAGCAGCTGAGGGATCGTGTGTTTGTAGAGAAGGTGTTGTTTGCTTGTCGAGTCCCGCGGGATCCTAAATGTGTTGAGTCCCATGTGAGATAATATGAGACAGCCCAGCATCTGGCACAGAAGCTTCCTTCCTCCATTTTTTGACTGTCTCGCCACAGAGCAAAGCCACGGTTCGTCTCTGAGGAGACAGTCAGACCCGTCACACTGTGACATCCTCTGAGAGAGCTTTGTCTTGAGGCAGCAGCCACATGAAATACTGAGGACGGCTTTCATTCTCATGCTAATACCTATAAAGAGAATATGAATACCATCTAAATATTGCATAAAAATAGATTTCATCGTCATCCATCAATGACAAAATGAAGAATTACCATTCAAACCTCAGAGATTAGAGAACATTTGCCACATTTGTGACAAGGATTTATTTTAATTTGGAAAGTTTGAAGTATTGAGATTCTTTAGTGAATAAAAAGATAAAATACAATGTGAAAGTACTCAGCAGAAGTCAAAGTTTAGTTTTGAATAGACAGTAAACTTTACTGAAATATTAAGTCTAAATATCATTTAACCAAAAGGTCTAAAGGTCCACTTACTAGCTTTTTCCTGGAGTTTTTCACCTCACCTCATAAATTGCTTAGTTGAGCAAAAACTATAAGAACTATAAAAAAGATAAAACATGAGGTTGAATGCTCTGGAAAATGTTGGAAAATAGACCTTAACTTCAAGATTTTATGTAATTTTCTTGTTGCAAGGGTCAAGAACAAACTTTCCCGTCCACATATTAACTAGTTTATGTAATGTTTGTTTGTTTCATCTCTAGTAAGGCGTCATACTTTACGATGCATATCGTGTAAAAGACAAATGAGGTAATACAAAGTAACACAAATATGCAAGTCTCTCAAAATTGCATTGAAAAAAATGTATCTGACTCTTTATGAGAAAAGGCAAGGCTGCGTTATGTAACTTTAACGGCAAAAACATTTTTTATAACATACTAAATGTGTTTGAAATATCTAATTGCAGCATAATACGGATCTGTTCCTGTGAGTTTGTTTCATCGTTGTATGAACGTGGCTCAGACTCCTGGAAGAAAATCTGATAATTGCCGTGAAATTTGAAAACAGCAAGCTAAAGCTCGTTTCTCCGTCCAGCTCAGTAAGTTTTCTCTGATCGTGATATTTTCTTTGAAATATTTTCTAATCCGGTCTTGCCTGATACAGTAGCAGCGCCCCACAGGGCGTCATGTGGGCCGCAGTTGGACACGATGACTCTCTCAACCCTCCTGACCTGACAGGATTCGACTCATTCGAGTGTTTGTAGCTCAACAAAGCTGTCCATGATGTACATGTATGTCCAATTAGTCCCGCAGCGTGGCGAATCTCTCTCCTTTTATAAACAGCATCCTGATTTAAATAGAGGGACAGGCTCTGGCGGAGCCGAGCGGTGTTTGTGCAGCGGACGTCCAAATGTGCAATCATCAAAGGATTTAAACAGATCTGAGAATTTGACTTGGAGTGAAGCTTTAAGCTACAACGGGCAGATTGTGTGGACTGGAGGGACGAGTGTCAGCGTGTCCGGATAACTATGAGTCACAAAAAGAAAGATTGAGCCAACAATCCAATGATAACCTTTATTTACGCGCACGGCCAGGGGGCTCACAGCTGAGGAAATACATTTATATTCATCCTCCAAACCTCATAATATTTATCTTTTTCTTTTCTCATTGGCGACAAAACATCCACCAGCCAACATCATGCATACCCAGAAATAATCTCCTGTACTTTGGATTAGAGATGAGGTTTGTTCGCATTTCGTTAAACTTTAAGCCTTTCAAATCCCTTTTCAGATCTTTTTCTTTTTGCCGTACATGAAGGTTAAAATATCTAACTTAAATACCTTTCATCACATTTTGTTGGCTGAGAAAGCAGAAATGCAGAAAACTTTGTAAGGGGGGGATCTTACTGATGTTCACGACCTAAAATGAGATAGCGGAAACAAAATAATTTGCATTCATTGCCATTGTGTATAATAAGACAATAATAAGGCAGTGGGGAAAATTGCAGGATTACAGCAGCAAGAGACACATAGTAAAACAAATAAGCAAGGAATATAAACAAACAGTAAAACAGTAAAGAATCTACAAGAGCAGTAGACTATAAAACCAAACCTGCGTGGTGAGATACTAAAAAAAAAAAAAAGGGGGGAAGGAAAATGTGTTTCCTTGGCTGGACGCAGCAAGGCGAGGAGAGCCCAATAACCATGAAAGTCTGTCACTGTCTGACTGAGCCACTGAGTGACGGATGTTACACCATCGGTCAGTCGAGCGTTGGAGTTTCCCGGTTGGCCGTTGCTCTTCCGAAATGAATAAGAACAATGAGCTGCTGCTAAGATCGCTCCGATCAATCGTCTGATCCATTTAAAACCTACGCGGATGTTGTTGCTGCGACATCCTTAAATTGTAGAGGGTTGATGCATTATGATGCCTGTAAGTGTAGCGCGGCTGCTGTAAGGAATAGTGTATACGTATCGAGTGTGCGGTTGAGCAACAAAAACAAAGAGAGGGTGTTCGGCAGTGGAGGCGTTCAAAGCAGACCGCGAAGTAGAAATTAGCAGTAAAGTTGTCAGATGGTGGTAAATGTACAGTCTCAGTTTGTATGCTGCAGCTCCTCAACACCAAGGTAAAGCAAACTAATTCTCCCCTGTGCCTCCCGACCGCGGTCTGGAAGCTGAATCAGGAAAGCTATATTGTTAAACTTCAACATTTGAGGCTGTTGGCATGTTAGTATAATTGGGATGCAGCCTATGTCCGTTAACAAAGTGATGCAAACCATTGCTGTTTCAGTGACTGAAATAGGATAATAACCATTTAGATATGTAATCTAGGAAGACAAATGATTGAAAATAGCATGATTATATTGTTGAATTTATGAAATCACAGCAGTCCTCATGTTTGACTCAAACTGTAGCTCAATCAAGTCATATGATGGTTAATATTACTGGGACCAGGACATTCATTTCATATCCAGGAATTTACAAAACACTACCGCTGACTATTGATGTGCGATTTGTCCACAATGTAGCACCCGGACCATACAAGGTCCTGCCACTTCATGTGATGAACCCCTTGCGTAACTATCTCCATATCCCATGAGTCTGTGGGCTCAGCTTGCAGGAGCAGAGCACTGTCACAGTGGTAATCCCCTGAGAAACAGCCTCCTCACTGGGACCGTTCACTCACGAGAGAACTGGCAAACCCAACATCTAAGCTTTGACAAGAAAAATGACCTGTGTCGTAGAAGAAATGTTGTTTATGGCTTTTTAAAAGCCTCTAACTAAGCTTTACAGTAAACAATACTGATATGGATAAACGGATCCAAACTACACACATGGGCCACACATCTACTCACACGGGCAGAAACAGGAAACTCCTGTCAAAGTGACACACGGGCAGAGCTGCTCTCTGCTTCACTGGACACTGTGCACCTGAGTCTCTGGCCTCGCGCCTGGATGCTCCGCTGAAGAGATGGATCTTCCAGGAAAAAGCCGCAGCTAAATGAGATCGCTCATCCCTCCTAGGGGGGGGGGGGGGGCTTTTATTACCTCTCTGACACTGCCCAACCTCTGGACAACCACACACAAGGCACAGTGACCCCGTCGCGTGAGCTCTCGTCCAGAGAGCGCAGCGTAACAGGCGGCCCACTGCTCTCCTGCAAGGTTCCTCGCCACTGTGCATTACGATCAGATGAGCGACCGACAAGCCGCGGCGGACGCACACTCTCACCGAGAGACATCCCCGATGAGCCGAGGAGATGAAAAGAACGGAGAGGATGCAGATTAAAGGAGCAGCAACAGGGAGAAACCCTTTCCCCTCACATCCAGTCTGGCTGCTCGTCCCTGTCTGCAGGTGTGTGCCTCGACCTCTTTGCTCCCACCAACGAAAGCGTAGAGTCGGAGGGCTGAAATTCTCTTGCTGAGCAGCACGTGGAGCGGAGGATGAGAACATGAGCCCGAGGAGAGCCGAGAGGCCGGGGCGCTTTTCTCTCCCTGTGTATGTGGCATCTCGCTCATTACCGCGGCGAGCGTGAGTCACCATGAATAGCTCAAATCACTGTGGAAATAAGTGATACATTATGTATTTGTCTATTAAGTATGTGTGGATGTATTTTGTGAAGACAAATTGCAGTAATATGAAACAAGGAAGGCTGCTGATGTGTATTGATTTATTTTTATTTTTTTTCAACGGAAGAACAACCTCGAGAAGTCATTATGAAAAATCCTTTTGTGCACATCGATTTGTGTGTTTGCTTCTCCATGCTAACTACCTCTGAGACCTGGAGAGAATACATAATTCACAGACTGGTTTTTAACTCTACCATCCAGCAGAGCGACAGCACGAGTGTAAATGTGAATCAATCCTGCAACACGTATGATTTGGTCAGAATGTTTAAAACATTAAAATGTATTAATTATCAAAAGTGTGGGAAGAAATAACAGCTATGTGCTGCAGAGATAATCTACCGACAACAAGGTCTGGCCCTGTCTTGTCTTGTCATACCAATTATAGTCTATAGAAATAAATAGAATATGTTCCATCCCCGTCATAGGTCATTGAGGAAGGAAAGTTGTTCGGCCTGAAAGATACACACAACGGGTTTTGGTGAGAAACAGAACAAGTAAACATATATTTGTTTCCATTAAAGCTCAAGTGAAAATTGTCTCAAGTGATTTGTTGGCAACCAGATATCTTAAATCAAACCTAAATCCCATAAACTGTGTATAGTCCATCATATATGGAAAAATGCAAAACAATGTGTACTTTATCCATATTTTCAGCTTTGAGCACATAAATGGAAGTAGAAATCTAACACGTATACTCCGAGATGCATTTTTTTAATATAATAACAAGGCATGTGTTTGTACATATACACAGTGCAGGGTTTCTTTTCTCTCTTGAGCAGCAGAGGTAAACTATAGTCGACATGTGTGTAGCGCTGCCAAAGGTCACATAATTGACATGAGAAAGTGTGTTCATGTACAAATGACATCAGATGGGTTTAAGCTGCGTGGAGGTAAACGTCTGGATTATCGGCCTGCCTCAGA
This sequence comes from Clinocottus analis, assembly GCF_023055335.1. Classification (NCBI taxonomy): domain Eukaryota; kingdom Metazoa; phylum Chordata; class Actinopteri; order Perciformes; family Cottidae; genus Clinocottus; species Clinocottus analis. The sequence goes on along the minus strand of NW_027175887.1, from coordinate 6,640,232 downwards.
GGAAGCGCTGCAGCCTCGCCCGCCTCTCTGTCACTAACTGTTGCCCCGTCTGTCTGGCTTCAACTCACTCAGAAACATCCTCACGTGTGTGCTTCTGCTGAGATGAATATGATTTATCCAAGGTGTTATACCTCCCCAAAGACAGTTTCCACCCGAATGAGCAGCAACCACGTTTCCTTATCAGGAAATAGATTCACTGAATGCATCCCATACTACCTGACTAATTCAGTTCACTGTGTGGAGGGAGGTCTCAGTAGTAATTCCTATACGGGGAAATGTTATTCAGCCTCCACTTTGCCAAGGTCAGATTTTGTCTTCAGACCATTTTTCATTTCCCAGGAAGGAGGAATAAATGAGTTCATATTTCGAAATAGACAAGAACATTAGTCAAGCTGAATGTACCAAGTAAATACCATCACATTATGTAACTCTGTGTTGAAAATGTTGGTACGTATCGTATGCTTATTCATAAATCCTTATTCTTTCTGCAATCTGTTCAAAATAATTGTCATTGTTGTACCTCCTCCGTAATGCAGAGGAGGTCTACAAGGTGAAGGAGAAGTGGAAGAAGAGAAGAACAAGAGAGAGAAGAGAGAACAACACAATCTTTTGTATCTAATCCGAATGCAAGAAGTTTTTATATTTACAGCCGTTGTGTCCCAAAGATAAAATGACTAAATAGCATAAAATATGCAGCAAGAGTGTATCCATGCAACTGCAACAGATGGATAATATGTGCTGCATCTGAGTGGGAACAACCTTTCAAACCTCGATATTTTTTCAGTGAATAAGAACACTCATTATTTTCAGAGACAAACCTATAACTTTATCCAAAACAGAAGAAGGCAGAGTTTCTTTAAATAATAATAATATGATGGTAAGTGGAAAAAAAATGTCTTCATTCTGAATGACAAACCTTAATATGAACAGTTGAATCCGTACATTCATGTGTGTTCATAATTTCATAAACATGTGTGTGAAAATACCAAACATTTAGTCAACAGAGGAGCTCCCCTGCAGCACACATGTGTGTATAATAATAAATATACAAATAATGACTGGAAACCATCTTGTGATCGGATCAAACCACCAGATTGGGACAAAGGCGTAAAATACCGACTCCCTACCCGCCAACGTCCGCTGCCCGAGCTCTGACCACACCCGTCTTCAATCTCAAGCTTGATTTTGAGTTCACCGGTGAAGTTTCCTGACAACATGCCATGGTGCCTGTCCACAGACCAACAGAAATGTAAACACCTGGGATCTCCCACTCAGACTCACTCGCCTGGCTGTGGCTCAATGTGAGTGGATTTCACTGATTTGCAAGATGCAAGTACAGTGTTCATCTCCTGCATGTGGGACTCTTGATGTTAGGTAATGCAAAGAGGCTTCTTTTAGTCACGCAGTGAACAGGGAGCACTTAAGGGGACGATGGGAGGTCTTTTAATCATCACAACTGAGCGTGCAGCACAAACAACCGCACTGCAGTCACCATGACGGGTACAACACTCTCCATCTTACGCTGAACCTCTCCGCTGCCTCCGTGGCTCCATGTCCGTGCTTTCTGACTGCAGCCTTCCCAGCAAGAGCTTCCCAGACCTGGAAGACACATTATTTTGTGTTCTGTCGGTTTCCTGTTTGTGGTTGACACTTTATAAAAAACTACACATTATTTAGCATTAGTAAAGCATGAGTAAACAAAATACAAATTAGTTCTGGTTGGAACAATGTTTTTTTTTAAATGATTAATTAAGTGTTTACTCATGCTTTACTATTGCTAAATAGTGTGTAGCTATTATAAAAGGCTACCAATTATTTGTGCAAATGTTACCAAAAGGGTGTCTCTCACACTTGCTTGCATCACATTGCTGGGAAAGCTGAAACAATTTATTAATTGATGACTTAATTAACAGAGAATTGGTTAGTTTAGTATTTTTTCCAGAGAGAGAAAAAGAGAGAGAGAGAGAGAGAGAGAGAGAGAGAGAGAGAGAGAGAGAGAGAGAGAGACTATCTTCTAATGTTTAATAGACCAAATGATTGCTCAAAAACATATTCCTCCACAGTAAGCTTCTGCTTCTTTGTCGGCAGCCTGATCAGAAATTCAATGTGCGGCGGCTCCATTAGAGGGTTCAGGCACATTTGACTCTCAGGTCTGCAAAAGCCTCGGGCGCAGTGCCCTCATCCTTCTCTTTATTTTTCAAAATGTTTTTTTTTTTTTTTTTAAATGATCATTTATACTGACAAATGTTTGCTTTACAATTAATGCAACACCACTGGCGGGCAATTCAGGAAAATGATGTGTTCTGGCCCAGGGAGCCAATCCTGTATATACGCTAATTAAGCCATGGCTGCCACACCCCGAGCAACAGCGAAGGGAACGGAAGACTACGACGAAAATGTACCTGAACCCCTGCTAGCAGCTTCAAAGATGATATTAAATGGTTTCCCTGTGGAGCTTTCAGCCAGCATCATCAAACAGGTGTTAGATTGAACCGGAAAGTGTTGCCGCTCTAAATATGTTTGTTGGGTGTATAATGCATAGATTCAGAGTCACATACAGTTCACAACATGTCTATCATTTTAGTGTCTGATTACATGTTGAAAAAGATGGAGGAAAAAAAGGACACCACAAAGAAACACACACTCACTTTTGTACACTCATTGGGTGATATTAGCTGGAGTTATGTAACGCTCTCTGATGCTCCATCTGTTCACCCCAGTGACTACTGTATCTATCTATGAAGAGATGGATTTACTGAAGCAGACACCTTTAAGGTAGTTACAGTAGCTTCCTGTCTTTAAAGAGACAACAGAGCACAAAGAGAGGAGGGAAGAGGGAAAAGAAGAAAAGAGAATATAAGTTAAAATTGTCCACCTCTCTCTCTCTCTCTCTCTCTCTCTCCTCTTTCGATGAGCTCTTCCTCTCTGGACTCTCGGTTACGCTTCAGTTCATCAAGCTCAGCGCTCCAGAACAGATGTAGTTTATCAGGGCATGTCCCTCCAGCAGCCCACCCACCTCTGTCTGGGCCACAACAAACCTCGAACCACATCCACACAATAAACAACAGCATGGACAAGACATACTCAATGACGTGCATGGTAACATGGACACATGTTTAACTTTGTATGGTGCAAAATACAAACACCAAAGGCTTTCCAGGAATATGTAAAACAATGAAAATTGTGATTACGATTAGGTGGACGTCCCAGTATATAAAGAGGACATTGTGGAATGAAAAGAGGTGAAATTTAAAAATATTGAAGCAAGCTTTACCTCTTTCATTTAGTTTCTGTTGTGTAACCTCTGTTGTGTTAGGACGTCACTGAAGAAGAAAGAAAAAGCAACTGTCAAGTTGATAATAGATATATATAAATATGAAATATGACTGCATAGAATTATATCACTGACAAATTAAATTGTTCAAAACATGCGCCTGTCCAGATCGGATATGTATTCAAGTACTGTACTTAAGTACAATCTTGAGGTTTTTGCACTTGAGTGGTTCCAGATAACAGTATGCTATACTTTCTACTACTACCTTACATCGATTACTAAATTGTATTAATTTCTACATGTTCAGCTGCCAAGACAAGATGCATTTTCAGATTCAACTATGTAGCAGTAAAAAAAAAAGGAAACCACTATTATTGTTCAATAATATATGATAAATATAACACTCTGAATGCTGTGATTTTGCATAATGAGTGACATATTAACATATGTAGCCGCAATATGCACTTTGACTTTAAGGTGCAGTGTCAGTGAGGAGGTTGCGAATGGCAGCCACCTGAACACTCACTTCTCTTTGCAGGTGTGTTGGAGAACTACGGTGGCCTTCAGGTAACGTAAATAGGAGAAAGGCCCTCTCCAGAGCCAGTGTCTGGTTTGGTTACTTTAGGAACAATTCATGCAACAATAACAACAATTCATGTAATAAACCAAGTGGGGATCACTTGAGGATCTGGAGGGGAGGCATCATTCATTTTGGTGTCTTTGTTCTCAATCTTTAGAAGCAGCATAAGCAAACAAACGGTCCAATCGCTCAAGGATTTAGTGCATTGGTTTAATCAAGCAAAGGTTGAGTGCTGTTAAACATGTATTTAGTCGAAGGTGCTTGAAAAGCAGACGGAATAAATAAGTGAGTAAACACTGAATATAAACGCTGGAGAGTAATTTTATCCTGCTTTTAAAACGAAGGCGCGTTTGCTGCTGGGAGCTAATCACCTTTGTGCTCCAGCCTTCATTAGCTTCTCCGGGAATCAATGAATTAAAGCTCCAGACGAATAAAACATCCGCCCTCGTCTACATTTGGCCTCGCATCTTTTTTAGATGTGTCCTCAAACTACTTAAACTACGGAAGTGAATGTGTCAACATGAAGCCACAAGGGGAGGAAACAGAGGTCAACGATGTGAATGCTTTTGCTTTGACTACATTTTTAATGCAGTACATTTACTTACAGCAAATATTTTTTTTTACATGTGGTACATTTATGTTTATATTCGTCCATTTCCCGCTTCATAATACATTTGCAAAGTAGATTAATAGTAGATTAATTAATTAATCCAGGTTTGCTATCTTTTCCCCCCTCCTGTAGGAGCCATAATAGACTTTAGTAATTTATGTTTCAGTGATTTATTAAAATGTCTTCAAATGGTCCTTTGAATTACTATTTAAGTCATAACTTTATAACTACGTCATAACCTATTTCGCTCAGTTGAGGTTCATCAGTCTGTGGATCGAGACAGTTTTTTGACCGTCGTGCCAAGTTGAGCACTAAATGATTCTTGTAACTTTGTTTTTGTTAAGTAAACTTTTTGAATTGGAGTTACTGCTTCTGAAGACTCATTACGCGTCAAACTCATCGCCCAAACACAGATTGTAACCGTAGTGGTAATTCGGATTACCGGACAGAGACAAGATTGCTGCTACGCCTCCCATTCGTTATGCATTTCTTTTGTGTGTGTGTATGGGGATGTATTTCATTTCCCGCATGCTCACATTTGTGTACACGTAAAAACATTGATCCATAGTGATCAAGAACTGAAGCCTGAATTCTCCGTTCTTTTTATTTAAGGAAGTGTAAACTATGATGCCGCTGACAATGCAGACAAATAATATATTTTTGGATTCATCTGTAGAAAATGAGTCTAAACACTCAGCTAAACACTCAACCTTTGGGTACTAATCCAACACCCGTGTGTGTGTCAAATGTGTGTGACATGTATGTTTTAAGGTTGTGATGTCACTCGATTAAGAATACAGGACGCGCACACATACACACACGCATAAACACACACGCTAGATGTTAGGCGCACCGGTGCGGTACAGATTTGGTTGCACTCTGGAGCCATGCTAGAATTTAATTAAAGAGATTGGCCACAATGTTACCGATACCTGATCCAGCTGTTTTATTAAGTATTGGCCAGATATACGATAATAGTATCGGTGCATCCCAACTTCTGGATGAATATTTCCCTGCGGTGTCTTAATAACACAATATTAACACAGTGCTGGTTATGTACTGTGGGCCTTTTAAGAAATCTGAATTATCAGTCAGAAGCCAGAACCAAACATTCACAAGCTTTTTTAAGAGAAAACGTTGCAATGGGACGCTATCGCCGCAGAAAAATTATTACAACGTGCATTCTTTATCTTTCTAATATTTCCAATTAAGACTCTAGGAATACACTGTTTAAATCAAACACCAAAGTATATATTCCGATTTTCTAATCAATCACGTCAGTTCAATGAGAAGGATCTGAGTGCTACTTCTAACGTAAGACTTATAGTCAAGACAAAGAGTGAATAGTGTTGGCATTCAAGTGACAACGGGGTGAAAGGTGCTCTTTTGTTTTGTTTCAAGCTTCTTTTTTTTTTGCAGTGACAGGAGACAGCTATGACGGTAGACATGTTTTCAAACCGGCAGACACCCAGTACTACATCAAATTAGCATGACAGGAAAATGAATCGGCGCTCACGGTAGAATAAAGTGAGATTACAGTCAAATCCAGTGACACACATCTCATTATTCCATCTTAGACCCGCACAATGCGACACGACGCACACCCTGGCCCTTCCACAAACATCCAACACGTGCAGACGCATTCTCCCTGAGGACGCCTGTCCTACCTTTCAGAGTACGATGTGTACGTTCACGTTTTCAGAGGAGAGAAGTCATTGCTGTGCTACTGTATGTTCTCACACGAGCCTCTTGTGTAACAAGCTGAAGCCAGAAGTGCTATTTTATTCAACTGAGTCATGAGGAGGAAAAACTGTCAGCAAGCAAAACAGGTAACGTACGCATCACCTAAACCAGCACACATACGCTATGATATAGTCAGCCGAGCGATATGCAAATAAATAAATGCACGCCCTCTTTGACATAACATTAAACATCCGTCATGCAGCCACAAACAAATGGAGAACAAACGCGTGGGCTTCGGTCTGTGCCGACAAAGCCGGAGTGGAACCGCGTGTCTGAACTTTTGCCCACTCCATCGTGGGAGTGGGCGAGGAGCTGGGGTGATGCAAGCTCAGGCAGAGGCAAATTCTCATTTCCCGGCTTCAAAAAGCCAGCAGCCCTGTAGTGTTTCATGTCCTGGCAGCCAAGGCTTTCCCTCTGCTCTGCTGGTGAATACAACCTGACCCAGAATCCACTGCGGGGGAGCAGCGAGCGCAGACTGCGGGGATCGCCTTCTGTTCGGTCTCTGCTTTCATGTGGAAGTGAGAGTGTCGTGGGCATTTGTCTGTGGCGGGAGCCGAGTGGGTGTAGGGTTTCAGTGTGATGCTGGCCACAAGTACGATTACAGCAGCGGCATGATTAGGCGTCCCAATTTGCTTTCCTCTACTCTGTTTTATTCTCTTTGTTGCTGTTAATTTCTTTTCTTCCTCGCAGCTGTTTAGGCTTGTTCATCCTCCTCACCTCGCTTCTCCTCGATATGAGAGCTCCATCCCGCTGACCCATTGTTCATCATTTAATACGGACTGGACCTCCATTCAGCACTAATTGAAGAACACAGCTATAATTAACAACCAGCCTTAATTGGCACGTCTTAATGATACTGCTTATCAAATCAGGGTATTTTTCACAGTACATGATGTTCTTTAGGTGATTAGTTCGTCATTCACCGTTTCACCACTGCTGGCACACGCACACACACACACACACACACACACACACACACACACACACACACACACACACACACACACCTGGGTAAATCCCTTGTAGTAGCAGGGATGAATGTGAAAAAAAGATTATGCACGAATAAGAACATGAATATGAACTTATGCATATGTATTAACTAGTATGGGAGGCTTTTTTGCCATTAAAAGAATAAAAATATTAATATTAAGTCAAAATATTGACATTTTATATGTTACTTAAATAAATTTATACGTTGACTTAAAAGTCAAATATTTAATATAATTTCTAAAATGTATTATTATTCACAAGTTTTGAGCAATACAAAGCAAGTTATTGCAGACTGATGAGAAAATGAATCTGAATTTTGATCACAATTCTTATTATTCTTATAGATTCTCATTCTTAGTTCTAATGTTAATGAAGTTCTATACAACTTTATTTTTAAAATACTGTGGAGTAAGTGCTGCTTGTAATCAGGAGGTCAAACAAGAAAAAATAAATCTAACATTTCCATTTTGGATTCAGTCAACTAACTGTGATGAATATTGTATTGTAATTGAATAGAGTATGAAGAGTATTTTAATGAGTATTTTCTAGCCTTGATAAGTTCTTTTAGTTTAGGCGTCAGTGAAATAATGTTTATACTTTCAATCATGGATATCAAGTATGAAAAAAAACATTCAATCATGGAACTAGAGTTCAAATTATAATGTTCATTTCATTATAGAGTTCAGAATCTTTCCTTATATTGTAAAACTGTGGAAACAACATAAAATTATCTTACGAGCTGTCCATATAAATGAATATTAAGCTATAATTTAGCATAAAGCCATTATAACCAGTAAAGGTATAACACCATTAACATGACTCATTTGACCAGTTAGCATCTAAGCTAATTTTAACAGTGATGTCAATGGAGAAATGCTAATCGCGATTAGCATCTATTGCTACAACACAGAGGTTAACAATACGCATACAGAGAATATATCGTGGCAGAACAGCAGATGATGCAGACTTTTCTATTCTTAAATCCAGATTTGGTACATTAAATTCATCACAATCAAATACAAAATTAAAGGTGTTTATTCAAATATGTGTGGTTATTATGTGTGGTTATTATTAATAAGCAATCTCTCTCTTAACTATTGCACGGCATAAAGTTTGTATTTGCTAATGTGTGACAGTAAAAGACGTGCAGGATGACACAAGTAATGAGTAAAGCAGGGCATATAAATGCTCTGGAAGCACACACTGCTGTTTCTAAATGAGTAAACATGGCTAAAAAGCTTGTGCTCTCGAGGCTGTGAGAGTGTTTGTCACATCTCAGAACTAATTACAAAAGTTTTGCCCCAACAAAGTTCAGATAAAAGACAAAGATGCAAAAGGGACTTGCCTTTCTCGTCTTCCCACAACTTAGGGCGCTTTACACACACACACACACACACACACACACACACACACAGCCTTCGTCATGCAGACTGGAGGACCTGCGGACTGAACCGCTGATTTTCCGTTACATCTTCGAAGCCACAGCTGCTCAAAATAAAAAAACAATTCAAAAGTTGTTTATTTTTGTGGTTGTATTTGTGGTGGTACTGCTGCCAAACAAGAGACCTCGTGACAGTCTCCAATAACCACCCAGGGAAAGATGAGGTGCTTCACCCATAGGCAATAAACAATAACCACATGGATATGTCGGTGCATAAAAACATGCAACATATTCACTTCCTTTCTCACCACAGTGGGACTGTGTGTGTCAAAGTGACAATGTGACTCATTGGGCCCTGGGTGGCCCTGTCGGGCCTCTTTTCCTGCTGCTGACTGAACGTCCCCGGCTCTGTAAACATAGACAAATGCGCCCTACAGGAGCACCTGCCGCCCTGCTGCTCCCACATGCCTAAAACTAATGAATTTTTAAAGACAGCATCAATCAAACTGCGGGCCAGATCAATAGGCCACAGAGTGAATTTCATCAGCGCTGCAAAAGCAAGGTCTCGCAACACACATCGCTTCCACCCGGGCGTCTTGTCAAGCAGCCTTTCACTTCAGCCGAGCTTCCCTTTGGCTTCGGTTAAAGCCAGAGCAGCAGACCAGCATAACCGAGGCAGGTCTCTAGTAATATAATCTGATTGAGGGTAATAGAGGGTGTATATAGTGGCGGTGTGTCCTCTGCGCAGCACTGACTGACCCTACATGGTTGATTTGGACACATGGTAGCCAGTCAATCAGAGCATCGCCGCAGTGGTCATGGACCATCATTGATTTTAATCATCCAAAACACAGAGGTCACTGTGGAAAGAAATCCTCATCAGAAACACAGCTGACTGGAATTGACCATCAGTGCATGATGAACGTCACGTCAGTGTTTTCATGAAAGTCACATGCGCACTCCCTCACACACACACACACACACACACACATAGAATATTAGAAGGAGTCACATGTTTTACATATTAATTCTCATTTTCATTGAATATGATGTGCAGACCAGGAAATCTTTTCATTCATTTTTTTTTATTTTTTTTATTTGGACAAAATTTTGCCTTTTACAAAAATTGCACAGTATGTGTATTGTGCAGAACTATAGTTTTGGTTGGAGACGGAACTGCTCTCAAAGCAGACACTAGATTTGTTCAAGAGGTAAAGCTCAAGGGACCAGAGGCCCAGGAACATTTCTTTTTTTTTTTTTATTAATTTTTTACTCCGGTCAAAACATGAATAAAAACATCTAAAAGTCAATGACTTATTTTAATCATTTATCAAATATGACATCCCAAAATGTCAGCAGGGTTTTTAACTGGTTTACCTGCATAAATATCAAACACAGGGTCATTTTTCTAAAGGGGAATGTGAAATGCCAGACTTGGCTGAACAAATAGTTCGTTGTCCAAATGATTTCACTGGAAGGTGGAGTGAAAAGTCAGCCGTCATAGAGACGTGGGAGCTTTCACATTGCTTTTGTCTATTAGTCTAACTTTAGGTTATTATTACTCTCCACTCAAGAAACATCTTGATCACCAGAACTCCAGTCTGGAGATCTTTTTTTAAAAAAAGAGGGTGTCAAATCTCTGTGTTGTGTTAATTCAGCCATCTGCGTGAGAAGTCCATCCTCTCCATCTTTCTGAATAAAAAGATTCGCAGCAGCAACGGATCCGGCAATTTACCTCCGATGAAGATAAAAGTGTCGGCTTTCTCGTATCTTCTCGCTCTCCCTTCGGCTTTTGGAAAGCAATAAATTGCTTAAAGATTACGCTCCAAGGAGGAAGCAATTTAACAGCTCCACGGTGCAGCGATAAGAAATCGAGAAGTGAGTAATCCCTGAAATCAAATTTGACTCAATTAAATGAAATTAGAAATGTTAGAAGGGAATATATCATCAGCAATGATTGGTGGATAGAGGATTACAGTCAGAAGACAGAGAACGGAGAGTTCCTTTGTCATCTGTCCGTTTCCAGGTAAACTACTCCATCCCCAAAAAAAAAAAGGCAGCGGAAACAAAACATACCAAGGACTCCTAACAATTTGCTATTGGGTCCAAACAGTGGAAGGATGTTGTATCTGTTTGTTAACATCATAAACTGACTTCTGCCTGCAAGCCAGCATACTACTCATGTGAACTCAGAAGGAACAAAGCACAGAGGTGGAACACACGGACGGCTCCAAACAGCCAGCGGCTCTGCTGATGGCGTGTGGCGCTGAACAAAAGTTCATTTTCAGGGTGACTTCACTCTATAATTTTTCTTTTTTTCGTTCACTAATTTTTCTGCTTTTAATAATACAAAAAAAATATGTAGGACATTCCAGAGCTGTGGTGTGGACTCCAGTGTGTGTGTGTGTGTGTGTGTGTGTGCGTGTGTGTGTGTGTGTGTGTGTGTGTGTGTGTGCATGTGTGTTCTAGTGCGAAATCTAAGAAACCGACTCTGACAAGTAAAAGTATCTGCAAGTGTAGATATGAAACTACTTACTGTGAGTCTGTCAACCAGTGGGAGAGCATCAGGTCGATCATAAAGGAACAACTTCTTTGCCACACATGATCAATTCAAAGCAAATAACTTCAAATTGTAAAAAAAAAAATGAAGTAACTGTGCAGAAAGATTCAGGGTGAATAAAAACATCACACACATGGACTGGGACTCCACATGCGTTTATATACTTGATTCAGATCTGCTCAAATGTTAGACGAGTATAATCCCACTGTCACTAAACTGTAATCGTTTAAGACATGACAAAACCTAATGTTAGTGTCGTGAGACTCAAATGATTGTCTTGCTAAATGAACTAAACACAGAATCCACAAATACTGGGAAACAAGTAGCTCTATCCCACAACATCCTTTAATCTGCTGGAAAAGCAAAAAAAAGAAAAATGTTTGCTGTTTTTTTGGTTTTACTGCCAAGACGAGGACTCCAGCAGCACCGAAGAAACGAGGACGAGCAAAATAAGGAAAGCAGCGTAATTTGGCTAAAAGCCTGCTGGATTCTTTGAATCTCAAGGACGTTTATTTGTCCTGTGCTCCTCTGCGCACACCCCGCCCAGCACCATTGTATCGTTCTCAGTAACAGAGCGCTTCCAGCCATTCTTGCTCAGCTGCTTATAAAATAGGAAGTCATGTAAGCCTTTGGAGCCACAGGGATTGGAGGTCCCTCGAGTAAAGCTGGGTACATTCAGAAAAACTCCAGTTTTGCTTTTGGATTGTTTTTTTTTTCTGAGCCCCTTTTCTGAAAGTCAAGAGACTTTTAAGTCGCTCTTCACAGAAAATTGGCTTTTTAAAACATTGAAAGGCCAGAGAGCAGAACAAGTTTTATGACACGGGGTCATTAAATGCAAACTTTCCCAGAAGCGGCACTTTGAATGTTCTGTATGCAAAGATAAAAGTGTATTCACTGGCTGATCTATTCAGACTCATCCATTTATGAAATACAGCATATACCAGTGATTCAGTCCTCCCCAGTCATCGCTTACGTCATGGGCTTCTCAAAGATATCACCATGCAAAGCTATTCTGCTTGCTGTGTTGTTTGAAAACTCAGCATGAACACACAATGTGAATCTATTCTCATTGTTTCAACTATACTGCATTTATTGTGAGAGACTTTCTCTCACAATGTCTTCACCTCTCCTCTGCACCAGGTAAAGCTTTACAATGTTTTGTCAAGGGAAGAATACAAAGACACGTTTATTGGATGGATTTCAGTCTGCGACCTTCTTCTTCGTTATTTGTTCCCACAATAAAGGTCTTGTTTGCTTCTGTTCCTGCTCCTGAAGGTTAGCATAGCTGCTGCAATAGCATCAGTTATATCAGAACTGCAGAGTATTTTTGTGTTCATTGTAATAGGAACAAAGAATAGTATATGTGGCTTTTGTTGAAAGAAAATATGTGTTTTATCTTCTCCCAACTCTCGATGGCAAGAGTTTGAGTGACAGATGGTTCATCCAATCGCCTGCCAAGTGTTTTTTTTCATAGTGTCTGCCCTTTTCCCAGCAGCTTCCAATGACAGCTTCTCACATGGTTCAAACCATCTGGTGAGTCATGTTGGAACTGCTGGGCCCTAAACTATCATTTCTGAATAATTGAACTGTATGAAGATAGACTTATTTTCTTGTAGTGACCAATTGCAACTGAAATGCCAGTTGGAGGACATTTTGGTACTCGGGTCAGCAAGGAGCTCAGAGATAATTAATACAAATGTAGGACGCTATGCTAAATATGGGGAATCTAATAAAAAAAACAGTTTGAGTCGCGATTACTTTTTCGATTCGAACAAGCAATTTTAATACACAACATTTCAGAAAACGGTTTGTTAAGAACTCCCACTTTTCTACAAGACATCTCACACTTCATTTATCCATTTCTATCAGCCATGTCTGATGCAAATCTGGATCCAGGTCACAGTGGCTGCCAACTTTCTCCCCAGTCACATTCTGCAGCTCTCACCACACATCTAAACTCACACTACACTGGAATCGCTTCTCATTGAATTATAAAGAAATTGGTTCACGATATTACAGCCATTTGTGGCAGCCATGCTGAGTTTTGTCTCTAGTAATGCATGCTCATTCAACCGTAATACAGCTGCATGAAATTGTTGTGTTACAAATCCCAAGTATACAAACTGTAAATGTAAAACACAAAGCAGACAGGTGATGATTCTGATGCACAAAACATAAATCAACAACGGAAACGAGCTACAACAGAACTACTCTCAGATCATTCAGGTCTGAGTTTAGGTCTAAAACAAACCAAACTCAGAATCAAACATAGATTTATTATACCCGTTTGTGTTTATTGGGGTTTGTACTGTTTTCTTATCTTTGCCTTGGACCACGTCTTTGAGAGTAATGTCTCTTTACCAACAGTTATGGGTTGTCTCTGTTCCTCTCCAGCCTTTCTGATACAGATGGTGTTGTCATGGTTTGCCTCCAGCTCCAGAGTGCTGATAAAACAGAGAAAACAAAACATCTTTTTTTTTTTTTCTTCTCAAATCTGGGAAGCATTACCACCCCCACAAAACACATAAGATGGGCATAGAGAATACAATAGAGGGCGCATTGGCTCCGGCAACAATTCTCTCTGCAGACTGGCCGGTAACATTTTCCAATATATTTTGGGATGAAAACAATTCTACATTTCTATTTTCAAGCAAACGTTCAGTCTTTGCTCTGTCGAAGTATAACCTAAACCCATGCAGGAAAATATGAGATTAAAATCTAATATATACAGCTGTTTATAGAGACATTTAATTTAATCACGTCCCTTGTTATCAAAATAATATGAAATAACACAGCAAGAAATTGCTAAAGTTTATTAATTTTCCGCCTAAACGACCACACCTGCCGGGCAGGCTGAGGGAAGTACATGTGTTGCCTGCAACTCTGTCAACCACTGGCATCGAACACAAAGACTGTCGTCAAGCACCGACAGTGAAGAATGTGTTGCACTGTTTCTGATTAAGAGACAGCAAGAAATAGATAAATCATCAGAGTACTGCTCCAGATCTGCAGCTTCTCGAAGGCCACCCTCAGCCATCTGTTAAAGAAAGCACCCCCCGTCCCTCCTTCACACACACACACACACACACACACACACACACACACACACACACACACACACACACACTTGTCTGTGTTAACTCCTCTGCTGCATGCAGAGCTGCTCAACAAGGCCACAGATGCCATGGAAGGCCACTGGGACTGTAAACAAACCCACTTCCTCCCTCCACATTAATCAGTCATAACAGGGGGACAGATCCAAGTTTCAATAACTAAGAACAAATATTTTTCATTTCTGTTTAGTGTTCGAGAGCAAATTACATCGATATGAACTAACTCATTCTGTCACGAATCTGTCCGTGACGCGAGGAGCACGTCTGGAATAATGGGGAATGAAATAAAGAAGAGTTGTTGGGAAACCGTGCACCGTTTCCTACCTCCTGCCGGCTGCAGCTCTCAGCAGCTGGCACACCAGTTCAATCGTCTCTGGAGGAGACGACAGGTGGACATTTCGGTTACGATACAATCCGTTGGCTTCAAATATAGCCAGTGGGTAAACATGTCGACATGCTAATGGCTGCTTCTGTAAACATGCAGTGAAACAACATTCAAGAGGTAACTTCAGAAAACTCCACTTGTGTCCACAACCAGAGGACAACTGGGCTCTTCCTCATTTACAAGTGAATGTTGATTGGAACAACTGTAACTTACATACTATTGTAACTATGTGGCAAGAATATGTGGTGATTTAGTTTTTTATTATTGTGCATATTGCAGCCGCAAACAATTTGATCAATCTGCCAATTCATTTCTCTATTTGAACATAATTGTGTCTACTATATTAGAGTGAGAGCTTTGGTGGTTAACATATATGGTTTGGCTGATTCACCTTTTCATTTCCCAGCAGTCTTAGCTGTTTATTCATGCTAATTATCAAATCCTTGCAGTTGCCGGTTCAAACAGTTGCTGCTGCCAAAAGTGTCAAAGTGTCAAACGCATCACATCCTGTGTGTCAGACGACGTCTCCGTGGAAAAAACACTGTGAACCAAAAAGCTGACCTGGGTCTTGGCTGATTCGGGTTTCTATTTTCTACAGCCTGGGTAATGAATGAAAAACTAAACAACTCTGACCAGGAATAAACTGTGTACTAAATATCGTAGAGACATTCCTCACAGCTCCTTTTCTCCTGACAGCCACCTCAGCAGCATCAAGGACAGTTAATAGTTCAATTACAGCTCGGCAGGTTCACTCTCAGGAGGAATCGACTGTTAGCAGCTGATTAGCTCTGCTGCTGCTCAATACACCAACGGGATAACACTCAGCTGCTGGTTAACTGCCACAGCGACATTTTATGAACAATAAGAACTACACGGGTGAGCGGAGTCCATTAGTGGAGACTGAGCAAAGTTTTGATAGAGATGTTGGAGAACAGTGACATGAGAATTAAGATAACTAACTGTCCTCCGATAAGGTGGATGAAACGGTGGATGTCTGTGTGAGCAGCAAAAACAGAAATAATTCATCATGCTGGTGATGGTGTTTCAGTGAAACTTTGAGAATCTATACTTCTGTCCTCAGCCCAAGCTCACGTTGTTAAATCCCTTTTTTACTCTGGGATCTATTCTAAAACTTCAAAGACATGTGCCAGAATCCTGCACAGACGCACCTAATGATGCATCGCAGTGATTGGCAGGACCGCTCAAACATTAACCAGCTTTTGCAGGCTCCGCGCCGAGGCACCCGGCTTTATGCTGGATTCAGTCGGGGAATAATTGTCTCTGCAGGTGGCGTGGATCTGCTGCAGCAAAGAGGAGCACGCAGGGGAAAGTGAATGTAGGGCATCAATGTATGAGAAAAGGCACCAAACTGTGCATGCGAGTGCCATACCTGTTTAAAGTTGTATTGTGTGAATTCCTCCTGCATGTTTGTCATGTGAAGCAGCACCTCATCCCTCTGTGGACTGATGGCGCAGTGCTCTTTGAAGTTGAAGGAACATCAGATCAACAAGGCTCTGATTTATATTGAAACATCACTCGCACGCCAACAAGATTACATTCACTTCTTTTCACAGCCATCCCTTTCTAGTTTGGATTTCTTTGATGAATGTAGTTGTCAAAACAATCTGTTTAGTTCTGTATAGATTTTGGTTATAACAGCATCGGCTGATGCAATTTGCTCTGTTGACATGGAATAGTAGATGTAAACATTTGAATATAAGGACCAGTGTGTGGACTTGAGTGGCTTGTATAGCGGTGAGGTTGCAGATTGCAACTACCTGAATGCGTCCGCTCATCACTCCCTCTCCAAGTGTGTCGGAGAACTATGGTGGACTTCAGGTGACATATAAGCCAGTGTTTGGTTGGTCACAATTTGTATAATATAATTTATTTCTGCCAAGAGATTCCCATAAATCCACCGGTTCGTTTACAGCATCAGTAATGATATTTTAATAATCAGGGGTCGAAGGTAACCAAGTACATTTACTCAAGGACTGCTCTTAAGTATAAATTTGAGGTACTTGTATAGTACTTGCGTAATTTCTTAATAATGGTACTTCTGGTCTACGTTTCAAATATTGACATATACGACAATATACGACAAATATTGTACTTTCTACTTATTTACCTTTAGTTGTTGGTTAATTTGCAGATTCAGACTATTATTACAAAATATAAATCAACTAATAAATGATGATGCCTTAGTGAAGATTAAGCTAAATGCCAGTAAATACATGTTTCTAAATTAGCCTCATCTATACCAGTTACAAAATTATGATTGATGATGATTTTTACTCTATGGTTTTCCACCACTGCCAATAATATGATATATGTAATAATGTATATTTCTGAATGGGACCATTTTGTGCAAGAAGCCATTTGACTTTAATACTTGCAAGTACATTTAGCCGTGTTGTAACATTCAAATGCAGGACCACTAATAGTAGGAGTATCACAGTTACCTACACAAATGTCTCATTATGCATTACTTTGTCAATTCTGCAGTAGAATGTGCCAGAAACTCCACGTGGAACAACAGAAACATTCAAAATCGTCACGTCTTCGCCTCCAACCACACGTTGAGAAGCAAACAATATGGCGGTTAGCGTACGCCATCTGGCGTTAGCTGGACCTTCGTGTGTTCGTGTCGGTTCATATATTCGCACAACAGCTTTAGCAGGAAAGAACATGGACGCGAGAGCGCGCTTTCCGCACGCGGATCCAACGAGAGGCAATCCCGAGAGGCGCGTGCACCCGCCACCACGCGCAGCTACAGCGAGAGGGGGGCGCGCGCGCGCGCCGGAAGGTTTCTACGAAAAAAAGAAGGAAAGTTTGATCATCAGTCACCCACCGACAGCCTCAGCGCCGCCGTGCGCGTTCACGCCCCAGACTTGGAGATGTCGGCGCCGTCTCCGTGCGTCTGCTGGCTGAGAGAAAACGTATTTTGTCCTCTAAAAGAAAGTCAACGTTAAGGAAAAAATGTTTCGGTAAGTACTCAATTGTCTTTGCGCTTTGTTTAATTGAAAAGTGTTAACTTTCAACATGTTTAGCAGACTTTTAGTACAACTGAACATATTTAATGACTGTGATGCAACAGTGCCGATACTGTAGGTGTTTGTGAAATAAAGCGAACAATTGATTCTGTGTTTGCGTTACTGCGCGCGCGCATGTTTGTGTCCATTCTGGTACAACTGAGGGGGAATAATGAACATGGTGAGGTATAAAATTAAGTTTTTATTCATCATCTCTTTTGTCATCTCTTCAGGCAGAACAGGGACTTTCTAATATTCAGCAGATCATAAGGGGTTTTATGTCAAATTTAACTGTTGCAATGCACAGTAACTCCAGCTTTCAATGTGGTGGAGCATATCTTAATAACTCATATGTTTCGTGCGTAAGATATTACTGTGAAAAGTTATTAAAGCTGCCAGTCACATAAATGTAGTGGCGTAATAAGTACAATATTTCCCCTATATATTGTGGAAACATAACTATTAAGTAGCAGAAAATGGACATACTCTGAAAAGCAGTAAGTAAATGTTCTTAGTTACTTTACACAAGTTAAAGAGCTCCACTATGTGCTTAATCAGCATTAAGGCTTAAGACTTTAGGGCCAATGTTCCTCTCGGGGAAAAAAAAGTCCTTTTCTGTGTACTAACATATCTCCAGTTGCTTCATTTGCCTTTGTAAGTGTTGTATATTAGCAGAGATTTCTAGAAAAGAAAAGGGAGTCAGAAAGGCTTTGGGGCAGCAGA
This sequence comes from Clinocottus analis, assembly GCF_023055335.1. Classification (NCBI taxonomy): domain Eukaryota; kingdom Metazoa; phylum Chordata; class Actinopteri; order Perciformes; family Cottidae; genus Clinocottus; species Clinocottus analis. The sequence goes on along the minus strand of NW_027175887.1, from coordinate 6,621,841 downwards.
GAGACAGTAGAACGCTGTGTGATACGGCGAGTGTAACACAAATTAATCAGATTAAAGAATTACAGCATTCCATAGCAGAATCTCACGTAATCATCCGGGCAAAAAAAGTGGAGATTTGTAAGGTTGGAAGTTCAGCTGCCCTTTGGTCATGTAACAGCACACACAACCACGTCTCTCTGCTTTGTAAATGGCATGCCTAAACACAAAGGAATTATATTCTACTTTACCTCGAGAGCTGTCTGCTTAGCCAATGACAGCTTTCCTCCAGAGCCTTTACTCACATCCCATGAATATGACCAGGTGGGGCAGGACGGGTTAATGATTGACAGGACCGGGCAGAGCGCAGGTACACTTTACACTCTCTCAGAGAGGCTGAATGTGGGAACATGTCACCGAAATTAAACTGCAGATAATCCAAAAGTACTTCAGCCGGGACTGAAAACATCAGATGGTAAGAGGTCAAAGTTCTTCAAGGTTTTGTTCTGGAATTTATTTCTGTGTTTGAGAGTTTAAATGTGTGTTTTTCTGACAACTCAACGTGAGAAAGAACAGGAAATCATCACAAATTTAAGGTTTTTGATTATGTGGCTGGTTGTTACAATCCAATAGAATCAGTAGAGTGTTTGTTGTGAATCTGATTTGGCAACAAAAAGGTATCCGTAAAGCAACCATACTGTTCACATTATGCTGCATGAAGTGCAAACAAAGAACAGGTGCACTTCAGCTTTTTGTGTATGGCTGCTCCGATAAAGATCAGTTGTATGTGAGTCGAAGGTGTGCCACATTTCAAACAGTGAAAACACTGCTGATTGTAATGTATTCTCCCCTCCATTGGTTCGGAGGTGCATTCAACAAAAGTGGAAATCAGGGAAATGCCTCGCAGAAATATCCTCAAGTACCGTAATAATGTCACTCATCTCTGGTTTGATGTCGGGCAATCAGACTGAAACCACCAATTACTGTCCTCGACAGATGAGCCGCCGTCCATAATCGAGCTCGGACAATCAGCCGACCCTGATTTGGACTTTCTTCCTCTTGAACGAGTCGCTGGCTGCAGCCGCTGCGGGAGCCGGAGTCGCCATGGAGACGGTGGTGATCGTGGCCATCGGGGTGTTGGCCACCATTTTCCTGGCCTCCTTCTTTGCCCTGGTGGTGGTGTGCAGACATCGCTACTGCCATCCTCACGACCTGCTCCACCCCTTCGACTCCAAGTCAGTGAATCAGTACGAAGCCTCTAAGTCTGCATCAGAGTTTAACTTTTATCACAGTTTAAGCTCCTAAAATGTATTACAAATATTACAATATTGGTTGTTCTCTGCGCAGCTGTTTTAAACTGTATGATAAGGGTTTGTGTGACAATAGTTTAGCATTATTTTAAAAAGAAGAGAAATGTCAGGAAACAAGGGAATTCAATGCAACAAAGGTCTTGAACCAGCGGCTTTACAGTTCATGGTTGGCGTTCGGACCTTAAAGCCACGGGGACGCTTCATGTATACGTATTCCTTAACCTCAGTTGGACTTCATTTACCTCAACAATTAATTCTTTTTTTTCAACGTCTTTCCACCCTATGGATGCCCTTGACAGTGTTATTAGTTACCATATGTTCAACCAAAGCTTATAGCTTTGTTTTCTTGTCATTCTTTTAATTGTTCCTTATAAAAAGGTCACAAATCATCCTAGAACTTGATTTCCACATTCTACCAGGAAAGACATTTTGCATGTTCAGACCCTAATTCATTCCTCCACATCCCGCCAAATGTGGATAAGTACCTCGCGGCCTCGACTGGGCCCCCTTTAGACAACAGGGGCAACAACTGAAGCTATCGCCACTAAAACCTGCTTTACTGGTGCAATCAATCAACTCACCGCAGCCAATCTAAATATAATGGAACTGTGACTTTCTGGTTGGTAACCCAGCCTCGCTTCCTCTGCTTTCGCTGTTCTGTTTTACAGACCCACGGTGGATCTGATTGGAGCCATGGAGACCCAGAGCGAGCAGTCGGAGCTGGAGCTGGACGATGTGGTCATCACCAACCCTCACATTGAGGCCATCCTGGAGAACGAGGACTGGATCGAGGACGCCTCGTACGTCTTACTGGAGCCGTTAGAGCGTGACATTGGTTTAACATTTCAGACGTTTGAGTGACCTCTCAATGCCACCACTAACTCAGTAAATAACTAAATACATGTTCTCGGGTACTATTGAGTACAATTTTGAGACACTTGTACTTTACAAGTAAGTTTCATTTTCTTAATTGCACAACATTTATTTAATAACTAAACTTAATTTGAGACTTTAGATTAACAGTACAACATATAATCAACAAATACAATTTGGTCTATTATTAGAGGTTAAGAGAAGCCCATTTATCTTTCGAGGAAGCAGAAGCTTTGAGATAAAGTCCCGCCTTTAACATGTAACATTGAAGCAATGTACACACGAATGCATCAATTAATGATACGTGGAGAATTTAGATAATTTATTCTGAAATTGATCATTCTGCATAACAAGTATTTATACTTTTGGTACTTTAAGTATATTTCCATGCTTACTTTTCCCTCAACATTTTGATTGCAGGACTTGTACACGTGAGTGTTGCTGCTTTGATATCCAGCTCCTTCTTCCAACTAATTCTGTCATTTCTTTTCTCCACAGTGGATTGGTCTCTCACTGCATCTCAATCCTTAAGGTAATGTCATTTCTTACTAGTGCCTTTTGTCCATTTTCAGTGCATATTCTTATCCACTGATAACTCTCTAACACATCATTTCCATGGACAGATCTGCCACACTTTGACTGAAAAGCTGGTTGCCATGACAATGGGTTCAGGGGCAAAGGTCAAAGCACCAGCCAGTCTCAGCGACATCATCAGTGTGGCCAAACGCATCAGCCCTCGGTAGAGTATTAGATCTACACACAACTCTCACTGACACGTTACTGACTCAGTCTGACCTCACTGCCCCGTCTCCTCGCAGGGTGGACGACGTGGTCCGGTCCATGTACCCGCCTCTGGATCCCATCCTCCTGGATGCCAGGTAATCACATTTGTTGTCCCATCATTTAAGTTAAAGGAGCTTTTTTTTGTCTGACTGATAGTATAATCCACAGAGCGTTGACTCTTATGGATCTGTAAGAGCAGAGGAGGAGCAACCACACGACTTGATTTATCTATAATGTATTAACCGTTGACATATTCAGAGATAGTGACAGTGATACAAATGTAAAGTGTCACAAGCAGCTCAACATTTGAATATAAGCTTTATGCAATCCTTTATGTGCGGTCTTATTTCCGTCAGCTCCATCAGACCCCTTCTAAGTCTTTTTTTTTGCTTCATTTTTAAAGCTTTTTGGCAATAAGTGCTTTAAATTGAAGCTTTCCTTCTCTTCAGGGCCACCGCTCTCCTCCTCTCAGTCAGCCACCTGGTGCTGGTCACCCGCAACGCCTGTCACATGTCTGGCAGTATGGACTGGATCGACCAGTCGCTCAACGCGGCCGAAGATCACATGGTGGTTTTGCGCGAGGCAGCGCTGGCCTCCGAGCCGTATCGAAGCCTACTTGTAGCTGACGTTCAGAGAGAACAGGCCATCTAGACATAAAATACATAAGTCTATGTACTTCTGTACTCAGTTGACACTTAACAGGTACTTATATTGCCAGACAGTGTTGAAAAGGCACACTTACCAAACTTATCAAGTCCACATTACCAGGGACATCTGACCGCCGTGCTGATGGGTGCAGGGACTTGACATTTTCACTTCTTCCACAAAAAAGAAACTTGAAAATTGTTTCTTTTTTTAATCATATTTTTACCAAAAAGTGCTTGAAATCAATCTGCATTCATGACAGCAACATGGTAAGTAGATGTCACACCTTCAGATACAGGTGAGGTTATGTGTGTTACCCTACAGCAGATCTTTTCTTTTATAGACTTGGTCTGCTTAAACTGCAGAAAAATAAAATTCTCGGGTGCGCCATCACCCAGCGGTGGGCCTAAATCCAATCTCACCAGCACTGCAGTCACATGGAGGCTTAGTCAGCTAATCCATTCTGAGGAAAATAACATCCAGTTAGCCAGTGAACCCAAAGGGTTCCAGCTTAGTGGACCAATGGAAGACTAACTGGACTCATTTACAATTTGTCGGGTCGGCCTGATTGTGGATGTGGTAAAACGTCCCTCGGATACTCTTACGCTATTAGAAACAGCGGTCTGTGAGCTGTAACCACATAACGGCAGTTTGTTTTAGCCACATCAGCAGCAGAGTAAGAGTTTTTTTTCCCCAGTTCAGTAATTCCCTTTAGGCCAATAGCTGCATTGTATTATGATTAATTGAGGCCGTTATCGATGGAGAAGAACCACTTTGGGCCACACCGAAGTATGTCATCAGCTTCTCGATGGATTAGCACACACATTCGGACAGACATTCATGGTTCCCAGAGGATGAATCTTATCAACTTTGGTGATCCCCGGCCCTTTCCTCAAGCACCTTAAGCAGTTCCACCATTGTGAAGACTACTTTTGCCTTAAAAATCAGCACGGGTATTAATTTACTCCACAGCATGGATCACACTTACTTTTTCAAAATGGAGCCAGTAATTAAAAAATTTTTTTTTTTAATCAAATAACTGAAAAAGGAATGAAAATGCCATCAACCGGTCCATTGTGTTTGTGTGTTAGCATGCCGACACACTAAACTAATATAGTTAACATGGACATCAGCATTTTAGCGTTGACAACATGCACATGCTGATGTTAGCATTTAGCTCTCGTACAGCCTCACAGGGCTAGTGAAGGTTGGAGAAGTCTTGTTTTCCCCGGTGTGGTTCTAGGAGTCAGCACTAGACAGTCAAGAAACAGTTTTTTTTTTTAATTCTGCCAACAAACTTTTTTTTTTTTTTTAATTCTGCCAACAAACTTTTTTTTTTTTACTAAAACTTCAAAATCAACATTAGCTTTTGTTTCTATCTACATTTGTCCAGGAATAAAAATATTACTCGAATATAAGTACCAATAAAAACATAATAATCAGCAGAAATACTGAGCTTTCACTCACTACAGAGACATACAGTATGTTGTTACGTATTGCCGTGTTATGTGAGGTTGTTTGGAACACAGTGTTGATTGAGCAGGAGCAGAATTAGCGTGTTGTTTTGGGCCAGAGGGACGTTATTGGAGCATGTCTACCTGCTCTTTCATGCATAGCTAACCGTGAATCCCCAAGGAGTCCTAATAAGGCATTAGCCTGCGCACAGCCACAATGAACACATGGGCTTATGCTGCAATATGCATGGCACAAACCTTTGCTCACACAAGGCAGCCAGACAATGAACACATCCGTGTGACACGAGACTCTAAAACACACATAATAGACTACGGAGTCAAACACACTCGATGACAATCAGGACAAAAACGCAGTGGTGTTAAAAATCTGTTCACTTAAAAATCAGCTTTGAGCATGTTTTGATGCAAGAGGTATCGATCGAGGAGGAAGCCTGTAGCAAAGTGGGTAGCCTTTTATTTTTTTTCTTGTTTACATGTTTGTTTTTTTTAGCATTGAACCTTTTTTATGCACTTTTTTGTCATTCCTTTCCCACAGTTTGTTACTGATGTCCTTCCTTCACTCCTACACACCTTTTCTTTTTATCTTTCATTGATTTGTACAGATAAAACTCAATAGGAAAATGTTTTGGTTCTGTTGGGTTTTTTTTGTTCTGAACAACAGCTACAGAGAAATCCTTGATATCCTGATAAAGAGTCCACACACTCATACTAGTTTGACATCAATAAAATGAATTTCTTTCCTCTTTTTATTACTTTGTAAGCAGTCCTTTGTGCAGCAGCATGGTGCTGATGCCCCCCTGGCATCTTCCCTTCTCAGAGGAAGTCCCTGCTGCCGGAGCGCCAGTCAGCCTCCATTTGTTTTCGCTGTCTAGCAAAGCAGCCCTTTGCTTTTCTTCAGATCAATTTGCTTCCAGTCTGGTAGGGAAGCATATTCATCTCTCTTCATTTCCAAAATAATCTGAAACATAATTGCCGTGATTTATTTACAGAGAAAACAATGTGGAAAATCAATTCATATATAATCAAATATAAACGTTAAAGTTTAGACTTCCTCTCAAGATTTATCATCAGATTATAAACATTAGTGCATTTATTTTTCATTTGCAAAATACAGCAAACACTGCGGCCTGCTGGTTGAAAGGCCTCACTTGCATACTACGCTGTCAGCTTACCTGAAAGTCTTGATCAGACAGGTAGACTTCCAGGCGCCGGGGGTCCACTCCTTCAGGTAACGGGCTCCGCAGCAGCTCCTCCAGAGGGTACTGGGTCTTCATGAGCTGGGCCAGGGCGTCCTGCACCAAGGTCAGCTTCACCTGCCCCGCATCGCCCTGACGCAAACAAACACACCCAGGGAAAGAGAGAGCGTCAGCTATGACTGCCAATATCAGGCTGTATTAATGTCTCGACTACAAAATGAGAAACAGCAGGTGTATAGATATAACTGCGTGGTCTTCGTACCCGTGTGTGGGGTCCGAGGCTCCTCTCCCAGCGGGGGAACACGTTAGTGAAGGTGAGAGGTTCTAAACCCTCCAATATGAGGTAGGCCTGTGGTGGGCGTCTTGGGTTCATCTCTGGGATACAGAAGGAAAAAAAAACCACCTTAAAGCATGTGATAAACACATCAGCAGACCAGTGACCCTTTCATTTCCATGGCGTTTCTTGTCAAGCGTCTTCCTCCTACCTTTGCAGTACTGCAGTGACGTCTGCATGGCACACCTCCTCTCGTCATACCAGCTGCTCCAGGCCGAAGCAGAGCTCTCCGTCTGCTCGGGCGGACCCCTCAGCCACAGGTAGACCTCCAGACGGTTGTCGAGCAGGAACAAGGCTGGCGGACAAACAACAAACCTTGGTCACATAAATGGATAATAAAGTGGGCAAAGATTAGATTGATATCAAATGTCTAATAAGTACCATTAAAAAAAAAGCATTATAATGTTTGTTTTTATGTAGTGTGTTTTTGTGTAGTGTGCTCTCACCCGGCTGCGGTACAGAGTACAGACTCTCCTGGACAAAGGGTGCTGCCATCAAGAGTCCCGGCAGCCGCGATGGACTCTGCAGCTCTTCGGCCCGGAAACTCCCAGAGGAGGCACTCATGTGGAATAGACGAGGCGTGAAGTTATACTTTCCTGGATCTGACGGAAGATATTTTTTCAACTGTAAATTTTAAAGTTCACAGCGCCGAAAGAAATGTCCGGGGTTGAAATAAGCGGTTTTACTACCCTGGAGCATGCAGTCGTAGGCCTTCCTGTCCATTTGCCCCAGGGCTGCCCAGAAGTCTGCAGGCTCTGAACCTTCCTCCACTACCTGCACCGCCACAGGGCTGCTTTTACTCAGACCCAACTCAGATGGACACCTAATGCATGACACATACAATTCACAAGCTGGGGAATTATTTCAACTTTCATTGTTTAAAAAAACAGCACCGTTTGAAAGCCCACTCTGTGAATGTGACTCACATTTGAGTGAGACGCTCCACTGCCCTCTTGCTGACCTCTCTGGAGCTGCTATTAGCTTTACAGCCAGTCCAGAGGTACAGCACTCCCTGCTGGCTATTGAGCAGGACAACAGAGCCCCTGGACCTCAGACCTGCACAGCAGCAGTCCGCCTCCAACAGGGAGCCTTCCTCCGGGAGCTCACCTCGCACACAGAACAGATGCCACTCTGCTACAACAAACAGATAGGGTGGATTTTTAGTCCAATGCCAAAACAAGGAGAATGGATACGGGAAGACAGAAATATGCCCTTACTGTACAGTACCTGCATTAGTGCAGGCCTGCTCTCGCTTTCCCTTGTGAATGACCAGGCCTCCCTGGAAAAGCTGCAGAAAACAGGGAGGTTCCTCTCCCTGAAGTACCACCACCTTCAGAAACATAACCAACAGACGGGCTGTCAACAAAAACAGGCCCGCTGGAACTGAAGATGTCAGCCTATAGTTCTGACATCTACAACTCAATACTGAAATAAGCCTTAAAATATAAAAAAGGTATGAATAAATGCTCTATATTTGCAGTAAAAAATGTCAGCGTAAGATGATAACAGGTGAAGAGGTTAAGGACAGTGTACGGGGAGGAAACACTTCATATGATACTGAATAAATAAAACATTTCTCTGCATCATTCACATCTGCTTAAACTGTAACATAGGCTGAGCACATAAAGTATGTAGTTTGCTTCCTACCCCTTATCCTGCATTGACTACGGTCATCAGTGAGTACATTATGTTTCCATCAAAAGTGTAGTTAAACAAAAGTATTATCCCTCACCAAAACGGTGCCTGAAGACTTTACCTGTGACTCTTCATGGTTGTTCGTCCCAATAGACAGGAAAGCAGCGGTGTCCCGCCCACTGACACTGGAGTGACAGCCCCGCCACAGGAAGAAGGCAGTGTTTTCTTTTTGTCCGGGACTTTTGGTACATTCATCAGGGCCGTGTGTCTTATCTACAGCAGAGAAAATCCATTTATGTCTACATTTCAAATCAAATGACACTGACTGAAACAACAGAATGAGCTACAGTGAGGAGAGTGACGGTAAGCTATCGCGTGATGATGAGGTCACTGACCAACAGCGGTCATGCTGTACTTCCAGCGGATGACGTAGGAGTCTCCGTCGTGAAGCTGTCCGGTGCTCTCTACAGGGATTTCACTGTCATCGAACTCCTGGACGTGCCAAGTGTCCACAGCAACCGTCTTCAGCTCCATCTGGCATCCTTCCTCCAGCGTGATGACCCCGTGGCCCCTCTGGACGTCCACCCCAGCCAACACGTTACGGACCGAGCCGTCCCCTCCCAGAGACTGACCCGACACCAGAGCCTTGGCGTCACAGGCGCTCAGGACGTTTGGAGCTGGAGACACAAGCTGGGGAGACGGAACGGGAACGGGCTGTGCAGAATTAGAAGTTAAAAGCCAAGAGGGAACCTTTAAAATCATGGTCATCTTCCTGGTATCAGTCAACAATTGACTTATGAACATTAAACTGTAGGATGAACCTGTGTCTCCTTGCTGACTGCAGCAGCTTCCTCCGTGCCTCCTTTCGCGTCTGTCCAGTCCAGAAACTTCTCTCTGAACAGAGCGGTCTCGTTGTGCTCCGAGACACAACCGAACAACGCCCAGCTGGGACGCCCCTCTCCTTTCCTGAGGACAGATTTAAAGACTTAGGAACCTATTTTCAAGGAGTATAATGACAGTAAATACACATTACAGGCTTAAACCTTAATAGACAGTGGAAATCATTACTAACAGTTTAGTTTTAGACAGCCATCAGATGTACCTGCCTCTCGAGGTGCATACTAAGGCTTTGGAGCTTATACAGAATAAATGTCTGTATATACTAAGTGGCCAAAATTACATGGACAAGCCTGACCTGAACCCCTTCCAACAGCTTTGGGGTGAGCTTAGAGCCAGGCCTCATCACCCAGCATCAGTGTTGGACCTCACTAATGCTCCAATGGAACTGAAAGGGAGCAAATCCCTGCAGCCCGTTACTGCAATCTTCACAGAAGCGTGAAGGCTGTTAAACCGGCAGATTAATGCAGATGGTTGTGTAATGACGTGTTCAACAGGTTCCTGTCCACTTGCTTTAATTTCTAAACAACTGTCTTTTGCCAGCTGCAGCATGTCAGTGTGTAGTGTGGACGGCATGCCGTGTGGACACAATGCTGGAGTTTCTCCGTGTGTGGCAGCTGCATGCACAGTCAACATAAAGCTGTTTGCTCACTGCGAGCACAACTACAGCCACGTCTCGTCATGTGTGCACCGCAGTGTTCAAGACGCTTCGCGAGTAGCTACCGCTGTCTTCAACCGCTTCTGTAATGCACTCAGATATTGATATGCTGTGTATTTTTAAACGGACTAAAAGCTTCACCGCATGCAGTGTGAACTTACTGCTGTGTGTTCGGGTTGCACTGCGTGGGATCCAGTGGATTGACTCGACAGTTGCTGTAGTCGTAAGCGCCGACCCACACTTGGTGAGTCAGCTGAAGCGCAATGTTCCTCCTGCTGAGGGAGACATCCTGTCCAAGCCACAGGTACACCTCACTGCCGAAATCAAACACCAGGGCCTGCACACAAACACGGAGGCACAGGAGGCGCATAGAGAGGAAACCGAGACATGAGCAGTTCAAACTGACATGAAACAAATTGGAATTGGGTCAAACAGGAGGATCCAGAGGAGACCTCCGACCTCAGTGGAGCCCAGCAGGGAGGTACGAGGGACAGCCGCCCAGGCCTGCTCGTGAGGCACTAGTCTGTTCTCCACCAGCCGGTACACACAGTTGGACTCCACCACACCGCACTCGTAGAGCTCATCCTCCTCTTCTTCACTGGCTCCTGCGGAGAAAGCAAACAAATCTTCCAGCTTATTTTTGTCACTTTGGTCGAATTTGATCACAACTGACTAGTTACATTACACAAAGCGTTAAAAAAAATGTAAATAATTACTTTACAACAGGGATTACAATATATGGACATCTGGAAGTTCACTTTATAATCTCATTAACTTCCAGTTCCCCCACCTCATCCAATGGATATTAGTTTGTCCAGAGCAACACAACAAGTTCATAGATTCTTGATATAGTGATTCATTTATAATCTTCCATTTACACCTTAGTGATACAGTAACACTAACACAATCTACTCCAGACATTATGACCACTAACCCCTGTATTGTCTCCTCCCTCCGAGGAGCCTCCAGAAGTCTGCAGCCAGGCTGCCGTCACAGTTCAGCCCCTCCTCCAGGTGGACCACCTGCGAGGCCCGACAGCCCAGATCCTGATGACTCTGGATGGACGATGCCAGCTCAGAGGCCTGAAACACAATAGTGATCACATTCTAACACCACAGCTGAACAGGCATCTGGACTTCAGTACTAAACCAGGTTCCTCACCTGGAGCCCATCTAATGCTGTGAGGAACAGTATTTTAGTATTATTATAGTATATATGTTGGGTTTTTTAAGTGCCCTCCGAATACTGAAACTGAGTCACAAGTTTGAATATGTTTGAAAGCAGAAACTGTTGTGATTGTATTGCACCATGTTTGTTAACAGCGTTCATACACAAACACTTTCAGTGGCCCAGCGGCTGAAATTCTTAATAAAGTCACAGAATTTAACACCTGGAATCTTTAATTGTGAATTTACGAACCCAACAATTGAATGTCACTTGTTCTGCCATATTGTATAACCTTTCATTTGAAACTTCTTTCAATCAATAACTTATAATAACTTGGAGCATAAAGCAGAAATCATTACAAAGCATCAATACTGCCGGCGTGGCCTCCAGAAACGGTACAAGCTCTGAACAATGTGTTCCAGTCACAAAATGTTCCTGACGAGTAACACAGATGTTCTTCTCTAGCACATGAAGTGATATTTTATTGCGTTTGATAATAAAGGTTTTAAAGTGAAGCATTTCTACACATTTTCACCAAATCCACATTGCATGGCCCACAATGCTTTACACCTATTACACCGTGGCATCCTGTGAATGTATACTGACAACATACGGTGTTGCTCCCCACCATAGACAATGATAACAGTCCTCTCTGGTACCTTGGCTTTCTCTTGTTCATTGGCAAACTCTGCGCTCCACAGGATGCAATGCTCCGGAGTGACCAGCAGGAAGCAGTCTCCACTGTTCAGCGACTGCACCGACGGCTCCACCAGACGCACCTGGACATGCCGCCTACCTGTCACCACAAGCACTAGTTGTTGTAAAAAAAAAACCTCAACACAAAGACGGCATTTATGAGGACACTCGTGCACACAGATGAAACCAAAGTGCTCTGACCTTTGATGTGAATGAGCATCAGGCTGCTGAAGGGAGGAAAGGACTTGGTGGAGTCTTCCGATGTGGAAACATGCGACTCTGCCACCGAGGAGTTCTTGGACTCTGTTGGGAGGGGAAATTGAAGATTAAGCAAAAGATGAATGAGGAAGATCAAAATGAGAAACGAGAAAATAGTCCCACTCACTCTTCTCTGCTTGGGATCTCTCCTCTGCAGCCGTGGTGTCGACTCTCTCTCCCATGTAGTCCTGCCTGATGTCCTCCCGGGCAGCAAGAGCCCGGAGAGGGTTCCTGGAGCCCTGAGTCCGACGGGACGGACGGACGGACCGCCTGTGCTCTGCGACTGATGAGGTCAGTCTACACACACACACACACACACACACACACACACACACACACACACACAGAGTACAGCGTCACAGACCGCATAGATAGTCTCCATGAGACAACACTTAATTACATGTTTGAATAGGAATTAGTACAAACATGTATGATCGCCACAAATGGACTCAAAATTGCTAGTTTATCCCTCGTAAATTAATTGATCTAAATATATTATATTCAAAATTAAATATTGTCAACAACTATTATCACAGGAAGATTATTTGTTTGTTTTTATATATTTATGGCAAAGAAATAACATTTTTAGGACCATTTCTTGGGATTTTTAAGCATTTCAAACCTGATGTTTAAACACTTTTATTCTTACAATTACTTTGTCTGTCAAAGAATTATGTAAACCCTGATTAAAAAAAAGGCGTTATTATTATTGTTTTTTCATCATCACTACTACTACTACTACTGCTGCTACTGCATCTTCCTAAAATCAAGATAATTTCCAGACCTGTCAGAGACCATAGCACAGTATATACATTATTGCTCAGATAACTATGAACAATAATTAGAATACAATCTGTGGTGAAAACCAGGCTCACATGGGTGCGTTTGTTTGGCAGAGGACACTCAGGTCCTGCTCACTCGCTGCAGCGGCGGCGTCTCCACACGGCGGGGGGGCGCAGGCGGCGGGAGGGGACGGAGCGCTGTAGAAACCAGCACCGGGCGCGTTCGATTCATCCACAGGAGTCTCCTCCCTCACGCCATGTGGAGACACTGAGAGCGGAGAGCTCTGTGGGGCTGCAGCAGGACAGGACAGGAAATATAGATCTTTTTTTTTAAATACTTAAGACTGTAACAACTTTTTTTTAGTGAGACTTTACACGACCTTACCGACAAACTCCAAAGACTGCGTGGGGATTTCTGTCAAGCAAGAGAGCAAACAGTTAAGAGAAACAAATAATACAAAAGTTGTTTTTATTCACAGCTAATGCAGCTCTGACCTTCATATGAGCGCGTCAGAGCTTCAGAGTCTTCCTCCTCATGAGAGGTGTCATTTCTGACTGATTCTGGAGATCCTAACGGAAAACAGAGGAGACGAGTCAGAGACACAAACCCATTGAGGTGAAGACGTGATGAGAGCCGAGAAAACCAGAGCCAGTAAACGCACCTCTCTTGTTCATACATCCGGTCGCTTGCGCATTGCTTTCCTGCTCTGTATTCATTTCCTTGACTTCGTCCATCTCATCCTCCACCCTCTATGAAGACAGACAAACAGATGTGTCCATGTAAGAAACAGATGAACTCTTCTGTGGATTAAAACGTTAAAAAAAATTTCAAAAAGAGATGGCGCTCTGTGCCACCTTCTGTCTCCACTGAGGCTGAATCTGGTCTTCGGGAGAAGAGGAGACTTCTTGTGCCTCAAAGGACAGATTGGTCTGAGGACGAAGGGACAACAGAATACAGAGATAATCAGGCAACAGGTGAGTTCTTCAGTGGAGAGGGGAAAGGCCCCTTTGGAGAGATGCACATGAAAATATATGACGATGAATAAATCCGCCTCCGTTGGGAGCAATAAACAAATCGGATAAAAGCTATCAAGATACAAAATATATGAAGGAAGCAAAACACATGAACTCCAAGATGTACAGACTTCTTTTGACATGGACGTAAAGGAAAACTTTCAAACTATTTTTTAACATTACTTTATATTATGCATACAAATTTACAGAGCATTGATTAATGTGTGTTGTCCTGATGAATACACAAAGTGAAATAAAGGGAAACGTGACAAAGAAACATGTCAGTAACCTGCTAAATGTGAGCTTTTGAGTTTACTTTCAATACAGCGGGAGAAATATGGTGAGGAAATACTTGTCTCAAGCTTTGGTCTTCTTTCTTTTGTCTGTCAAATATTGTGAACATAAAGATTAGGAAGGTTGGATTTGGACGTATGACATTAAAAAAAAAGTGTTGTGTAAGAGAACGACGAAAGTGAAAAGCACAGAATTAACAGGAACAAAATGGAAACCGTGAAGTGAGAGCTGCGATGTATCACTTGAGAAAAATTGACAAAAAAAAAAAAAACACTCTGCAGGTGACGAAGTCGACTCGTTAGCGAGAGTCAAACTTCACACATCACCTGCGCGTGAAACTGTGCGATGACAAAAAGCTTTCACTGCATCCAAAAACACTGCAAACCAAAAATAAAAAAATAAAAATAAAAGCGAAAATGAACCAGCCATGCAGCGACTCAAACAATTACCTGATTGAAACACATGATATATTGGGGTGTACTGCTAGAATAGACAGAGGCAAAGACGGGTTCCTGGGAGAGAAGAGGAATTAGAAGAGAAAGGGGAAGGCTAAAGCTATTGTAAAATTAGTAATGCATACAATCTTCATAATGGGGATTTCAATAGATCTATGCATTTCAAAATATCAGTGGAAAACTTACCCAGCACTGAGCGTTGACACTTTCCACAAGAAGGCGCTCTGTCTCTTCCTGCAGAGGACAGTGTGTGTGAAAATCAGTAGAGAATACAAACAGGAAACTAATTGAAATGTTGCCCTGAGAACAAACAGAAATTATACTAAGATGAAGGGGAGACCTTCATACTTCCAAAAAGTATCCGACATTTATAGAACCGAAACCTGAACATTGGATTGAGCAAAGTACAAAACTCTTTTAATTCCTATAATTTTAGATATCTTGTTGAATCTATTTGATCGCTAACTTTTGGTGAATTGAAGAGAAATTAGTGTGGAAACAAACATCTTTATGTCTATTTTGAATGTTTTCTTTCCACTAGTCTGCATAAAGATATTATGGAAGCAAAATAGCCCAATATGTCAAAATTGACCATAGTTTTTGCCTCGTGTCCCCCTTCACACAAACGCAGTTAATGTGAACCCACACACACCCACACACACCCACACACACTCCCACACCCACGTCTCCAGGGTGCAGCTGAGACCACAAGGTCATGAAAGGGTCAACATTGAACCACCAGAACCAAATCAGTCTGTTTACATTCCACATAAAATCCAGAGTGCTGTTGCTAAGAAATGCTATATCTGGTTTCACTGGCATGACAAACGCACGGCTCTAACCACTGGCCTCTTCTCCTGCTAGATTCCAGCAAGGTAGGAAGGGTGAACCCAACAATGTCAAAATACATTTCAACAAAGCGCATTGTGGATATGTCATGTCGGTTTCTAATATGAACCAGTTTAAGGAATAGTGTCAAGTCAAAGTCTAATTTTCTTGATGCCAGTCGAGCGGCCTGTTTTCCAAAACGTTTCTGAATTGTGCCGCTCTGTGAATATCTCTCACTCTTTCATACATTCAGTCAACTGTGTCTGCACCAACATTTTACCAGGACTTGACACGACCGCATGCTGTTTTCAGTACAACCAGCAAAGTGATGCAACGCTTACAGGTAATGTTTGGGTGATCTGAAATAAGCCCTGAATGGTCCTGAACTCAAAGCAGAATATTAAATGGTAGAGCCCGGTGATACAGGACTATCAAATAAACCAGCTCTCAGTTGAAAGGGTCTGAATCTCCAAGTAAAGCAAACTGAAAAATGAAGGGGACAAAAAAAATGTGATTTTAAGTTACACTGGCTCCAAACTAGACTTTCAGAGGATGAGAGATTACGGCGGGCCAAACAGTTTCCCCCGTTACAGACCAGAAGCAGAGCAGCTGTTGATTCTGCAGCTGCGACTCGGTCCCCTGAGATCCTCATTGCACATACTGAAGATACCACAGACCTTTGCAGGAACAGTGTGACATATCTTTGTTCCTCACCTTACTTCTGCTGGTGTTGGTTGCCTCCTGCAGTTTCACGGTGCCATCTACCAGTGTGACCTGAACATGTCCCGTGGCTGTCGTTTCTTCCTTCGACCTCCTCACACCCTCTTCCACATTCGGCTGTCTTTTGGATACAACGATTACACAGAATATTAGCCAAAGGAGACTTTTTGCAGAACCCAATACATGAAGCAGTCGATGTTCTCCCCAAATTTCTCCATTTATTTTGTTGCTTATAATGAGACATCACTCACCGAACTCTCCCAGCCGTATCCGAGCTGTGATTCTCAGAGGAAACCGGCGTTCCCGGCAGCTTCGTCTGGCAGGACCTCTCTTCCCGAGGAGTGTCCCGCTCCGAGTCGGCTCTTGTTGGTATACAGGTAACGGTTTCCCTCCTGCTTCGAGCCCTCTGCCTCCAGGGTGTGGCAGCCAGTGAGCCTCCCTCCCCGCCTGAAGCCGGTCCTCTCGCTCTCCGTGGTGCTGCAGACATTTCCTGCAGCTCCGCGCTCCCCCTCCTCGCTTGCGTCGGCGCTTCTTCACAGCCGCCACCGTTCTGTTCACGGCTGCGAGGCGCGTCCGTCTGACCGCTCTCCTTCCTGCTCCACTCTGAGCCTCCGGAGCAGCTCTTCTTCAGGATTCCTCTCAAGACCGGCTCAGAGTCGTGGTGCTGAAGGCCCTGTGGGCCACCGGGCTCACCAGGCTCAGGACCAGTGTCGGCTCTCGGCTGGGAAAAGCGTATCTCGCTGGGTTTCAGGTTGACAGACGAGGCCTGCTGTCTGTCCGACAGATGAGAGGACAAAGAGAAGGCGGGAAGCTGCACGGGGCCTTTCTGGAGCTGAACAGAGTCAAGGCACAAGGGTGAGACATACAGAAGGTATATATATATTGTTTCTAAATACTATTCAGTATATACTATGTACATTTAATTACTAACCATGTTTGAAACTTAAAAGCCTTCGCTGCCTGTTTTAAAAGCACTTTCTTTTGTGTTCTTTCTTCATTTAGTTTGTAGTATTGACCGTTTTTTATTTGTATTTTTGTATTAAAAAAAATGCTCGGCTCGTCTACTCACCAGGCTGAGGTCCTCCACAGTGATCGGCTGTGTGCGGTACCGCGCCCCCTTCTGCCTTCGTCTCTCTGGGGGCCCGTCAGCGGGGACGTCCCCCTGCCTCTCCGGCAGGGCCAGCTTGTTGAACAGGGCCAGCTTCTCGCTCATGGTCATCTTGCAGGTCTCGTCATCATCCTCCACCGACTCAGCCTGACTCACAGACTGGGACTCCACTGGTGGTGCTGGTTTGGGGGTCCTGTAGAGAAACATGAGCGCATGTTATCCAAAAAAAAAAAGAAAAAAAAAAGAGGCTTATAATTCCAAAATAAGAGCAAAGCTAATGAATTGCTCTTGCTAATTAATATTGACTGTTTAGCCAAAACCTGATGTTTCTTATTCCTCTGTGCCATGTAGCTCCGTTGGTATTAAAACAGGGCAGGCACATTGTTACTCTGGATCATGTGCTCCTTCATCAACATGAACAGCGAAGTTTATTACGAGTCAATCCCACATACACATGCTGCTGCCGGAAATAATTATTAGAGCACTGAATGTGTATTATACACCGACGGTATTCCCCTATAAATACACCATTTACTCCTTTAGTAAAGTTTCCCAATAACTACAAAGCACCGGTTTTAGGAAATGATTAAACTTGTTTTTTTTATATTTGTGACCTGTATTTAAAGATGTGTCATTGTTGGATTTGTTCTATGTAAAAAGGGACTTGTTGACAGTAAGAAATATATAGAATAATGCTAGATTTACCCTTTATACATGCGAAGATTAAAAAAAACAAGTCAATAATATTGCCATGCCAATATTAGTTGCTACTGTGCATATTCTCTGTTGAGAATACAACCGAATGCCAATGTAATATGCCTGCATATAACAAGGTCAGTATTCCTCCATGTGGCCACGAGGCTTCCCCACCTGATTGCCACGATTTCCTCACAGGTGATTGGCTGAGTTAGAAATCGGTGGTCGTTGCCACGGCGCACCCTGCGTTCATGACAGAGGCTGCCCGAGCGAGGCTTGAGGAAGGCCGAGGCCTCCGGCGCAGCAGTCTTCTCCAGCTCCTACAGAAAAGGAGGCGGAGGAACTGCGTTACTATCAACAATACGACATCGGACCATCGCATTAGGTCCTTTTAGCGGCTTCAATCAGCAGCCTCCATCTGCTAAATAAGTAACAAGGGGGACCACAAAAATGGCAGCGAAAACTCTCCTGTTCTATTTCTATGGATGGAGGGAGGGCGGTGGGTCGGATAGCCGGTTAATAAAGCAGCTCGCTGTAAGGTGGAGCGTGTTGGCGACATGGATAGAATGCCAGCCCAACAGGTCACAGTGTAACCAGAGCCCTGCCGGCTTCAGTTACCTCCCCGCCTGCCTCCACAGAGTAGCGGGCTAATTATATGCACCGCTGCTATGGTTGTTATTGGTAATACAGTGTCTGGCACATTTTCACTTATATTTCATGACTAAAAGTGTGCAGGGGGTGAAAAGACAGCGTGCGTTTCATCTTCTGTGCAGAGAGAAAACTAATTAAGCTCATCACACTGTGAATGTAGTCTTGTACAAACAGACTGTGCACCTGTTCCTCCGTTCACATCTCTCAATAAGAGCAGGTTGTGTTCTGCGTGCTCAGCGCCGACTCACCACGCGTCTCAAACCGTAAGGTGAGCAGCTGAGGTGGCCGTCCATGGTGGACGGAGAGGAGCCTTCTCTAGCTGTTCAATACATTTCTCGACAACCTATCACCCGTTCATAATAGTAGCTTTCGATCTCGAATGGGGCGCCGCATTAGTATGCATCATTATTGGACTATTTGCAGTTTGCAGTTGTTCCAGTTAGACGAGTTCATCGCAGCCTAATTGTCATGAGTAAACTTTCAGAAAGCCTTGCAGGATTCAGCTGTGGCTGGACGCAGCAGATGGAGACGCATGGAAGAGCCCCGGACGGATCGCATTTAAAAGTATAAGACAGAATAAGCAGGTCGTGAGCAGCAACAAAGACATTGTTTCAACAGTAAACATAGACTCACTTTGAACAACGACATCTTGGCTGCCACGCTCATTTTGGCTCTGTCGTCCGTTTTCACATCGGCTGAGAGAAGATAGAAGACATTAATCATTGTGTCATCAACGGTTTATGAATCCTCCCATTTCAGACAATGGATATTTAAGGAAGGAGCTGGAGGTCACAAGGGCCTCAATAGGGGTCTGAACTACACTGCTGCCTCAGTCCACAGCAGCACATTGCTCCCGTTTGCTTCTCGCAGCTGGGGGAGTGTTGGTCTACTGTCGATAATAATAAACAGACTAAAGATAAAGTACCTCATACAAAGCCACCTAAAATAAAATCTGAACCACCCCATTCACGTGTTAGTTACTTGAGTTAATACACTGAAGGAGATGGCTGACAACACGCTAGCCTGAAATGAGTTCAAAAGAAAAGTCGAGATTGTCTCATAGTTTCTGTAGTTGTAGTGTAAATCAGTGAGTCGATCCTTGTAAAGACTTGCGTGTAATGTTTTTATGGGAGACACTGACTCAGCAGTGTTCCACTGCGCACATACATGGTTTTGTGAGACATAAATCTGTCACCAAAGAGGTGTTTAAACATTGTAAGCCCTAAAATATAACCCGATTCATTTTAAGAGCTGTTATATGACTTTGTGGAGGCAACTGGGCATCTTGGATGCACGCTTTAAATATTTGATTTAGAAGGGGCGTGTGATGAAAATGTCATATTTTGATTTTATGGTGTTTATGACTTCACTGTTGCCATTTAATGTCCCACACAAGATGTTGACTTGTGCCATCATTGTGTTGCCATCACTTTGTGACCAGTATTGTGTTCTGCTGTGAACTCTTCCCTCTCCGTGTCACTGTTCACATGGCCGGTGCACCAGCGTGACAGACAAAAGCCGTTTGTCTCTGAACCACAATAACAAACTGTACGAATGAAGCCAGGCGGGAACACAGCTTCACCTTTACAGTTCTCCTCTTCCTCGGCGTCCAACGACCTAGAAGAGGGAAGAGAGGCACAACATGAAGTCACCAGGTGAAATACAAACAGCGAGGTGAAGGTCTAAAGGTCAAAATCTCCGGCTCCTGTACGTCCCCTTTCAGATCCTGCTGCAAGCTTACAATACACGTCTTTGTGCTTCACTATGCAGCTCCAGACAATCAAGATACTGTGTCATATTTGCATGCTCGGTAAAGCAACAGCGTGGAGGTCATGACGGAGGTCAAACGCATGCAAACCGCACCACCCGTGGGCATTTATGTAAAGGAGCTGCACCTGTCAAAGCTCAGGCAGGTGTGACTGCATGTTTACACACTACTTTAAAATCATGCGAGCAAAACACCGCAAACAGTATCTTCTGTGGGAAAAGCCAAACCAGGTGCCTCATGTTGCACCACAGCACACGGCCCCTACCCGCTGCGCTCCTCCATCTCGTCGGCCGTGATCGGCTGTGTCCTGAAGCGTTCGCTCGTCTTGCGACCGCCACCTGACCCGCCGGGGAGGTAACGCCGGGAGCGGCGCCGCCCCCCCTCAGAGCCCGGCTTCACAGCCAGATCCAGAGAGGACGTGGCTCGCCCAGCGTCAGGGCAACTAGTATCCCCACAGACAGAGCAGGGAGGGAGGGAGGGAGGGAGAAGAAGATGTTGAGGCAGGACAAATACAGCCAACGAGGTATACGGAGGCTGACGGTGACAGTCTGGATCACACACATGCAGGTGACCCTACACTTTGTGGGGCTGCGCTCCGCTCCCGCTCTGCTGCAGAAGAGCACTTCTCAACTGGCCCACCGACACTCGAGTGTGGAGCTGCGGGGCATCGAGTCCGACAGGGACGAGGTGCCCCTCCCCACTCAGCATGCTGGCAGAGTCCGGGGAACCCTGCCTGCAGGGGGCGGGAGTGAGGGGAAGGAATGAGGATGCAGGTGTGTGCAATGTAGGTGTGAGGAACGCTCTCAGACGGAAGTACAACTTTGAATCTTTTCCAGCAGCCAAAAAGAATGGGTCGCTCTAATCATGAACGGTGCAACGTTGTACCTTTTTTTTTTTTTTTTCGGACACCAAAGAGGTTACCAGTCTCGGTTCCTCCAAGGTAAAGCCCCCAGACTGCATGATGGGGAAAGTGTCGGGCCAGAAGTGTACCAATCAAGTGCAGAAGAAGAATCAGTCTGGCTTTAACGTTCCCTGCTGCGACCCACTGATTTAGAGCGCTCGGTTGGAATTAGTCACAAAGGTTGCAGATCAGCTGGTGACGTCAAGGATCTGGAGCTGCTCGACGGTTGCGAGTAAGAAGCAGACCAAGTTCAAAAACTGGTAGTAGAACCTCCTGGGATTTACATTGTGAACTTCAGAAAGGTTGTAAATACGATGATCCCTCAAGTCTAACATCTAGCTTTATTTAATCTCCACTTGTGTCCAGGTCTGACGCTGTTCAGTAGCAGCGAAGAAAACAAAAAAAACTTCTAAAGAAGGAAACTACATGACGTCCCTTCTTCTCACTGACGATATTAATATGATGCTGTTCCCAAAATTAACTATCCGCTGTGTTATTTTAGGACGACACCTACAGTTTGTATTGATGTCAGAGTGGAAAAGGTTGAAGTCGGGGGTTAGGTAGTGGGCATGTTGCTTTATTGGTCTTTGGACAAATGAAGCCCAAGAGACACCTGCTCCCCTCCACATTTAGGCTCAAGACATTTGTTTACAGCTCTGTCCAAAAGTTGCTCACCCAGATTATTTTAACCCCACGAACCTAAAATGTGTTCAGTTATCAGCTGGACAAGGACACTGATTACTGCCAGTAAACAGAGATGATTTCAAGTATATGATTTTTAATAAAACATGGTTTACATTACTCCCTCAATGGAGTTATCCTTCACTGCAGACATGACTCACCTTCTCAAGTGGTTGGACTCTGCGGGATCCTCTGATCCATTTGAAACCCCTCGTGTCCTGCCGTTCACTCTTTCACTCAGGTCATCTGAGTTGAAAGTCCCTCGGTGGGCTTCGCCTGCTGGGTCGTGCCCCTCTTTGCCGTCCCTCCTCACACACTTGGAAGGTAGCTCCTCCATGTTGCCAAAGCGTTCGGCCAGTTCCCGCCTCCTCTCAGCTTTATAGCGAGCGATCCGCTCGGACCTTGGCTCCAGGACCGGGTTCTCCATGGCATCCATGTCCCTCGGGAGGATTCAGTGGATTATCTGCTCCTCAAATGGTTGCAGAGCATTTAGGAAGAGAAATCACACGCGTTGTTCTTTCTCCACTTTTTAGCGAAGGCAAAACTCAGAGGCCAAACTTTACTCCGGTGAAATTCAGATTCCATTGGACTTAAAAGATTTTCTTAGCCGAGAGTCCACCAATCAGAGGTTGAAGAACAATCTGCTCCTTCACGGGTGAGACATTGCTCCTGAAAGATAAATAAGCAAACAAAACAAAAAACAGTCAGAAGCTGACTCAGAAAGAGACACACAACTCATGTGCCCTTTAGCACTCTGAACACGTCTTCCTAGAGAGGTTCATGACAACATTGATGAGCCTTCATTATACATTAACTCATTTCTCTAAAAGTGCATCCTCTTCTCTCCTCTTGCTAGAGTCCATGTAAGATGACCTGCACCAGCTTGCAGTGCCATGCAGGAATCTCCCCTTGCACTGAAACGCAACACCTCAGCAGCACTCCGGGTCCGGGCCTCGACAGCACTGAGGATTCAGGCTCGCTCGTCTTCTCCACAACAGACTGTAACTTCTTGTTCAAAACTTATCTAGCGGGGCCTGATAAGCTATGGATTCAAATTAGTCTATGAGCTATCGACATTATGACATGTTGCCAGGCAACCTGCTGACAAAGATGAGCCCAAAAAAGTCCCAGTTGGCTCCATCATGGTTGCCTAGAGGTGAATAAACAACAGTAACAACGCCTGAGGCTGTAAGCCACATATAAATAGCGCAGATATGACACGATTTGCATTTAAAGACAGCAGCTAACCATCAGATGGGTTCCCAAATGAAATGAGGGACTGTGTGCGCTGAAACTGTAGATGTCAGCATTCCTGATGCGGGAAGCACAATGGAGCGAGAACAAAGAGACATGAGCCACGGACTTAGTAAAGCAGATACATCTGCAGCAGGGCTGAATGGCTCTGGTGACAGTGGAGCTCACAAAGTAAAAGATGCAAGTGTAATTTCGCATGTTTGCTGCTTCTCTTAGACTGCTGGAAAGAAAGTGAATGATTATAGTACAAAGATTGTCAAAGTGTACACAACTACTGGCAAGATCTTACTTTCAGGAACGTCCAAAATATACTGATATAATGAAGTCATTTTGAATATACTGAAGACCACATTTGCAGACATCGTCAGCGGGAGATTGATCAATACCTACACAAGACAACAAGCTCAAAGATTTGTTCTGTGTTGTCACTCCAAACATGCTGACAAGTGCTCTGAACAAAAACAGTCAGCCAATCAGAATACGCAAACTCTGAAAGCACACCACGAGCATCCTCAGTCCCACTGACGCCACACTTATGTTTTTGCTGGGAGAACATCAGTAAGTGGCTCGTTCAGAGAGCAAAAAGGTCATGTGACACGCTGCAGGACTGTCGATTGGAGGGGAGAATGCCTCAGAGGCTCAACAAGGATCATTGGCTTCTAATCCAGCGACACTTGTTGACACCAGCTCTGAAATAAAGCTTGTGGATGAGCGGACAGGTCCCATTCTCTTCCGACTCAGAAAAGGAAACTTCCACAATGGTTTAATATTCTAATAAAAATATCAACAGGTATGAATCCAAATATTTCACGCAGTTTAATTTCTCAAACACTCCAATAGCACTTTTAACCTTCCTGCATACATTTTACATGCCGACAGGCTGGTTTTACTCCAGTGCAGACATATTGGATGTTACTTAACAAGAGGACCTCAATGTCCAGCAGCAGCAGAGTAAACCTGATTAAAAGGCTTGCCAAGAATAAGCCTCTGACCAATTACACCTGTCCTGGCTCGTCTACCTGCAGAAAGCACATCATGAAGCAAGAGGAATTCTCAGAGGCCTTTCCTTCATACATCCACTAGTGTGCAGCAGCTAAAGTCTTGACTCTGGATGTGTTCATGTAGATATGCATTGACCTGATCTCTACATTAAAAGGCATGTGGCTGCAGTGCAGAGTATCGTCGTCATGTAACCACCCTAATCCACTTGTTGGCTCCCAGCGGGATGTAGCACATTAACAGCTGCTCAGATGGCAGTTTTAACATTTCATATGTGTATTGTATTCATTTGTCCAACAAGTAGCTACCACAAGTGCCACAATCCAAATATTTAAAATAGATTGTGGAAAAAAAATAGATGACTATTTCAAATCACCAGACGAATAGTTACATACATTAATACTCAAACATTGTAGACTGCCACGGTACGTTTAATTTTATTTGTTTTAATAGTAATTCAGAATGAACAAAAATAAACTACTTAAACTAAGGAAAATGCCACAATTGAGTCAGATGAGGGAATAACTGGAGAAGGCTCAAACAACCATGGTGTTAAGATTCACGGTTCTTGCAGTTTATTTTGTGCGTAAACTGCGCGTAAAACACGTTCCGCGCATGTTTCAGAAAATACTCCACACAACTTTCAACACAAGGCTCGCGAAGTGGCCGAACACCATAAAACCTCCATGACCACCGTACCACCCAAACTTCAGCAGGTCTGACAGATCAAACAGCAGCAGTGAATACATACTCAGAACTCGGTCCTGGCTACATTTTCGACTCTCAGCTCGTTAATAGAGACAGTAATGGGGGCAGAATGAAGAACTTACATGCACGAGGCGCCGCGTGAACCGGGCACGAGTGGTGCCGCTGCCCTTCCTCTTCCTCACACCGGCTGTCCCTCCACTGGCCCTTCAACCAGACTGTCGCTCCAAATGTAGTCACACTCGCAGCTGCGGAGGGCTCGCCGTCTCAAGGGGTGAGGTGGAATATAAATAGAAGGACAAACCCGGGGACGCCACTGCACAGGACAGGAAGCTGCCGTAAATATGGCAACCGAGAGACGCAGCTCTCCTCGAGCTGTGGTCGCGTGCCTCGTTGTGGCGTTTACGGGAGAATAAGAGCCTCAAACGCCCCACGGTGACTTCATGGCAGGTGTTTGTTGTTTGTTTTTGTGGTCATTTCAGGAATTGTAAGACGTTGTAAGTGTGTCACTGCGTAAACATATGACCTAAAAGTGAATCAAAATCTAGTTCATAAACTTAATTGATGTATTTTACATTGTCCTCACGTGATGCAAATGTTGCGTTTGGCCACAAAGTAATTTACACACACGGAATACTTGAGGCTCCTTGTTTAAGCATTGCATCACGAGACTGGACGTGTTGAACTGGGTGATATGATCCTTAAGTTAACTAAAATACAACTGAAGTTCTCTGCCTGTGGGCTATGAGAGGACCCATCACTGTCTCTGCACTGCCCCCTTGTGTTCAGAGTAAACAGCTGCAAGAGAAGAGATACCTTCTTCTGGGGCTCTAAAATGAACTGTCCAGAGTTCACACAAGCACCATGTCCAAACCATCTATGATCTATGCTCCAAGCTTAACTAGCTTGGAGCCAGAAGAGATGTACGCTTAGGGTGGAGTCAGGACTCATGTTCAAACTCACCATCAGCCACAGAACCAACTGCAGCAGATCTTCAGATAAACCTGAATGTATCAGCGATGGATAGTGTTGCATTCAAATCCAGAGACGGGGTTTGAGAGACAATTATTTATAGAAATGCTTCTTGAATGAACAGTGCAACTCATGGAGGAAAAAAAAATATTGCGTGCAATCTATCAATACAAACATAAATACAGGTGCCATCCGTTCCAGTGATGACACCATAAATATCTTCACCACAATAACAAAAAGAAAGGACTTCATGTACGAGTCTAGAACAAAGAAGTTCAGGTGAAAAAAACATTTAACCAACTTAAAGGTGCTCATAATAGTGTTGTCTGGAGTTGACAGAAAAACAGAATTGTTATTTTTAATGGTAACACTCAACAACAACAAAGTAGTACTACGTCTTGTGGAAATACACAGCGTACTATCAAATTCAAATCAAATCATTCAAAAATCAAATAACATGCTTTACTACGCTCATAAGAAGGCTTGTCAAGTAAATCAAAAATGTCTCATGTTTTGCTTATCAAATACACAATGGAATGTTTTTCTAAATATATTTCACTGTGTTTCATTATGCCTTTCTATACACTGATGCTAAAAGGCTGCAAAGGCGTTCACTGGACCCTCACCACAGTTTCTCCTGCTGCAAAGTGTACGAGGGATGTTATGGCATTAGTTGGTCTGGCTGAAGGTAGAGAAGACGTTTCTGTTCTTCCAAAGCTTCAGTGCTTCATGAAGAAGGGATGGGCCAGGGCTTTGGCAGCTGAGATGCGACTGCTCGGTCTGAATGCCAAACATTTCTGCAGGTAAGGAGAGGTCACACCTTACGAACAACTCGGAGAAAAGAGCTGAGCAAAGTCTCAGTGATGAAAGTGTGATCCTTTTGTTTTAAGAGAAATATTTGAATGGTCTGTAAATCGTCCACTGTGAAGCAGTGACGACATATTACGTTTGACAGGTAGCCGAAAACACAACAAAAGCATCTATTTACAATGACATCAAACACAGATAAGCGTGCAACTCTTTAGGTATTGTGAAGCTGTCGGTAGAAAATATTGGCTATTTTTGGCATCATGGCTGTGGGGATATCAACGCTGGTCATTCCACACTTGGGTGGAGACTGAACTATCTCAGCAACTGTTTGACTGAATGTGATTAACTTTTGCACAGATGATCCTGGTTCCCAGAGGATGACTCTTACTGGCTTTGGAGAACAACTTACTTCAAATCACATTTGGGAAAGAGGTTAAAAATATTTTCGTTTTATCGAGCAAAGGAATATTTAAGAATTTACGAGTGATCTTCATAACAGCGATGGGTGTTTTCAAACGACCTCCTGGGGTTTTTAGATATTAAATATGTGTTAGAGAAACAATGGGTACGTCTGTGACCCAGATGTATGGCAATACACAGGAAGCACAAACTGATCAACACATTGCTGGAGTACATTCTCACAAAGCTGCTGGTCGGAGACCGATAGGCTGACAGCTCGGTTCAACTCAGCGGCCTTGTGGTACGAGGTACTTGCAGTACAGAGGTCTGCATGGTTTTAACATCACCATCTAGTATCTGCTCAGCTCACTTGAAAGCTCGAATGAGGTAACATTAAAAAAAGTACCAGGTACTATCCACAACTTTTATGCATGGAAAACCAAAAAGAGCAGTTCCAAGTGAGCCGAGTGGAGCCATGCAGTGGAAATGCAGAGTGTACTTGAGGCAAAATACTTTTTGTTATCACAAATTTCATCTCCACCACTGATGTAGAAAAGAAAACAGTAGAGTGAATTCAATATTATCGTCATCATTTTGTGGGTTATATTCTCTTATTTTATGTATTCTAGTTACTCTTATTTTTGATCTGGATCTTCTTTTATTAAGTGTGTTTTATTGTCAATCTTATTTTCCTGTTTTATGTCGAAAGCACTCAGAGCTGCATTTCTGCATAAAATGCGCCATATAAAATACAGTTTGTAAATATTATTAAGTTTGCCTTCTTGATAAAACAAACTACTGGCAAATCTCTGCGAGATTCATCAATTAAATCATAAATTATATCAGCATTATAACAATGTGTCCATATCGTCCGTACATCAAATATATACTTCATCAAAAGGGCATTTATTCATTCTGTTTCTAAACTAATTGAAACTTAAAATCAGAGTGTAACTCATGAAGACAGACACACAAATCTGCTCACAGTTAGTAGGTCGTTCTCCTCGGGGCTCAGGTTGTGCAGCAGTTTGGTGCCGGAGCTCTTCAGTCCCCAGTTGACGGGGTACGAGATCGGGCTGTCCTTGGGCCAGTCGTCTTCGCTGGGCAAACCTGTCACACTGAAAAACACACAGTGAAGCAAAAAACTAAGCAGCAGCAGGGAGAGAAAGAGAGAGAGAGAGAGAGAGAGAGAGAGAGAGAGAGAGAGAGAGAGAGAGAGAGTGACTCACTCAAAGATTTTCTGCAGCTGCTGTACCTCTGTGTATCCCTGAAACAGAGGTCTGTGGGAGACAGGTGTTCAAAGAACAAAGAACAACCAGCGTCAGACTGTAACTCTATCTCTGTCTTGACAACAAGGGAGAATGTTTTACCTCCAAAATTACACTCTCCAGTGCCTCCATATCTCCTCCAGCCAGACACGGACACATTACCTCAGGAGGAAGAGTTCAGCGAAGATGCAGCCAGCGCTCCACATGTCCACTGTGGACATGTAGACGGTGTTCAGCAGCACCTCGGGAGCTCTGTACCACAGCGTCACCACCTGAACGGAGAGGACGAGGTGTGAGATCAAGACTCACGGCCGGGGACAAGAAAAGGTTTCACCTCAGGTTAAGGAGAGAGGAAATAAACAGGCTCTAAAATGGTCAATTGCTGTTCGGCCTTCACTCTCTTCTCTATGCGTGGCCTCACTTACACCTGGAGTGAGAGCGATGTTGAAGGTGTAGATGCGTGCCAGTCCAAAGTCTGCAATCTTGACTTCTCCACGGCTGCTGACCAGAACGTTTTCAGGTTTCAGGTCGCGGTGCAGCACCATGTTGGTGTGCAGGAAGTCCAATCCGCGCAGCAGCTGCTGCATCACATCCTGTACAGACAGACAACACGATGGCTGGAGAGATGGGCCAAAAAACTGGGACCTTTCTTTTACACTGAATATATCTCTGTATTTTAAAAGTCATCACTTATTGATATTTTTTACTTGTGGATACAGAGGGATTTTCATTAACTGGAAGTCAGAAGATATTAAAAGGCCGGTAACACTCAGTTAGTCATATAGTTATTGGTAAAGATGTCACATGAACAATGGAAAAGCAGCGACATGGTCTTATAATACACTTTGATATTTTCAAAATAATACACAGGCAGTTAAAATGCTTCAACTGGGTATGCTATGCTGGAACAATAAGTAGACATCACTTAAGATGCACTTTAAGTGTGTGTTGGTGTCTGTATCTGCAGAGAACCCGCCCCTGTATTTTCCCCTTTCTTTCTTTTTTTTAAATAGGTATCCAAGTATTTGCTTCAGTGCTTTTTCCAGACTTAAATACACGGATCTCTGCGATGATAAGTCGGGTGATGAGTCCACACCTTAATACAGTCACGGCTCAGTCCAGAAGCAGGAGCCTTGGAGAGGTAGACGGACAGGTCCTGGTCAATATATTCCAGCACCAGAGTGAGGTCCAAGCGCCTGCCCACTGGCACAGCAGAGGCCTCCAACAGCCTGGACGTTTAAATCAGCATATTAAGGGACAGAGAGGGGTGTCATTTCAACCGTGGTATTCATTTTGGAGGATGTAGTTTGTTGCAGGTGACAAGTGTATTATGCTTATGGGACATGTGCAATAAGATGGGGAACATTCAGAGTTGACAATATACACATATTGGTACTTGAGATTGGATATTTGTTTTATAACATAGACACATGTTCTTCTCATACATGTCTCTATGAGCAACTTACCCATTAACCTTGCATTGTGGACATTACATATTTGCACTCTTTCCTTAAAACTGCTGCACAACATTGTCCCGAGAGATAAATAAATGTCTATATTACCTTTTTTTGTCCACCCTAATTTAATCACTGAAAGTAGGCTGAATATCTGAAAGCCCTCTCTATATGAACTATATTCCTTATTTGAATCCAGTCCTCTCCAACAAAATCAACACAAAATGAACATTAAACCCTTCATGATGTATGTACTGTTGTGTTACACTGCGTAATATAAAAAAGAAGTGTACCTAATAAAGTGGCAACTGAGTGCACTATCAGACAAACTTACTCGACTATGTTGGGATGGTTGAAGTACTTCATCTTACGCAGCAGCGCCACCTCGCGGATCATGAAGGCAGGGATCCCGGTCTCCGACGAGTCACCGGGGATGTTGAATTTCTTCACCGCCAGGAGGCGCTGTTTCTCCCCCAGCTCCCTGGCTTTGTACACTTTCCCGTAGGAGCCTTCTCCCACTTCTGCCAGCAGCTCGTAGCACAAAGGCTTAGTGCAGAAATCCATGATTTTCCAGATTTGCGATTATTTAGCCTGGCCTTTCTAGATAATAGTCTGTTTTAGGATGACAACAGCGAAATATGTCGATTTTTTTTATTGTGTTCAATGCTTAGTTCAAGCCAAAGAGTAAGCTAGCCAACGAGGCTCTGCGTAAATGGAGGTTTGCCGGTTAGCTTGGAGGTAACTCCTGCCAGACCGCAGCCGCAAACCACCTGTAATAACATAATAACAATGTTGTGACGCAATTAATAATAAGTGTTTCATTGAACTCCGGCGCATCTGGTGTTTATACTTTACCTCAGACTGCTGAGCGCCCTTTGGCCTCCGTGCCGCCGGCTGCAGGAAACTGGGAGCATTAACAGCGGCCAGCATCAGAAAATGATTTAAAAAAATTAAAATCACTCCCCTTTTATTCGCCAACTAATCAGAAAGCTCAAAATGTGCCCACTTCGTGTACACGTGCTCGCTGCTGCTGTCAATGTTACTGCAGGCATATGCTGCGTTCAGGTGCAAGCAATGCACTGAGGTTATAGTGCACATAAACAACATATATAAACAAGTAAACATAAAAGTCGTGGTTTCCAGACTATTACCAGATAAAAGAGCACAGCAGGTTTCAACTTCAACAACACACTGACTGAGCTTTGAATTGAATGGGCCATATGTAAGTTTACACATTTTAGTGTATGTCATTGTAATTACCAGCAAAGTGAATTTGTTTAATTTTATTGGGATAGGATATGTTTATATATTTATTTTGAGATGTGACTTTCAGGAGGTGCAATAAAAGTAGGTGCAGTTAGAAATTACATTAAGAGTACATTAAGAATTACATTAACCTGTTGACAAAAATGTATAAATAGTACACCAAAGACCAAACTGCAACCAATTCATTGTTTGTACCCTTTAATATTCTTACAAGGGATCAAACATGATACAACTTCAAACTCAAAACACACCTCAGGCACAGAGTTAAGAGTTCACTGCAAAGGCACGTTACAATGAAATAGAACACAACGAACTGCAGATGACTTTCAACATTTGGTATTTGAGACACTTGAGGTCATGTTCGCTTTGACAAGTGCAGGTTGACTGTTGAAACAAAACTAAAAAATGTTACATCCAGGCACAGCTCTGTGGGAGTTGGTGAGGAAAAACTCATTTTTCCAGTTTTTTCTGGGAAGAACAAGTTGTTTGTTAGGTTTAATCTGGGTCGCTATGCAGGGAGACGTAAGTGCTCATTTCATTAGGGTTGTCACAGTCACTCAGCTGAATGTTTACAGGAAGTTACTCCTCTTTCAATTTGGAATTTGTGAATTTTATTTTCTTTGCCAAGCCGATGGCATCCAGGTGGAGGTTGCGGTTGAGGATGACCGAGCCGCAGGTGAGCGCTCCAGCGAGAGCACCAGCGAAGCCGCACAAAAACACATCCTGACCTGCAACACAAAAAGCACACCACATGTACTGAAGTCCTGTCAGGAATCGGAGGCGACCTCCGGGTGATATTATGCTGCACGGGTGGTCTCACCCGTCAGATAGAGGTTCTTCAGCGGAGTCTGAGGTCTCACTGTAGCGTTGAGTTCAGGGCTGAATCGGGCGATGCCATGATCCGCTCCGTAGATTTCACCTTTGGGAGCTCCGATATAGTGTGTGTTTGTGATGGGGGTGCCAGCCTCGATGTACTCAATCTACACACACACACAAAAAAACAGGCATATGTATATTTATATGTTTATAAAGCCAGGAAAGCTAGATTGGTTTTAGATTTCTGCATAACCGCCCACATTACTTTAGCGGTCAACATATAAACCGCCTTTCTTTCTGGCAATTGTGAGTTATAAGCTACATAAAACCAAGAACACAACATCAAAAACAATGTGATAATAAAATGATTCAATTACAATAATTTACTTCAAAGAATAGCTTCTTAAAAAGATATTCTTGTAAAAAGGCATTAAAAAAAAGTTATACAATCACACATTCCTTTAGTGAGACAAACCCATCTTCTGAAATACACTCAAACATTAGCAGCCGTAGGAGGAAAACAGAGTTCCTGCATCACTGATTTAAACTCACAGCGATCTACCACATTTTGCAGTTTTCAATTTCAATGCAGCAACAACAACAAAAACAAAGTTCTGACTATTCTGTTCCTGGCTGAGAACAGAGGACACAGATGTTCCCACATTTTGGTAAATTCATGTCGGTGAAGTAGTTGTAACCCAGGAGTGTCTTTTTACCCTCAATAAGTGAGACAAGTTTGTGATAAATCTCTAGAAGATACAGTATCCATAGCTAATGGAGCAGCGAGAGGACAGCAGGCCGACTCAGAAGCGTTACCTTGTCTCTGGTTATCTTGGGGAAGATATCCAAAACCACCTTTAGAACGGAGTCGATGAAAGCCTGTTTCAGCTCCTTGTATTCAGGCGACCTGTTTGACACTTTGTCATCCTTCCACTCCTCAAACCACTTGTAGTTGGCAAAACTGACCAGACTCATGGTGGACTTTCCTAATGTGAAGAAAAAGAGAATATCTTTGGTAAAAACACACACACAAACAAACAACACAGAACACCACATTGTTGTGGAGTTCACACAATAACCCAACTTCACTGTAAAAACGGACACGTGGCATGACATCACAGCGTCTGTACCTGGTGATCTCTCCTCCCAGGTCGGATCTTTGGCCGATGGAGACCCCACGAACAGGAGCGGTACTTTATGAGCAGACTCCTCCCTCTTTCCATTGTAATAATTCTCCACGCTTAGAAACAAAACAGATCATTTGGGTGAATTCTCATCAGACAGGACATAGCTGAATCGAATACATTATGTTCCACGTGTTCATTTTGAAATTAAAATAAAATATGGACGAAAAGCTCTTTACAGTTGCTGTTGTTCAGTGTGTTTTTGCAGTGACTAACATCTCCGCAGAGCTTGTATTTCTCTCTGACACACTGTATTAAACTAGAGCAACTTTATACCCGTATAAAGTTTACAACTAAAGAATTTAGGCCTTTTGAAATGTACAGCTTGAGTTTGTAGTGGCCAGAACTTGTAAAACAAAAAGACACAGCTATGTATGTGTTTGGCCGTAACTTGAATAAGAGCTTGGAATGCAAGCAACAGATGAGAGATGCAAAAACAACATACAGTTCATCAAAATTGTTCTCTGCAAAGATCCAGTAGTTGTTTGCTTTCAGGCCCAGCTCCTCCTTGGTTCCATTCAGACCCACAAATACACTCAGGCCACCATCACCGTTCTTCATCATGCTCAACTGCTTCTGGATCTCTGAGTGTCACATCACACGGGACAAGCTCTCAGATAAAAATCATACTTAATCATGCAAGTCATTGCCTTAATTATTATTTTTTAAATTAAAACAAGTACTGTTTTGCAGCTTACACTGAAATGATTGCTTAACTAATCAGCCAATGCTTAACTCATCTTTGGGGCTTGGGTTGTTGGCCAAACCTAAAAGCTACTCGATCTCGTCACCTCAGCATTTTCTAGACTAAAGAGTGGACCGTTTAAAGTTAAAATAAACAAATAATCCCTGTTTGCAGTCCCTACCCGGCATGGCCTGGAGCTCTTTAGGCAGCAGCTTCTGGTATGTGTTGAAAAAGCCAGCATTAGAGATGACCATCGGGGCATGGATATGTACCTCCTCTTGGCCTTTCATGACACTCACACCTGCAACAATGGAAAAAAAAACACACACACAGTGAGTGTCCTGCCACTGGGAGCTGTGTGATGCGACCGTGTATAGAAACACTGAGGAAATCACCACAAGCTTCCTTGGCATCATTGAACAGGATGCGATTGACCGGCGCTCGGACCAGAACAGCTCCACCGGCCTTCTCAATGATGGGGATCATGTGGTAGGCAATCTCACTGGCTCCGCCTTTTGGGTACCACGCACCGTTCAGGTAGTGGGTGACCAGCAAGCTGTGCATGGCAAAACTGCTGTCCTTTGGTTTGTTACCTGAGAAGGAAACACGAATGATGAGCGGGTTAGGTACGAATAGATTGATCTCACCACCAGGACGACTGCTCGGCCTACCGTAGGTGCCGAAGATGTAGGTGAAAACCGCCCTGAGGTCCTTGTTCTCCGTCAGTTCATTAACCACCTCCGTCAGGCTGCGAGGTGCCATTTTGAAGAAGAAGGACAGACGTTTGGCCAGACCGGTGTAGACCAGGAACTTGGCTAAGGGGACCGGGCAAATCTTCAGCAGAGCGAGGAGCCAAATGCCCCGCCCGACTTTCTGCAGACAGAACACACAAGACACACAGATGATGATCTGTAATAGACCGGCAATTAAAGTGCATTTATCGAGGTAAAAAATTGTGAGAGGAACTGTAGAATTGGACATTAGCTGTGTGAGGATGCACTTTCCCTGGGAAAATAAACAAATACACAAAAGGAAGTAGAGAAAAATACATATTGATTGAAACTATGGACAAAATTATTAAAAATATTGTCTTTAGTGTCATGAAATAAACTGAGTCAAATTGAAAAGTTAATGTATCATAAGGCAACTTTGTAAATATGAATCCATCTACTCTGACTACTTTTTTTTTTGACTCTTCTTTTTTGCCTTTTTTTGTTTCCGCTTGTCAAAATAAATCACTAATAAATTGAAAACTACAATTAGCGCCTAGCGTTTGCCTCCTATAAATTGCAGTTTGCATTCATGTCGGACTAAAATGAGCTTTGGCCAAGAACGTGTTCAATGAGGTGGCTGACCTTTGACCTCCACAATCTAATTAGTTCATCCAAAAGGCCAAGCGGACGGCTTTGCCAAATGTAATTGTTTGAAATTCCCTCCAGGCGTTCCTGATCCTCCACCACGATAAAGACAGTGATGTTCCTTTATCTGTCCGTCAAAGCAAAATGCTGTTGCAACTCAGTCTGGTTATAATGATGCAACAACTCAGCTAATAGGGGGCCTTGCTAATCCCGCCGACCTTTGACTCAGCAACCCTTGAGCCCGTGAAGAATATCAGTGACAACATCAACAGAAATCTGGATAATAAAGCCTCTCCGTGCTAAAGTTTATAAATACACAGTTCACTGGGGTAGGAGGCATTTTCCACATTTAAATACGCAAGGGTTAGTTAGAAATGGGTAGATAATAACTGAAACATATTCTCCATAGTTATATTTTGCCCTGATCACAAAGATCCTACCTTGACCAGCTTCAGGAACTCATCGATGGCCTTCTCCTCACCAGGGAAGCACTTCTTCAGCTCCTCTGGGAAGCGGGTCCTGCCGCTGTAGATGGGATATTGCCGGCGGTTTTCAGGAGGTCCCAGCACAACCTGGTCGAACGGATTCTCCAGAGGCTCCCACTGCAGCTGGCCGTTTGTCATGCTGTCCAGCATGCAGCGGAACGGCTTGTGCTCCAACAGGTCGCCGATGTAGTGGATTCCTGAAGGAGGACGGCAGAAAACAGGTGGACGCGGTCAAGTTTGTGTTAGTTTTTTTTCTGGTGTTAAAAGGATTGCTGCAGTCACTTCCCACAAAGCGACAACAAATGAAACCTTCACAGAAACGTCTTTATTTAGGTGCGACATATTCTTCTCACCAACATCAAACTCAAAGCCCTTCTCAGTGAACGTGTGGCAGCATCCTCCAGCACGGTCGTGCTGCTCCAGAATCAGGACTTTCTTTCCAATCTTGGCGAGCAGCACCCCAAGCCCGAGACCTCCAATCCCACTGCCGATGATGACGGCATCCAGGTTGTCGGGTACTCGACTGGCCAGAAAACCTAACGAAAAGGCAACAACATATTCAAACAACGGCATAGATGCGGCACAAATAGCTGAGGATTCTATTAGGAGAACAAATGTTTACTGTTCAGTGGATTGACATGAAGAGCATCAATGAAAATGTTAACCAATATTATATAGCTTTGTTCCAGCTTCGTAAATGTGAGAATGTACTGCTTTTCTCTGTTAAAAACTGTAAACTGTTCGTGAACTGTTGGCAAGACAGATATTGTGTGCGATATTTTGGAATAATTGATTAAAAACAATCAATACCAAATACGATTTTGGCAGTCAATCACAATTAAAATCCACTTCACACTCAACATCATCACGATTCAGGACACATGTAACTTTGCAATATTAGCTATAGGAGAGTGTCTTCAAGCCAAATGGTTTGAAATAATTCAGTTTTGAATACATATTTGGATGAAGATGTGTGTGCAATGAGTTAGGGCAGCCACTAACAATAGTTTGCATTATCGATCTATCTCTTTTTAGGACTCAGTCAATAAAATGTCAGAAAATAGGGAAAATGATAAGATTCCAGAGCTTAAATATATTTACTTTTCATCAATATACAGAGCAGAAAAGCAACAAGCTTTGAAATGCTGGACACAGATATGTTTTTATAGATTATTTTTGTTTGCAAAATAGCAGTTTATTTTGAATTACAACCTCTGAGGGAAGAAACAATGCCTTGCCAATGTTACTTTGAATCGAAGGCACATATCACAACTATTTGCTTCAAATAGACACTTCTAGTTAACGTCACAACACTGTACTTGGTCCCCACTAAAGTAGCATGACAGGTTATATTCCACACTGCCGCATTCTTCTAGCGACCCTTTGACCTGCAACGTTGACTTTGTAGAGATTTGCAGTTGATTACTCAATACATTGTATCATTCAATTCAAATTCCCTTCAAATATTTTTCAACTAAACACATTGCTAACATGCAGTAACGAGTTTGGCAACTCAATGCTGGCTGCAACTCACCCTGCTTCAGCACTTTATTTTTCTCTTTCCTGTTGTGAACCATCTTTTTCAACGGTTCACGAGTGTCCGTCTCAAAGGGATTGGGCCCGGAGCTGCTGAAGACATATTTATATATAAATATGACCAAAGCGACACAAACTATCCCGATACTGAGCAACATCGTGCCAGATTTCCCAACAACTCCGACTGTACAGTTCCGCGTTACTTCCCTGTCACCTTTTACAGTGCTGGCCAATTAGATTCGTCCATTCGGACACGTGATGCCGGCATCAGCGGTTCCGACCAATCAGCGTCAGGTTCAGTGTGAGACAGAAGAACAGAGGAAACCAGACCCCTACTGTTTCATAATTGGAAAACAAGGGTCTGCTTGACCTTGGTGACGCTTATAAAGTATACAAACTAATCAAACCACCAAGAACATTATCATGAATATAAAAAATAATTCATATGAAAATATAAAATATAATTATCAGATTTTCTTTAGTAATTCCTAATTATATACATTTTCTTTTTAAGTCCTGTATGAATAATTATTACTATTAAAGTAGAATTTGTAGTAGTGTATATGTACGGTAGATCAGCATTACTTGTTTCAACTGTTAAAACCATGCACATCTGTTAGTAGTTGAAACAAAAGCAAAATGTATAATTTGCCTCATGCGTTGGAAAACAATGTTGCTGCATGATAACTCAGTCTTGATCTTGGTCACAATAGTTTGACAAAGAAGAAAAATGTTTTAACATACTTGCTTTTACATTTAGCTGTATCACCATACACTTAAGAATAGATCTAGTCCTAATAACCAAAACACATGGTTCTTGAGGTGGGTTTAATGAAACTTAGCAATTGTTTGATTTGATATCCTGCGTAAATATGCTCCGACAAAAACCTTACAAAATCCTCACAGCAACTTCTAGATTTTATTTTTTGCTCCAAAAAAGAAGAAAAAGAAATCACCTGCATCTTCACATTCTTTACCTGCATCAAAACACCAAGAGACCCATTCTTCTTTTACGTCAGTTTGCAAATAGAACCATGCATTTTACATCAGAAACACTAAGTGGGGCATGTCCCCAGTCGTCATCATCACCACTCGCTCTGCACAATGTCCTGGAAGTCCAGACGGCTTTTCACAGTTCCAACATCTACTCTGAATCTTCAAGACTTTAAACACCTGCATGATCCGCGTCGAGCTCCAAATGCTGTAATGTTACCTGGAGTGCTCATTCTGTAGATTGTTTTTGTTTAACTCTCTAAATCAAGCTCATAAAAGCATAATTTAGGTCAACATATTAAACCTTGATCAATTACCTAGCAGCTAAGAACTAAACACAGGCCGTGCTTTGTGCATTTAAACTCGGCAGATCTTTCAGTTTTTCTCATGGGTGCATCTTATTATATTACTCTTTATGACTATTTTTTAAGACTTACTGTGTGATTCCCTCACGCAAATGAGGTCAAAGTCCTAAAAATCACCCTCACACACTTTCCATTTCAACCTACGCTCTTACTTTTCAGGAACATTTGACAAAACCTGAGAGCCCATACGGGTGGACATTGAAACTGGAGCACAGTTTAAATCAAGAAGTGTCATCACAAATCTGATTCCTGCCATGTGTTACATGAACCCCATCAGAGTGCATTCAACCTCCGTGTGGCAGTCGAACCTCATCCAAACCTCCAACTGAGTTGGTCCATTGATAGTCTGAGTTTCAGGGCTTCGTTTGTTAGTGCAGTATGCTGAGGTCATGAGAGTTAATGCAGATGAAAAGAACCTCGAGAAGGCGTAAACATCTTATCCATAATGATAGAGGCTTCGATGAGAATTATCTGATTTTTTTTTTTTTTTTTTTTAAAGATGGGGTAAAGCGTGATAAAAAACATTTTAACAGAAGCCCTTATCTGGTGTCCACTTTTGGTATTTATTACCTCGCATTTTTAACCATTTCCTTTTTAAAATATTTTTTCATCAATTAGATTTTTTTATTTTACTTAGTTTTTCTCTAAAGCTTAAGAATGACAGATTTATTTTAACTGCAAAAAGCACTTCCAACATTTAGGAATCAAACAGAACGTTAGGTTCTAGTCTGTATGTGTTAGGGCATAATCGGAAGTTTGATATTATTTACATGTCTTCTACATTTGTAGATATGCCAAGAGCTCTCTCAGATGAAATACAGTTGTTTGGGATGGTAACAATGGCTTAAGGTCCATGTGATCGAGGGAGCAGGAACAGCAGCGAGGCTCTCCCTGCCTCCCTGCCTGGCAGCGGTAGTGCAGGTCAAAGTTCAAAAGGTCAAAAAGTAAAAATGGGCGGTGGGTTTTCCTTTCCTGAAGCAGGAAGTCATCAGTCCATCTGTCAGGTGGTCAGTGCGATGGTGCAGTCTCCTGGCCTATTGGTGACACGTGTTCATGGAGTAAAGGGATGTCACTGCAGTACCAACCCAACCTGAGAAAGGTGGACATACGAGGAAAGCAATTACAGACATGTATTTGGGAAACGTAAGGTTACAAAACTATTTTCAGGGTTCACCAGATTAAAAATCAAGACATTTTAAGATCACATAGAATAACAAATACTACTTATTTGATGGTCAAATTGGCCAAGGGATGCAAGTTTAATGGAAAACCAGTGTGGAGTATAGACTCTAGGATTATGTAGCAATATATAGATCCATAGTATATAGCATTTAAAGACTTTTCAAGTCCTGCAGATACTGTGAGGCTGTTATATTGCCACTATATATGTACCTTTTCTGAGCCCATGCTGGGACACTTCCAGTTGTACAGATAATACTGTAAATTTCCATCACCGATGCCGAACTTAAGCTTCTCCAAGAAAGTCTTGTTTTCCATTAGATCCAGTGCGTTGAAGACATCAAACCCTTTCTGGATATTGAGAAAAAGAAAAAAACTCATTAATTCCCTGAGAGTTAACTACACAGAGAACACACACATGGATTGAAGAGGAACAAACCGATTTGGCCAGGATGAGGGCGTCAGACATCAGGTCGAGCAGGGTGGTGGTGGTGTGCACGTTGTAGAAGGAGTACGCTGCTTTTAGACTACGGTGCACTGGGTGGTTCATAATGGTAGAGGGCAGTGTGTAGAAACTCAGGAAATCTGTTACCTTGCCATCGTTCTGTCAAGAGAACATACATTTTTAGAAAGCCCTGTTAGAGTGAAACAGAGTAGAGAGATGGTTTAAGACAGAATTACATTAAAAATGTCTTTACCTCAACCAGGTAAGTGTCGATAATATTCTCCCGAGGTAGCAGCCAGTGTTCTACCTCTGCCTGGTTCATGGCAGGCACCAGGTTGAACTGGCTCAGGTACTCGCGGAGAAGGCGATGCACAAGTGGGACATCCTTCTTGGTCATCGTCCGCAGACCTGAAGTCTTAGGGACCTGAAAGAGCAAAACCAATGGAGGAGAAGGATAAAGGCTTGGCAGAACTTGGTGGCCTATTTGTGTTTGTCAAATAAGTGTGTTTTCACTCACGTCAGGCAGACGGTACAACTTCATGGTGCGCTGCATCGTCATGTTCCTGCTTAGGTGGGAGAACTTCACCTCGATTAGTTTGCGCGGGTTCAAAGAGCGATGCCAGTACCTGTGCAAAGAAATTGGATTTGTGAATCAAGAAGAAAAGAGAAGAGTATGTGCATAGAGTATGTGGAGAACTATTCTGTCTGACTCACCTGCATGTGCCCACAGGTTTGGGCAGGACCACTCCAGCAGTGTAAACTGCCTGGAAGATGCCCTGCAGGTTGACCCGTCTGGTGATTTCTCTGATCAGAACGGGAGCAACTCGTTTGGAGCGAAGCTTCTTGTGGACACATAGGAAATTGATCTCTACCATTTTCTTTTCTCTAAACATCAGGAAAAAGAATGCATCAAGTGAGCAACTCTGCAACAAACTCACACCAGAATGACAACAGTGAATACGTGTTGCACATTTAAAAATCAGAAAAACACAATTCACAGAAATAATTGATAAATTGTACTTTCACTGTAAAGTACAAGACTGTGCTCTATATTATATTTATATTATATTGTATTTAACAACACTATGGCAGTTTTAAAAAGCTCATAAAAGTAGACGCTACACAGAACATGTTTTATTAGATCGTAAAAGAGTACCTGCTAAAAATATATATTCACAGAGTGAATGTAATGTGGAACAGAGTGAGATAATAAAACAGAACAATAGATTTCACATAGCATAGGATGCATTTGATTTAATCTATTATACTTTTACACTGCAGTGTTGTGTTCACTTACATGTCATAGATAAAGATAGAAGCAGGAATGGCACTGATGAAGCCCACTAGCTTCTGGTTGGAGTTCACTCTCACCCCACAATGCCACTGGGGCAACCAGCCAGGGGGCCGCAGGGCCCTGAGAGAGAGCGAGAAGTCAGTCAATAAATAAAACAGATCGATGTATTGCAATCATCTGCATTCATATTTGATAAAAAAAATAAATTAATCCATGCAAATCCAAAAAAAGGGTTTGCTGTCCAGATATATCAAGTAGTGTTTAGCATTTAAATGTAACATCTTTGCCAGGTGTAAAATGGAAGAAAATCAGTTATGAAAAAAAATACCAGAGGAGGAACTCGGGGGAGTAGTCAAATCGGAACATGTTGTCATCATCTTCAACATAATTCTCGTTGAGAAGGGTGTAAAGCTCCTTGAGCTGGTTTTACAGGAAACAACAGAATTAGACATTAGACATTTTGTATCTTTATT
Organism: Clinocottus analis; assembly: GCF_023055335.1. Taxonomy (NCBI): domain Eukaryota; kingdom Metazoa; phylum Chordata; class Actinopteri; order Perciformes; family Cottidae; genus Clinocottus; species Clinocottus analis. The sequence continues at coordinate 6,580,100 of NW_027175887.1, read as the reverse complement.
TTCCTGTGTGTATATGTGATTCATTCTTGCTAATGCTCTGTCAACTTCCCCCGTTCCCCTGCATCAATTCTAGCAATTCCCTTCTCTAACAATACATTATAATCTTACACATATTGTGCTTTCAATATAAATTAAAAATACAATTGCAGATACTGGGATCTTAACATCTTGGTATTAAGAATATCTCCAATAACTGAGAAAATTAGGCAATAAGCTTATTTTTGCATAATGCAAACTACAACTTTGTTTTCTTTTGCTCCTGTCATTTTCACTCTAAAGTCAACTGTAAACTTTGTAGAACTCAGCGTTACAGTTCAGCTATATTACAGCAGTCATTCATCAGCAATTACACACCTGAAGAGTTGACAGCAATGAATAAAGGATATGTTTACATTACAAGTAAAAATCAAAGTCCAGGAACTTGTTACTAAAAAGGTGAATTCCTCTCGTGTGTGTGCATTCGCGTGTGCGTGCGCTCTCTTACCACAGCAGCGTTCCCCAAGTCAAGGGTGTCCCAGCTGAAGCCCTGCGGAAGGCTGTAGGGCTCCTCACGAATGTTGTCTTTGTCAGGTTCAATGGAGCCGTGTGATGTCACAGTCTCCCCTGAAGGAAATCATACCAGAGTCTGACATAAGCACACATATCTACAATATATGTCTCGGAGAACAACTGACAGCTCTGACTAATGACTTACCGAGCTTGGGCACAGGCTGCGTGTCCCAGAACTGGTAACTCCTCCGAGTTGCCTCCTCCATGGTTTTGGCCGGGCCTTGGCCTACAGAGAACAGTTCAATGGCCTTTTGGATCTCCTGTAGCTTATCAGCTGGCAATGAATTCACCTGTTCACAGATATAAATCAACTGGGTTAAAAGGGTCAGTCTACACAAATTAATCATTTTCTAATTTGTTTGGTGTGAGGGCCAAGGTACATAAGACATGTAATGGTGTGGATGTAACCACGCAGTGTCTAACCAGCACAGCACCACCCTGTGAGCAAAGAATGAACAGATTTCTACATGGCACCGTCCACAACAGGAAGCTGCATCACGACTTCTGAAGGATTTAACCATCCTTGTAGTAGAACTCTAACTCAAAATGTTGGCAAATCAGACCTGCAGTAAAATATTTTTGTTTTCCTTTTGAATTGTAGGCGTTCCAACCCTTTGATTTTGATTATCACTTCATAAATTAAGGATTTCCTGCCTTGGCAAGGGGGTCCTGAGCAGCTTCTGTGGCACCAGATTTCTTCTTCTTTTTCTGCTTCTTTTTCTTCTTTTTGGCACCAGTGTCGTCACCCAGACCCCTGTCACTAGGAAGACAGAAATAGAAGGCATGCAAATTAGTTTCCTATCCCAGAGGAAAGCCCTGTGCTGGTCAAATTTTTTTGTATGAAATACGGCACAAAAGAGTATAGGCCCAATACGTTCAAACCATTTCAGTAAAAACATAGACCAAATTAGAACTATACCTACACAACCATGCAGGTAGACTATATTGACTGATTGTTTCAGCTTTACAAATCCTGGATAATAAAGTCATTCATATTTTAGTAATGAAACAAAGTCACTGTTGGTTAAACAACTACACAGGTCGACCAGCAGAACACATATGGTAGTCCAGATGGCTAGACATATGGACTGTGTCCCTTTCCATCACCTGCTGGAGCAGATAAAGGTGACTGAAATAGATACAGGAAAGTGTAAACTTGCCACTGGTAGTCCTTGCAACCCCCTCCCACAGCCTGTGTCATAAACCCCCATTTCCTGATGAATTTCAAACCTGAGAAACCACACAAACCCCCACCCAGCTATCCCACCCTCTGACCTAAGAGAGACTACATACTTACAGAGGATAATCTCATTAGTGTCCAAGAGACCAGAGCGGCCAAGCACTGGCTTGTATTTGTAACAACAGCACAGATGGTGAATCACATGACCTCAGGAAGAAGACTGCATGGTATATGCGCTTGTGTACATGTATGTACGTGCGAGAGGTCAGTGAGGGACTGGGACAATGGACAACAAAACATTCAATGGTTTGTTCCACAGACTTCCATTTCAACAGAGTAGAGCAGCTAGCAGCCAGAACCACGCTTTGTTTCTGTGTGTTGGGTGCAGGGGAGTTGCATATGTTGCTCAAAAAGAGCAAAAGTGAAGCTCACATTTGCTCAATTGATAAATGGGGTCATCATTTTTTCTCACAGCAGCGGTTGATTAGGTAGAAAGTAAGTGTGTGTGAGAATATATATATATATATATATATATATATATATATATATATATATATATATATATATATATATATACACACACACACACACACACATTCTGCTGTTGCACAAAATTGTCCTTTCTTTTCCATTTGTTTGCATGATTTCCCTCGTGAAATACTGAACGGGTTCACGAGAACCAGAAAAATTCTTAATATTAAATAAAGAAACAGCCAATGAAATAAAATCCCCTCTGTGATCAAACTGTTCACAGCTCATGGAGGCGTGAGATTGATAAGTCACAAGTCACGTCGGACTCAATTATTTGAAGAAGCCACAGAAACGGTCGAGCAACACTTTCTCTCTCCCCAATGGCAGAAGTCGCCTTTATACCGGGAGCAGGACACGCCTTAATATTTGCACGCTAATGCTCCTTTCGTGTGTCACCGCTCTGGTAAAACATTGACATTAACAGAAGTAAAAGGAGTATGATTTAATCAAAACCTGTTCCCGGAGAGCAGAGGTTAGGCTTATTTGGGATATTTCATATTTTAAAAGGAGGGAATTAAAAGCCGTGCTGACTCCTTGGTTAACAAAGACAGCCCAAACAGACGAGGTGATCAACCTGCACGTGAAACAACATGCAGGATTTGTTTCACTTTTAAATCGACTGCAGTCTGCACCCCGAGCCACTTACAGACAATAGGGGTTTGACAGCTATGCTAGCATGCATGCTAACTTGCTAAATGTCAACTGGGGTTGCCATGAATTGCTTCAGTTGCAGGCAACCGACAATGTATGAATGTAAATACATCTCACTGTCTGCTTGATTTAAATAAAAACATGACTTTGTCTGTAAGTTGTACAAGTGACAGTATATTATGAAATGACTGATTTTCAAGCGTAACATTACTTTGGGTTTGCTACCTCCATACTACGCCTTGCTATTAGAGCTGTAGGAGACCGCCAGAGCCCGCCCACATGAGCGACTTGACGCTCTCTCAGCCAATCACGTCCAAGAGCTGGCAGGCGAAGGGTGTTTCTAACCAATCGGGTGAAGGCAAGTGGACGGGACAACCTCCAGCGATGGCTGTCTATCTCGACAGCTCCCCGACGCTTTAGTTTGATCCTGCTTTGATAAAGGGTGCAAAGACGTGGCGTATTTTACACCGCTTTGCTGCCAAGCCTGCCTTCTTACCCATCGTCAGAGTGGTGCTCTTCGTTTTCACAGTCGCTGCAGTGTCCGTGGTCCTCTACATCTTCTTTCTCCGGCATCGGTGCTGTCTCATTCTCATCCGCCATCTTCAACCAGGAAGTGAGGAGCCACCGCGTGCCCTCGACGACTTTAAAGCTCCCCTTATGCCATTGGTTCAGAGCGGGGATGGAAATGTCTTCACTGTTGTCCTCTTGTGGCTGCTTATTATAAGAGGCTGGAGTAAACACACGCGCCTGGCTTTCTACTCTCGCACTCGTGCACGATTAGACTCATGTTATGTGCGTGAAGGGAAATTAAAACACTTTTTTGACAATACATACATTTATCGTTAGGTTAATGTACAACTACAACTTTGAGGTCCTTGCACATTACTTCATTATTTGAATTTCATGCAGTTTCCCATCTAAACTTATAGTTCACTTCCTATGAGAGACAAACATTGCACATTTGACTCTACTACTACATTTAAAATTGTAGTTACTTTTAGAATGCAGGTTAATAAGACAACATATAATCAACAAATCAATTCTGATCTACGGTATAACTATAAATGAAGAAAATAAGTCACCCTTCATAAAATGGGTGTACGTTTTAATAAAGGTTGTATTCATGGTTAATTATTGTTTTGAAAATGTTGCTTACTATTATTATTTGTATTCATACTAAATGCACTTTGTTACATTCACCCACTAAAAATATGTAAGCTATAATTTAAGTGATGAAAGAAGTATGGTACTACTTTCAATTAAGATGTCCTTTATAAAGTAGTTGCAAGCTGGAACTAAAGTCTGTGTTTATTGTTGATACTTGTTATTGCAAATGCTTTGTTTACGTTGTCCGCATTCTATGATAAAATTGGCATTATTCTTAATTTTTCTTTCAGGGGGATCATTACCACCTGTATATATTGTCTGCTAATAAGCATTCACTATAGGACAGTGCATTTTGATGGACTCAAAACAACACAATACAATACTACAACGAAGTGACGTCGCCTTAGCCTGTATGCAGTTCACTGGCCATCTGGATATCCTGCAGATTATCAGCTTGCAAGGAGTTTAGCTGGTCAGATACAATAATTAAATGCAAACCAAATGTGATGTGGAGATATTCATTCATACTATATATACCCCACAACACCCACCCCTCTACACACACACACACACACACACACACACACACACACACACACACACACACACTCTGTCTCTCTCTTGATTGCTTATGCAAAAACAACAAAACACTGCAATGTGTTATTAGTGCTTTTATGAAAACAGTATTTTCTCTTGCATACATAATACCAACTACCATTCACACAACAAAGTCTTTACTCTTTAACACTGCAAAGTCATACTGCACCATTTGTTACATTCTATTGAAATCTATCCTGATCATACATGCTGTTATTACAGTAATGCATGTGCAGCACCTTTCATTACTGCACTATTTTATCATCAGGGAAGCTCTTTATAAGAGCTTTACATGATTAACTGTAGCCTGAAATAATTGGTGGTTTTGTAAAACTGTTGTAATTAATGTTTAACCACAATTGTCAGATATGATTGTAGAGATGATAATTGGAAACACAAATAATTATGAAGGATTGTTAATAAAAAAATAGTAAAAGGAGCCTTCAACCAAATGTCGCCAACACATAAACACTTATTTTAACATGAAATGATGCTGAGGCAAATACAACAAGTTACATTTGTAATAATGTTAAGTTAAAGTTAATACTGTTTAGATTTCAAGTTCATTTGAAAGTTGTGGACATATTTTTCCATAACATTAAAAGTGCCAAGTATCTGAAGTATCAAGTAAGACTAGATGAATAAACAATTTCATAATTTGTTCATTCTTCATAGATAAAATAACCTGTGACAATCTCTGAAACATTAGCATTAACTAATCGTGATTAACACTAAATCATTATTACATAACAAATAGTGTTAAAACTATAATTAATAAAACAGTAACATTTCAATCACATGCTTGGATTCCCACTTATAGCGTTGACCAACTGAGACAGCGTCAGTTACGTAAGTGTTGTTTCTATTTAAAATATCAGTTTTTCTTCAGGTTCAAGTCAAATACTGATGTTTAAAAATGTTAAAATACTAAAATATAAAAGGATGAATTAACACATCTTCAGTCCAACATAGTCTAGGATAGCCACCTACACATGAGAGTAAATGACACAAAAATGTATTTAGTAACAAGTCTATCATTGTTTTTTGTCATAAACCACAATCCTCAGCGCTCTGTTTCCAGAGCACTCAGCACTTACAAGACCAGATTCTCCTACAGATTCATTATCCAGCCTGAGGCAATTCATTTGCTAATATCCAGCGATCTTCCTCGTCTCTGAAAAACAGCGTCTCTCCTCCTGTAGTGGGAAGTGGCTTAGTGTAAATTGGACCACTTGAGGTATAGACTGGGAGACCGGCTGGCGGCAACATTCAGAGCCCCTCGTCCAAAGCTCTTTGTTGTCAGAAAACGCAGCTTTCCATCTCGTTCAGATGCACATCATGCCTTGCCTTTAGCAATGGCCATGGCCATGGCCATGCGCTCGGACACAGTTTTGATGGGAACTCCTTTGCGGGTCACTTTAACATGGATGAAGAGTGTGCTGGGCGACAGACTGGAACCATCTCCCTTCAATAAATGGACATGGCGATAACCTGAGAAGAAAAGAGAATATCAAGCACACGTCACAAACATGCCATAGTGATGGCTAGTTTTCAATATGCTCTGTGGATCTTCATGAGCACCTGTTCGTAGGCTCATGAAGGGTAAAGTAAACTGCCCGACAAAGTCGTTTTTGGCAGTGTGATCATGGTCCTCCACTACAAACCGCACCAGAGCCAGTTCAGGGACCTGCAGCTGGAAGCTCAGAGTGCAGTCCCATCGTGGGTTGAAACCTGTAGAGGGCGCACAAGAGCCATAAATACGTCATCCAGTAAAGTACCTCTCAAAACAACACAAATCATGGTGATGGACAAAAGATCTGTGCAGCTTAATGCGGTCATCTGTTGCCTCCTGCATTAACATCATCACAAACAGCTTTACAGCATACGGTAACATTATTTCATAGCAATCATGGATTTGCAATAAAAAGCAGGAATAAAAAAAGATTGACACTTTAATGTCAAATGTTTTTTAAATTAATTTATGATGTGTTAGATGTGTTACCATTGTTGTCAATGCGGTGGGTTTTGTCTCTTGCATTATCAATATCCACACCATGGATTTCAACCCACACTTGTGGGTCCACAATGGAGCTGGCCTTCTCTGTGTTGATTTTTGGCAGCTGCTGCGCAGATATTATCTAAAAAGCAAAATGTAATTAGTAAATTATCATATCCAATTCTGAGTCATCAAATTTATTTTATTGGTATAGCCCAAAATCTCAATTATGCCTCTAAGGGCCTCACAAGCTGTGCAGCATAAAACTCACTCTATATTTAACTGCAATTTGGATCAAATTAAAAAATAAATATATTTTAATGGAAAAAAAGGAATAAATCTCTGAAAGAGCTACAGAGGAGGAATATCTCTTGCAAACAAACATTTTATAGGTGTTTTATGTTCAGAGGATTCAGAAACGACAGTAAAAGTACACGAAATAAAGCACACTGCCAACATACATAAAGAGTTTTGAGCTTAATGAGTTTTGATCTTAAGGAACAAAGTATATAGAAACTCGATCGAAGTAATTCTGACTTTTAAGATGAATTTGCGCCGGACATTCAGAATTTGCTGCAACACTGTTACCACTCACTCGTATAGTCAGCTGGGTCGGGATGTGACCGGGGCCTCCACCCGTGATCTCTGGGTTGAAGTCGGACGTGGGACTGCACAGGAAGCTAGGTTTCAGAACGTATCCGCAGCGACCGTTGGGAAGGAAGCGACCCTGGTTCAGGTCCATCTGCTCGCCAGAAGTCTGGAAGTTCAGAGCCACTGAACAGCACAGAGAGAGGAGTCAGTAACACGGCGAGCCTGATCGCACGCGTGCCGACGGAAAACATAAAAGCAGCCCTAAATGCTGTCAGTCAGTGAAAGCCGGTGACATCAATGTTTTATGATGTGGCAGCAATTTGCAGAAATTAGTCAAGACAACGTTTCTTTGGCACTTAGTGACCACATAATGTTTTTTCAAATGAATTGCCTTAATGTGCTACCATCAGAGCAGCATCCAGGCTTCTTGTCTGGAGTACTAACCCATCTGGCAGCCACCATTCCACATTTCCTGAGGATCATAGTTGGATGATTGGAGGCGCTGGCCGGAGGGGTAGATCCGGCTCAGCTGCCTGCTGTTGTGTCTCACAAAAAGCTTTCCTGCGAATGAAAGAAGAAATCCACACGCATGGTACACTGGAGGGTGATTATATTTTGTGTAGAATCAGCTGCAGTAAGGCAATATCCTAAAATCACTCTGACTTTTCTCTGTGTAATTTCAAGATGCAATTATTTCCATTGTTGTACCAGAGTCTTTGATGAGCTTGAGGGCATCACTTTCAGAGAAGGAGGACATTTCATTTGGAGGTTTTTCAGATGCATTTTCAAAGCCACGGAAGGGGACACTTCTGCAATACACCACCAGCTCTGACAACTCTGGGCTCAGCTTAGAACAGACCTGAGAAGGGCAAATGCAAACAGAAAAGAACATTTGCTGATTATCTAAAAGTTCACTTAAAAAGTTTCTCAGACTTAACAGCAAGTTTTGTTGAACTGACCTTTGCGGGATCCTTCTTGGGGGTGTTCTTATTGCTGCTTACCGGTTCCTCTTCAGAGCTTGAGGAGAAGCTGGCACAGCTGCCGTCCTTGCTCAGTTGGCCCAAGTGAGGAATCAGCTTCTTCCCTTTCACCAGAATACGGCCCTTCAGCGCCTGCAACGGACAAAAGACTCTGTTAGAAAACCAGACAGCTAGATCTTCAAAAAAAAAGTATCTCGCTGTGTGTTGTACCTCAGGAGAAGGCAGATCCTCCGGCGGCTGGGCACTCAGGGACTTGGTGAGCAGTTTGCTGCCCAGGATGGTGTGGAGGTGCTTGGCCATGACGACCTGCTGCTCCACAGAACAGTGGTTCTCCAAGGACAAGATTAGAGGATATGGTGACGCCTGCAGGGAGAAACACAGGAAAACCGCATATTCCATGCCATTGAAATGCAATTAGATCACATGATAGCTATGCGGGACCAAATACTGTGATGTTATAGTATGTCCAAACCAAAATACCGCAAGGTTGCCTCACAGCCAAGTTTGCAACCACAAGAAGCGCAGAGGGCTGTGAAAGCGAGAAGTCTGACTGACTACTCACTTATTTCATTAGCAGTATTAAAGAGCAGCAAGCATTCTGTCATAGCTGAGGATTTACACCATTCAATCAAGGGCCTCTGACCTTGAAGGCGTATTGGGCGATGGTTTCAATGACCTCCTTGAAGGGCACTTTGGAGGTGAGAGTGTGGCCATGGTAGATGACAGGTTCCCCTTTATCTCCATCCCAGCAGTCCAGCTCCACGCAGCGACAGCCCTGATTCAGAGCCCTGTGAGTGAAAGACATGTACGCAAAGATCGGTCATCTCTAAGAACACCTCAATAGGTTTTGATCATGGCGCAATATGTGCCGTCTGATGATGTTTTTTGAGTCTCAGTCAGAATACCTGATGTACGGCTCAGTGCTGCTGGCGCCGGTGACTTGGTCCTTGGTGAGGTACGTGTTGTGCGACGAGGAGATGAAGTAGTGCGCCAAAGGGCGGCTCATGTCCTGGTAGACTCTGGCATGGTCGGGATTAACAACATCGTTCTCCCGGGACAGCATGTACATGGTGAAACCGTTCTGGGTCATGAAGTGGTTCTTCTGAGCTGCAATACATGGCAAAGACTTTAAAGTCAAGCAACTTTATTAGAAAAAACTGCTGAGATTTAAGGGTTGAAACAACATGTATTAGGACTCTGCTACAATGAAGAATGTTTACACTAATCACAGCTTTTATTCTCTCACACAAATTGAGCTAAACAGTCTAAATATTGTTGATATCTTTGCACCTTATTGACCCCCTTATTTTCTAGGATTCTCTGTTACTGAACCAGACGGTCATCTGGTTTACCTAACGTCTCACTCAAAACTCACTACTTTTTTCCTTGGATATTCTGTTCATACCGTTTGAGTTGTTGTGTGTGGCATTTTGTTATTCTTCATTGCAGATATAGCTCGTGCTAACTACTTAGTGCAGAGGATTTAGGCTCAGTGTTTAGACTAGCAAAGGCCTTCACAGGAATAAGCAGAATCCCCTTTGTCACATTCACGGTGTTTCTATGAAACGGTTGTGCGCTCTTTCTTTCACGCCTTTAATGACTGCTCTGAGGACCTACCCCAGTCATTGAGCTCATAGGTGAGTGTGAGGCTCTGAGCATGATTCAACGAGGCGTCTTCTCCTTGGTCTCCCAGGAAGTCCCGCAGCTCGGCAGTGGCGAGCACACAGCCGTTACTTGAATAGTGTCTGAACACTGCGTCCAGCTCGGGCCGGCGCAGCAGCTCCCTGCAGAACTCCTCAATCTCTATGTGATCGAGACGATCATCCCCGGATCTGTCACACCTCTGGGATGCCAGGCGATGGGGAGGAGTTTGAAAAAAAATGATAACAATCAGACACACATGGAGACACATAGGAAACACAGTAGATTTTTATTTTGGGAAGGCTTCAAATTCCCCGTGATGAAAGTGTTTCCATAATAAATCAACCCAGCTCTGTGTACTTACATTAAAAATACAGGTTTTTGGGGATGGTCAGTATTGGAAAGTGCATCGGGACGGAGCATAAAAGCCAACAATTCAGCTGTAAAAGAGAGGTGAGGGACATAGCAGGCGGTAATGCCCCAACATAAAGAAAGAGCTGCGCCTTGCTTTGTTGAGGAAGACAAGAGGGAGGGGATAAAGATGTGGACGGGGGTTGGCCGCTGGCTTGGTAATTGAACACAGACTCTAGACTCTAGGGTGCCACAGTAAACTGACACTAGCAAAAAAATCACCAACTTTTTGAGCAGTCAATCCCTTTTTTCTTCCAGTGTTCAGCTTATATTACAATCACAGCAAAAGAGGATAATTTACAGGCGCTAAAGATTAAGATTCACAGGATGCTCCTAACCTTGAATAAACAGCGGGCGTACTGCTCACTCAGGTCAATGTTGATCATCTGCAGCAGCCGCTTGACCTCGTCGTAGCTCATCTTGCCGTCCTGGTTCTGATCCGCTCGTTTCAGGTAGCATCGGATCCAAGTGTAGAGGGTTAAGAAATAAAACCTCAAGACTACAGTTCATCAGGCACTTTGGCCTGAAAATACATTTTGAGTAAATACTGCTGACCAAAAGTGTCCATCAAATGAATGAGATCTAATGTAACATAAGACTAATTATAGTTCTTCACCTACATGTGCAAACTGTAACTCAGAAGACACATACACATTACACCGTTCAAGATAAACCCAGGCTGCTTTATGAAATATAATAGACGAGCTAACAAGATAATTGTCCTGATGATTTATTTGTTTACAAAGCTAATAATAGGTCAACGGAGAAGTGATGATCTTAATGTCACGCTCTACCTGATAGAGTCATATTATCCTCTGGCTTTGAGGGATTTTAAATATCAGTGATAGCCAGACTATATTTAGACGTCTCTTTTTTTCCGAGTCATTATGGCTCTCTTTAGCTATGTGCTGTGGACGTGGGCTCGCACATGGGACAGCAGAGTCAGTCGCCATAGCAATGCTGCCTCAGATACACTAAGTTTATTCTAACATATTAGAAATTGGGCAGGATATTGGTCCAGCTTTTGCTCCTGAGTCATGTCGGCCACATGCTCCTTAAGACTGCGGAGCCCTCTCACCCAGCGCTGAGCATCCTCCTCACGGGGGCACAGCAGGTCCAGGCTCTTCCTGGCCCCTCTGAAGACCACCGTGAAGCACTTGCTCTCCGGCACCGAGCCGCTCAGCCGCCGCAGCGCCTCGGACTGGCAGCCTTCACGCACGCACTCCACTTCCGTCACCGCGACTGGAGGAGTAGAGGGGAAGAAGAAGAGTGATTGTGTTGTGGAGTAAAGGAGTGAAGCAGCTGAAGGTCAAACATCGGGCCCTTTTAGGGGTTCATAAGTCCCACACTTCTCAACCGCATAATTTCAACCTATGGCTCTTATAGCGCACACACTGTCATGCAAGTAAAATGCTTCAGTTAATGCCCTGTGTGCTGACACTCACGGAGCAAGGCTTTTAATGGCTTTATAGTTATTATCTCAACATGGTGGCTCTATAGATGATCATTGGAGGGTTGATTAATAGGATATATATTAAAAAAAAGCAAAGCTGAGTCCACAGCCATGTTGTGAGGATGTGTGAGCTAAATGCTGACATCAGCATGCTAACATGCTCATAAGGACATTGAAGTCGAGGATGTAACTTTTGCTAATTAGTTCCGAACACAAAGTGCAGCTAAGGCTGTGATTGTCATTCATTTTGCAGGTGATTAGTAATAAACCAACGGTAGAGCTGTTAATAACTAATTTAATGGCAATTCATTTTTATCAATTAAATGTTTCACACAATTTCCAAGCAAAAATGGCAAATATTTGTTGGTTGCAGCTTCTAAAATATGAGGATTAGCTGCTTGTTCTCATCACGTACGACAATAAATAACACATTATTTTGGTTTTGGACTTTTGTGAGATAAAACAATCTATTTGAGGACATCATTTTGGGCTCTGGGATGTTGTAATGCTATGTTTAAGTGAACAATAATTAAGTAATTGTAAGTCACAGATCTAAAGTAATGTAAACATAGAATTGAACTGATGATGACGCCCAATGGAAAATCAGGGGATTACCAAAGATGTTTACTTCAGTCTGTAGCTCAATGGTCGACTGACAGACATGACATTGCCACATGAATTATGCCAGCGAGGCCGAAAACATATTTCTACTTATTTTTGATGGAGACCAAAAAGGTTGAGATTTACAACTTCATGTGACCTGATTTCATATTTGCTGGTTAGCTTGGGCAACACTTTTTTTCCCCAGAGAAGACAGCAAAACACACAAACACTGCATGGCTTCAAGCTGATCCTCACACAACAACTTCATTCAGCACAGGAGCTTGTCTGTTTCTGCCCTGGGATGCCTGTTGCGGAGTGATCACTCAGTTGGGTAATAAGCAGTGTCTGCCCTGACAATAGCCTCATTCTGCTGCTGGAGGTCACAAAGCCTCTGTAGTCCACCTCTTCAAAATTACTCCACATTCCTCTTTTGTGGTTTACCCAGAGACGTGGTGAAAGTGACATGAATGTGTGTGCGTGTGTGTGTGTATGTGCATGTGTGCGTGGTTTAGAAAGGGACAGCAGAAGTGCAAAGGGTTGTACTCTGTGCCAAGTACTTGAGAGCATCAGACGCAGCATTGAACTGCAGGCGCCAGATCCCACTGGACCTGGAGAACAGCCTTGAGCTCGGAAAAGAGGAACCAAGCCAATCCTTTATCCTGGATCCACACAAACACGCACTTAAACGCACACGGATATGCTCCCCGGCCGCCTGCAGCATTATCGGTATCCGTCTACAGTGTCCCGGCTGTCCTCACACTATTTGTTGACTTCATTGTAGGGAGTGTTACAGGCAGCAACTCGGCCACTCTGTTTCTATTTCTGGAGCTGCTTTAGCACAATCAAGACGGCCTTCACCAACTCTGACCACCCAACCACCTCCTCGTTGTAAGGCTAGCAGGGGGTGAGCAACAAACTGCACTTCAACTTCAGGACAAAGAGCACAAACAGCTGGATGGTGGAGACGCTAAAATGTTGAGCAACAAGGAAGAAAAGAAAGTGAGAGAGATTTATTGTGCACCCAGCTTGCAGTACATTTTCATTCCAATAGAAGATTTAGCTTTAAAAAAGAAAAAAGGGCATGGAAAGAAAATTTGAGATAAGATAAATGCCCTGCACTTTGTCAATCTCTACAGAGTCTAATCTCTTTTGTTTGAATGCCTTTTCTGTGTCAATATGAAGCAGGTGAAATACCTATCCTAGTCTTGCTCTCTAAAAACAACCATGTTCTTCACGTTTATATTGTTTTTTTTTCAATCAGGTGTAATGTCTCTGTCTCTCTTTTATGTGACTCTTTCAAGCATTTGTATTCATGTGAGCCACTGGTGTAATTTGGACACAGTGTACCATCGCAGCTAAAACATGTAAATTTAAAACCATGAAGGAATTTGAGAATAAAAATAATGCCTGTGCCCTGATATTACATTTCATATGCATAAAGTTCCTTGTATTTCCTCACTGAGAGTATATGTGGCATTTATTGTTCAATTACTACAGTTTTGCATTGTTTCTGGGTCTTTTTTCTTTGCAGTCAGTCCTCACAAAAATAAATAAATCCACTTATTTACTATTCTTATCTAGCAATGCAAATAGTTTTACTACAGGAAGTTCAAGAGGACCAATGTTTTTTCTGGTTTTGGATGATTGTGTGCCTGTTCTATCTGTTGTTCTGTTTTGTATATGGAGGTCAACCTGTTACTTTGTCTTTAGATAGACATTTTCTTCATATTTATAAATATTTTTTTTTTTTATATTCTGTTGTATGCAGACAACGCAAGAGTTTTTGCATCTTCTGATTTCTGTCGCGACCAGGGTAATTCAGTGTGGAAGGTATACAAAAGTGTCCGTAGTCTGTACTCTTTACGACTCCAGGGTTTATGAATCGGCACCATAAACTACACATGATTATTGTTTAGCCAGATTACAACACCCATGATTAGTCTCCTCACTTGCAATGGAAACAAACAGCCCTTTAATAAGTAAGAGATTGAGCCAAGATAAAACAGCTCAACAACCCTGAACAATAAGCTGGCTCCCTGAGTCTGTACTGGGCTGGAGGAAGGCCTGCTAGTCTTTCTCTGCTTTGTGCCCCTGTGCAGAATTTCCTTTTCGGCAAAGCCCTTTTCCTCTAATCTGATATCGCTCAAGCTTCCTCTCTTGAAATCAATTTCTATTCATGAGCACTCTCGCTTTCAGAGCTATTTCTCCTGCTTAACCCGCCTCCCTTCTTATAACTAACTTGTGGTCCTTTTCCTCTTTTTCACCTTTATACTTCCTCCTAATCTGCTCAAGCCAAACCACACACACACATGCACAAATACACTGGGCTCTCCATCCCACTTCCCTTGTTCTCAAAGCCAAGTTTAGCAATACTCACATGTCTGCTGGGCTTTGGCTTTGCGAGAGCTCTTGGTGGATTCACACCACACAGTGAGTCCGTCATCCAGAAGCCGCAGGTTTCGGCTCTTCTGCCACCTCGAAGAGCGAACTTTCACCATGTTGCAACCCTGCATCATCACACGTACGTCCTCATTATCCAGCAGTCCTGAAGCACACAAACACACACAGAACAAAACAGGAAGTTTAGTGTAAAAACAAACTGTGATTCAGTTTCATATTGTGTCATCAGCAAGAGCACTATAACTTGGGTTTTTATTGTGTCGACATACAAGGATATAAGGTTTCTAAAAATATTTCTAAACAAAATTATTTCTCTTAGGAAGTGTGTCGGTAAATCCTAATCTTTTGTGGCTGTCTGTAAGGCTAACAATGCTATGCTAGCACTTCTGTGAGGATGTGATCAGCCAACGTGTAGCTTTGTGCTAAATGCTAACAGGCTCACAATGGCAACGCTAGCTTGCTGAGGTTTAGCAGGTATAATGTTTACCATGTTCATCCTCTTAGTTTAGCGTGTAAGCATGCTAATACATGCTGATCAGCACAAAGTGCAGCTGAGGCTGATAGTGTTGCAGATATTTGGGCAAGCATGTTCCTGTTTGTCAGATTAACTAAATTAAAGGTCACGGATGGATGTTTCAGCCTCTCTAATGCCACTTCACCAACCTTGACTAATGATTTTTTGAGCTTGGCAGGCGATGTTGATTTTTTTTAAATGACCAACTCTCATACAACCTCAATAGTCTTCACCGCCCCCACACAAAAAAATGTATACACATATACAGTCAACACTGCTGCTTACACCCTAAACCTAGGGCTGTGTTTCATATACAAACCGCAGAGGAAATGACCTGTGCTAAAGGTCAGTTTAGTTTCAGTATGCTAAGTGAAGCTGCAGTGTATTGTGTTAAAAAAAGTGACTTAATGTTTTACGAAGCAATGTTTCTAGACTTTATAAAATTGAAAAAACATAAAAAACAAATTGAATGCTGGGAAGTGAAACCACCATGATCATTTGTAGATTTATATCTCTCTTGGGACAGTAGCAGGCCAACAGACAGTATTTATCTGGCTCTACTGTTTATGGTAGTTCTCCCTAGCTATTATCATCACATGGAAATTTCATCAAGAAGCTTAAAAGAATTAAGCGCCTCAGAAAAGAGGTATTATCATTATTTGTTGTCAGCACTGATAGGATCAGAGCAAGCTAAAGCAGAAAATAAAAGATCATAGCAGGAGGCAAGGTGGTACCACAACAGTAAATCAACAGCAGTCATGTGCTATCACCGAAACACAGAAAGGAAAACAAGGATGTAGCCTACTGCTGTTTGCTACATTTGCTATCACTTATGAAAAACTGAAAAATGTGATGATCAATCGCAAAAACTCTCAACTTTGGTGTCTGCAGTACAAGGCCACTTTTACATGAGCTGGTTTTGTTTACATCTTAATTGAATAAGGACTAAAGTAGAGCTGACGAGTAGGTCAATTAATCTATTATTAGACGCCGTCGGCCTCTGAGGAGCCGTGACAGGCTTTTCTCTGACATAGGATAAATGAATAATCATACAAAACAATGTCCAAAGTTAATAAAATTGCCAACTGCAGCTCTAGTCTAAAACTAATGATGGTTTTGGCTGGCAGGGTCAAAGGTGAAAGGACATTCAAGAAATGTTTACACACTTGTTCAAACATGACCCACAGACGACTCAGAGTGCAATCCTATACTGTGGAGTGGACATTTTTGTGAATATTTCTACAATTATTTATTGTGTATAGTTGTCTTGAATGTTTTTTCTTCAAATTAAGTGGAAAATGAAGAAGCAGCTTTTATTTGTTGTTTATTATTTTAAGACATTTTAGGTTTTTTAGGAACTACAAGATTAATCAGTAAATGATTAATGTCATAGACACGTTTTTTTGGGGGGCATTTTTGCCATTATTTTATAGTAAAGGGAAGGGTTGACGACATGTGTTTAAGGCCACAGGCTGAATATCACCCAAAACAAGGACGCATGCTTTCAAATAACTGGAAAATGTTCAAAACTGGTTTGATGGTTTGCAAATTAACGTTTAGTTAAAGAGGTGTAAAAAGAGTTAAAAGCTTTTAGTGGTAAAATCTATTTAGTTTTTCAAGGACTAGTTAAATAAATGGTTACTTATGCTGTACTTGCATGATTTGGTCATAAGTTAAGGGTTAACAAAGCACATTCAGCTATGCCTCATTGCTTCTTTTTTTCAGGGATGAATGGGGCCTCTCACAGAGCATTTTCTCTTTCAGGACTTTTTAAAGGAAAAGTCCAAGCAAACTCTCCCTGTTGTTGAATTATTCTTCAGGATTTAGTCTCCTGCTCACCTGCAAAGATTTGTCAAGACACAGTTGGCAAAGTTCCTCTAACTCTCCCTTAAATCACAGTACTCATACTGTCAGTGCCAGTTGGCTAATAAAGTTCCTTAGGGGGCCCCTGAAGCTACAGCACAACAGAAACTGCTCTCAGCTCCCTCCCCCCAACGAGAGACGGACTGAGTGCAGCCGCAGATCTCTCCCCATCAGGTCGAAGACAAAGAAATCCCCCTCCCAGCCCTCCATCCATAACAACCCTGTTTTTCCAAGCTGTTACCACATGCAAGGCATTCCCACAGGCATGGGCCAGATTAACTGCAGGTCATTGACCATGCTAAACTGCCCAAACAGCCTTAACTGCCTGAGTCTCAACCTACTGCTGCATCTTCTTATTGCCTCTCCAGCCAAATCCACATTCTTGCTTTTCTACCTGATTTGTTTTAATATCTAACAGAACAAGTGAGCACAAGCCTAAAAGGGTTTGGCCAATCCACAGTCTGTTTAAACAGAGGCACATTCACAGTTTCAAACACTAGGCTCCTAAAAAAACCTCTTTATTGGAGGGTGTAAGTGGAGGGATGGGCATGATTCATCAGGCTAGAGAACTGAATTGTGTTTTCTTTTCACTGTCTCCTGCAGAAAATCTAGTTGACATCCCCTTCATCGGATGGCCAAAGCCCTGCATGCCGACTGGCTAGCAACCATGATGTATTTTATTTCAAGCATTTCAACACAGCACAGAGATTGTAAGAACAGCCGAATAAGCAATGGTAGAGAGGAAAGAAAGTTGCAAGAGTCTACAACCATGTTAGCTAACAACAAAGCTTAGCAGTGCTTTGAGCTAAATGCTAGTTCCAGCATGCTCACATGCTGTAAATAGCTATGCTAACACGTTAATGATTAAGCACATGTAATGTTAGGCACAAGTAATGTTCAGCATGTTAACTATCTCAATTAAGCGCAACAATATCATGCTAACATTTGCTAAACAGATTACAGCTGATGGGAATTACATTCGTCAAATTTGATGAACATGAAACCTATTTGACCGGACTTAATGAAATGTTAGCCACACTAGCATTGCTGTGACTTTGCAGAGCCGCGTTTTGAGCAAAATGCAAACAATAACATGCCCAAAATGACAACGTTAATATGCATAATGTTTCCCAGGTCCATTGTTTACCATCTTCACCGTCTTAGTTTAGCATATGTATGCGTCATGCCAAAGGCTGATTAGTTTTGCAGGGTCATACTGTCTGGACAGAACTTTCACGATAATGATGACGCTATATGGAAAGCAAAGGTATCCCCAAAGTGATTATAAAATACGGCGGAGGAAATTAATGTTCGCAATAAATATCCTGTCATTGAACATCTATCAAACACTTGTTTAGACATTTGACCTAAACGCACAAACGTGAACCTCGGCGCTAAAGGAAATGTTAAAGGGATTCATGATCTGGAAACCATGAATGTCTGTTCTGACAGATGTTGAGTTTATTCACAGGATAAGTGAAGACCTACTGTCGGAGCAAGAGGAAAAAGCAGTCAACGCAGTCATGAACGTCTTCAATAGTTGCTAATAATATTTCAGTGGTGGACCAGCTGGCCAACAAATAATCTGAGAGTTCTATGTGAGAACAACTGACTCAAAGAAAAACACAAAAACTGGATCAGTTGTGAGAAAAGAAATAAACATAATAATCAGTCCCATAAGGAATATTTCTCTCAGGATACGTGTGTCCACACTGTGAGCAGCGGGAGCGCCTTTAAGATGAGAGGCGGCTCAGAAAGAAAATAACCATATCAGTTGGTCAGTATTAGATTGTGTCTGCGTGAGACCTCTTCACTCGCACCCACATACCAGCTCGTCCTGGGACATGGTTCACGTTTCTCTCAACATAACAACTGTCACAAGAGTCAGCTAGCAAGGATTCTACACTTGCATAAAGATAGAAAAGTTAAGAGTGTCGTTGACGTGATACGGGCCAAAGGGTTAATTACATTTTCTTAATTCTGTCTCCCAGCTGGCCCCACAAGACGGGTCCAGGTCCAGCCTTTAATGAAAATGGTGATATCCACAGTTAAAAGGTGGTTGTGACACTCAGCGGCTGATCTGAGAACATATTCTCCAGTAATATGATAAGAAACAAAGTGAGTGTTATTTTGAAATGAAGAATTATTGCCAACGTTTTTTTTTGGGACAGCACACTGTTCAACATGAAGCAGAATACTAAAAAATTGCAGCACTCAGTTTTAACATTATCTTTGCCTTTTATAATGACAAAGAGAGATTCACGTATTAATAAGCAATTGTAAAGCAAAGCAAACCTGTATATATATGTGTGTGTGTATATATGTGTATATATATATATATATATATATATATATATATAGCAGACATGCAAACCATCACATGCAAAGTGCATCTTAAAATGACAGTTATTTTAAACTTTTTTTTTCAAATCCAGCAGTGACTCATCAATATCGATGCGTCAAGTGAGTAACCACAAGTCATATTGGAAAAATCTGCAATTGTAAAGCAAAGCAAAGCAAACCTGTATATATATGTGTGTGTATATATATGTGTATATATATATATATATATATATATATATATATATATATATATATATATATATATATATATATATATATATATATATATATATATATATATATTATATATATGTGTTTATACTGTTTACACCAATCACAGACACACACAAATCACTTTCCCTATTATGTTGTTCAAAATTACTTTTAAAATTAGGAAAAGCCACTAATACAACAGCACATTTTCTCTCTCTTTTTTTGGAGTAGTATTGTTTGAAAATGTAAATGCAGCATTCTGGATTTTGTTTTATATGAATTTGTGGTGTTTTACAAACTTAAACTGATAAAGTTGTGTATTTTGTTTGTGTAAATCCTGTTTGTTCTCACAATAAACTAATTGCATGTGTTTCACCATCACAGCACCACAGAGCTCCAGAGTTGACAACAACCTCAGACTCGCCCCCTGAAACCAAATCAATAAACCCACACATATATGTATCCGTGTATACATTTGTCTGATTCAAAGATTATCACAAAACAACAAACCTTGGGTTCACGTGAGACTTTATCTGTCGGAAAAGGCTTATAGTAAGTGAGAAATCTTTGAACCAACAAGTAATACTACTCCTGTGACTCCACGTGACACACAATTCCACTCATGGGTACAAGAGTAGGCTGTGTGGTGTTTTCCATCTGAAGTAAGGATTAAAACGCAACTAAGACATGTGGGGTTGAAGGCCAATAGACTGATTTATGACGACACATGTGGGAATGGGGTCAGGGGCGAGTGACCTCACTTCATTATTCAGTATTAGCGGGATGCGTGAATATTGAATTGACAGTCGTGTATTACATTTTCAGGCACAGAGATACAGTTTCATAACTCAAGCATCAGTAATGCTTAAACACGTTTCTGCATAGTGTCAGAGTTTCCAGATAGTTTTCTGTGTCAATGACACGGTCGCGATCCCTGCACGCTCACTGCTGTGAAAGCATGAAAAATAAAGGGTTTGGAGTAGGATTTGAGTTGTCCGAATGCCAAAATAAACTTTATGATACGTAACAAGAACACAAATAGGTAATCAGCAGCAATAGGAAGTTATTTTTGGAGTCTGAAGCCATTTATTGATGGGAGCTTTTGAGAAACTTTGTGTTGGGGAAATAGTCATTGTATTGCTTGTATTTAAAATGTCCCATATACAGTTCTCGTTATAGTTTATAAACAACTTCAACCAAATTGTATTTAATTCTTGATGTTATGCCGTTACCTCAATATTGCCAAAAGTCGTGAAAATGATACATGAATTTTACACTATTGTAGGTTGCAAATAGGTCAAAAGCATGGTCCAGACTTCCAGACTTCCCATGTCTTTTCAAAGATTTTGACAGGTGCTCTGTCGCTGCTCAGCAGGTGTCTATTTTGGGGCGAGGTGTCGCCATGAGCTGAGTGAAGGGTACAGCAGCCAATCGGCGTTGGGCTGAGAGACCGTAGGCTGCAGTCTGCTGAGGAGCCTGAATCACATCAGTAGGCTCGTAGGGGTGTTCAGCTCTTCATAAACCCATGACCACTTAAACGACACCCACACGGCCCAGTTCAGCTCGGGTTGATGTGTCATTATCCGCTGATTAACCGCATGAAATAAAAGCTATTAGTCATATGTATTCTCAGTGTTTTCTCTAATGGAATCCATTATATTACGTGATGGTTTTAACTTGGGGGAGCAACGGTCACAAGCACATGCACAGTACAGTCCTGATTGAGCAAACACATGTTATGACACTTCATCCTCACAAGTAATCAGTATATAGCAAACTCGTACCAAGGAAAATAATCCTTAAAAGGATGCAACGCGATACTTAAAAAAGTACTACAGTAATCACATTGATCACACAACACATTGAAAATAACATTGTTAAAGTATGTTTGTCACTCTTAAAATACAACAAATATCACTACAACTCCCCCCTGAAATGTATGAATACATTTAGTGCAATACATATCCTAATCACTCACTCACATACCAGGAGGTGGCGGAGGTGATGCCACAGTTGGAAAAACACTGAACTCGATATCCACATATTTAGGTCATTGTCGTACCTTTACGGCAACAGGGAGCTGGAGAGTTTGTGTTTCCTTACCGAGCCTCCTAATGGGGTCCATCGCCTTCTCGGCCCCTTTTTTCCTCGGCTCTCTGGGGCCGGGGGCCGCTGACTTACTGCTGCCTAACATTATTACGACCAGCGGAAATAACTGCAGGCTGCAGCTCTCAGCCCCGAGGCTGCCTCGTTAAGTTAAAGTCCGGTGGCGCGCAGGTTGTCGTCCAGCACAGATTTGTGCTGTCCAAGAAAGGCCCCCGAATGGAGAGAGACAGCTAAGCGCAACAGTTACTCGTTTTCCACATGTGTAAAGTCCCTCCCTGACTTTGCTCCCCATGCCTGTGCGTAATGTGACTCCAAACAAGGCGCACAGTTTACGCACTCCCACCTCCTCCTGCAGCCCCAACAAACCCTGACGAACTGCGCAACCCACGGATGGTCAGGTTACTAGAACACGAGTAGTACTATGTTGAAGTAGCTACTCTTTGAGCATTTAAATTTGATTTTACTTTGTACTATTCCTCTATATTTCAGAGGAAAATATTGGAAGTTTTACTCTTTTAATTACTATAGTTGATGATTGCTTGCAAATTTAGATTTATATTCAATCAACGAAGACTCACAAGCCTCCCTGCAGTTTCTAAAGTTATTCAACTACTATACTGGTTGCTTGTACGCTTTAATGCAATATAGCCTAAACTACATGAATCCTATATTATTCTGCATATTACTTTTCATACTTCAAGTATTAGTTACGTATATTTACTTAACATTATTTCTACACTACGGTGTTTTTTTTAGTTAAAAAGTTTAAAAAAAAATCGGAGTACTTTGTCCACCACTGACGATTCAAGCACAAGTTAGTATATATGATGATATAATGTCTGCTCTATGTTTAATTCTTAATTCTTCCCGTTGTAAAGGTAGACGCATTTATACATCGTGTGTACCAACCTTTAATGTGCAACCTAATATCCAAAGCAAAAATATTGACACTTGGGCTAAATGCATTGGTTCAGGAGGGTAAAAACTATTGTGTGGACTTTCTTGTGTATGGATGGTTGTCTGAGTATTTTTGACCATTGCCTGAAAGTCATTGTTTTCCTTTTATTGTGCGCCACAACATTTCTGGCCATCATATAACCTTTATATT
This sequence comes from Clinocottus analis, assembly GCF_023055335.1. Lineage (NCBI taxonomy): Eukaryota > Metazoa > Chordata > Actinopteri > Perciformes > Cottidae > Clinocottus > Clinocottus analis. The sequence goes on along the minus strand of NW_027175887.1, from coordinate 6,557,263 downwards.
ATCCAGGTGAGGTTCATGAGGACAACCCTTGTCCTTGGGCGCTGGCTGTATCAAAGTGCTGGGTACTTTTAGGGGAAAATATAGATTATGACATTATAAAACATGTTAACTTGTTGGTCAGAGTAAACAGGCACTAATAGCATAGAAATATTTAATTATTTATCCCGATCAGTTAGAGTGCAGTGCCCCCTGTTGGCCATGACGAGGAATTGCAAATATCTTAACAACAACAATGAAATATTTACAAATCACATGTATCTTATATGGCCAGATGTAACTACATAGATAAAAATGGTGATGTGCTATATAAAAAATAGACTTGATTATGTTTTGTAAGTTGGTGGAGACGTGCCCACAGTTGCAGAGCAGTGGCTGGAAACTTAATTAAGTCTTCGTAATGGAGTTATAACAGAGTAGAGAGGGACAGAGCTCCACCGGGTGGTCTGAAACTGGTCCTGTCAGGAAGAACATTAAATATAATTTTTCCCTGATCCGCAGCAATCCAACAGCACGCACACACACGTGCATAAAGAAGCAACTTTGGCGGGGTGGGTGGAAGTCAGTTAAAGTGACATGTTTCTCTCACTCCAATGCAGATGATGTACTAGTGCAAGAAATCTGGACCTGCTGTCTTCATTGAAATCTAAAAAAAGGACGGCCCTCGTGTGCTCAGATGAATAGCAGCCATTACTAAACATGTACTCTTCAAAGCCATGCATATATCCTAAAAAATGTTTTTTTGTATCTTTCATTCCCTCTCAATTGCAGCAACAACTCCGTTAGACAGGGTGAGAGATTAAGTCATGCCTGCTAATCCTCACAAGCTGTGATCTATGCAGGAGCAGCTCTGGCTCTGTAGCTGCACCGCTCCTTGATTTGAGAAGATGGAAACCCTTGGTATGATTTCCATCGTCATTAGGTTTCATATTAACTGGAACATATCACGTCTTCCTCAAAGGATTCCCAGCTCAGCTTGCTTATTTGCCAGAGCTGTAACTCTGCCTGATTCTATTAGTAGAAACAGTGGGCCTCTGTTGTTTGTAGCCATTGGATTCTCAGTCTTTGTAAGCAGTGTTGGGAGACACACCATAAGAGGTCACAGACTGAATACGCATTTCATCCATTAATGCAATTGGTTTGTGGAAACTGAAGAATATAGGCCTGTGGGTGTACATGGTATAGTGACACATGCACAGTTAAAGAGGAAGCCAGTGAGTGGATTGACGAGCAATTTTCCAGTGAATAGTGTGCAAAGCTCCTAGATGTAAATATAAAAATGGACAATAGAAGATAATTATTAAACATATATATATATATATATATATATATATATGTATATATATATATTAATATGTGTATACTTCATAACAAGGTTATAATGTATTCTTTATCAAACTATAATACAATCTAGCAGTTTAAAGTAAAGATATCGAGAATAGTTGAAGTAAAAGTTATGACAAACGTAGACATAAGAATATTGTTAGCTTAGCGTGTAAAACCCCACCAACGCTGGAGCTTGATCAGTAGACTAAAGGAGAGCTTCAGTGTTGCCTTGCAAGATCCGGGACCGTCTATTTCCTGAAACTAAAGTAGTTCATCTTGATTTCCAGTTCACGGATTAATACCACAGATTATAGCAAGCGCCGTTTTCAATCTGATGACACACATTTAAAGACGGTGGTCCATATTTATTTGCGAGAAAGTAATGATCACTCGGAATTCGTGTTGTAAACCTGACGAGTAACGTTACGTTCCAGCATTTACACGGACCCAGTACAAATACACCGGCCTAGTTAGCAAATGGCTAACGGTAGCAATGTTTGTTGCTCGTGGTCTTGTTATTAATTTACTTTGTTGCATGTTGGCTGTCGCTCTGTCGACAAAATGAACAAATACGAAAACACTTTAATTGAAACTGGTCGACCGTTCGTGGTGAATTAGTTCACTTTAGCGTTAGAAAGCCAGGCTTTATGTACAGTATGGCGCTTGAGTCAAGCATACCGACTCTAGTCCTGACTAGAAACGACTGACTTTGCGACATAGTCGATACGTTTTATTTTGGTTGCAACGTTAGTGCGTATGGCGACACACTTTATGAATGAAGTCAGTGTTTAGATAAGGGAGCGACACGGCGTAGCTAACGTTAGCTAGCTAGCTTCTCCTTCGCTGTTAACACGACAGTGTAAATATAACACTGCATTTTAGAACATGGGTTGCGCAGAAATACTCAAAACTGATCGACAGCACTCCGTCCACTGATAACAGGATTATTGAGCAAGTGTGAGCGCGCCTGACCCACCCTTAAACAACGAGGGGCTCGGAGCTGTGCTCGTCGCGGCGGCTTGACAATAAATGCCGTTTGTTTACGCTGATTCCAACGTTCACTCGAGCCCCATGTCCGACAGTGTATCACTCCGCACAACACATAGTATATTCATACTGAATCATTTAATGGTCCAACTGCCACCAAAACGACGCATGTGGATGCCACTAAACATTAAACATAATTTCATTTTGGAAGTAAGGTGTTTTTAGTTATTTTCCAGTGTGAACGTTCAACTCGGACTAGTTTCCGCAAGAGGTTTTCTGCATTTTGCTTCTAATACAGGAGGGTGTTCATTATATTACTTATTTTACGTTAAACTTTGTGGTCTTTAAATTAAAGTAAGCCCTACTGAACCTAAGTATATAATATCCCTTTTCGTTCCAATGATTATATTATGTCATTAGACTGTATTTTAATTAACTTGTATGTTGTAACTGTTATCACTACCCCTTCATTTGTAGATAGTACCGTCTATATAATGCTCCGGACTGCTTTCTTCGCGAGGATTACGTTCTTTTGATTGACTATTTGGCTGTCCAATCAGAAAATACTTTAAGCTTAGCAACAGCAAAGTTATCCTCTTGTCCAATCATCTAAGAGAGGGGTGGACTCTATCGTACTCAACTCTCTGCCATTTGATTGGTCAAAATACTCATCAGTTATGGTGGACTTGTGGACTATGGAGTTCGATGCGGAGGCCTCCGACAGTGCTTCATTGAACTGAAAACCACATGTCCCACAATCCAACGGGTGTTACAAACAGCTGCATCCGCACGACGAGAGGCGGAGCTGCTATATAAACACGAGCTCCCTCTTCTTGAGTATCACACTGGACACTGTTGTGACGGCGAATCGTCGTCTCTGGGTGAACGATAGTCCTGACAGCAGCGAAACAGTTAATGGTAGTTAGCGACAGTTGCTCTGACAAACCCTTCAAGGAGTAACAAGTGTTTACTGTCCAGAAGTTTACTTTTATTCTGCCAGAGTTTAATTTCACACTCTAACTTTCTTTAGTGATTTCTGGAATACGTGGATTTTGTTTAAATTTAGTTTGACGTATTTCAACGAACTTTAAAAGCTCAGTTTTGAGAACGAGAACATCATCTAAAAATGTGCTGAAGCGGATCCATCGGAGCGGAACCTCAGGATGACGGAGCCGGTGGAGCAGACCCATCACCTGAAAACTTCAGGCAGCCCATCAGGTGGGAGCAGCGGAGACGCGTTGGAGCATCTCCCAGCCAGAAGCCATGCAAGACCAGAGAACGGCAGCAGGGGGCGGCAGAGAGACCAGAAGCACGGTGGGGACATCCACACAGACAAGTTATGGCAGAGGAAAGGCGGACAGAGGGGGGTGTGCCCTGCCTTCGCAGCCGGAAACGTGCTTCCAAAGTGCCCGATTGCAGCTCAGCCTCACCAAAAACCCGGTGCTCATGCAGAGCCTGACGGGGGTCACAACCCGCTGGAGATAAACGGCGAAGACAGACCGCTGGAGGAGCCTATGAACCAGGCGCAAGAGGACAGCCACATCGACTCCGACACCGGCTTGGATGCGCGTCTGGGCAAGAAGCGGCACCGGCGCAGGACCTCCAAGAAGAAGCGCAACTGGAAGCCTTATTACAAACTGAACTGGGATGAGAGGAAAGCCCTGGATGAGAAGGAGACGGCCAGAGCTTCCCGGTTGAGAGAGGAAATGTTCGCCAAAGGGCTCCCGGTGGCACCCTATAACACCACCCAGTTCCTAATGGACGAGCACGACCGAGAGGAGCCCGACCTCAACACCGAGAGCGGGGTCAGGCGGCCCTCGGGGGTCGGTATCCGCATGGAGGACACCGGCAGCGAGGAGGACCTCTTCGACAACAACAACGAGGAGGAGGACGAAGACAACGGTAGCGGCGGAGGCAGCGACGGCATCGGGAGACCCGGGAACGCAGGTGGGGAGTTTCTCCAGAGAGACTTTTCCGAGACCTACGAGATGTACCACGTCGAGAGCCTGCAGAATATGACCAAGCAGGAGCTGGTGCAGGAGTACCTGGAGCTGGAGAAGTGCATGTCCCGGCTGGAGGAGGAGAACAACCGGCTGCGGCGCGCCGCGGAGCCCGAGGGTCTGACCGTGGGGAGCCCCCTGGTCCGGCTCCGAGAGCTGGAGCGAGAGCTGGAGAGACTGAGGGCCCAGAACACGGAGCTCCTCCTGCAGCACCAGCCGAGCACTGACAGGGGCCAAGTCGCGACCATTTAAAAGGACACAATTCACCTTTTCAAAAAGGTAAAATATGGGACTGCTGCATTTAAAAAAAAAAAAAAAAAAAAAAAAAAAGATTTAAAAAAGTCCGTTTTTCTGTAATCAGTTTGTCATTTGGACCCAGAGTCCTTGCATTGCCATGCAATACTTGCCGTTTATTTTCTATTTGGACTGTAAGGGTGTCCTGTTCAGTTGTTGTTTTTTTCAAACCAAATGTAAATATTTCAAAAATAAGATTCTTTTTATAAAGAGAATGTATTTGACAACACGAGAATATTTTTGTTTGTTTCAACTAATATCCTGTTCCGTTTTTTGAATTTAAAACAAACATCGTATGTTGCAATTTCCTCCAATAAAATAAAGAATAACTTACAGCTAATTGGGTCAGCTTTCAAAAAACTGTTTTCCAGAAGTAAATTCCTGAGTGAGAATATTTTAACAGTTGTGTGTTAACATAAGTTCAAATAAAATTTTGAAATGGTGTTGTTCATGTGTCGTAAAGTCTGCTCTAAAACACAGGAAGCGGTGCACTGCAGCCGCCGCGTGAAACTATACGTGGCTTTTGTCAGCAATACAAACAGTCGCAAAGCTTTTCTTGTGAAGATCCTGAAGAGGGCCAGACAGGCCGAGGAAGAATACCCGGACTGGAGCAGAAGGGGGGATGGGATATGATGGAGATGCTCTTTATAAAGGTTAACCCACTCCGGGTTCAACCTAATGTGGATCTCTGCAAGATGGTTCCTGCAAGATAAAATGCTAAATGGGTGTACACCAAAATTTCTTAACCGATTGTGTTGTGCTGGTCACATCAAAAGCCAAATGAGCTGATACAAATTGTGTTTTAATAAAGCTTCGTATGCCTATTATGATCATACGTTTCAGTAGATTCACAGAATTACAGCGAATGTTCACAGATTACATGCATATAAAAACTATTCATGTACGTTAGAAACACAAGGGCTCAGTAGTTACCATGTATTTAGTGAGTAGTTAAGAGGAAGTTTCCTTCACGCGCACAGAGGCAATCTGTGCCATTTGGCGTGGAGACCGTATCACCTGCAGCCACCAGAGGGCGCCAGGTAGCTCCCATTTGAAGAGCCTAACACGCCCCCGCCTACGAGTTTGCCCACCATTTCTAAAAACCAACACAAGTGAGGAATAAGTTTTAAACATAGTTCTGTTTATTTACATTTCATATAACCTTGCTTTAAAGCACACATCCATGAGGGAAATGGTTTCAGGTGGACGACCTTTAAGTCCAGTCATTTTCATATTAGTTATACTCCAAAAAAAGCAATTCCAAATGTACACAATACAATATGTTACATATTAAGAAAGTATGTACAAAAAGACTTTAAAATACAACAATGAAACATAAGGTAAGAAATTTCAGACAGCACGCCAACTTGTTGAGTTTTCCTTTTTGATGAAGTCATCGGCCGTTAGTTCATCTGTGAGAGACCGTACGTCGTCTGACGTGACCTAATGCCGGTTGAGAGCAGGGCTCGTTAGGTGTACCATATTCACACACTGTGGATCACTAGGCAGAGAGAGATGGTCAGAAAGCAGCTGAGAGAGCACTATGCCTCTTGGCAGCGTCGTAACAGCTGTTAATGCCTGTGTTAAAGGCAAAGAGAGTGCATAGACATGTCCTTGGCTTAAAGTGTGCTTTTTAAAAACGGTTTCAGTTCGACTGCTTGTATTAAATGTACACATCTTTGGGTCAGTGCCGTAGTTATACCGTCAACCACAGGAGAGAAGGGCGGAGACCCAGAAACAACAAAAGGAAACGGAAAGATAAGAACCGAACATGGCACTGCAGAACAAAAAACACATTCCAGAAATCAGGCACTTGTAGAAAAAATCTTGAGGTAAGACAAGACTATAACTTATCATTTATTATTATTATTATTATTATTATTTTTCATGGGGTCATTTGGTCAGATGAAAACAAGTCTCGTGACAGGAAGTCAGACCTCCTGTTTGTGTTCTGTTGTGATGGCACATCAAGACGAGAGATGAAAACAATAGATTCCCTATTTGTTTCCTCTACTGTAACTTTTCCCCAGACAGGTAGGATTTATTCAAGCCTTACCTCCCCCCCGAGGTAAAAACATGCGGACAAGATGAGCCCCCCCCCGCCTCTTCCACCACCACAGGGGATGTGATGAACACACAAAGATCACCACAGACTGAGGTGGTAATGTATCCGTTGGTATGAGCTACACAGTGTTGTTAACAGTCTGTTAAACACCGCCAGGCTTCTCTTTCACAAGCAGGAACACACTTGGACTTGAGCTCCGTAAATATGAGCAGAGATCTGGAGAGGCATCGCTCCGTTATCCCAGACACGAGTAACAAAACAAAAGGAGTTCAGCGCACACCCAGTGTGGCGCTGAGCGGCCCGCTATAACGTAATCATTCCCAGATTTCTTCTCTCGCTACATGTAGTTGTTAGATAGTTTATGTACATGTTGATGCAACATTGTTGGAAGTACAATCACCAGAGATACTTATTTATAAGTGTGTATCTCATGAGATAAAGGTTTTTCTGCACAGTGCTGAGAATCAGAGAGGAAGGCCATCTACGAGGAAACAAGGAGCAGGTTTAGTCCCGTTTATCTCGTCTCCTGTGAACAGGTACACCCAGATGAAATAACAATAAAAGTACTTTTTTTTTTACTTTAATACAAAATATATATAATATATATATTGAATATAAAACAAAAAATATATATATTAAGGGAAACATTTCAAGTAACATCTTGAAATAAAATGACTTGTGCACTTGTACGCACTTTTGTAAACCATAAAAAAAGGAACTAAAAAAGTAAAAACAAATATGATAACATAATATTTATATTTACAAGGTTAACTTAACAAGGCTCTGTACAAATGTTACAAAATTGTTCAACACAAACACTTGCACGCTCAGACATGATCACAAATATTGTTGCGCAAACACACACATGAACATTATTAACAAGTAGAGAGAGACGACTGTACGCCGCGTGTCTGTCGCCCACGGTGTCTGTTGTTTGGAGTATAAATGAGCGATTACAGTGTCTGTGGTCTGAGGAGGAACACACTACAAAGACTGATATGGAAAATCAGCTGAGCTCTCTTGAAAAAGTTTTAAACTGACCAATAACGTTTTGTAATTAGAAGTGTGTGTGTGTTTGTTTGTGTGTGTGTGTGTGTGTGTGTGTGGGGTCGACCGTCTCTTCTGCCTCACTGAAGTCAAAGTTACCGTTAAACCCCCACTTTGCTAAGAAGCACCATACTCTGGAGAACCAGGGGGACGTTGTGTCTCAGCATCCATCTCCGGTCACTTGAAGGGATCCCAGCCTTTAACTTCTGTTCATGTCTCTGTCCTGTATCTGTATTATTTCTAGAAAAGCACACATTTTGGAACAAAAAAAAAAAAGAGAAGCTTTGGCAACACTGGAAAACCCCTTGCCATGCAAATGGAGCTCATGAAAAAAGAAAAGAGTGGGTTGCTCTGAAGGACCTGGTCGTTGGTACTCAGCGCTGCACCTGGCAACTGACCCCCCCCGGACCCGGTTCACGCCGCTGCCGGTCTACTGACCTGCAGGGAGGCGGCGGCTCGGCCTGCACCCCCGTACAGAAGCCTGGCTTCCTTGGACTGAAGCGCGGGGTCAGGCTGGCCGGGCTCACAGATACTGGTGGAATCTCGAGGTGGGCGCTTGACGCGTCGCCGGTCCTTGGTGGTCGAGCCCGTCAGCCTCCCGAGGCGGCCCTGGTGGTTTGACCTGGTTTGGAGCGATGGGCGACAGGGGGAAGTCACTGACAGTCAGTTGGGGTCTCTTGTCGGAGATCTCGGTCGGGGAGGCCACCACGGTGTGTCTGCGCCAGGCACGCCTCTTCCTCCGCGTCTCTGGCGACAGCGGTTTTCGCAGCCCGACCCTGCGCAGGTCGTCGGCCGAGCCCAGCAGACGAGCGCGGACCTGCTCCGCTAGAGACCGGCCGCCGGCGCCGGTCGGGGTGAAGGAGGCGGCCTCGCTGGGCGGCAGGGAGGGCTTGGGCCGGGCCAGGCGCAGGCTCTCCTGGCTGCTGCCCGAGGACGGGTTGGTCCTCGAGGTCCTCCCTCTGGGCGCGCCGTCGGACCCGGAACAGGCGCCGTCGCCGTCGGCCGCGGCCCCCGACAGCTCCAACAGGTCCAGCGAGCGGGCCTTGCCCTTCTCGGACTTCAGCTTCTTCCTGGCCAGAGTGTCGCACTGGATGAGCTTGTGGGAGTTGAAGGAGGGCCGCGAGTGCAGTCTGTGCGTCGTGGAGGAGGAGGAGAAGGAGGACGACGAGGGCGTGGTGGACCGCGCCCCTCCTTCACTCCTGTCCGCGGAGTCCGGTGTCTGCGCGAGCGCCGCGGCCGGGGCGAGCGGGTTTGTGGGCGAGAGAACGGGGGCTTTGTAGTGCGTGTAGAGGAAGCTGCGCGGGGCGGCAGCGGGCTGCGTGCTCACCGGTGACGTCGGGTGTTTGTCAGGTCTCTCCTGGGTGAGGGAGCGCGAGGCGAAGCCGCTCTCATTGTCCGTCTCACTCACCAGCTCGCTGTTTTCGTCATCGGCATCATCCCCCCGGCCCTCTGACCCCAGGCTGCGACCTAACGTGGACAGGGTGGAGTAACCGGAGACAATGGAGCGGGCATCGTCCGGCGCTCTCCACGGCGGTCTCTTCGCCTCGGCCGGCGCCTCCTCCTCCTCCTCGTGCAGCAACACGGCCGCCGGCCTTCCTCCTGCCTCCTCTTCCTCTTTACAGCACGGCCGACTGGGGGTAACCGCCACCGCCTCCTCTTCTACCTCTTCTTTCAATCCGCTTTCAACAACTTCCTCATCTTCCTCTTCTTCTTCTTCTTCTCCTTCATCCTCGTCCTCCTCTCCCTCTGCTCGAGGAGCAGTGTCTCCTACGGGCGACTCTGCCTCCTCTTCCTCCTCTGGCCCTAAATGTCCGGCTTTGATTGGCTCGTGCTCAGAGTCGTCATCGGTGCTGCTGCCCACGCGGCGGGCGTTATGGCGCTTCCTGCGTTTGCGGCCCGTAACAGCCGACATGATGGACAGGGTCAGGAAGTCTTTGGGTGTGAGGTCTTTCTTTGACCCCCAAGAGCCCTGAAACAGGAAGAAATAAACATAAAAGGTCATACGTCACACTTTATATGTCTTTGCGGCTGTCTGACATTATGTGTGTCTGTATGAGCGGGATAGCAGCATCCAGAGTATCCTTGTGCCATGTTAAAAGATGTTACCTTTGATTTCGCTGAGTCACTGTTGGTTGAGTCTGGGGAAAAGAGAATAAAACATCAGTGGGTCAGAACCATTGAAGTGAACAAAAGGCCAGAACAGTCAAGGTGGAGGGCACAAAGGCAGTTGGTGTGATCCATCACTTTTTTTTTTAAACTCACAGAAAACTGCGACTGCATGTCGCACTTCTGTCAAACCCTGATGTCACAGCCGGTGTTTTCCATCAGCTGTAAAGGGGAAAGCACCCGCTGTGACATCACCGACGGGGTTGTGGCTTAAGCACAACATACTTGAAAGTGTTTGCATTTTTATGTCCTCTTCCGGATTGCTAAATGTTTTAATTACAAAACCAATTCCTCTGAATTTGAAGGGACTCTCCTTCCTCTGTGCCCTCTGACCCCGGTACAAAGACACGTGTGCAGGAGGAGAAACAATGAAAGCAGGGTTTGGTGTTGGAGGCATTAGGAAACCACGGCACACACCGATGACATCACAGAAACACACTGATGACATCAATCAGTGAAAGAAGCAGTGAGAGGCGTGAAGGTAGAAATAATGTTTAAGTCCAGAGTATAAAGAAACACATTACAACACAAACACAGCGATGCAGGATAAAAGCTGTTTTTTTTCTGTCTGTCATTAGTCTTTGGAGAAACTTTGGGCTCATGTAGCAACGACAATAATATCAATCCAGTTTATGTTGTGTGTCGCTTCCAGATGGTGGACCAACTTTCACCATCCATCCGTGCTCGTCATATCACCATTAAAGCTCTTTGGTTTTCACAAAGCGCAGCGTAGCTCAGGTAACTCACTAGTGCTGCTGTTGTCAAGCTCTCTCATGGAGGAGAAGCAGCCTTTCACGGGAGAGGATATTTATATATCTATATATATATACTTATATACATATATATATATATGTTATTTTTTTGTCAATAATGTTCAAAATCTCGAGGTAAAAAAATGTTACATGGTCAAAGTTTATTATTTGATTAGTGAATTAGTCAGCAAAAAAAGCAACTTCAATAACTGACCAATTGTCTCAGTCATTAGTCCCTGAACAAGAATAAATACAAGACATGTCTGATTTTAGCTCTGCCAATGTGAGACATGGATATACATTTATTTTGCTATTTATAGACTAGAGAAACGATCCACAGAAACTATTCGTTTCTGCTATATTGGTTATTCAAATCTGGAACCTGTCATAAGACGAGGTCACCATTTCTAGTATTATCTATGGTATCAATGACAAAACCTAACGGTGGAAAGATGACTTGAATTTCTAACGAGGTGAAAGAATCTGATGGCTCAGTAAATGTTTAAATAGCATAGCTGGTCTTCTTTGTGTTTTTTACTTTGAAAGGTCACTTTTAGAATATTTGCTTATCTGAAATCGAGACTGTAAAGCCCTTTTAAGCAAATGTGGATATAAAAAGGACTTTGTGTGCAGACATCACCCGTGAGCTCGCTGTGATGTTGGCTCGCGGCTCAATTAAGAAACATTTGGGGAAAGCAGGACTTTCTGTTTGTTCCACTGCGATACAAAAGCCGTGGAGGACGGGTGACAGCGTGAGCTACGACTGAACCTCACACAAACAAATCAGATTATATCTCTGATGTCATCGGGGCATTAAAGCAGCAGGATAGAAACACCGCCACCTAGAGTCCCTTTAGAGGTAAGCAGGACGAGAGGAGCCTGATGATTGGACGACACTGACTGGAGCTGCACGTAGGAGGAGTGGCGCAAAGGGCCACTAGAGAAGTATTTGTCTCTCAGCGACAGACCACAGTTGACACTCCAGTGTCAGATACAGCAGCTTTAACAGGCCGTTACTTCGTAAGTCGGACCGGGGCCACACTGAAGTGACATGTTCGTACAGGTCCTCCGCCTGACACTGAGAGGCAGACACTGAAGGTGGGTGATGGAGACCATGGAGACACAAACCATCACCAACACTAACACCCTCTCTCTCACCCACACAAGCACACATTATTTCACTTTCACAATATGATGCACAGACTCGGTTGCACACACACACACACACACACACACACACACACACACACACGCACACGCACACACACACATTGCCAGGGGAGTTCCCATCCTACCGCAGTGGCTGCTCCACAGGCTCAGCTAAGAGAAGGAAATGCAGAAACGTACAGAGAAAGTGAAAGATGAGCAACGTGGGGGGAAAAAAAAGAGGTCAGCAGAAAGGATAGAAAGTGTAGGCACGCTATCAAACACAGAAACACTCTGAGAACTAACGCATGTCAGACTTTCATTTCTTATGCCGCGTTCCAGTTCTGTTGGAAAAAAGGAAATTCTGGCTTTAAATTGGGACAAACTTCCAAGGAGTGATCTCATTCAGGAGAGGAGCGTGACGTCATGTCAACCCTTGGGATCATTATTTTTAACATCTTTTTAAAGAGCGCCATCTTAAGTCGTTTAGTTTTATAGATCCTTCGAAACCTATTCGTTGGAACAGGAATCTTTTTCCGATTTAAGACTCAGTCCGTCTGATCATCTTGATAATGTCTGCCAGCTCCATTCACTGGAGCACACACATTGTAATAATGATTCCCTCCTTCCAGCTGGAAATGGAAAGCAGCATTCATTTTGGATCACAAACACATCTAACCAAACGCTATTGGTCGGCTTGGTCAGAGCTAGCAGGCGATTGGCTCTGAGCAGGAAGCTCACCTGAGGCCTCTCCGAGCAGAGCGGTCCTGCCAATGTTGGACAGCAGGTGGTCGATGTTGGGGGCGGGCTGCACGTCCTGCGTGTCCACCGGCGTCTGGACGGAAGAGACACAAAACAAAAGGCTGTGATTTACTGCCACTTTGGAAAACTGTGGATCCATGCGGCGTGCAAGACTGGATTGCATGACCCTGACCCTAACCCTAACTGACATTTTGAATGGGGATTTTTACAGGTAAGACTTTTGAAAAGACGCGTTTTACGTTATCTGCGCTCTCAACCACAAAGACAAAACTACGAGGTCAAATCTAAGGTTTCAAACGCCACGGTGACGGACGGGTTTTGTGAAAAAGCACAAATGCTCAATAAACATTTCACTCTTCTTCTTCTCCTTTTTTTCAAGGACTTTTTTCAAAGAGTAAATATGCTGTGTTTGCTGCACGATAATGCATTAAATCATACACGTGTTGGTGTGAGCTGTTGAAGCACGATCCGCCTCGGTGGGAGAAAACAATATTTCATGACTTGAAACAACGTGTTCAGATTCAGTCATTTCACACCAACTTGAAAAGATTCTCAGATAATGAAGTCACACACGACACATAGCTACAAGCTCTCAGAGCAACTGCACATCATCAACTGAATCTTTAGATAACTGTCTCTGTCGTGCATTGGTGTTTTCAATGTGCAAGTCTGAAGAAACAATACGGGAAGCTTACCTTCTCATCCTTATCTTGCTCTTCAGCGAAAAACCAGTTGCACTACAAGAACAACACGGTGAAAGAAATATTTATCTTGAAAATGAGTCATTTGCACGTGTGTGTGTGTGTGTGTGTGTGTGTGTGTGGCCTCTCTTACATGCTGGATGAGCGTCTCTACTATCTTGTAGCGGTCGGGCATGTGTGTGACCATATCTTTCATGTTGTCTTCAGACGTCCGGACCAGCGTCGGCCCGAACACCAGAGCCAGGTTACGGGGCTCCATCTACCCGACGACAAAACACATCATGAGCAAAGCTGTCACGGCGATGTGTGATTGTACTTTTACTTCATTTACAAACCGTCTCTTGCGCACCTTGTTTTTATCGGCCGTGTCGGCTACAGTCTTCAGGTGAACAACCAGGAACTTCAGAGTGTGGTAATAGTAATCTGGAAGGTCTCGAATCTGCGGGAAAAAACAAGAACGACAATATTATTTAACCTGTTGAGCCTGTCAAACCTCCTCTCACACTCACACTCACACACACACACACACACACCACCACCCACACACGCAGAGTAATAGAAATGCGCACCAGTTTCTTCATGGTCTTCAGTCTGTCTGATGTACTTTCCATGCGGTTGGCGTCGATGAAGTCGTTGTACTTGTCTGTCAAGATATACATTTTTGTTGATAAAAATCTGAATCAGACGTGGATACCTGCACGCGTACAAGGAACGTGACTCCAGATTTCCTGTAGAACTACCATGTACGAACATAAAATGTATACGGACATGAAAACCTCAACAACACTGACAGTGGAGTGGAGGTAATAGTGCAGTCACATGAAGGCATGGCAGTGAGAGTTGTGTGTGTGGACGGCTTGTTGTGACATGTCCGGACAAACCGTTGGTGAAGAGCGGCTCGGGAAGCTTCCTGAAGAAGGATTTGAGTAAACTGCTGACGACATTGAGGTCTTGCCACTTCTGTTGACGGCGGAAAAGAAACAGAGAGGAGTCAGCGATCGACGGCGTTTTCCTTCCGCGTCTCACGACACACAGTTTAGTTGAGTGAAGTTGAATGAAACCCGTCTGTCCGTGGAACGGTTCATTAAATGTACAGGTGCACTCGCGATTCCTCACCTCCTCCGTGGGGATGATCTCACATCCCTTGTTGAGCTGATCCTGAAGCGCCGACACCATGGCGTTGTTCCCGGGGACTCGGTAGATTCCCGTGTACTCCAGACCCATTTCCTCCACCAGACCGCAGCAGATCTCCACGATCAACGGGATGAACTGAGATGGACACAGACACAGAGTTCAATCACAAATAAAACCTTCAGTGGTGTAGTAGTAGGAGCTGTACTTTATTCCGGCATGGCAGATGAGACTGAGGCTCACCTTGTTGTTCACACCGGGCTGACAATCCTCCAACCGCACACCGAAAGCTTTCGGTCCCGACTTCTTGGTCTTCTTCATGATGTTGATTCCCCACGGAGACTTCGGAGGGCCGCTCTCATCTGAGGACAGTTTGGACAGAAACTTCATGTTTGCTTCTTGGTTTCTGTAGGACTGTTACATATTTTTACATCATATTCATGATTTAAAGGATTATACACCTGCTGGGGTGGAGTTATGAGATAAACTGATATTTGAGCTCATACCCATAAATATATCTTATGGCAAACATCTGATTTCTATAAGACAGGTCAAAGAGTCACAAACAGTAGAAATTAAAAGTGTAAACGTTTTGGTGTACAAAATTGAAAACTGGCACCAAGTCAGATATTTAGTCCTTGTGTCCACACGCCTGAGCATTAGTATTAAGCTGCAGTTTGTATTACTTATATCACTTATAGTAAAGCATATTACCCTAATGAATATAAAATATAATTACCCAGAACTGCCCCCATATCTACCACAAATAGGTATAATGTGGCATAATAAAGGTGATAATACATCTTATAACGTCTGACATTTAGTCAAAAGCAATAAAACAGTTATATTTTAGCACAATAAGTAGCAGGTGTGTTTGCTGATCCCTGACACTGACCTTTTCCCTCTGATTTGGGCGAGCGTGGCGCCCCCGCAGCGTTTTCCGTCTTGTTAAGCAGGAAGGGAGGCTTCATGCGGGACATCCTGGGGGAGGAGTCGGGCTTGCTGCCTGTTGGACTGCAGGGGGAGACAGAGAGACAGGTTTAACTCGAGCCGTCTGTCGTGACAACGGACAGCAGTGTTGAAGGCAGATCCGTGATCTGTTATCACGTGACTCACCTCTGCTTCCTGTAATCATTCAGTTTCTTGTTGATGAGGGCCTGTCTGGATAAACCGAGTTCCTGCGACACACAAAGCACACATCTGTGTTGTAACTACACACTCACAGAGGAGGTTAAAGTCTGACAGGCGGCAGGTGTGTCCTCTGACCTCGCTGTCCGTCTTGCTGTTCTCCCTGATGACCTTTATCCAGTCCAGCATGTCCTCCCGGTCCTCGGCCTGGAGCAGGTACTCACAGAAGTCCTGCGTGGTGAGCCGCAGGGCGTGTTTCCGCTTGGTCTCGCTGTACGCGATGTCCACCAGGCAGCCCCGGATGCTGATTGGCTGCTCGTCCTCGACCGCACCGCCGATCGTGGCCCCGCGGAGCACCGCTTCCCTCTTGTCCTTGTAGAGGAACAGCGAATGGGAGCGAAACACCGAATAGACTCGCTTCCACGGACGCATGCCGCTGCCCACCTTCTGTGAAGGAATAGATGAGACGTGAGTCTCTGCTGGCTTTTGATGCTTTTTCTGTCTGGAGCTATTTTCTAATCACGCCCACCTTGCCCTTCTCTGTGAGGATTTGTTTGAAGTGCAGCCACCCTTCTCGCCGCACGTCGCTGTACGTAATGTTTCCCAGCTCTGAGGTGGAGTGGCGTTTAGATCGAACCTCTTCTGCTGTGCCGAGGTTGTCCAGAGACTGAAACACAACCGAGGAAATGTTCAGAGCTTTTGTTGTTCGTTGTGGCCTTGAGACCTGAAAAAAAGCCATTGAATCTGAACTTTTTTTTAAAAATACTTTTCAGTTTGGTAATTACATCTGACAATGTTTTGTATCCAAAAAAAAATCCTCGGTCTCTTCAGCCATAAACAATAACATGATAATGTTTTTGCTGAGGTGTTTAGTCAACTTGTAAATTCTCTCCAAACATTTAGTCGGTGCTGGTCAAGATGTAGTTGTAACTCGTGTTCTTCCATGTTTGGCATATTTTAAATGTGTCCTATTGTATCACATCATGTTGCAACTGAAGCATCAGGAGCTGAGGCGTCATCTGTTTGGCCTCTTTGTGCCGCGGCCAAATGCTGCTTTCAAAACTCCCATGGAAATGATTCAGCTTTATTAAAGCTGACACTGAGCAAATATGACTAACTCGAGGAGCTACAATGTTTTCATTCAAGTCTGAAACCTTGATTGCAAATTCAAAACGTCTATTACACTTTCTGATCTGCAATAACAGAACAGAACAATGAACACAGGTGACTAAAAGAGGAAGATTTCTTACAAATAAAAAGCTTAATTAATAAGCTCAGGAGTTCTGCTACTTGCTCATGGTGGCTAATGTTAGCTGATGCTAGCCAACGTAACTGTACCAGTACATCTGATATTACAGTCAATTTAGTGACTTTATGCCTTTCTAGTCACTGTGTTAAAGTTACACTATATTTAGCAGTTCACAAGAATCAAAAGTAGTTGTGACTTTCGATATTCAAGATAAAAGGATGTGAAGGGAAATGCCATTCGACCTCATCTTGTACTGTGGTCGAAAGTGACACAGAACGTCACTCAAAACCTCAGGATGCATTTACGTGGATCAGGTGTTTCAGGTGCTGTCACAGTTGTGATTTAACAAAGCCACTGATTGTATCATTATGTTAAGTCTTATAATTACAGTTGTATGCTTTCATTTGTTGAGCAAATACCAGTTAACTATCTGTAAGTAGTTGTAAGTGTGTTAAAAGTGTCTGTAAAGCTGCAGGGCATCCATTGTTCTTTATTGTTTGTTTCCTTGATTTAATAATCTGACAAAATGACTCGTGAATGTAAAAGTGGTTCCCTGAAGCACTCACCCCGTCTGTGAAGAAACTCTTCACTCTCTTTGGTAGCCTCCTGTGAAGCACAACGACACAAATGAGATGATGCACTTCAACGGGTGCTGCTGAACTCTCATCTGTCTCAGACCGACGGTACTCACGAGAAGACTCGGCCTTCCTCTCTGAACGTGTTGAGTCCCTCGTCACACGACTTGGAGCGCTCGGTGGTGATGGCTAGAAGATAGGAGGAACGGCGACCGGATTTAGTACTGCCTGCTCGGTGAGAAGATGAATGAGCAGAGAGAGAAGGAGAAACAAAGAGACAGAGAGAAAGACAGAATGTTGATGTGATGCCAATCACCCGAGTGGGCGGGGTCGGATTAGGAGAGGGGAGAGAGGGGGAGGCAGCCGGAGGAGAAGGAGGAGGAGGTGGGGGAGGAGGTTTGCGGGTTTGGGTGGCGTAGTTGGGATGAGCGATGGGGAGATGAGCTGGAACAGTGGGTTATATTAAATCAACTCAGGTCACTTTTCTCACCACTGGCATGCAGGTGTGGCCGCTGTAAACACAGACTGACGTGCATTTCTTTAAAGAAACGTATCATGCAAGTTTGTCCAATTCTATTAAACTGGGGCCCAAAAGAGTCAAACATGTTTGTATGCATTTTTTTTTTGTCAAACATGCAAATCTACAAATTCAGCATGCAAAACTATTCATCTTTTTTAAAGAGTTTTGTCTGTTATTTAGCCTCAAGAGTCTTATTTTCCCTTTTTTATTTCAACCTGTCTCCAATAAAAAATCTTCCTCAGAATTAAGACAGCAGTATTGGCACAACTGCTGTACTCGACTCATGAAACATTACACTTGATCCAGGAGAATTATTGAAACAATTTGATTTGAATTAGAAACTGGTTTGAATTGGATTGAATTTAAAAGGGGAAAAAAGACTTTTACGACTCCACAGGCAAACATAATCGAGAAGATGAAAACCAAACAGCGAGGAAAAGAAAAAAAATAAGTTTAACGTACACTAACCAACCAGGTAAGTTTTAAATACCATGCGCGATCAATCCCTCTTTTAAAAAGAACTAAACATCACAGATAAGATACTTTTCCGGCTGCATGCAGTGGCGAGGAAGGGAGTGAGGAGGGGGAGGAGGGGGGCACTCACTGCAGTCCTGTGAGAAGAGCCTAGGGAGGGGGAAGGTGAAGGTGGGGGAGGCGGAGACGGGGCCGGTGACCACGGGGGGCGCCGAGTTCATGCCGCTGGATACCACGGAGGACGCCGGCACATGGCGGGCGTGCAAATCAGCACCTGGGCTGGTGGGCTCATCTGTGGGAGGGTTGAGGGGAGGAGGGGGAGGGGGAGGAGAGGAAGGGGGGGAAGGTTAGGTGTTAGAGAAAAAGGCCAGGATGAAAGAAGTAGGATATTAAAATGGGGTTAGATCAGCAGAAGGTGTGTAAGAGGAGAGAGGTTCGTGAAGGGAGAGGAACGGCGAGGAGCCGCAGCGTCATCGTCAGGTATACGGAAGGTTTAAATTTCTGTCATCACATCTGTAATCAACATGTACAGCAATCATCCTCCAACACCACTTTCCCGATTTCCAGAAAACAAAACGACAAACCACAAACACAACAATCTCATTTACAGAAGCACTCAAGAAACTAAAGGACTGAAAACCTCTGTAACTGTGTCAGTGACGGTAAAATACCAATGCAACCAAAAAATAAGCAAGCCGCTTGCAGCGGAGCCGTACCTGAGTCGCCGGTCGCCAAAGGAAGAGCTATTCAGTTGCTAACGGGGGCGGTTTGTGACAGATTTACTGGCTCCAGGTTTCAGTTCTTCATAAACATCTACAGTGTGTCTGATACATGTGCGGGCACATAAGAGGAAAGCCACAATCCAAACAAAATATGAACAGTGGGAATGACTGAATGGAGATATTTAAAGCTAGTTTTTTGATTTTGTGTTCGAGGCAATTAAAGGCATAAAGCAGAATATATATATATATATATATATATATATATATATATATATATATATATATATATATATAGGTCACCCAGGCTGCAATTCTCCAACAGTTTCAAAGGGATATGAAACCGCAACACACACACACACACACACACACACACACACACACACACACACACACACACACACACACACACACTTCCTTCTTGACTGACAGATAAGATTAGAGTCAGGTGACTTTTCATAGCGTCAGGGTTGAGCTGCTGAAGGCTCCGGTGTGTTCTCTGAGTGAACTACAGAGGGCAGCACAGCCTCAGCAGACTGGAGGGACTCAGACTGAAAAGCCTTTTTGTAAATTCTTTCTCGCGCTCATCTCACTCGTGTTCAGTTTTATATTTATTTTTTACCTCTATGTCCCAGTAACGTCCTGTAATCATCCCTCTACCCTCAGCTTCTTCCCTTTTCTTTCTGTCTCTCTTTCCCTATTGCCATCTTCCTTGCCGGTCTTTTTCCCCCCGTCCTTTGCATACTAGAGTCCGACATTAGGCGGAAAACATTTCCAATCTGGGATGAGGAATCTGCCTTTTTACTGCGCTGCCCCGAAATAGCCGGGCTGTGGGTTTAACAAAGGCCGTCATTAACCGGCCGACAGAGAGGGAGCGCAGAGCCACAAGACGGAGACGGACCAGCAGAGGGGAGCAACATGCTGCATCAACTCTAAGAGGACGTCCTGCAGACACAACTCCTTACTGCGAATATACATTTATCTCAGTCTGGGGATTTTTACTCATTCAGATTAATTTAACAGGGACTACATCTACAGCAGAAAGTCTGTACGTCTTCTGCATCTTTAGTTGGTAGCACTTAAATGGCACTTACTTATAGCATTTTGTCGTTTAGCTTTCTTGAAGAAATCGTACTTTCTCAATCCTTGTTGTTTTGAGTCTGTACACGTTGTCGAATGCACTTATTGTAAGTAGCTTTGGATGAAAGCGTCAGCTAAATGAAATTAATGTAGTCCTATGTTAAAGGTTGAGTAAATTCTCCTGCCTTTTACAATTCCTTCAAAACTCCTTACAAGTCTTTACTTACTGGGAGTCAGGGTACCAACACCAAAATGATACTTTTTCCCTAAACCTACTGATTTATTTTGACAAAACAACTTCTCAAATCTTAAATGCTGTACAGCTAGAAAATAGCTTTGCCTCAGTGAAACAGCCTGCTGTTGGCACATTTTGGTTCAAAACTAACAATCTGACCAAAGAAAATATTCTATTCTATTCTGCTGATTTTCTCCATTTATTGATTCACCGTTTGGTCAGTAGAATGTCAGAAAATAGTGAAAATACAAAAGCCCAACGAGACCACTTCTAACTGCATGTTTGTTTTCGACCAGCAGTCCAAAACCCTCAGATATTACGTTTAGTGTCAAGTTTATTGTCAATAGCTGCTAATCCTCATTATCAAGCCGCTGGGATGAACTAATATTCACCATTTTTCCTTTAAAAATGACATTAACGAGTAATCAATTAACAAAGTAGTTGTCCATAAATGGCTAATCGTCTCAGCTTTATAAACAAGACTATGAATCAGAGAGAAGAAAACCTTGAGAGTAATTGTGAGTGAGAGAGGGGACGAGAGGCCTTGTGGCAGCAGGACAGAAGGTCTTGGTCCTGGTCTGGAGGGTCCAGCAAAGATCGTGGACTGAACCCCCTCACACCCACACAGACACACAAACCCCTTCATCTTCCAGAGCAGCACAATAGCAGCATTAAGGGCGGGAGCTGAGAGTACGGGCCCCTTCTGTTCCCCACAAGGATCGCCACAAAAAACCTCTTAGTAATTTACAGCTTACATTCATGTTGAAAGACTCCAAGTGGGTAAAGAGTGAAATACTTCATCTGTGAACATGCCCCTTCTTGTTTTATTCACATTGTATGAGCTACAGAAATAAAAGAAAATACTGCATATTTCTATATCTCTGTACTAAACGTCATAAAAACCCATTTGCCTTCAGACACAAGCCTGCCTTTGTGGCCTGTACCTCCCAGACATCCGTGCTTAGCAGACAAGAACGACAATGAACGCCTATTAAATCCCATGTTCCTAAATAGGCCCGGATCAAATCAGCATCTTTGTCAGAGCGATAAAGAGACGGACAAAGACAGAGAACAGAAACGTTATGCTCTTGTCTAAGAGGAGAATCTAGCCGAGATTCAGTTTATGGCCATTCGACGTGTCCCGGCCTGCAGCTCCGACTGCCAGGTTTCATCTAATTCAGGTGAAGGTACGAGGCAAGAATGTGCTCTGACAGACGGACTGAGGGAAAGCAGAGCGATCCTTCCTGATTTGCAGATTCCTCTGGATTTTCTCTGTTTAAATTACCTTCTTTTTTTTCTGAGCCGAGCGTGGCCGGGCTCAAATGTCAACGCTCGTTTCATGTTGGGTCAAAGAGCCCAAGGCAGCTGATTTGAATCTTTTGAGCATGAGAGTTAGCAGCGGTTGTTTTCCTCAGGCTGTGACACGATGATGGAGGCGCAGCTCACCTGATGGACTAACTTCATTTGCGTGTGCTTTGACTCAATGGCTGCTGTACATGTCAAGTGATACAAGGCAACATAAAGCCTGCGAAGCCCCTTCTCTTTGAGTCTTTTCAGAGCAGGGAACAAGCTGGGACATGACCACGATCACCTCCCACTGATACCGACATGGAGGCCACAACTGTTCAGTGCATATTCATACAAACGTCCTCATAAAGACAAAGAATTACAGACTATATCCTGCATGCACTGAAGTTATTACAGGTTGTCAGTCGGTTTATGGCACGTATGGTACGCTACTATGTGTTCTCTGTAACACGACATTTTATTTCATTCATTTTTTTTCCTGCGTGGTCTAAAAAAAGCAGATTATTACGTATTTTAGGTAAAGACTAAAAGGCAAGTGTACTTTCCTTAGAAGAAATATGCAGGAAAAACTACACAATGTTGAAAAGGAGCCACAATAAATACACATTGTCAATAGTTGATTAAAGATCTACAGCCATGCCGTACTTTAAGCTACATGCTAATGTTAGCGTGGCATAATGCTAATATGCTGCTGTTTATAATATAATATGTTTACTGTGTCCTTTATTTAGCGTGTTACCAACATGAGCATTTACTATAAAAAAAAAACAAATATGCTAACTGACTGAAAGACTAGATATGAAACATTAAGGCAGCATTGGAGATCACGAGCACTACCTGCTCTCTCACACACACACACACACACACACACACACACACACACACACACACACATTCAGACTCCACCTCATTTCCTCAGCATGGTGACCGTAGCAGCAGGATATAAGGGAATTCCCATCTAATATGATTCAATCAAACTACTAATACTGTCTGTACGAGTGCGGGTGAGTGCCAGTATTACCCAATGCAAACATTCACAGACAAGCACGCACACAATCTCTCTGAGAGAATGGAAACCTAGAGCCTGGAGCCTCAATAGACAGACAAGAAGGAAATTAAGAAACACACATATTCCCCCAAACTCATAATTCTGAATTAAAGCTTCTGCATTTCATCTCAGTAAAGCTTTCACTGATATCCATTAAACACTCAGTGTGGATTACGACTTAGAATGGAAGCGATGAAAATCTCAAGGAGTTGGAGTTTTGGTGAGGGGATTAAGGGGCAAGAGAAGCCACACCAGAAGAAGCCCACATGTTCCTTGCTTACCTATGAAGGGGATGGAGGCCAGGGAGTCGTCCTCGATGGGGATGGAGGCGAGGTTGCCGTTTGGTTTGCGCGGGGCTCCGTCTCCCCTGGAACCAGCGGCCGGAGCCGTGTCCTGGGGATCAGGAGAAAACAAAGAGGGTTCTAGCCCATCCATGGGCAGCGCGTAGTGAGGGTGACGCATGCCGTGGGCGTTCCTCCGCCCGGTTGGAGGTTTCTGCCTCAGCACCACTTCCTGGGTTTGCGCCACCACCTCCGCCTCCGCCGCCCCTCGTTCCCTCTCGTGGTTCGTTGGCCTGTACGCTTTGTCCTGGGATTCGGGGGTGGCGGAGGCGAGGGGGGACGCGGCAGAGGCAGTGAGGGGTGCCGTGGTGCCCTCTGGGGGGCTGGTTTTAGGCGTGGGGTTCCAGTTCATGTGAGGGCCGGAGTACGAAGGGTCCCTGAAGGAGTGCGCTTGCTGCAGGATGCGGCCCGTCTTGCGGTAAAAAGAGGGGCTGTAGCTGCGGTAGCCCACCGGCTGGTCGTCTATGCTCTGCCCAGGGGGGAGCCGCCTGCTCTGGGGGGCCGACTGCTGGGACTGAGGCTGGGAGTGGGCCTGGGTGTGTTTAGTATGTGGCGGCGTGTGCCGGGACCCCGGAGGAGCTTGTGCTGCACCGTAATGGCTCCCCTGCAGCCTCTGCTGGGCGTCAGTCCTGGGGGGCGGCTGGGGAGCCTGCTGGGGCCACGAGGGCCTCTCAAAATGAGGCGAGACCAGTCCAGCCGCTGCCCGGTCCAGCATCTCTAGCGAGCGGCCGTGGCGATCGTACTGGGCCAGCAGGTTTTCAGAGCGCGTCCGGGTGTAGTTAGTGGCAGTCGGGCCCCTACCTGGGCCCCCCTCCCAGTCTCCGTAGGACCAGTAGGGCTCTCCCTGGGGTCCCGGTCCCGACTGCTGCAGTAACATCAGAGTGTCCTGGGAGGCGCTGTGCGGCCAGCCACCCGACCGCTGCTGCTGCCTCCTCGAGTCGCTGAGCCGGTCCTGAGAGTAGCTGCGGTGGCGCGTCTGCATGCTGCGGCCCGGGCGCTCGGGTACCTGGTTGTAGTACCAGTCGGAGAGGGCCTGCTGGCGACGCTCGGGGTGACCATGGCTGAGCTGGGGCGGGGGAGGACTGGTCCAGGCTGAGCTGGACTTGCGAGGCTGAGCCTGAGAGGAGGGGGCAGCGTGGTGGTTGGAGTAGTGGACTTGCAGCGGGCTGGATAGAGGGCCTCCTGATGAGGAAGAGGAAGAGTAGGAGCGCCCCCTGGTCTGGCCCTGAGGCTGCTGGCTGGTCATGCCGTACTGGATCTCTTCTGTGCGGTGGGCCGGGCTGCTGTGACCCACACCGCCTGGCTCTCCTGCCCGTCCTTCCTGCCAGCTGGCGGGGCTGCCCACAGCGGAGCGGTTGTCCAGGGGTGAAGAAGGGCTGGAAGAGCCCGGCCAGCGACTCCAGTTATCCAGCTGGTTCTGGCCCATGGAGCCAGACACAGGGGCTCCAGCAGGGGTCGTGGCCTTGGTGTGCGGGTAACAGAGGGGAGGCGGTGGTGGGAGGTACTCGGCTCCCCCAGTGTAGGGTTCGTTGCCTGTCAGGTAGGCATCCTGGGAGTAAGCCTGAGAGAGGGAAGGAAGATGGAGGAGAAGTGAGATAAGACGAGGCAGAATGAACGAACGCTTGAAGAAAAGGTGAGTGTGTGTGTGTGTGTGTGTGTGGGGCACTGACGACTTTACATAATTCGCTCTCACGGTAAACAAGTTCGACAACAACACTGACCAAAACCATGACACTCTAAGTCAGACAACCTCGTGCCACTGTACGTTACACAACAAGCCTCCAATGGAACAACCTCTCACCTCAACCCCTTTTGTCACAGTTTCTCCCGAGGGCCTCTGCTCTGAACACAAACACATGCTCGCTAGCAGACTGCATGAACCGCCTCGACCGAGAGTCACAACACGCACTGGAACAGTAGCCAGCAGCAGATGTCCCCAACAGTGTTATGCATACACACATACAGGATGTTTATCCACTGTGTGGCACTTTTGGACACTTTGGGACTGTCAGTTTGCAAATAACAAGTGCATAGTCAACTAAGTACTTTATCAATTATCACAGTTGCATTTAAAGCATCATTTACAACTTCATAACACCACAGGGACACAAACATACTCGCCACAATCCCTTTCCCGCTCTCACGATTAAATCAAACTAAATCACAGATAAGTTTTTAATGCATACCTTCACCGGCCAACAGAATCCAGAATCTGTGCTCAGGTTGCGTGTTAAGCTTGTAAGTCACCACAAACAGTCGCAGAGGAGGAGGAAGAAGAAATTACCTCAAACACTCCTGCTGCTGAAAGCTGCCGCTCTTCTCCCAGACGCGTTCAATCTTTTTTCCTTGTTTTTTAGGACTTTCTGTCGTGCGTTTTTTTAAAATTATTATCTGTCGTTCCTTGTTTTCTCCTCTGTCGGATCGTTCCAAACTCCCTCTCTCCTCCCTCTCATTCTCTGCCTTACTCCACCCTGTGGGAGTGTGGAAGGAGGCGCAGCACTGCTGATGTCATGCTAGGAATGCAGCAGATACAGGCGAAGCAGCGAGGGGAGGAGTGGAAGGACAGAGGAGTGGGTTTAGAACGTCGAGATATGGCACTTACACATAGACGGAGAACCGTCTAGTTTGGGCCTCTTTTGGCGGGAACACTGGTGTTTTTGAATGTGATGGACAGACCGCTTACATTTGGTGGTTATCTGGTTTTGTGTGTTGACATGTTGCTTTGGGTTAATGGGAGGGGCGAGGGTTGATGCATGTCTGATCATGTGAGCGACCTTTGGAGCGACAAAAATGTGTTGTACAGTACATGGGTGTGTGAACGAGCACGGAGCTGCTTTTTTTTCTTCGTAATTTATTTTTCGACCTAACCTCTGACAGTCGAGATACGAGTGGCTTTGAATGAATTTTGTGATGTAACCTAAACACAGAGCAGAGAGAGCCTCTGAGTCACTCTGCAGCCATTCCAACAACATGGCTACATTCTCCGACAATGACAGGTTAAACTCTGCAAACACGATTTCCTGCAGTGTCCTAACATAATCCAAAATCCAACAAACAAGTTGCTTGCTTGTCAAGCCTTGCATGTAAGTGTGCCATGCATGAAAGGTGTGGGTTAGTTTGTTCAGAGAAGGTGCGTGAAAAATCCCATACTCACACTTACCAACTGAAGCACGTCTTCATCCTTTGGCATAATGGAGAGCTCCAACACACTTTCACTGTAAGACAGGTCCAGGGGGGGAGGACGAGGGGAGGACAGGACGAATGAAGACACATAACACATCGAGGTGAAAAAACAGCCTCACGTCCAACATCCTGACCTGGTGCTTGATACAAAGTTGGAGACACGGAAATAGAATTTGTTTTTTTTTGAATCCCCTGATTAATTTATTCAAACTAAGCTACAAAATCGACAGCCGAAGTGGAGACCAGCGGGGGACTCAAAGAATCGATCCGCCGACGCTGCATCAAGCGTCATCGACTTCATTAAGTGGATCGGGTATCGACCAGACACAACTGATCCACATCAAATACACTTGCATCCCCACCATCATTGTATAGTTTAGTGTTTCTGCCATGATTTACATTTAGTATGATAGCAACCCCTGGCCTCGTGTTACCCACAACAACGTTCTCAACAAACAGATCTTTAGTTTGGGAAAAAGCGAGCGCTGGTGTCAGATTGGGTGTCGGTGTCAGCAGATAGTGTGAGTAGAGGTATCTCATATCAGGAAAGCAAAAAAGTTGGTTCGCACATCCCTAACACCAGCCGGCTGTGCTGCAGCTGACCTCTAACCTCCCGGTGGATTTTGGGGTCTAGAAGAAGGTCAGCAACTGATAAAGGAAAGTAAATAAGTGATGATAACATTTCTGAATCTAACCCAAGCATTTTAATAGAAAAGGTCACCAGGATTAAATAGTTTCAACAGATAAAACCTTCTAGAGTGTCACTTTTATTAAGACACGGTATCTGTCGTGAGTGAGTCGAGTACGCTGCTTCAGGCTACTCTTTTTTGAACAAGGAAGAGCAAACGAATACTAACGACTGCGTGTGTCATGTCGATTGTAAGCTCGCGATGAAAAAGCAAACAGATGGTTCGCTAGATCAACACACCAAAGGCTCGTGGTGCCGTAAGGCACGAGGTCTTACCTGTTCTGAATGAGGGCTATCACCTGCGAGTACGTCTTCCCCAGAACACTCTCTCCGTTCACTTTCACCAGCCGATCCCCTGCAAGGCACAGACAAACTATCACATCATATCCAGCATATTTGACAGGTCATACAGACGAGAATAACAGGTATGTTGACCTTTGACCTCTCAAGAAGGAGCAGACCTCCAGGCAAGAGAGACACAAAGAGGGACTCGGGCAGCGTTTAAAACTTTAAAAAAAAAAATAAAGCTTGACTCAGTTTTGGAAAAAAGTTGTAATTTTCTACAAAATCCTTCTTTTATTGACGGTGTAATGGCCAAGATGTGCCTGATTTCAACAAAAGATGCAGGCAAAACATGAAGTCTATTCTCAATACGAAGTGAGGCACACACAGAGTTGCAGCCTAAAGGCTTCTTCACACAAAACAAATAATGGAAGGAAAAATACTGAATATTCTTCAACGATTTTTCACTTTTAAATCTTTCGCAGCAAGGCGAACAAAAATCATTCATGTTTGGTCTGAAAAGACAATTCGAAATTCAACGTACGGTTTTTTATCATTATAATAAAAAGTGAGGCTCATTGTCTAAAAGAAACCGTCTTCTGGTTTCTAACAGACTAGCACAATTGTTGTGTGATGTCAGCACAGCTTAGCTTTCTGTGGACTAAGGACCCAGAAAAAGTTGTTGGCGTGCTACATGTGAACAGTCTGCATACATTAATGGAGACTTCATCCAGGCTGAAACACATTCAAAGGTCTCAGACTTTACTGCATGTGACTTTCTGGATGTGACAGCTTGTGTTGGAGCGTGCACACTGAAGTCTCCCAGTCTGCTCTGTTTGAGCTGCTGTCCTGCTGAAGCAGCAAGACACAACAGGATTTAATCTCTCTGTCACTGTGAAATGAACATTTGAGTTGTCATACCGATCTCTGTACTATCGGTAAAGTGTAAATCTCGGACGTCACAAAGTTAGTTAACTGAAAGCAAAACTGGAAAAGCCGTATTCAGGCAGTTCAACAGAATACATCTTTTCTGACATGATATAGCTGACTTCTAGCTGGTCTCACATCAAGCCCGTAGCCAGAAACCTTTTGGGGATTTGTCCTGACTTTCAAGGTGCAGGTAAATATAGTTGTGAAGTTATATTTCCTTCCACTCAGAAATGTATCAAAAGTTAAGTTGTTTTTCGTTTCCTCACACTGATGTAGGGTAATCCATGCTTTTAATTCCTCTCGTCTAGACTATTGCACCTTGCTCTATACCTGCACCTCAGTCAAAAATCAATCTCTTGTCTCCAGCTTGTTCATAATGCTGCAGCTGGAATTAAACATATTACCCCAGTGTTAGCACTGTCTACCAGTAAGATTCAGAACTGATTGAAAGACTTGACTGATTATTTTTGAAACACAAAAAGGCTTATCCCTGAGCTATATCGCTGACCCTTTAACTCCTGAGGAGCCTGAATGCAACCTGCAACACTCAGGCAAGGCTGTACGTGGACACAAACTGCCTGACGAAATTAGGCTCGCAAAATCAATTTCATGTTTTCAATCCCCTCTAAAAATACGCTTTAGTAAACAAGCTTTTATGTGAATCACACCGACGTTCAGGAGTTGGGAATTGCTTGTTTCTCTTGCGTTTCCTTGACTAAGTTTTGATCTGATCTTAAATCGTATCTCTGTTTTTCTCTGTTTACCTCAAATGTTATCTTTTATTAACAGTTTACATTGTTGCTGCTTTGGGGTCTCATTAAATGTAAACTCCTCTTATAACGATTATTATTAAATCACCTAATGGCGTTAAGAAGCAACTTGTCTCTATTTAGGGGAAATTAATATATATATATATATAAAATCTATTGCTGATAACAAAAGGCCTGTTTTGGTTCTTGGCTACCTTTCTTCTCTGAATCTGCTCATGTCTGCAGCATCACGTGACCGGAGCTCTCCCCGACGGATTTACAATGCAAATCAGGATGTTCATGCTCCTGCACCACATGTTCCCTTTACCTGTGCACAAGCCCGCCTGATGGGCCGGCCCTTTTTCCCTCACGCTCTTCACAAAAATGGTGTCCATTGGCTCCAATCGACCTTTCTGATACCCTGCATGACGAAAGACAAAGAACGAGACGTGAAAAGATCTGAGGTTGTGCCGGCTGAATTGTAAAAAATAAAGGCGAAGAAAATTGTACTTTAAAGAAAAAAAGTTTTAAGTTGCTCCTATATAAAGATGAAAGACTTTAAGTCATTATGTTTGTGGTCTTCCTGACCAGGGATTATAAACTAATACGTAACATGTATTGGCTATTATTGCCCTGATATAATGATGTAAATGCAGTTGCACTTGACTATTGGTACTTTAGATGCAGTGTTGCATAGCGTCCTGTAGGGGGCGCAGATAGGCTGCAGCGAAGAAGAGACTGGAGGGAACGCAGGAGATCCCAGTTCATTACATCATCCCACTGTACAAGATGTTTATTTGATGTCTGAAGAGAAGACAAAGAGAAACACTAACCCTTTCCGTTACCGTTCTCCTCGTCCTGCAAAGAACAGAAACAGACAGAATTACTGATCATAGTCAAGTCAAAGTCATCCAAAAACACCCAAAGCAGATCAAAGTGCTTTATCCCCAACGCATTGAAATCATTCACAAAACTAAACAGGTAGATCACTGTAACAGACTAAACTGAAACAATGCTAATGTTAATGAAAAAAAGCTTCACTTTGGCTAACAACGTAAATGTGGCTGCCAGTGAGGACAGATTACCACGAGATGAACGTATGAGATCAATAATAGAGGCTGCGCTTCAATTTCATTTATTTGTAGAACATCTTGGGCTGTTCAGCATTTCACATTGAGGCAAAAGGTCTCTGACTGTTTTCCAATGCAGGAATATTAACACATGCGGCTTCAGGCACATGGAGCTGTGATGAGGGCTTTTAACACTGAACTCAACACAGTTTACAATCCTAACTTCACATGATTAATGCCTGTCATAATAGTAATAATAGTAATCAGAAAAAGAAAGTCAATAAGATCAATAATCAGTGTTGACACCGGTGACTTCCCTCGCATCTCGTGCCAAACATTCCGACGAATGTCGAAGTGCAGCTTTGACACAGAGACTGACTTTCAGGTTAGACCGTCTGCAGGTACTCGGGACGTCATGTGTCATAAACACACAGAGCTGGTGGCGAGATTGGATTGCTGCAGTTTGTCTGATCATGAGCACCAAACACACACACGCACAGACACACACACATACGCACATACGCACACACACTAAGCTGAGTGGACAGTTTGGGGTTAGGGGCACGGTGGGCTGACTGCTGCCTGGCTTTATGCTGCGCTGAGTGGGCTCATTCCTGGCTCTGCAGACAATGGTGGGGGGTTTAGAGGCAGAGAAAGAGGAGCTGCCGAGCCCAGAATGGAGCTCCGAGCTGGGGACGCTGGACAACTGAGCATCCCCAGTGTGAACACATCCGGGACAGAGTAGGAGACAGTGAGCGATTGGCACAAGAGTCTGGGCATGTGGGTCAAATACGGTACCTCCGGGTCCAGACCTGTGTAGTCTGAAGCAGCTGGAAGGGACTATTTGTAAAACTACCCATCCTATCGTTACACCTGTCCAAATGACCTCCAGTGTCATTTGGTCAGTTGTAAGATATATTAAGTTTTGTACAACGACAACTTTTAAAATAGTTCATTATCTGGGCTAATGTTGTTGCTGAGCAGTTTACCAAGATTCACATTTTAAAGTCGCCTGAAACCAAATATGCATTGTAATTTGGTGCCAGTGGGCTTTCAGCACGACTAGTTATTGTTAAAACATTTGAAAGATATTACACGTCTCACAATCAGACAAATATCTTTCTTCCTGCAAAAGGTTTGTTTACCAGCAGTGTTTTGTTGATCTACTTCAGTTAGATTGCGTTATTCAAATACATGTGCAAGCACCTACTCCCGGCCTATGCATTGACAGTTCAGAAGTCAAAGGTAGATGCAAACAAATATATATATATATATATATATATATATATATATATATATATATATACATACATACATGTATATTTCTTGTCCACAGTAAAGAATCAAAGCCACAGTTGATCCAGCAGAGGCTGTCAAGTTTGTTCATGCAACATGCAAGGTGAATTTATTATTATTATTATTATTTA
Source organism: Clinocottus analis (assembly GCF_023055335.1). Classification (NCBI taxonomy): domain Eukaryota; kingdom Metazoa; phylum Chordata; class Actinopteri; order Perciformes; family Cottidae; genus Clinocottus; species Clinocottus analis. Next base: position 6,525,883 of record NW_027175887.1, on the reverse strand, counting down.
TTTTAATTGTAGTTATTAGTCTTAGACGGCAAGGATTTTGCGAGAAGAAGGGTGTCAAGCTATTTTAAAAGACAGAGATGAATTCTGCTGGGACCACACAGTAGATGGGTCCTTGTTCTTGATAATACAATCGAAGACTCTTGAAGACTTGCAGGACCTCCAGACAACATGACACAAACGCCCCGTTGGGTCATGCACCCGATGGGCCTCTAATTGGTCACTATGAGGGTAATTTGGGAGACTTCCATGACGGCTCTTAAAATTAGAACGGGCGGCTCTGTGAGTCCGATTGTCCCAAAACGCCATGTGACCCTCGAGGCAGAGGAGACGAGGACAGAACCGAGGCCAAAGGCCAGCTGTGGGCTTATTGTCCGGGGCCGGCCTGGTACGGCCTGACTGCCAGAGAGTGGTACCAGGCTAAGACAACAGGCCTCATTCAATCGGAGTCCCTATCTGCAGCTGCTGGATGGTGGGGTGGTAGAATAATAATAGAGGCCTTGTTTCAGCTGGCTCACCCCACCCCGGCCTCCGTATCCCTCAATTTCACATCTGGAGCCGTTTGCCCCCACACCTCAAAGAGCTAAATAACCGCTCACTCACATAGAGGACGGCTCCACGACACCAGAACAATCCTGAATTCACCAGAGACTTAAAAACAACGAAGGCCTGCGATGTGATACTGAGAAACAATGAAGACTCCCCAGTCCGCCTGTTTGTGTTTGGAGGTGGTCAAAATGTGAAGTTGTGTTGTTTTTGCCGGCGTCTTTATTTAGTCTCCACATCCTGTTTGTGCCTCCTTTAACAACCTTCAACAGGATTGGTTTGCTCAGTATGTTTTCTCCAATCTGCCGACTTTCTCCTTTTGTCTGTGAGTTCATTTTGATCAGCTGAAACTCCCTGACCCTCGACTCCAGTGTGATTGGCTTTATCTCCTCAAATTGGCTCTGTCCTGGGTTCAGCAAGTTAAACGTGAGGCTTTTGAAAAGCCTTTTAAATGCCGGCTACGTTGAAATGGAGACCATGTGTGCTGTAAAAATAAACATGGAAGTGGAAAGAAGAACTTCACGACACTTGACACTGAATAAAAAGGAAGAAAACCATGAGGCCCGTCCTTAAGACTGTTTATATTTAACATAATTCAACACTTTTCAACACCTTGAAACTCAAATCTTTCAAGGACCTGTGGGTCTCACCTTGAGGTTGGTGTGCAGGGCCGACTCTGGAGGGTAAACGATGAAGTGGCGTAGCGTGAAACCAAAACCCAGGGAGTTCTTGTGGAGGACCAGCGTCCGGGGACCCTTCCAGCCCACGCCGACCCCCTCCCTTCCCGGCCGGGTCGCCATCGGCGGCCGAGGGTTGTCACCGGCTGAGGAGAGACCATCCCTCCGCCCCTTACCCTGTGGACGCAGACAGAGAGAGAGAGAGAAAGAGATTCAGGACAGTTTCTAGATGCTTTTGACACGTTTAAGGTGGAAGGTCATGAAATGGGTTCTTCAACCGGCAACATGTGTTGTATAGGGTGAATCCAGAAAACATGGAGAATGAATACATAAATATACAGCATTGTTATTTACAGATATTTACGGTAGATGTATGTTTTTTTTAAATGTCGATTATAGTATACACATCTGAGATAATCACTTTTACAGATATAGAAAATCTAGAGAAGTATGCACACGAGTGTTGTTAAATTTAAACTACGCAGAACTGAAGGATCATGTTTTTTCCCTGTTAAATCCTGATGAGAATCTCCAGAGTTTTCCCATAATTAGTACCAACTCTGCAGAAATAATGCAGTTTTCTAGATGCAACACACTTTATGATTCCCTGAAGACTCCAGACGGACAAGCTGGTGACATTTCCCTCAAAACCATACAGTCCATAACATGTGGGGCGTCCACTACCGAGGAGTGCCACATCTCGTCGGGACCAAGGAGGCAAACCCAGCTCTGACATCTGACACGGTATCTGAACTCCACTTTCTAAATATCTCATTCCTGAAGCCGAGTAAACAAGCCCGGCTCGCTCAGCTGACAGACACACGTGAGAACTATCACTCTCCTGCTGCCCCGGCGGCCCACACCTGTCAATCAAACACGATCACCTGACCAAACAGGAGTCCGTTTAGTTATCTTGTGCTGCATGTTCACTGTCCAACTTTCTGCCTCTCTGACTTAAATGAGCAAATCTTAAACTTAGGAGACAATGATTAAGAATGATCACACAATCATCACGACTTTGATAATCCATGAATTGTTCAAGTTATGTTTTGGGCAAAAATGATCCAAATGTACAAGTTCCAGCTTCTCAAACAGTATGTGTTGCTTTTTTTTATTACAGTAAACTGAATATCTTTGAGTTTTAAATTGTGAGGTAAGATGATTTCGCTTCCGAGAAAATGTGAAGGCATGTTTCTCTTTTTTTCTGACATCATATTACGGAGCAAATTAATTGAATAAATAAAAACAGGTCCAATATAAGTCATCATGGATTTCACCCAATACTACAACGATAAAGAATATGACGAATGAACATGGAAAAGGTTGCTCGGCTTGGAAGATACGTCTGAATTCATACAAGCCACAAGACCACGAGGACACGGACAGACAGCTGTGGTTTAGACGCTCCAGGTGTGGCTTGGTGTGCGTGGTTTTCTTGCCAGCATCATTCAGCCGAAGTAAAACGCTTGAGGGCGAGGATTGAATAACTCAAATCAGTGCACAAGATAAGTGTGATCATGCCCTGAAAGGAACGTTGACTGATTCATGCATCTTGTGATTCATACTATCATTTCAAAAGTCCGCTGACCAAAACGCCTAAACTTTTTTTGTATTTCTTGAAACTCAATTTAAAGTGCGTGTGTTTGTGTGTTTTAATGTTAGCGGGCCAATGAGCATCCCCACAATTCCCCACACAAACAAACACTGATATACAACAAACACAGACACACAAACTTGACGTGACAGGCCTGTAATGCGGCCACACAACAACAGGGAGAGACAGGAAGTTTGGTAGCGTTGTGGGACGGGATAACCAGATGCTCCTATAAATAAAACCGCTCACAGATCTTACACTCTCCATCGTGGAGGCACTTCCACTCGCTCACACCTCTTTACCCTTCCTTCCATGTTCCTCCACTCACCTCACCTCCCTTCCACGTCCTCTTCCTCTCTCAGCACATGCTTTCATGTGCTGACGAGACCAAAAAATGAGTTTGGACATTTAGATGTCTTATTTATATATGTCGGAAGATGCATGTAGGAATAACCTTATCCCCTTTAAATACACAATTTTCCAAAGCAAACTCTGAAGTATACATGTAGGAATAACCTTATCCCCTTTAAATACACAATTTTCCAAAGCAAACTCTGAAGTATATATGTATGTCTTTTACAGATACATAAATACTTTTGACACAAAGCCCGAGCCTTCATCCTGCAGTCTAAACAATGTAAAGTAACCCCTGCTATTTTCTCAGAGAGGCGAGAATCAAGGCCCATTATGTTGCATGAAAACAGCATAAAGAAGTGCTCGAGGAAGGAGGAATGTTTGGGGTGTCGAATAAAAATGATAAAGACAAAGAAAAGACAAAGAGGAAAAAAGAAAAAAGAGGAAATGAAAGAGCAAGAGGGTGAAAAGAAGGAAGAGAATTCCTCAGAGGGAGCGGTTTGGCTTTGACAAGTCGAAGCACACACTGTACCCGGCACAGGAGGGGAGGGAGCACAGGGAGAGAGTGAATGAGAGGCGAAGGATGAAGAGGACGAAGAGGCGGAGTATCGGGCCCCAGCGAGGGACAGGCTCCAGCACGCCGGTTTCGACCGCATGGCCCCTCCCGGCGCTGGGAATACCAAACCCTGTGATTACCCAAAACACACAGGGTCTGACTGGGTCTCGGAGCCAGCACGGTTTCCCACTCGGACACTCCGGACCGTGTGGGACGAGCGTCTCGGCTCTTCAGCCGAGTCTTCAGTCCACAGTTTTCCCCTGAAGCCAGAAAAAAAAAAAGCCCTCTCTCGCATCTGTCACCTTGACACGACCAGTTTGTCTCCTACCGGTTTCCCCTAAAAGCAACACACACAAGAAGAGCCCAAATGTGCTGACATGTTCTGGCGTCCCTAGACACTCGGTTTAACCAACAAGGCACTTGGAAAAAATGTTCTGTGGTTTTTAAGTCTAAACTTGACTTCCTATGCAGGCTCAGGGCGCAGAAAAGGGAAACCTCGCTCTTGTTATTGACATTTGGTATTTCCTCCTCTCCTACGGGAAATCTATCCTTTTGCACTCTTTTTGCCTGACACGTCCTCGGCTCCTGAAGCTAATTACAATACCAAAATAAACTCTGAATGCTCCTTAGATAAAACACAGCCACAAGGGATCCCATTACCACCTGAATGATGTCATTGAAAACACAGACAAAAAAGGCGCCATGAGAAACTATAAGATTTGAATATGCAAAGCAGCTTGTAACCACACTACGGCTTCCTGCTTTGAGTATGTGTTTAGTGGGCGAATTTGAGAACACACACACACACACACACACACACACACACACACACACACACACACACACACACACTAGCTCTTCCCTGTGGTTATATTCCTTCCTAATTTCAATTAGAGAGCAGATGATTAAGATGCATGACTGAAAAGACAAAATACTAGTGGAGAGCAGAGGATGTCCTGCTGGTAGGATTATAACACGTCTGTTTAGTTAGAAATGCAAATCTATAAGATCTCGTGCCAAAATCTAGAGTTCAGCGAGAGACATAACAAATGTAAATTTAAAAAAAAAAAAAAAAACATAAACTGTGGATTATAATCTTTTAGAAAATCTAGTAAAAAATGTTTTCTGTTTGTAAGAGGCTTTACTAGGACATGCTGGTATTGTCATGCTGCAGTCATAATCATCAGTAACAACATATGTGTTGGTTAGCGCGCGAACACATACACACACACACACACACACACACACACACACACACACACACACACACACACACACACACACTCCCCACTCACTCCAAAGCAGTACGCAGGAATGCAGCGGCCATCGGGGAGCCGGGCTCCTGCTAAAACCCCAGCAGGGCAGAACAATAATGCTCTTTTAAACAGCTGAGAGCTGCAACCTGTTTGAAAAGTGGAGCTTTACGGACGTTGCAAATGCTGACGAGCCTTTAATCCCGATAGCTGTAGCTGTCTGCAGCCACGACCCCTGAGCCAGGCTGCCAAGAGGGAACAGCAGCGGGATGCTGCTGCTGATCCGTGAACTTACCGGCCACATAGGAGGGCGCGCTGCACCACCGTTGCAGGTCTGTATGCATCCTACGCGTTGTGACGGAGATGAATATCCCGCTGTGCTGTCAACACTCCAGCCAAAGTATTCAAAATAAAGACATGCGGCACAAGTTCGAATGCTCCACATTGTTCAGTCATTTGCATAACAAGATGTTTTTATGAGCCATGCACGTGAGGTTGTGTGTGTGTGTGTGTGTGTGTGTGTGTGTGTGTGTGTGTGTGTGTTTGGACGCACCTCCGTGGCAATATGAGTAAAGTATGTGTGCTCAAAAACCAGTTGGACCCCATCGCCGGCTCAACTAGGCCAACAGGTGATGATGCAATATCAGTTAAACAGGGTGTTCTACTAACAGCAAAACATATGTACTTTTGTTTTGTCCCAGTGACACCTGGCTCACTGAACTGATGCCGGTGGGTTTGCTTTTATATTCGGTTTGATACGGTTGTACTGCCACAACAAAGATTATTCGATTATGATTTGTATGCATTTTATGGAACTGCTTTTCTTTACACATTGCAACAGAATTGACAGGAAATAAGGAAGCTGCTCTTGACATCAGAGGATGTTCTTTCATGGAAGTGTTTCTATATTACTCTTATCGATTTGACCGAGGGAGGCTTTAGGTAAATACATGCAAACCTGAAGAAAAAACTGCTCATGGTGTAAAAGCAAAAAAGGAAATCTTTACCAAAATGATAGTCTTATTAACTGAATGCATGACGAGAGCACCTCTCTCTCTCTCTCTCTCTCTCTCTCTCTCTCTCTCTCTCTCTCTCTCTCTCTCTCTCTCTCTCTCTCTCTCTCTCTCTCTCTCTCTCTCTCTCTCTCTCTCTCTCGATAACGAGCATCTCTCTCTTTAAACAAAACTGCGTACATTGTGTGTTTGTCCCAGCTGTGTTAATACAGCCTCTCCCCCCTCCCCTACACTCACATTCCTGATTGTGGCAGTGTGTCATGATGGGGGGGTGGTAACAACCAGGGAAAATGGTTAAAAAGAGGAGGTAATGTTCCACATAAATGCCCACATTTAAATGACATCATGTGGGGATGAGATGCCCTAAATTCTTCGGGCATTGTGGGGGAGGGAGGGGGGAAGGTGGGACGTGCAGTCGCACAGCTTCCACAACCCCTCGCAAAAAGTGGCACTTAGCAGCCCCCCCTTCATCTGTCTTTAGCCGCTAATTAGAAACCCCTCCAAGGGACGAGGAGAGGGTCGATACGCCACACGAACAGAATCACACGGACTGAATCCCATGTCAGCTGTGGAAAAACAGAAAGAAGTGGCGCAGAGAAACACAGACCGTTAAGTTGAGGAGGCTTAACCAGCCTCAGTTTAATTGTATCTATATTTAGAGTGTTTGAAAGAAGTGTCTCCACACTTTAGGGTAATGCATATCTTCAATGCATAATCCACACTTTGCAGCAATGTAAGCGTGTGATTATCGTTCAATCCCATCACAAAATAACCTGCAGTAAGCCAAATAATGAGAAACCCAAAAATACTTACTGACAGACTAAATAAGCCCACAGTGGATGGAAATGTGTGAAGGGACGATATCCTGAAACTACACACAGTCATAATCTAACTGTGCATCTCAATCCGTCAACACAAAGTGGCGTCACATTGTTTCTCGGAAAGCCGAAGGCACAGCGGGCGCCAAACAAAACCGCCTGAAGGCAACGCAACTGCCGGCACGGCGAAAGACTCAAGAATCTGTCAACAGCTGAGTGGATAACAGACTTCAAACAACGGGAGAGGTGACACAGGTATACTCTGTTTACGCGCGTGACTGACAACATCCCACACAGCGGTTTCTGCAGATATCACCAAGTGTCAGTTTATTTCTGGAGGGCCACAGGAATCACCGCGCGCAGCAAACAACCGATGTGCATGATACCCTTAGCACGTAGCGCTTACTAAGCTTACATTGTGGTCTCGTTTAAGACGGTGAGACCATGGATCGATCAGCTGGTTGACAAACTGATTCATAACTCGTACAATCAATAATTAGAAGACGTCAAATGGGAGCCATATTTTAAAAGCGAAACAATCAATTCATCTGGAAAATAACCAACCGTTGCCTGCTGTCGGCGCTGCATAAAAAGATCCATATATGATTATATGCATCGCCTGCAACTAAAACATTTGATTGGAAATCAACAGGAACGAATCCATCCATCAAATAACCGCAGTTTCAAATCACCGACTCCACGTCCGGCCACTAGAGGAAGGCCCCGTCCTTACCCTGGGATGGCGAGCGCTCTGGCTGTTGCCAATGGACATGGTGGGCGGCGTGGGTGGCGGAAGTGAACCCGTGGCGCTGCGGAGCACCGCCAGCCAGATGCAGCGAGGCTCGGGGGAGCTGCAGTCAACCCCCACCGGGTTCTGGAAGCTCCAGTCAGACCCGGCAGGCGAAGGGCGCGGGAGCATAGCAGCGGGCATCGGGGCGTGGAGCTCTCTCAGATCCGCATCCCTCAACGCCCACATGGGCCGCTCACACACACTTTCGCGAGCTCGTGGACGAGGTCCAAGTGCAGAAATACGGAAGATGCGGGTGGTTTTAGTGGGGCTGAATCAAATCCTCCTCTGGGACTCTCCAGTCAATCAAGAGTCAGAACCTCCCGTCCCCTGGCTCCACTCCATCGCTGTCAGAGCGTTTAAATCCCAATAGTTCACCATCACAGCCTCCTGGCCTCTGGGAACCGGCTGCGCAAATCTCTCACACACATTCGAACACTCTCGGAGGGGTTGAGGCCGGAGAAAGCAGAGGGCGGGCTCCTGGGCAGCAGATGGAGGAGTGCGTGTGGCGCAGGCATCGGAGGTAGGTCTGGTTTCACTACAGACACACACAGAGAACAACTGACAGCGTCCCTCCCGTTGGTGTCCGGTGATGTTCTGCATACAAAGCCACTCTGTCCACCCCCAAAACATACACCGCTGTCCCAGAGGGCTGGATCCTCTGTCTCTCCTCCCTCCCACTGCCCCCTCTCTCTCTCGCTCTCTCTCTCTCTCTCTCTTTTCCTGCCTCTTTCTCTCTAGTGCAAAACAAATCCCTTCATCAAACTGTCATCTCGAACCAAAACTTTCTTTATCGCAGCGAGCGTCAGCTATTCCATCCCTCAACCGTTCACTCCTTCTTTTTTCCTGTTTGGCTTTCACTTTCTTCCTTGTTTTTGTGACTCAATCCGTATCCAAACAGTCCCTCCCTCCGCACGAGCCGGTCCGACAGACAAACAGCTGCAATGTCCAGCACACTGGAAGTCTGCGGTTTAATCCAAGCACACTGGACGTCGCTGAGGCCCGACGTTGGAGGCGAAGGGGGTCCAGATGGAGAGATCTCCCGCCGGCTAAATCCACTGGATTGTTGCAGGCGAAGCTTTAGAGCCGCACGTGTGCTGCGTGCGTGTGTGAGCGAGTGTGTGCGAGAGCGACACAAACACAAGTGACAAAGCTGTGATCCAGGCACTAAACTCCACAAAGGCCGACCATGCCTCTGCCGCCTCCCCTCCACCCGGAGGGGAGACCTCAAAGAAAAAAAAAGAGGAACAAAAAAAAGAAACTCAGAGAAAGAAAGAGGCCAATTTCCAGTACAAAGAGAAAAGAAAACATTTGCCCTGCTGCTGTGTGTCTCACTCCCTTTCTTTTGGCAGAAGAGAGGAAAATAGAGAAGGAAAGGTGATAACGAGGAGGAGAGGATGAAAAGAAAGACACGGCTGCTACTGGATGTCAACACTACCCTTTTTATCAAATTCCATCTCTCTCTCTCTCTCTCTCTCTCTCTCTCTCTCTCTCTCTCTCTCTCTCTCTCTCTCTCTCTCTCTCACAAACACACACACACTCTCAGGATCCACCCATACAGCACAGTGACACCTAACCACCACCCCACTAACTCACTCAGAAAAGTGACCTCGCCCACGCAGCAGAGTTCTCACCAAACAGCCGGGTGTCCAGGATCCGCGCGAGAGCGGCAGACAGGTGACCATGTTGCTTCAGACGACTGACTTTCCCCCTGCGACGCTCATCGCTGTTAACACACCGCACATCCGTTACCAACGAGGTTAGACAGGTTTCACCTGCCGCACGGCGGGACAAGTACCAACTCGACCGCGGCGGGCCGTCGGCGGCGCAGAGACTGTACCCTCTGGATACACTGCGCCTCCGCTACGAGAACACACACTGCAGGCTCCAACAGTCTGTCAAGATTGACGAGACGATAAATACAAGGAAACGTAATCTGGGGGCTCCGAGGGCATCACAATGCAAATAATCAGTGTTATATAAAGAGTAATCGCATGTCACATCATTTTAGGATCTAATCCCATGAGTCACGTTGTTTTTAAACTGTTTTCTTGCTTTATTTCCTTCTTTGCATCAGACACATCATGGAAAACAGACTTGTTTGCAATACTGTAGAGTATCTTTGATAGAAATAAGTGTTTTGTGCTCTGCCAATGATACACATGCAGTTACAGGAAACATTTGATAAATATTAAATAGAATTCACAATCAAAAATAACAAAAGATAAAAGTTTGGGCTACAATGTGCTACTTGAACACTGTATTGCAATTTTAAAAAAAAGCTAAATCCATGAGCAGAGTACTCGCTTTAAAATAACTACTTTAGACAACACCTTAGCCAACCATGTCGGAAAATAGAAGTGTGTGTGTGTGTGTGTGTGTGTGTGTGTGTCAGTATCGGTAAAGCTCCAAAACCTACACTTCCCATAATACAACATTTCATTAAAGACCTCCTTGTCATCAAAAGCCAATAGCCTGAGTTTCCAACACAGACTTTCCATCCAAGACTACAAACAACCCAAATGATATTAAAACACATTACTGGGTCCGGTGAAGTACGTTGTAAATATGACCAGATCGGCTGTGGCTCATGGCTGTCGGGTACTGAACTGAGCAATGTTTTGTTTCAATGCTCCTGAATTACACTCTTTTTTTTGTGAAAAACATTGTGTTCATTTTCTTTCTAAAAGTTACAACGCATCACTGTAAAGGATCTGTTTTTCATTAAAATGACACTCCTCTTTATAACTTCTTGAAATACACTTTCACTAACGCACACACAAAGACACACACGCATGCACGCACCCACACACACACGCCACATGTGTCCTACTGAGTCACAGCTGAGTATAAATATACCAGACTATGTAATTAGGGCTCCTCATAAAGGCAGAGGGCTGTGGCTGTGGGGGGTTACTCTTCTCTCTCTGGGTTCGACGCGCCGCCCTCTCGCAGTGGAGAGAGTGCAACGCCGGCGTGCACAGAAGGAGGTCCGATTCCCATCCAGGAGGGAGAGACGTGAGATTAAACCACATGTGTGTGTGTGTGTGTGTGCGGACGGCTGCCAGAGTATCTCTAGTGCGAAGCCAGACAAGAGTTTAATATCTGAAAATACACAGTGGCAGCGCTGAGTGGGGATTTCATGTCACACTTTACACAATAGATGTTAGTTTTGGCAACGGGGGAGCAATGTTTAATTTGGAGACAAAAGGTCTATTTCTGGTCAGCTCGCGCTCTCTTCCTCCTCCTCGTCGGCATGAAGCATGGAGGCATTTACAAAAAGAGGAGAATGAGCGTGAAGAGGGGGGGCTGACAAAAGAGGAATGAACAAAAAGGAGCTGAGTTACAGTTTGCGTGGAGGAAACACAGTCACACATGAAGGGCTGTGACCATAACAGCGTCTCCCACCGGCGTCCCACACCGCCGACTGTTCGGCTGAAGCGTGCCCGAGCAGGCCACGCATCCATCAGCGGCATGTGGGCCCGATGTACATCACTGCACCACACCTCCGTTATCTGTCTGCACGCCGAGACGACACACGCTGCGCCCCGGAGACGAGGCGCACTTCACATCGCTGCTTTTTTCGTCATAACCTGGCAGCTCGAAGCTCTTGAAGTCAGGAAATGAAAGGCCGGCGCGTGCCGCTAATCTCCGAGGAGCGGCCCTTCGTTCGCGCCCACCTCCCTGCTCTCCGATAACAAACACATCCGTGGAAAAGTGAGAGGGCGTAGGAAGGAGGGAGAGAGGCGGAAGAGAGGAGGGAGTCAGTGCGCCTGTCGGTGTAACGGACAGATTAGTCCAGTGATAGGTTTTAATCCCCACCACACTCATAACGTGACCACGGGCCAACAGATTAACGCAGAGGCCTCACTCCTCCTTTTTCCACTGTGGGCGCCTTGCAAGACAAAACAAAATTTAAAGAACAGAGGCATGAGGGGGAGGAATAAACTGAGGCACGAGAGGAACGACACAAGAAAGAGAAGAAGATGGCTGAGTGAGTCTCCAGTTGGCGTGTCACAAACAAGACCGGGCTGCAGACACGACGGGGTGTTTTCTCTAAACACAGGCTGCAGCAATTCAGAAAAGGCACGAAGAGGGTCAGTGCAGGACAGGCTGCGGTCGATGCTCACAATGAAACTCCCCAAAACGGACACGACAGCACCAGGAAAGAGATGAAGGACTGAATTTATACCAGAAATGGATTCTTCAAGAGATGAGTGAAGAGAAGCCTCCTCAGCTCACAGTGTGAGTCCTGTCCCCTACTGGTGAGAGCAGCGCGGCACTGACACGCCGCTGACTCAACATGTGGCGTGGGAGGTTTCATGTGTTGAATTATCCGTGTCAACACACCGTTGGAATGAAAAAGGAACCTCGAAAATATGCACAGCGAAGGGTTTTTCAACATCCCCAAGGGTTCACAACCTAAATCTGAGATGATGAACAGGATGTGAGTAAAACAATTAGGTTTATATTCTCACCCTTTCTCCAAAAAGCTTTTTTCTCTCTTGTGGACTGGACAGTTTTAGCTTTTCATGGCTGTATGTCGATTAAAGTTAAAGAAAGGGACCCAGCTCTAGACATAAGGGGGTCAGATTTAAGGGGAGACAAGCCCTTAAGGTTCAGAGCAGGGCTGGGTATCATTTGAGTTTTGAAAAACGTGCATTGTCAATATAAATAGTCAAAAATGAAACTTTTAAATCAGAGAGTTTAAAATCCATCCCACCGTCTAGACCAGCAATCTGGATTCTATGGGGAAAAGGGGACACGGCTGTTGTAAACAGGTTCATTTTAAAGTTAATCTCCAGTAAAACTCTGTGCCAAAAGAATCTATTGGGCTTATTTGGCTGCACTAACTGTGTCAGCCACTGGAGGGCAGCTACAACACAGAGTCTAACAGCAGATGGGCAGAAGAAGCCCAGTGGGACACATGAGCAGAGGGTGGGACTGCACATGCAGCCACATACAACCATACTTTGCTTTGCTGCAGTGGCTGGCAGAGGGATGTGTGTGCACTGTGTGTGGGGGGGGAGTCAGCCTAGGAGCAGTAATCTGTGTCCTAATTAATAACGTCTGAGGCGGGGGTGGGTGAGGTCACGTCTGGAGATCATAGAGGTCACACCTGCTGTGAGCTGTGAGGTGGAAACAGTCTCTGGAAGTCCAGAGATGTGAGCAGGTGGACTCTGAAACGAAATGGGCAAAGGTCAGATATCCCATCAACCCACAGCTGACTGGAGCTGGGTGGTCCGCCCCTCCCTCGCTGACCGACCAGGATGTACACAACAACAACAACAACAACAACAACAACGCACGGTCTACTCCTGCAGCCCGCAGGATTAAAGCAGGTCAAGCAGCCCGACCTCCCGGCTGCTCCTCCTCAAGACGCCGACGCTTTACGCGGCATGCATTCTTTACATGTGCTCGGTGATGCCATGACGTATTGCTGAATGATGAAAAGACTTTCAAAGTTGTTATCTAAATGGTTCAATTAGATAAATTGGTGGTTAGAGTACTTTATGAAGCAAATATGACAAACGTTGTCTGACTTCAGATTCTTAAAGTGTGAGGACTTGCTTTAAATCAGACTGATTTTGGACGGACAAAAGTAAACCAATTTAACAATGTTACCTTGGTCTGTTGGCTATTTAAAAAAAAATAAAGGTTTAAGTCCAAGCTGACGACTTCAAATGTCTTGTTTTGTCTGATCAACAGCCCAGAAAAGAAACATATTCAGGTTCCAGCAATATAGAAGAGAGAAAAGAAGTCGAATAGTACTAAACCATTTTCTGTCGTTTTATTGTTTCAAATATATAAGGAAAACAATCTGACCTAATGTAGACATGTCTCGACGTAAGTTGACGAAAAATCAAGAACCCTCATTATGTGATCTGTAACACAAACACCTCACGTGTCCATCATACAACATCTGCCACGAGGGAACACGGGATATGAGGGGGTAATAGATGTTGGATCGTGAACGCTGGGGGAGAGAATAAAAAACGAGGGCAGAGAGTGATCCACAGCAGAAAACGAGGAAGTGAGAGAGAGCAGATGGTGGAGAGAGAGCAAGGACCCATGCACATGTTTACTCACAGATACACGCTCGTCACCTTCCACACGTTGCATCATCATCAGCGCTCTGCCACTGACTTCATAGAAGCTAGACGGCGTGACATTTACATTTGCCACCATGCGTGTCGGTCACATTCGGTGAGATCAGAGATTGGGGATGTTGATGAATTATTACACGCTACATTAGACTTGTATTGGTGTGCGAGTGTGTGTGGGAATGTGCATGTTGAGGGGGAGGGGGGGGGGGGAGCCGTCGCATGTGAGCCTTTGACCCGGTTTCATAAAACGTTTTATAGCCGAGAGACAGAAGAATGGCAGCGGTGGTATTGATACAGAGGAACCACAGAGAAATAACACACCCATTATGTTTCCCTGCCCAGTAAGTGGAGAGACGGTGCTCCACTTTAACCTCATTAGCAGGGAGTGTCTCCTGCAGAGCTTTCTCTGTGTTCAGGGCACATCAAAATAAAGCTGCATGTGCATGTTTTACTCAACTCTTGTCCTCTCCCTCCCCTCCCCCCCCACTCCTCTCCTCCTGTATTTAACTATTAAAGTTTGGGTTTTATGTGTTTTTTAAAGATATCTGCCACGAGCTCAATAGTGATGGAGGTAAAGACCACTTTGATAGTGGGAAACAAAATGTAATCAAAGCAACAACATGTCGTTCTGAAACACAAAACACCTCGAACATATCTTTGCATTTCTGTAGTATAAACGTAACAAAGCTAAAATCAGTCAATAAAAAGCAACTCTCATCCAAAATACCTGCATGAAAAGATGCTTTTGGGGGTAAAGTGGTATTTTATAGCACGTCAGGCTTCCTACTACAATTGAAGCAAATTGTCAGGCTTCACTTTGACACCCGTCTTCAACCCCATCACTGTCACCCGTCGCCTCATGCTAACAGTTGCCATGAGAACCAACAAGGTGCCTCTGTTCCAGCATGAGAAAAAAACACGTCGACGGCAGAAACCTTTACGCTCATTATGGGTCTGGATTGGGTTTTCACGGCCGAGAGTGTGATGGTTCACGACTTACAGCTCTGGATCTTGTGACAACGTCAGCCTTTAAATCGGAGGGCGAGTCCGTACAACTGAATTGTGAATGTGGAAACGTAACCAGTGAGTCGTGCACTGCAGATGGTGTATTTGTTAAAGCACGAAGAGCAAATCTGTTTCAGTTAAAGGTGCGATATCTTTTCACAGTGCATTCTCACATTCAGCCGAAAACATGGACGCAGAGCCAGACGGCAGCCTTCTGCCACTTCCTGCCGTTTCGGAGGGTCGGAGAGAAGCAGCGGCCGGGTTTTTGTCGCAGCTGTACTTTCTCTTGAGCAGATACATCTGTGTCCTGATGTGTGTGTGTGTATATATATATATATACCATGAGGTCAATGACGACATCTGGCAAAGAGCTAACCCTGCTCCTCTTGCACTGTACCCCCCCGACCCCCTCACAATCCTTCTCTGGTCTGTACGACCACAACCGCTGGGAGCAATCAGAGCGTCACGTCTGAGCTCCGCTGCAATAAGAGCCAACCCCCCCCCCCCCCCTTTTTCTTTTTCTTCTGCCTCTTCTCTTTCTTTCCTGGTTGTTTTCAGGAGCAGGCCTCGGGAGCAGAAAACCACAGGGCTCCAGCAGGCCTCCCGATTCTCTCTACACCCCATCGTCTCCGTCTGGGCGAAGGACGGCCTTACTTGGAGCCCCCCCCCCTCTTTCTCAGCTGCTCCCCGTCCACGAGCCCAGATATATTTAGCCCATCGCTGCCTCCGTGTCATTAACAGAAGAAAATTATAAGTTTGGGACTGGAGGATGACGTCGCCGTTCTCCTTGGCTTAAGACGGCGCTGGACCCGAAGCGTGCATCCATCTCAGCCAAACCAGGCAGCGGTCCAACTTGTTGGGGCGTGGTGGAGGCGACGCTGAGCCAGGTTGGGAGGCTAACTGAGCCGGAGAGGAGAACAAAAAGAGAGGGCAGGATTGCAGATCGGAGTCTGAGTGTGTATTAGAGCAAGCAAGATGGCCTGCCGGCCTCCATCAGCCCTGGAGTTTCCATTTGAGGTCATCTGGTTTTTACATTCCTGCCATGCACCACCGCTCACACCACGGTGAGGAAGTCATCCACCGCTCTGTTCGCACAGGATCGTACAGTCTAGCGATTCTCAAAGTGGAGTCCGGGGGTGTACATGAGCCATTTAGGGAGCCTTCAGAGCAGCCGAGTGGTTTCATTTCATCAAAAGTACTTCCTAATGAGGCTCCCACTGACGGATTGTGGTCTTCTGAGAATCTGTGGCTTGTTTGTGGGTATTTGGGGAATACTGATGTGAAAATATTTGATAATTGCTCATATATACACTGCTTTTAACAGACTTACTCAAGCATGGGCAACGCTCCTGACACAGCTGGACAAATCCACATTTTAAGAGTTCAAGTATTCCCTGAGATGTATTTCTCACAGACCGTCCCAAATTTCAATCGGTTTTCCAGCCCTCATGACTCTCCGCAGTTCGCGTGGACCTCTTGATGTTCTGCGCAAACGGTGCCACGGGGCAAAAGATATTCGCACACACATAATCAATCACAGCATGAGTGTTCCGGGCCGACGAATCAAATCTCCTCTACTGTAAAATCTACATTTTCTCCAATCTACTCGAGCCTGAAGAGCAAAGCAGAGACGATCACATGCGATGCGAGGCAAACTCAGGGAGCGTGATTCCTCTGGCGTTACCATGAGCTCCTCCGCTCGCACTGAACCGAGTGAACCCATGAACCAGGACGTTAAGTCCAAAACGTTGACGGCCTTTGCACCCTTTCCCCCTTTTTTTTTTCTTCTCCGTCATCGCCACCTGGCATGTTTTGAAAACAAGGGGCTTGTTCCCACGCTATCATTTCATCAGCCTTCCTGGGACACACTGTAGTCTGTAAAGCCCGGCCGCACAGACGGACATCTCTCGTGGAGAGGGATACCGCCGGTGTTTGTTGCTTGCTTAATGCGACGATGTGATCCGCACGCCAGGCTGATGTTGTTTCTGTGCGTTTAGCCTCGGTCACTCCGCGTTAGCGGCCTTTTAATGCCGGGGTCTGACATTCACCCCGCAGAAATAAGCTGTCCGCTGTGGTTTCATGACCAGAAAGAAAAAGGTCAGACCTCGAGCAGTCATTGCTCTCAGTTGTCTCCCTGTTTTGGCTGCCTGGTGGGACGCTAGCATTGGACTGTGACTGCAGACAGAGTCTCTCTCACACACACACACACACACACACATGGTTTCACTCTGTTATTCAGATGAAAGACACATTGGCACCGCTTAAAGCGGAGAGGAACGCTAACAGAAACATACCGTCCCGTTAGTTTTCATTCTGTAAACTGAGCGGGAGAAGAAGAAGGGAGTGGATACACAAGAACCATACCGAAACAAACCTTGTATGGCACAAACTTACACACAAATGCCTCATGCTTTAAGGATGGCATTGAGCTCAGAGAAGCATTTCTAAAAAGCACGGCCGAGTCAAGGTGAAAAGGTTTACGGGCCGCACTGTTCAGAAAGAAACTTGAGGAATGAAAGCAAGAGCAGCAGCTGAAAACAGGAGTATCCCGAAAGGAGATGACCAAAGAAGGCAACAGAGAGAGGATCTAGGATCCAGGACAGCAAACGCTCAAAGACACGGAGAAATGAGAAAAACAAGAACGCTGAAATGTGGGGCATGGCTAACAAAAGAAAAGGCGTGCACGTGGTACTTAGGTTGAGGTGTTCCCTCCATCTTTCTTAAACTGAATAAACAGAGCTGCTGTTCAGCTGCAGTTATGCACATTACAAATTATGCAAGATTCACCAACACTTTATATAAGTTTGAATCAAACAGAGAAGGCTTTGATGCTGACCATGACGTGCTACCAATACAGCATTACAGTGTGTTCTCGCATGTGAGTAACCTGGCTGAATCTAGAGTATCAAAACCACCATAAGGATACTACTATTATATACTACTATTATATTCCTTTGTGGAGCACAACACTGTGTAGTTTTACTTTAAACCTCCTGGGGAGATGTAACAACATTAAGTGTCAAAGCAACTTCTCTGAGGTGTTGCTCCCTCAATTTCAGCGTGGATGAGATTTTTTTAAAATATTATAAGGCTAAAGGTTGGAAAATGACAAAGAGAGAGGGAAAGGTATCAAATTGTTGCCTGGAAACCTCATCGTGACAAGAAGCCTGAAAGTCACTGGTCCTGGTTAAGAAATCCTATCAGCAAGTGACTTCCTGGAAAAGAACAACTTGGATGTTTCTACATTTCTTTCAGTATACAAACTAAACAAACAAGCTGTAATGAGGTGCTTTGGAGAGGGTCGGATGGTCTCCATGCTGAGCTAAACGCATCGCGCGATGGCTCCAGCTTCACGACAGCGTGTAGATACGCCCATGTCTCTTGGCAAAAATAAAGCAGATAAACTCTCAAAATGTCGAAGCGTTCCATTAAAATATAACTTTAATCCCAAAAATAGATTTTGGACCGCTGGTGCACAAATAAACAAATAAAACCCAGCGGTATTATCCTCTGAGAGGATCTCAGTGAACATGTAAACAGAGGCGGTGTTGTGCTGGTCCGGCAGGCATCAGGAAAACCACAGCGCGCTATCTCTTCCCAGCATCCACAGCTCCTCATTAGCTTCTCCATAATCTCTGTCCCGTGATTTTGCCGGACTGGTAAAACAAGCCGGGTTGTTTAGGAAGTACAGATAGAGGTCAGCGTGTCAGCTCACCAAGCACAACGAAACCGCGCCGACGGACAGTAGCAGGCCGACTGCCACGTACCGTATGAAGGAAACATGATCAGAACTCTTCTTCTGTTGCTTTGTGACGCCCTGAACGAGCTGCAGAGACAGACCATGCTGCGAGGCTTCTGGAAATAGTTCATTACGTACTAAAATGTTTTCTAACGTCGCTGCATAACGCAAAGAAATTAAAGTAATAGCTAAGTTAAGGTGAGCATGTTGATATTGCTTGTGATGAATTGTATTGTATTAGAGTGTGAATGAATGAACATGATAATAATAATACATCGGTTTTTGTACATACTGCATGTAAGAAAGACATGGTGTGATTTGCGTAGCTACGATTTGGGGATATACGTCAACAAATGCGTGTGGTTCTGGAGGAGCTTTCTGACGTCTGACCGAATCGCGTCATCAAGGTCACCTCCAGTTTGGGCTCACAAACCGCATTTCTAAAAACAGTCTGCGTTTCATCAATGGGTTTTGAAGTTTAAAAGACGTTGACGTTTACCAGGCATTGAGCGGCAATAAGGAAAATGTAGGATCCATAATTTCTGGAGGTTAATTAAAGAAGATATACTTATAAAATGGTTACTCGTTATATGAAATGCCAATAGAGAGACAGAAGACTTTCCCTTATCACGCACCACAGGGACAACCAAGAACACTTAAAAGCAGCATGTCAGCTAACACTCTCTTGTGCGGACTGCTTACGAGAGCAATGTGACATTTGGCTTTTCTTTTCTGCGGGTTATGAGTTGAGGATTGTTTAGTCTTCCCTTTCCATTGCTTCATTATGTTTTGGCCGCCTCACCAGGATTCACTCTATTTTGTTATCTTCTTCCCTCCTTTTCCTCCTTACCCCCTCCGTCTCCGTCTCGCACATTCCAGTGCAATCCCGGCCGTTCGTAAAAACCCTGAAAGGCTGATTGGAGCGAGACACAGAGCAGCATTCAGCCTTCTGCAAACAGTCTTATCACCGGGCCTCTTTGCAACAAAAAAAAAAAGTAAACACGATGAAAACTCAATGCAGAAATGTGCACATTTGACATCTGGATGTGGGAAAGACAAAATAAGATGCTGGACTTGATCATCTGAGTGGAGATCAGCTAAACAGCGGCCTCTGCTTAACCCCCGAGAGACCTGCCGCACACAGTGACAGCGGTTCCCTCCCGCCTCTTTTGCCTATTAACTGGGGGACAAGTGTGTGACGAAGGGGGCCCCTCACCTCTGAACCTTGACCCTGATCCAAACCCGGTCTCGCTGCCTGAAGGCTGACCCTGCAGACAGACACAGACGGAGACAGGTCTGCATTTCAGAACAAGACCTGACCTGCTCTTCATACCTCTGATGTGCTGAGCATCACCTCAACATGAAGCCCCTCATGTACACTGCTGTATCTTATTTTCCTACAGAGGAACGACACACTGAGACACACACACACACACACTCACACACGTCCACACAGGGTCTCTTCTCTGCAGGCGCACATACAAAGAGGCACTGACGCAGGCCAGACCATCAACAGGCTGAATCTAATTAGGCCTCGTCTGTTTCTGAGAGAGGCTTTGTTTCCCAACAAACCTCCCAGTGCCGGCGAGTCAGACGCCATATGAAATGCATCCAGCTGGGACTCAAGAAAGAAGAATTGTGTTGCCTGTACGGGGAGAAGCTGACTGGACAGGTAAATTCACGTACGGCGAATATGTTGAACTCGAGACAAAAAAGAGGAATAAGAGCAAATGAAAGTAAAAAGCACCCCCATAGGAGGCTAGTCAAGTGAGCCACCTCGGTCTTCAGGGGAACACCAATATATGGCCCGAACATACTTTTCCTAAAATGCTCCCAATTAGTTTCATGAGCTGAAATAGACAGTGGTATCAGGTAAGTACGGTTGGATTGCTGCAGTTTCCATCAGAGAAATCAACCCTTGTGAACTCCTCTCAGATGATAACAACATACTTTCAACTTCTGAACTCAGCCGGCATCATTTCTTCTTTAATCAACCACTTGTTTGTGCCATTCCAGAAGCACGACGTATCCGATCACGTGCACATTCCCAGTAACCCAAACAAAAATGAATTAACCTCTTGAACCGGCCGAGCAGCTGGGTCAGTCATGCTGTGGAGCAGAGCTTTGATCACGTTCAAGTCCCGAAAGGTTCAAAAGATAGCAAATAGGCCGGACTGAATCTGGAAAAGGGGTTCAAATGATGCTGATCTCGACTTTTTCCGTTTGATTAAATGCTGCGGCCATAAAAAAAAAAAGTCTCCAATAAGAAGTTGGAACAAGCAGATACACAATATATTAAATATTGCAGGTCAATGTGGAATAAAATGATTTCAAGGTGTTGTAATTACTAAACTTTTGAAATAAGCGAATAACAATAATAAACCCAATCATGCTCATAATTGCACTCACAGACATGCCCAATAATTTACTTGTAAAAGTAGAATAGATTCAATCACTTGACTCGTACAGAGACCAACTGACTGACGGCAGGGCGATCAATAAAGAGCCATTAGCAACAGAAACACGGCTGCTTTGCAGAGCTGCCCTCCAGCAGCCGCTCCCCTCTCACCACAGTAAACAAGGTCAATGCTGACTGATGTCCTTCGCCCACCTACACTCACACACCATGTTTGCGCTTCGCATCAAGGACTTCCTCGTGCAAACATCACGGGAAAAGGACAAATCAGACGCTCCACAGAGCCAGCTCTTCAAAACAGAAAGCATCGGAAAACAGAGTGCGTGTGTGTGTGTGTGTGTGTGTGTGTGTGTGTGTGTGTGTGTGTGTGCGTGTGTGTGTGTGTGTGTGTGTGTGTGTGTGTGTGTGTGTGTGTGTGTGTGTGTGTGTGGGTGGCCATGTTTCATGCACCTGTGCACAAAATTATGATTTGAGTGTGTTTAACTCTGACCGTTAAAGTGTGATGTAAACATGCCTATTCGTGAACACCTGTGCTTGGCTATGTGTGTGTGGGTGTGTGTGTGTGTGTGTGGGTGTGTGTGTGTGGCCGCTGCGCACAAATTACGATTTGAGTGTGTTTAACTCTGACCGTTAAAGTGATGAAGTGATGTAAACATACTGGAGAGTCTATATTTGTGAACACCTGTGCTTGGCCATGTGTGTGTGTGTGATTAAAGTGTGTCAATACACACACACACTCTCCAAGTTAATGATTGTGGGTGTGAGGCGCGAGCGGCCGTGCAGCTGTTGTCTCGAGGCCCGGCGTTGAGGAATGCAGCGGGGGTGACGGTGTCGAGGTGTAAAGGTGCGAGAGATGTGTTAATGGCGTTAGCGGCCTGCTGCGGGGCGCTCTGTAACACTTCACTGTCATGCTCTCCGTGTGCCCACGGACGCAGCTAATGACAAAATACCTGTCGGGTTTCGGGTATGTCGCATGTTCAGTTTAGATAAATGAAAAACTTGCGTGTGTTATACTGTAATGCTGTCCCATAATGCAATGCACAACAGGCTGGCTGTTGTTGTTGACCTCTACTCCCTTTCTGTCAAGACAAAAAGGGAATAATACAGTATTGTATTATACACTCATTTATAATCAATTTACTATTTATTGTGTCGCACGAGGGAAAGTAAAACGTGTATTCACGATTATTATTGGACCTCGAGAGAGACTTTTGTCTTTCTCAGAATGTTATTCATGAATTATTTTCATGGGTTAAATTCTGGTACTCTCAAGAAGAAAACACCAAAATGAGAGAAAGGTAAAGCAGAAGGAGAATATTGTGCTGCAAAAAAACCTGCTTCGCTCGGTTTTTCTATCCTGCAAATCGCATCGCAACTCTTAATTCATCTTGCAACCCGTCAGGAAGGGGGCCCGCAGGTTAGAAACCCCCGTTGTACAGCATTCAACTGGCATACTCTGTACGAAGAATCTCATGAATGCACAGCATTGCAGTTTTGTCTTTGCTATGTGCTTTCCACGATGTGAGACCATCTGCAAATGATCACAGAAATGCTTTCCTCTGCAGCATCACACAGCTGCTTTCAGTTAACATTGCCTTTGACCAGGAGCCCATCCTGGACCTGCTGACTGGATAGGGGCCTCTGTGGTCTGCAACCATTCTGAGGTTGCTGTCTTGTGATCAGCTGGTGCTCACGAAAAGACTAAAAGACCGTCTGCGGATCAGCTAAAGCCTCTGTCTGAAGCTCTGGCATGACTGTTGGGAAGCTATTATGTAAAGACAGTTCTCAGATTGGGGAGAAAGCGCAAAGGTCACAGGTCAGCAAAAGAAGATCAAAGTCAATGATAGCACGCAAGTCATGTCTGGATGCACTCGGGAGACTGCAGGATCATGCTGCGTTGAGTCTGCGGCGTACCAGAGGAAAACTGGTGCACGTGCCGCCGGGACAAAAGACAAAAGAGGGGCTTTAACATCGACCGGCTCAATTTTCATAAAAGCGCTCTCGTGTTTCCCGTCATCAATACACTCAAGCGTCACGTGGCCCAATGCAGCATTAGACATCATGCTGGTCCCGCCCTCTGCCCCACCCTGCCGTCCACTATTGATCTCACCCACGCACCCTCCCGCTCTGCTACATTAGAGCAGGCCTGCTAACGGCATTGAACCTGTCCCTCTGGACGTCTTCCTCTCTCCGCGCTCGGATGCTGAATCAATCCACAAAGCATCATTCACCCTGCGCCTAATTTTTGCAAGTTAAGCATTGAAAACAGATCACAGCGTAATTGTACAGTTCACTGTTGGTTGCCTCGTCTACATGGATCAGTATTTGATCACAAGCCAAGCCACGAACGTGGGCGTGTTCAGTTTCACATCAAGAAGACAAT
Organism: Clinocottus analis; assembly: GCF_023055335.1. Lineage (NCBI taxonomy): Eukaryota > Metazoa > Chordata > Actinopteri > Perciformes > Cottidae > Clinocottus > Clinocottus analis. Next base: position 6,502,638 of record NW_027175887.1, on the reverse strand, counting down.
TAGCGCTTCTGTACAATAAAACCGCCATCGAGAAGATAAACTCCTCTCTCTAGCCAAAGACAAGTGAGATAGCATGCAGAGAGGGAGAGAGGGAGAGAGAGAGAGAGAGAGAGAGAGAGAGAGAGAGAGAGAGAGAGAGAGACCTGGCTGAATGAGAACTAGGTGTTGGCTGGGACATGCAGGGTCAAAGGTCAGGTATGAAAGAGGTTGGGGACTGAGATGAGAGGAGTTGAGGATCAGCATTGGAGCTTATGTAAAATCAGTTCAGAGAGAAACACGCTGGAGGACATCAGGCACTCTGAATGTAGTTTTACGGCTTCTTAACTTCATTAAGGCGACAGTTATGTGGGCACACCAGTGGTGATACTACAAAGTGTTTAACTACAAAACAAGCATTGGAAAATGTAAAAGATAAAAAGAGAAATCAAAGTGTTTGAAGGACCATTCGCAGCTCTGTTACAGCCACACACAAGCAGGGAGGTTCAATTAAAGCGCGACCACAGAGGAGGAAACGTTATTTTTTGCCAAAGGGGATAAAGTCAACCACAACAGAAAACAAGGGCGCAGAGGTAGGTGGAAAATGAGGAGAAAAGGGGGTAGATTCATGAGCAGAAAAAAAATCCCCCACAAGGTTCTGAGACTGCAGAGAGCGGTTGAGTGATAGCAGAGGATGATTAAGAGCGATAATGCAAAATATAACCTCATTGCACACACACACACACACACACACACACACACACACACACACACACACACACACACAAACACACACACAAGTGTACAAGAGATTCAGCGGAGGACCAAGTAACTCCCTGACACAACCACATCACACGTGGAGCCTCTTGGGTTAAATGAAAGCAGACACACACACACATCCACCCACCCACACACACCCACACACACTACCAGGCCAGTATACCAGACCATATGCATCCTTTGACGAGCAGACCACCGCCCAGGATGACATGTCTCACCTCATGACTTCACCATGACACATCAGTGCTCCAAAGCACATTCCTGAAGTCAGACCAGGAGTAACTTCATATACTTTAACAAAGTCACAAGGACTTGATTTATCTCACTGCTTTGCAGAATATAAAGAGCGGTTGAGGATGGGATGTATCTTCCAAACCCAAAGGTATGCAACTATGCTTCTATAACACGGTTATATGACTACTGGTGGCTGTGAAGTCTTGTGATGCTCACACATCTCCCATCTTTCCATTTACTGTTACTTCACCACTTAAGAAACCTCCACCTTATAATGTGTGTGTGTGTGTGTGTGTGTGTGTGTGTGTGTGTGTGTGTGTGTGTGTGTGTGTGTGTGTGACACTATGTGATGAGTCTGCGTGAGTAAAAACAGCAATAGTGATGGAAGTCCAGTGGATCTTCATATAGAGCCAACTCATTAACTCATTTGCCTGATGAATAACACACACAAAAGAATAATAATCAACACAAGACGGAGAAGAAGTAACTCTCCAGACATCCATCTCTGCGTGGGACGTCCCGTCTCCTCTGACAGCTTGCCCGCCTCCTGGTGCGCCGAGAGGCGGACAAAAGACCGAGGATGACTTTGGCGAAGCGGGCCGATACATTCATCCGCACCGTTTGCCGTCAACAATAGTGAACACGCGCTGCACGGATCCAACACTTGGTTTCTGTACAGTATGTCGCCGAGTGTGCGTGCGCACGTGTGTGTGTGTGTGCGTGCGTGCGTGTGTGTGTGTATGTACACAGTGGCTATGCAAACTAGTGTTAATCCTCTTAGGAAATCACGCTCTCTGACCAGCAGCAGCCCGTCCACACACAATAACGAGCAGGTATCCGGACGTGTCGATAACTGCGCAGCGTCCGCGTACTTACGTGGTTCTCAGAGTAGGGTGGTATTCCAACAAGGCAGAAAGCAACTCCATTCATTGGACCGCAGAAACTGTTGGGCTGCAACGAGGAGAGGCAGATTTGTTGCTGCACGGGCGGCAACAGAGGCGGCTCTGAGAGGAACAATGCTCCGGTCAGACACAAACTTATATGTTCAACACTTATCCAGCTTCCTTCCTCCCGGGGAAGAGAAAAAAAGCCCCTTCTGTGTTCCCGTTGTTTCGGGCCGTTCAATGCGCTCACCCCCTCCTCATCCTCTTCTTCTTCTTCTTCTTCTTCTTCTTCCGCCAGACCGCAGTCAGTTGTACATAACTAAATCCCTCTGGGCTCGGCCCTGCCTGGAAACTCTCTGCAGCGCAGTCAAAACACACGGAGGGAAACCGGAAGTCAGGGGGCTCGGCCTTCGAAGTAAAAGCCTAAAGAGGGAACACGCCCACGTTTCAACAAAAGTGGTGGACTGTAGTAACACGTAACTTTACTGAAGTAGTTTACAAGTAAGCCCATTTAAGGACAACTATGTTGAGGTACTTGTACTTCACTTGAGTATTTCCATTGTATGCTATTTTATACACAAATACACATTAAGGTGAGGTAAGTAAGGCAGCTAACTAGACAATCTAAACAACGTAAATTAATAAATACAAATATAAAAGTAATGTAAGTTCACTCCACAACAGCCAGTATTTTACTTTTCACTCTAATGGCATTAGTTAGTCTACTTGTGGTGTTGCAGATTTTTAACCCGCAAATATGAAAAAAATTGCCCATTCTGTACCAAGTAGCGTATGTATTAATGCATAATGCATCATTATTTAAGAAAATTATAACTGAAATGGATAACAAGAGCTTTTCATGTATACTTATAATTATGTTTTAATACTTTTTTGTGCTTTTAAGTAAAACATGTAATACAGGAAACGTTGTACTTTTTCTGAGTATTTATTTCACCACTGTTGAATACTTATGGGAGTAATGAATGCGAAAGCCTGATCAAAACTGCCGTGACACATTTCTGTAAACTATAAATAAAGAGTTATTAATTTAATTTAATTGACTAAAAGATTATTCATGCTCTTTGAACAGGAAGTCTGAGCTTTTATAGTTGATATATTTACCGGAACTACTACACATGTATTGTGTTTAACTTGACCGTGGGGGAAGAGAAGGCAGTCAAATTAGAGGAGGTGCGTTGGGTAAGTCTGTGCGCTCCGCCCTGCAAACCCGCAGCGTGCGGGCTCCCTCTGGCTGCGCCCAAACATTGTGTGCAGGATGGGAGGGGTCACTGATGCCAACGAGACCAAGTCAAAGCACGGTTTAGAAAAACAAAACACGTAGAAAGCGTGTGCACATTATGAAAATAACTATAAAGGTTTAGTCATTAACAATATAGTAAAGTATGTAGGACAAATTAATCAAGTTCAAAACTAGTTTTACCGGGACATCAGCCAAACGATGATCTGTTAGTCTGTCATTACTGCAGCATAAAAATACATGAAATGGGAAAACTAAAATATACCACCAATTGTACTTAAGTATATTCAAAGTTTGTGGAATCTCATGCTGTAAAAATATATTCATTATTTTCACTATAATCAGCAGATTATTTGCTCAATTAATTGATTAATCGTTTAGTCGATTAAGCCAAACATCTTGACTGCACTTTCATTGAGCAACAAATGTTCACATTGGAGAATTTCTTGCCTCTTTGCTTAAAAAAATGACGAGTGATGACGAAAATAACGAGAACTTAAGAATAGAAACAGAGTGATGCCCTCTTTATGGTGACACTGAGAAGCTTCCTCATACCACACACTTATGAAATGGTTTGCCTTAGATGTGAAAAACCTCACAGCCTTCTCATCAAACAGTGTATCTAACAAAAGGCCCATAAGTCCAATTTAGAGAGTGACTCATGATAAGCACGTGGACCCAGATGGGCTGAACAAAGCTTCATGGAAGTGTACCTCCCTGAGAAATGTCAGAATTCCCTCCACACCTCGACAGACCGCACATTCTCGGAAAACTTGTATTTTTAGCCCTCTATTATGGCTGCGGATGGACACTATAGAGAGGACGTACAGGCAGAGGAAGGTTACTCATCAAGAGCAGGAACTTCATGCTGCTGCCAAGAAGTCCCACGACCTCATACTATGCTGTATTCATGCTCCACGATAGCTGAGGCTTTGATGTCAGAGATGAAATATTAGTTGAAGTTGGAGGAAAACTGTTAAACAAGATAAAGAAATGTGTTGCTGGCTGACAAGTGGAGGCCCATGTGGCTATATTACTCTGAGGGGTGCAAAGCCTCGTCAAAAGCCTGCCTGCCTATGGGGAAGCAGACTGGAGTCATGTAGGGAGGGGGGCTTCCCACGCCAAGAGCTGCAGCTGCCAACTCAGCCTCCATCTCAACATGCCCTCTGTGCATCTGGCCCGCTCTGGGACACACAATACCCCAGCCAGAGGCTTAAAGAGGACACTCTACCAAAGTCCTAGTCATGACCTTCACTCATCTCCCATTTGAGACGGATAATTACCACATGTGAGCCAAACTCTCTCCTCCAGGTTACCCGTATGAGGCCAAAAGTCGTTTTTGAGAGCACTCGGCTGGTTGGAAATCCACCGTGGCGGAGTGAGAGCCCAGAGAGGCTTAGCAGCAGTATGCTGGCCTTAAGGTGAGAGAGCAGGGCAGATGGTCTTTGAGAGATATTGAGAGTCATGAAGCTTGCTTTTTTGTGTGTGTGGGGGGCGGGAGGGAGACCACAGCTGGACCTTTTTCCACATCTTCTCTGACCTTGGATCTGGATCTATCTCTGCGGCCTCTGTCTGACGCCCATATGTTTTCTATTATACTATAAATCACTCGGTGCCCCGACACTTTTCTGTGGGAAGAATGATGCAATGTTAGTCAACCCCTCCTGTGCTGAGGTTTGTCCACATCTTACCCCAGATGGCAGATACATGCTCACGCTACACATCAATTTGCCTGTCAGGCCGAGAAAAGAAAAGAAAAAGCGTTGCATCACAGACGTTCCGAGACTGAGAGGTTCAGAGAGAAGGAAGGAGGGAGATTTGTGTGTCTGAGGTGTTGTGTGTCATATCTAGGCAGGTGGGTAAGCATATTTCAAAGAGCTGTAATTCTATCCCCATCTAGCCAAAAGACGTGGCTTTTATCTGACATACTGCATTTGATGTCTCTCGTGTCCTCGTGCTGCGTCTCTGGGTCAGCATGACTCAGTGACACAGAGCCCCGGGCCTCCGGGATGCCCCCGTGATCCACTGAGGAAGCTTCGGTCTAACGGTGATGTCGGGCGACGCGCCACGATCCCTTTCCCTTAAGGGCCGGCTCGAGACGAGCAGGGAGCACCCACAGTCTCCCCTCGGCCATTGCATAATCACACACACACACACGGCCTGTTGCCTTCGAGGACAAACCCATAAACAACCATCATCCTATTTACTCGCTTGACCGCGCCCCGACTCCCACCTCCCCATCCGGCGGGCTTGTCCTGCATTCCCCTCTCACTCGGCTGCTGAGCCTGTGGGACGCAGGGAGTGGCGGGTGGGCAAACCCGGCCATCCTCCATCCACTATTCTAGGCCACATCCCAGAGAGTGTGTGTGCTGATATGCTACAATCAATTGCAGTCACTCCATTTATTCCAACTTTAGCCCCCTCTCATTCTTTCACATCTCCTCAGTTTCAGAGTGTCCGTCAGCCCGCTCTTCACACACACACACACTTTCGGGCTGAGGAGTGTATGTCGCCAGATCTTTTCAACATCATTTACTTTGAGCCTCTCTGGAGTGTATAACACAGGCCACACTATCCCTCCACTGGATACAGTTGCGTTTAATGAAGAGTGCTTTGGATGGGTTTCCTGCTGCTGTGAGCCAAAATGACACAATGTGCAAGTCTTCTCTCTCTCTCTCTCTCCCTCTCTCTCCCTCTCCCTCTCGATATCATTTTTGCTCAGTTGATTTAATATAAAGAGTAACATTTTCTCTGTCCATGTCTCAAATGTAATAAGAAGATTATCGCTGTCTGGGCCTGCAATGTGTCCGGTGAGTGCTCGGTCAGAGTCGGGAGCCAGAGAAATGTGGACTGTGTACTTGCATGGGTTCAAGCTTGGCATGTAATGTTCAGCTGCTTATCGCTAAGCATGTCCAAACACATACATGACTGTACGCGTGAGATCGAGACCTGGATGTGACGAGTGAGGGAGAGATGTGTGAATGAGATGCAGACATGTGAGTGAATCTGCAGTGAGTCTCACACTCCGTCGCTGCCTGTTGACACAGAGGCTCCTGTGGCACTCCTTTGAAGGGTTTTGGGAAGGTTGAGTGTGGGGTGGGGTTTGGGTTCGAGCCGTAAATTCCCCCTTTCTCCGCGACAGGAGGAGTCCTCTTTGTCTGGCCGGACAACTGGCACGAGGGGAGGAAACAGCTGACCGGGCAGCACAGACAGGCTTTGTCACTGTGCTGCACAGGCATTCAGATACAGGACCCAAATGTTTGGATATTCACGTGAATGAGGGAAGAGTCTAAAGTGCAACCTTTGCACTCATAAACCCATTCAAACGGCTCCACACTTTAACTTCTGTATTTACGGCTATGTGGAAAGGCAAAGCATGTGTACTTTTTATTTGATCTGAATATGCTCCAATGTGTGCGGTACAGTTTAGATTTTGGATGCTTCTTTTCCCGCCATTGTCGGTCGCCATTGGTTTCTGTTTATTCTCCTGTGGTATGAAAAGTAATCTGGAAGTTGTGTAATCCATCACAATCTGCGTTGGTTGCCATTAAGTGCTCAAGTGGAGCATCTTAAATTGAAAAAAAAAGTGTCCGCACTGCAAAGCACTCATGTCACGTTGAGGTAACTGCAATAAGTTATACGACTAGAGCAGGCTTCAGGGTTCATAAAGAAACAATAGAGGCCTGAAGCGCTAGAAACCTGTTGTAATACATGATTTGAAGTTAACAGTCAAAAACAAGCAAAGTTTGATCAGGATGTGTCAGTTTTTTTAACTATGGTCATGAAGGAACCTTCATCATATTGTCTAAAGAGGACTGTTTTTGTTTTCAGTCTTATCCCTGCATGTCTGTGGTTTTCTGCTGACCTGCTGACCCGTCTTCTCTCTCCGCCTCGCCCCACGCTGCATTTGGTTTTAATCCCCCTTCTCTGTTGCAGCTGCCTCGCTCATTCTTCTGAAGGACCGCAGTAATTTGGATGGAATACAACTTTGAGCCTGAGGACACACCGGCTTGTACGGTAGCAGAGACCGGTCTAAGTTAGAGTCTCGGCCACTGGAAAGGACGTTCGGCTGGGTGGGATGCTGAAGAGGATGACTTATTGAGGCCAGGAACGCAGAAACACACACATATACATGCAAGCAAAGACCACCACCAGCCGGTGCTCTTGGCTGGACGTGTAACAGAACTTTCTCAACCTTCATTTTAGCCCTTTTTACACTGGTTTCCCAATTAACAAGCATTAGTATCAACACATACTGAATGTTAACATTTCACTAGGTTTTATGTATGTAAGCTTATCGTCAAAAAGGTTCCAAGGCAGTTTAAGTCCTATCTCCCAGCACAAGCTGATACACTATCTCTCCCCTGCACATGAAAAGCTGAGCTTCCACTTCTTTTTGGGGCCTGAACATGGCGAGGGCTGATTAGAACAGCCATGTGGGAGTGTTTGAGATAAAGGAAAAAAAAAAAGACAAGGAAATACAACGAGACTAAGGAGGAGAGTAGTGGAAGTTCAGGTGTCACCGTTTGTACAAATGACCACTGATTCACCTCTCCCACGTCTCCTGTCTGCCTCCAATAACGCTCAAAGCTCCAGACAACAACAAATGAATCACACAGGGTATTCCACTGTTAGCTGTTACTATAAATGCTTGGCACACATCCATCTCAGGACATCCCATAGTCCCCCCCCCCCTCTCCACTTTTTCTTCTTCCCTGAATTTATTCTGAAAGACAGAGAAGTAAAATAAACAGGAGTTCCAGTAGCAGCGCTGCAAGCTTCCTTCCTACTGCCCGTCACTTCATAGAGGCCGATGTGTTTGCGGCTTCTTTACCTTTCACAGCTCCACTTCCTGCCTCGAGCATCACTTCCTGTCACACAGTGGTGGTGGTGGTGGGGGGGTTGTGTACAATGGAAATGAGCTCTAAAGATCAAACATGTCTTCATCAAGTCGCATTCGGGAACCCGTCCATCTGATTTCAACAAAACTGTTTACATCAGATTCTTCTGCTGGTCACTGGTGAGTCAGGAACATCCGAAGACTTGAGCAAAATTAGAATGACAAAATATCAGAGTAGGCGCCATGTTCCCTGAATACACATCGGACAATGGGCGACTGAATGATTTGTGAATTGGAAAAAACCCTGCGACTTGATCAGGTAACAAATCCTAAAAATGTTTCCAGGAGACTATTTTGCCTAAATTCGGTTTAATTGGGAATTTTGCCATTCATTCTGACAGTTACCTAATTAATGTGCCCTTAAAAAAGCATTGTTTTTACAGAGATACAATGTGTATACTATTTTTTATTGATGTGATTCATGCTGACTTCTTGGCAAAGACTCTGTAAGAAAAACAACCTAAATTGCAGTCAAAACTAAATTAAACCAAACCTCCACCCCAAAAGCACAAAAAGCAGTTACAGCTGATCATTTTCATAATGGAGCCCACATTTAAATTACACGCCTCATTTGAATACTCTTGCATCCTCTCATGAAAAGATTACAGATTGACATAAAATACTTTACGACCAAGGACAGATCTTGTGAGCCGTCAACAAAAACTTCAAGCCACACCTCTTACAGAAATACAGTGAAGTGTGTAATCCTGTACATTCGAGGGGGATCATAACCTAATCCCAGCATTTCCCCGCCTTAAAACTCAGAGATAAGTTTGTCTAGACATGGTCTTAGAGCTCCTTTTGGGGGACAGAATACTTTGACAGCTTTTTAACCTTCAGAAAGGTCCCAGACTTCATCCAGCCAACCGTCAGTGCAGAAACATTTGTTTCACAGACCCTAAATGCCTCAGAATTGTAATTCTTATCTTTCTCACAGAGAGAGATAAGGACAGCGTGAACTTTAGCATTGCTCACCTCTAAAACCTTTAAAAAAATATACACCCAGAGATATAGTGAACAAAAAAATAAATGTCAACACTCACAGAAACATGTTTTTCACAAGCTGAATGCTGATAAAGATGGCAATTTTAATCACAACAGATTAGCAAAGAACTTCAACAAAGTAAATATATCCTTGAATGAAGACATTGATCTAAATGAGTACATAAACATTAATAACACAAAATGCTGCACATTTCCTGCTGTGATCAATGTGAGTGAGGTCACCAAGAGGGGATGAGAATATATTTCACATGTGGAATTAACATAAATGTGCACTGTCATCAGCAGCAAAACAAACTTGTTATTCTGGGTCGAATTCTATAAAAGGACCACCATCTGTTCATTTGCAGAGATTTCCCTAAATAGATAATCCTCAAACCCCCTCTGAAAAGATAGAAGTTGAGCTGCAGTTGCGTTTGGGGGCCACAGGAGGGCTCAGTACAGCGGCTGCAGGGTGAGGTGGGGTTAGGGTGGAGAATGCAAAAACGAAGTCCAGATGAGGTGAGTTTATCGTTTTATCCCCATCAGTGGGACCCAACAGGATTCATGGCGTCCACACTCATGCAGACTGAGACCAAAATATGGCAAAAAAGAAAATGTGCCATAGCCTGAGCAACATTTAAAGGAACAGTCTGTTCTGAATGAGTGAGCCACAAAATGCAACAAGATTACCTTAATATGATATCTGATGCATTAAGTCAGTGTGGTTGAACAGGGAATATCTTCAAAATCACAACTCAGATGTAGTTTAGAGAGACAATTGTTATATGATAATGATTTTATCCTCAGGAGTTTGGAAAATAGGCCAAGGTGGTTTATTAGCGTTTCATTACCGCTATGCAGCTGTGGTGCCCCCTAACAGTAGGGCATCTATGTGGCTTGTTTAATTATCAAAGTAATGAAACAGCAGGCATCAGCCGCACAGCTGTTCATTCCAGACTGACTTTAAGTTATGGATGTAAAAGACGGAGGACACCAAGAGATAGAAACAGACTGCCGGGGTCACAAGTTGAAATAAAAAACATGTCCAACTGATTGTGCCAAACATAGCCATCAGCCTAAACTGGACCGAGTCAGTAGCAAACCGCCTCATAATTGGATGCTTCGATAAACCTAATCTCTCTGTTTTGTTCTATTTACCCCTGCTCATCGTGTGTCATCAGCCCACAGATCTCCGACATTGGCTGGACTGATGCAAAGTGCTGCTGACAGGAAGGGCTTTAACCACACGGGCTAACCTTTGACCCCCGGCTGGAGAACCCCCATCGCCCCTGCCATCTGCAGTCATTCATTGGCCGCCACTCAAGTGCATTGAGGTTGAGGTCCAAAGTAGTCGTCCTGGGCTGAACAGGAGCTGTTTACTTCCTAGAGATGGGTGTCCTACTTTTCTTTCACAGGACAATTTGCCCATTGTCTGCCTGCAGGCATCTACCATTTGGTTATCTCCGGCCTGGAAAATCCAATAGAGCCTGAATTAAGAACATGAACTCTGGACTGACATCCTTCACATGCAAACGCATCCTCATCTTACACTTGACCTAATTTCGTTTTGAAGGGAAAGAAATCATAATATGTTGTCAGCTACTTATATAGGTTGTTATATATGTTTTAAAATGCAAAATAGCTCAACAATACATGTACATTATACCAAATTTGCAGCAAATTTGTTTGATATAAATTCAGACTGGATGCTTGATCTGCTACGGAGACCTTGAAATCGCTGCCACAGCTCCATGTCCCACAAATGTCCCTCAAAAGGCTCTGCATGTGTCGCTCACCACACGCAAAACCAGCATAAAAACTCAACTTTCCTCCCATAGCGTGCATGTTAATTTTCATTGTAATGCCCCGCTTCCCTGCGTGGCAAAACTGACCAAAATATCCATGAAGCTGCCACAGCTCTCTGCATGGGTGAGAAGATCAATATATATGCTTATATACGTGCGTTTAATTTCAATTTAGATGCAAATACGCATACAAAGTTCATTCTTTGAGAGTCTTTCAGTCTCTACCGCTCAGGACAATAGCACAAGAAATTCCTGAGAGGCCAAAGATTGGAGGGCTGTAGGCAGGGGGCTTCGGGGTGCTATGGGTGGGGCTTCAGATTAGACCACCTGTTCCACCATGAGGCTTTTCCTTTATTCTTTCCTCTCTCACACTTGTTGTCTTTCGCGTTCCCTCTCACTATCTCGTTTGTAACTTAATAAGACCCTTTCTTTTTCACACACACACACACACACACACACACACACACACACACACACACACACACACACACACACACACACGCACTTTAACTCCAATAAAATATCTCCCTCCATGGCTGCTTCGCTCTGAGCGCAGCAATCCACTTCAGTCACATCTTTGGGAAACAGACAAAACAATTTGCAAGATAACTCTGGCTGGGAACAACAGGGACTCACACACACACACACACACACACACACACACACACACACACACACACACACACACAGTACAGTCAGACATATGCCGCCTTCATGTCCAAGCCGAGCCTCCAGGGAGTCATTTTCAGGCGGCGGCATAAACACAGCAGCGTCACCCTCGTTCACATCACCGAGGCTCACCCAGAAGTATCCGGGATTCCCTCCACTGTCGTGAAACACTTGTCTACATGCAGCAGTTTGTTCAGGGCAACACAACACTATCCCTGAAAGTTGCTCTTTGCTATAGTATCTTTTATGATCTCACTTTTCTCCTTGGCTTGCAGGCTGTTACAGCAAAGACAACCACTTGTTTCTGTCTGATGGATGTGGTCAGGATACCTCAAACCCAGAAGGCATCAGCAGCCACCACAGCCCTGCTCAGATCCATTAATGACTATTGATCGGAAAGCACTAATGACCCAAACTGATTTGCAACCGGTCTGACATTTTAATCATTCTCGCGCAAGAGTGTTTGTTTTTTTTGTCCCGGTGTCAGTCAGTGTCTTTTCCAAACGCCTCCGCTGAGGATGAGTTGCATCAAGTGAGGAGCGTGGAGAGCGGCATCACTCGCAGGCAGACTCTGAGAGAAAGAGGTGTCCCACCGCTGCCCTTGATTCTCTCTCACACACCCTTTATGTAACCGGCCTTTTCTTCTTCCTCGCTGAGCCACTGCCCTCCTTATCGGCGTGCTTCTGAACATGTGTGTGTCTGCCCTCACGCAGGACAGAAGAAAAAAGGGCAAAGAGAAACTGTTCTGTAAACCTTGAGGCCTTTTCCACGACTACAGTAAACACTATATGCTTGTGTTTACTTTCGCACAGCGTGTTTACGCTGCTAAATGTAAGGAGGTCCTTGGGTGCTCCTCAGACATGTTGTGTATCCAGAATCGTCTTGAAACACCAGGCTGACAGAGGCCCACAGCAGGAAACACACACAGAGATAAAGTTTCACAAAACGACAATGACACACCATCACGTGATGAACAGGAAGTGCTCTAATCAAATTTGGCCACGACGTCACAATACGGTCCATCTATTAAAATGACACAGGCCCAGCCTTAGCGCTGCACCAAGGCCACGCTGTGTCAGCATTTCACAGCACTGCGCAGTCTTATAAATAGTTTTTTGTTTCCTGTGAGGTATACATTGTGCTGTAAGCCACACCATTCTTGTTGTTTTTTGGTGCAGAAATTTGAACTGACACTGAAAGTGTGTGTGTGTGTGTGTGTGTGTGTGAGTGTGTGTCTATAACACTGAGGCCATGACCTATAGACTAAGACACACTGTGCTATGGCCCGAGGCTTCCAATTTAAGGAAATAAGGTTAGATGAGTTCGAAAGAAAACAAGTGAATAACATGGCATGCCTCCAACAAATGTGTTCACCTACACACACACGCACACACACACACACACACGTACACACACACTGTCTGACCAGCAGCAGTGATGAGCTCATCCCCTCTATTACTGGGGGGCTAACGTCACTCCGACCTGAGCGAGCAGACACAGACAGGAGATGTTCCCCTTATGGACCGCATGCATTATTCAGTTAAACGAAGGGTTGGGCTGGCGTGTCTCCCCCGTGCACCCCTCCTTATCTCCCCGTCCTCCTCATCCTCCTTAATAACAAACCTGATGCTCACAACACTTCCATCTCAGGAGGAAAGGACGCAAAGGAGAAGCACAGGAAAGAGGGAGGGAAGGGGGGGGATGAGGTAATCAGTAACTAGGACACTTACACTGCGTTCAGTGCAACGTATAGGGGAGATGTGAGGAGGGTGTGTGCACTCTTTCTCCTCCTCTACAACCATTCATCACACGCTGAACTACAAGCAGCTGGTTGCCTCCAGCTTGGTTACAACACCTGCTAACAGCAGCAGCATCAGCCCTCACACACAGACGCTGTAAAACTCTCCAAATATTAACAAAAAAATATGTTGAGAGGGAACGTGGCAAATTGAACAAGCGTCAGCAGCTCTCACAGTAAACAAGCTGGAGGGTGGTAAAGGCGGGTGACAAGAGTACACGGTGTTACAAAGCAGCGGGCGCGCTCATCTGAGCCTCTTTGAATGAATGAACGCGGATACAGACGGCTCTGGATGGGAACCCTGTTGCATACCATCCCGTCTCCATCCTGACTCCAGGCGAGGGAGCCAATTCCTGCATGACATGTCATGACCAGGGGATGCCTGTTCACCCACCAAACTGAGCCACACCCCTCTTTTTATGGTTCTCTCTCTGTCCACTCCCAGTGTTGATCTTATGCCCAGTTTGCAGAGCTAAGCCGGCGATGTTTTCAGCTGTGTCATCTCTCCAGAGGGCCGGCACTTGCCGGTGGCAGCAGCACCTCTGCTCACCCCCCCCCCCTCCCCTCCCTCGAGTGAACACATCGCGGGATAAGCAGCGTGCTGTTTGTTTTCGCCTCGAGGGAATGACAAAAGGGGGATGATGGATGTGATGAATGCTGCCGCTGCTCTGTGTGTTTCGTGTCAGCATGGTGTGAATGTGAAGAACACTAAAGCTGGCGGTCCCCTTCACTTCCCCTTCAGTCCCTCCCTTCCTCTCCTCCTCTCCATCCTCACCTGGTCCATGATTTCAGCGAGTCTCCTCCCTCCTCCTGTTCCCTGTCATGGCACGAGAGAGCCGGCTGTCTGCCTTGTTTCTACTTCTTCTTCTTCTTCTTCTTCTTTTCCTTGCTCAGTATTCCCAACAGCAATCCAATCCGGCTCCCCTCACACAGGCGAGGCAGCCTGGCCGCCGACGGCTGCGCCTCCCCACAGAGGCATGGTTCTGTCTCTCCTTGTGTCTCTGAGTGTGACAGTCTGATACTCGCAAACCAAACACTCCTTGCGAGTCCTTTTCTCCGTCTTCTCTTCTTCTCCCGCTGCTCAGGGTGGAGGTTGGAGGGCAAACTGGGTGCGTGTGGGAACCTCACCTCTCTCCTTGATCACCACACAGAGGCAAGAGTCCCGCTCTCTCCGTTCTCGTTTTGAAGCTCCTTCACTCGTTCCCTGTGTGAGCTGGCCCCTCGCCTCGCCTCCCCTCCCTCCTTCCCTCCCTCTCTGTATCCACTTCCCTCCTCTCTTTCCATCTCCCCTCCCCCTCCTGCTGCACCCAAAGAGAGCGGGAGCGGGCAAATGAGAGAGAAGGAGCGAGGGAGAGAGGAGGGCGGAGGGCTGAGATTGGCTACCAGGGGGATCATGTGACTCCCGGTAGAGGACTGAGGGACCCTCTACCAGCTGTCCAGCTCATGCTTGCCTGAAAACCTCTGTTGCCATTGACAACAGCTGCCGCGCAACGCACCAACCACAGAACCCCGGACACAATCTCATTGGCCATTGGATTCCAAGTCCCCGCCCCCTTCTGGGGGCAGCATGTCGGGACGTGTAGTCCAATCTGTAGTGACGGCGCGCGGCGTGTTTAAGAGCACACATCCCTGTGCCTCTGGGAGGAATGTTTCCCCCCTGTGCTCGCCTCTCTGCCGAAACGTTAATGCACCAGTGCAACATTGGCCGCCCTCCAGAGTGAAATAGAAGGAAAACCGGTCCTATCATTAGCATTAAAACTTTGGCGTAAACTTGTATAAAACACACATGAGAGGAGGAAAGACCTCGAGGCCCGGGCATTCTTGGTCAGCCAGGAAAAAGACATCCTCTGTCGTTTTCCTCTCGGCCAGTGCGAGGGAAACTCCCTCCCCACAACAACAGGAACTCCACCACCGAAGGCCATTGCTAAGCACATAAACCCCTTCTTCCCTCCCTCCCTCTCTCTTTTCTTTCACTGCCTGCTATTTCTTTATTTGCTCTTTCTCTATCCTCTCCAGCCCCCCACCTCACCCCTCCCTCTCCATCTATTGTGTTATTACACTCAATTCTCCTCTGCTCTATTCTCCCACAACTCCATCTCATCGGCATCCAGACGAGGGGTTGCAAGGTGACACACAGAGAGAAGATGTTGATACAAACTAGCGTCTGGCATCAGGAGACACGCGTCGTAGCAACACATCCAAAGGGGAGAAAAAAATCCCAGTGGGAATTTCATGCGGTATTAAATGTCATTGATTTGTGAGAATTTCAGGAGTTATTATGTAATGAAGTGTTGTGATTGCTTCATGCAGCTGTTGGGTATACAAATGGATACAGATAAAACATATAACCACACCCTCTGCTGTGTTCACGACACTATGTTTTGTGGTTGCAGTGCAGTTTGTGTTTTTGGGAAATCAGTATCACTTTCTCTTTTTGAACAGGTCACTCCCTATATTATTGTTGAATGTGTGGGGAAGAATACAGGATTATCTAAAAATGTATTTTTTTTTTTTTTTACTTTTCAGGACTGACACAAACCTGATATGTATTGTTTATGTATTAAATATGACATTTTTCCGCCATCAAATTCTGCACTGAAAACATCTGGCAGTGTTGTCACATTGAGTACATGTTACGGACATCATGCAATACCAAGGAGAAAGGAAAACACAAGCAGATAACAGAATGCTCAGAAATGCACGACACACTGCCAGCAGCTGCAGCTGCAACTGTGCCACGGGGACAGGGTGTCCTATGGGTGGAATTTACCTTATAAAGTAATCATAAACACTTTGAAAATGTCCCGTATTACCGCATCTACCCAGAAATACCGCTCTTGGGGGGAAACCCAGGGCCCCTGCAGCTGGAAAACAAAAGAGCACCTGTTCTGGCTTATTTTGATTCAATGGACGCATAACATAGCTGTGACATGATCTGATATGGTATTTAGGCGCAGTATGACAGGCCAGTGAAGGAAGGGAAGGAATGAGGGTCGGGAATGCAGCACAAGGTCATGTAACATGCAGACTCTCAGACAACCAAACAAACCCTGCCCTACTTTGTACAGTCCAGCTTCAATGCCTCTCTTTCCTTGAACACCCTCTACTGTAGACTGCTGCAGCGTCATTTGATCTGGTCGAGCCAAAGATGCTGTTTGAAGTGAGATGACTGCATGTGTGTGTGAGTGTGTAGCCTATATGTGTGTGTGTGTGTGTGTGCTCTCAGACAGAACAGCGGGTGTATTGTAATGCTGTGAGTGGTAGATTATACTATCAGTAGAGGAATTCCGATTATTTCCCAGAGTGGGTCTGTCTGCACACATGTGGGAGAAACTTTAGCTAAGTGTTCAGAGGAGGATTGCAACACTATGAGCCATGCGCACACACAGACACACACAAACACGCACGCGACACTAAAGGAATATGGACATATGCATACACGCTTTCTTGCTGAGAGTCGATAAGGAGGTTGGTATCCCTCCCATGTCTGTATACAGAAAATGAAGCTAAAGCCAGCAGCTGGTTAGCTTAGCTTAGCATAGAGACAAGAAACAGGGGAAACAGCGAGCTCGGCTTTGTCCAAAAGAGACAAAATTTTAAAAAAAACAGCACTTTAAACCTAGTTTATTGACATGCTTAATTTTGTTTGTTTAATTTATAGAAAATGTAAAGGACTATTCCTGTGAGACAGTGAGAGACTGGCTAGCTGTATCTCCCTGTTTTCAGTCTTTGCATTAAATTAAGTTAAGCTAAACTAAGCTAAGCTATGCTAGCTTCATTTTTTATAGCACAGACATTAAAGTGGTATCAATTTTTCTTTTGAATCTCAGCACGAGAGCAAATAAATGTACTTACCAACATGTGGAACTATTACTTTATGGGGGGATGTAGTGGGCTTTTAGAGTAGGGAAAGCATTTTTTAAAGGTTAAGAAGATTAAGATTACTTAAAGGAATGCATATTCTTCAAATAAGCAACTAGATAAGCCGAGCTGTCACCTTGGAGAGTCATTGGAGAGCCAGATCAGGAGAACACGCAAGCGTTCATCTATTGACAAAATCACAAATTAGAAATTAATCTTGTTTTCAAGCCACACTAAAACTGAGTTATAGTCGATACAATATTACGTCTCTATGACAATCACATCACAAGAACAACAGAGAGAAAGTCCCGAAGAGATAAATTTGAAAATGATTGACATGTTTCACTCAAATATGTTTTACGTTTAATATAATAATCAATAGACTACACTGTAAAACAAAAATAAATAAATTAGTTCTATAAAAACATCAATAACACATTTATATATCTTAAACTAAGGGCTAACATTGCTGAACTAGTGCATTTGAAGACATCCAAACTTAATGAATCTGCTGATTTTAGTCAACTGTGCTTGTTAAATTGAAACACATTGCTCTCATCCTGTCTCACATCACCTGTTCTAACAAGTTGGTTTACTTATAGCTCCACTGCCATCAGCTGATCCTCCACAGCCGACTGTAGGTAAACAGCACCATCTGCAGGACAGCAGGTCATTTTGAGAAGGGGGCTTCAATCTTTAAAACATGGCATTGATTGTGAGTCCTCCTTCACAAACAAGCATCCGTTTAATGAGATTATGTCCCGTGTTTATTTGTTGTGATGAATATTAAGACCCCTACATAACAGTTGGGGTGCAAGGACAAGAGAAACGTATATAGTCCGTATTGCATTGCAGAGCCGCGAGAAGGAGCCACCTCGAGGTCAATGACTCTAATTTAGATACCACTGGATGACAGCGCCACACAATCCTGACTAATAACCACTGTTCCATCATGCACTTCAGCATGGAGGCGCTGGAGCAGGAGGCCTCAGGAATCCAGTAATCAGTGAATGCAAAGTACAATAGACGTTATTTTGAAAATAATTGTCTTACAAGCTCTCCACACCAAATATAAAGGCTTATTTCAAAATTAATATTTGCATAATGTGCCTGGTTTGGGCCAGCCAGGGATTGTTGATGAAGGTCATACTCTTCTGTCTCTGAGTATTATATCCCTTATGTCACTTTACAATAATTCATATATATATATATATATATATATATATATATATATATATATATATATATATATATATATATATATATATATATATATATATATTCTCACAAACTTTATGAAAAAATATAGCATTAAATGCTTGTGCAGTAGAAATGAATGATTATGGACGTCAGCAAAAATACAAATAATATTGTGTTGAAATGAAGACAACACAACTGGGTTTACTGAAATCATCTTTATTAGACGTGTCATGTGAAATACTGTCATGAGCCTCAGTAAACGTAACATATTTGATACATAACACATAATATATATGAGGTTTGGTGGTAAAACTGAGAAGAGTCTACATTTGATGTATATCTGAGATGACATCATTGCTCCCCGTGGATGTCACTTGAAGCCAATGCGATCAACAAAAACAGACATATATATATATATATATATATATATATATATATATATATATATATAAAACTGAAATATTCTCCTGGGCTTTAACCAGACAGAGAACCTTGATAGTGAGGAGAGGAACATATTGGCAACACGTGAATAAAGTAATGTAATAACACTGACGTGAAGGCTGACTCAATCAAGGCAGAACATGAGCACAGAAGGGTTGGCCATGAAGTCATAAGGATACGATCAAACTGAACATAACACATTACAGTAGGAGCCAACAATGAGCTCACAGTGTTGTTGGAAAGGCAAACTCTACACCTGTATGACGCTCAACACTACAAAACCGTCCTGTATCCATGTCAAGGGATGGATCGGACTTGTGCAGAGGTAACACGTCTGTCTCCTCCTCGAAAGAGACATGCATGACCTTGGGTAGCATAGATAATGCATTGGTTAGATTGATTGCAAATAGTGGGAGCTCTTGGAGTAGTGACGTTTTGTAGTAGGATCCTGACCCATAAAGGAGGAGAAACAGGGGCTTCCACTTCTTGTCCATTTGTTTATCTCATTGCTCTGCCCCTCCTACAGGAGAACTCCACTGGGGAAACCACCGTGCCTGGACCCGGCTCTTCTCCCTAAAACAGATGGCAGCTAGTGTCAAACATGTACAGTTTATCAACGTATTAGCTTAGTCAAGTGCAATAGTGTGATCATGTCCTATTTCCTATCATATTGGAGACTGTAGCCGAGATAAAGGGAAAGCTACACAGACATTAACAGGTGAAATCCTCCTTGTAGTGCTCTAATGCTGGAGCAAAATATCACATTTATAACATGCAATAAAACGCCCCCTTACCATTTGTCCATGATGAAAACCAGGGATGCAGGACAGGAAAAACACACATCCCCTGAATGACTGTGCTGCAACCGTTTGTGTGGCCGGGCAGGACGCTTCATCGTTATTATCATCATCATCATCACAGCAAGTAGATGATGTAGGAAAGGAAAACGAGGCCAATGATGGCGAAAAACATCAACATCAAAATGTCCACCATGATGGAAATAGTGGCAGAGACGGACGGTGTGGACGCGATGAGGACACGCAGCTACAACGCAGCACTACCGCCGGTGCAGGAGATCGGCCGAGATCGGAACCATTCGGAGGGAGCGAGAATCCTCCCGACCCGCCTCGGCCCGGGGAGGTATACATGAGACCACGCCCCCTGCTGAAACTAAGACGGCGAGAGTGGGTTTTATTTACCGTGTGTTTGGGCTTTCAGGCACATTTTTGGCGACAAGCTGCAAACACTAATTCCTAATAAACCGCCTACCAACAGCATTAAAACGGTTTGCTTGGGAACCGAAATGTGCCATTGTTAAGGGCGGTACTTAAACAGGAAGTATGACTTGATATGCTAACTTCCGGGTAGAAATGTCCCACCAGCTCGACGGTGATTTTCCTCCATTGTCAACAATGACAATGAGTCTGATGTAACGTTCTACACTGGTCAAACTGCGTCCTCCATAACTGCCATTGAGTAGCATCAACACCTCATTATGCATTTCATCAAGGTATGATTCTTTGCAGGACTTTTGCATTGAATTGCAAACGTTTTAACTAGGGGTACCTAATAAACTGGCAACTGTGCTAGGACGAGTTTTACAGTCTCATATGGGCCTCTCATTCTCAGAGAAATATCTCCCCAATATTGTTCTTTGAGTTATACACATCTTGAATAAATACATTAACACAAGAGAGAATACTTAATACTTGTATTAGGGGTTCAAACTGAACATAAGTCAGATAAGTCACAGCATAAAATCATGCAACAAAAATACAAAAACTACTGTGGTTCCACATTGTGACCTCATCTTAAGTACTCGTCTTGTAGAGATTTTCTTTTATTGTAATTTATATTATGTTCACATGGTGCATATTCCTTAATTAAAGCAGCAGTGAGTAGGATTTAGTGGGATGCAGACTTCATTCAACTCAACGCCCCTTCGCTCACCCCTTCCTTTCCAAGAGTGACGGGAAACCGCGGTGACCTTTGGGTGGCGTGACGACGTTAAAGGTTCTCTCTAGCCAGTGTTTGGTTTGTCCGTTCCGGGCTCCTGTAGAAACATGGCGATGCAACATGGTGGACTCTGTAAAGATGTCTTTGTCTTTATTCAAATGACTGAAAACAAACTGAAAGCTTTCTGCAATATATAATATTATTTCAGCACAAGTGTACATGGCAGGAACCTGAAGGTGAAAGGCTACATGAGAAATAGGCCCAACATTCTGCCCCTGTCCAAACAAGTTGTCTGAAGGACTTTTACATTTGTCCTACTATGCTGCTACAAAATATTAGACACAGCACAATCTGAGAAAAAAAAAGACATTTTATTGAATCTTCAGAATCATAAGTACAGTTTGAAGTGTTGTAACAGGGCAACAGGAGATGATATCAGGTCCTTAATTCTGAGTATGTATTCAGAATGAGTTTTGAATACATATCTATGTCAATATGCATATGGTATCTTTATTTGTTTATTAAAAAAACAACTAAATTATACAAAAAACAAAACAATTTAAGGTGGAATGCACAAAACCGGTCTGAATGCTAAACCTGATTGTGGATTACATGATTTCAGTCTGCAAAGTCTACAGTATATAACCAGTATCATAGAAGCAGGGAATGATTCATCTGAAGCGCAGCAGCCTACAATGAAGTCTGAAGGAAAGAGGGATCTCAGCAGGCGGGTGGACAGGATACTAGACAGAAACGGGGATATGATATGAAGTCACGGTTCAGTCGATGAGTGATGCCAGAGCAAAAGAGCGATATTTGGCGCAAAGAGGTCAACTCCTGACTAATATCCAGGTCAGACAAACAACTTGCCCAGCCTCACAGCCGGGGAGATTGAGGGCATCAGATCACTACCCTCCAGTGCCCCCTCCTCTCTACCCCTCCCCCAGCCTCACTCACTTCCATCACCACACGCTCAAATTGGACATTGCCTTAAGAAATCCCTCCTGAGTCACACTTACACAACACCGCCCACTTTTTGAATATATTTTTTTGAAAATCCAGAACACCAACAGTCAAAATGGAGAGAAAAAAAAGAACGTTTGAATTGGATGTAATCCATAGAGTAACAGAGGCTACCAGTGAGAGTAGCTTCGCCATTAAATCAAATGTTAGCAAACATCACCATAAGCCAGCAGAAACAACAATCATTTCACTTCAGGCCAAACCCTCAACTCTTCAGTTTCACCAAAGGGAGACACGGCCGTGAGCTCTATAACAGCTTTCCCATTAAGCATCTGTTTTGCAGATAAACTTGTCCCGTTGTCAAGTAGAGGTTAATGCAAAATACAGGCATACACGCAGTGTTTTTTTGTGTTTTGTTTGGCAACCTATAAACCTGTTTTCTGATTCAGTGATCAGTAATGTCACAATTTATCAATGCTGCAAAAAGGTTATGAATGTTCAACACCAACCCGCACCAAACTGGATCTTTTTCTACTTTCAAATCACACTCCTTCCCCTCAGCCACATTCACAAAAATAATATGAACTACTCTAATCTGAAGGCAAGCCACTTCCCAGAGCACCATGACCTGTAAAAACAGTTTCCCTAACTTACCTTTATGATACATATACAATTGTACAATGTCATCTAGCTACATAGTGAGAGCCTTGTTTCTTTTAATAAAGCTGAACATTTGCCCTCTGCATCTTAAAAACGCACCGCCCTGATCGCTCACGTCTGTGACAGTCACAGTGCATCACAGAAAAATGAAACGGCAAGAAAAGAGGGGTTCGTGGGGGGGTGGGTGGGAGGGGACGGTGCGCATGGTCAGGGGCCATTGAGATTATTTACACCACTGAGAAATGGTCAAATATATATATTTTTTAAATCATATATATGTCCTCATAGAAATGCAGTATCGCGAGCGAAGGAATAATAAAGCATTTCTGTGGAATGGCCAGGAACTTAAATGCTTGATTTTGTGTTTATGAACCGTTCTCATCTCAGTGACCACCAACAACCGTACGCTAATGGTCTCACTGGTCAAACCGAAAAAAGAAATGTTGACAATTTTCTGATTCACCTGCCAAAAAGGACAAAAACAACAAAACGCTTCCTTGCATTCGGGCTCTGCCCCGACAGGCCTGGCTTTATTACAAAGAGCAGAGCATAGATACATTAAGAACGTTGTGTATTTCGGAACGGGACCCTTTCTTTGAAGGTCCAGAGTATTTAACAGCTTTAGAAGGAAACACTGATCAGAAACAGGCAAACAGACAAGCTGATTTCTCAATCAAGCTGCCAGACTGTTCTGACCTGAAGCTGCAGGTTGTTTAATCCCACAACAGATCAAATACTGCGACAAAACACTTTGGCCTTGGTTCATAAACTGAGTTGCTGGTTTATTTATTTAAATGCACTGACTTTTTTATTCATAATAAGCATCAAACTGTAACAAGAAAGGCAAAGGAAGAACAGCATGATAATGACATCTACCACAGCCATGGATTGAACAATTTCTCTCACATGAAATGGAAAATAAAGATAGGAATGTTCACTCACAAAAACAGTGGAATGAATTTAAAATAGAAAAAAAAAAATCACAATATATAATTGTGCTTGGCCTTCTCTTCTATGAATGTGTTTTCTTGGTGATTTTGTAGCAAAAGGGGGAAGGACTTGACCTGTTCCCATCTCCTTTCTCCAAACAGTTTAACCTCAATCACCATAACTTTGTGATTCTCTCGGGAATGAAGGCATTCAGGCCGCAAGAAACGGGAGTAAAAGGTGTTCAAACTGTACATCCACACCAACTAAGGTGATGTATTCAGTGTGGCTGCAAGAGATGGACTGATAATTCCCCCCTAACTTCTCCCTGATCCCTCCTGGATCGCCCGAAAGAGGCCACGGCAGAAGGTGCTCTTCAGTTAGGCTACGATTCCAGTTTCACAACGATACACACGATGCAGTGCCGAACACGAGGGCGCCAACTTCAGCACACAATGGTCAATCTATAAATATATTAAAAACCTCTCTGTTAAGACTGATAACTGGCTGATTGGTGCAACAGCAACAAGGTTAGAGGTTAAAGGAATGTACACAAGTCAAAAATATTCAAGCTTAGTTCTGATAGACTGAGATTCTACACTGTGTTTCCAGTCTGGCCAAGATCATGCTGCAAAATGAAAAGAAAATGAAAAAAGACCAAGCCTATGAAAAAAAAAAAAGAAATGCCACACCCACCCACACTTCAAACTTATTTTACTCCACAGAACAATGTCTGCAGCTGTGGTGACTAACCCGTGGGGGAAAAGGGCTTTATACGTTTTTTTTTCCTTCCTCCCTATATTGTTGCATGAGGTTGTGCTAGGATTGTTAAGCGCCAAAGCGAGGATGGAGCTGTGGACACGGCATGACCCCTGACATACTGCGATGAACTGCGAGTTTATCTTTTAAGACTTTCATTTTTCCACTTGTGACAGCACTTGAAAGTGGAGCCAAGTTTGGGAAAACAAAGAGGATGACAAACATCCAAACAGAGAGACAGACATCAGCACAGACAGAAAGACAAAGCGGCAGGCAGACAGACAGAGAAAGACAGACAGACAAGTCAACGGTGTCTGTGGTGGAGCAGTAAGAGCAGAACAGGGATGCAGAAGGGGATGGGATTGTGGTTCCGGGTCTCACAGGACAGATTAAGGAACAAGAGTAAAATCAAGAGAAAGCGGCGTTAAGATGAGATGGCACTGGGCTTTTCCTTTCCTTCTTTCCCTCCCTTTCTCTACCTCCTCATTTTCTTTCCCCCTCACTCAGATGGACTCCACGTAGTTGGAAGGCAGCATGCCCTGTAAGCCGGTGCGCTCCACGCGGCCGTACATCCAGCCCTCGTCGATCTGCTGCACGTCTATGATCACATCTCCGTCCACGAAGGACACCTCGTCCTCATCAGCAGCAGCGTAGTCGTACACGGCCCTGTACCGCTTCTGTGGACAACCGCAAGCAGTTCAGTCAGTTCAGGAAACCGGCTGACCCAGGTTATGGTCGGCGAGAAAGGACTAGCAGTAGAAGTATGTGTTATTGATGTAAAGAATTGGTGGAGGGCCTACCCCTGCACTGGGAGGCGGGACACTAGCGGCGGCGGCCTGCACTGGTTCAGGAGTGGGATCATACTGGATGTTCTGAGAGGCTGCAGGCGGCTGGGAAGCTCGTGGAACTGACAGAAAGTGGAGGGAAGATGAATGAGCTTTATTTATATATTGCTTATTATTCAAGAGCCTGTCTGTATGTCCGCGTTGACTTTTAGATAGAGTGAGGAATTTAAAAACATGGCAAGACAAGAGGTGCACCAGTGGCTTCTGATTTTCTTGTTACACAACCGACAAAACAAAGCTGTTTAGTGATAAAGTGTAAATCTGGCATGTACAATACAAACAGCAGGATCATTCATACTTAACCTTTCCACTGACCTAATGCTTCAAGTAACTTTCTGACATCATATTGTTCATATTCATGCCTTGAAAGTTCCCAATTTGGAGCTCCGGCAAACATTCTATATTGGCTTGAGTCATGTTCATAGATTAAACCATTTATTATCAAATTATACATTAGTAGAATTACTTTCATGATATTTTAACACAAAAATAGTACAGAAATACAGCTGAATGGATTGAATGCAGAGGAGGCCAAGACAAGATGCCTGAGGGGTGCCACCCAGCATGGTGAGCTCACACAGGAAGGGTGCTTCATGAAACTAGGCTCTTCTCCTGCTCTTTTAAACTACTTTTACTACTCTTGCTTCTTCTACTGCTTCCTCAACTGCAGACCGAGTGATCAGTAAAATTGTATCAACTTAAGTTGCCACGGTTGGGTGTGTGTCAGAAGGAATACCTTGGCTGGAGTTGCACGGCACGCTTCTTTCCAACACCTTCTTGTCATCATGGTACTTTACCTGCAAGAGACAAACACGACCAGTGTAAGATCACATTAGAAGATAACAAGTGCATGCATCTCCATACAAGAGCTTCAAATCTACACGTGTGGTTTCTCTTTCCAGGAAGACATCCCAGGGTGTAGTTCATCTTCTATCCACCAGAGGTCCCCTGCTTGCTCTCTAGCACCCATGTGTTAGTGGCGATAGGCGGGGCGCCCTATTTGCAAGCAAAACTCTGGAAGCAGCTTGACCATTAGAGGAAATGACATGTCACCAGCCTGAAGTAGTGCGAGCGCAAAGCTGCGCAACAACGCTCATTGGCACATCAGAAAAGGCAGGCGAGGCAAGAAAAAGTGAACCAACTAGAAGCTTGAGCGCTTGAGGCAACCCTCACTGACATATCAGGAAGAGCAGGTGAGCTGAGAAAAAGTGAATCACCAATTCAATTAAAATTCAGCAAGGTCCATTTAAAAAAATGTTGTCGTGCAAAAGGTCCAGAATGTCCCAACAATGTGTAACCTGCACTATGATTCAGTGCCATATGTATTTAAGTAGCCTAGCAGTTGTGTTAACGTCTGGACGTGGTCAACAACTGGTTATCAAATGAAATAAAGTACAATTGAATAATATCTTTGGATGAAGTATAAATAATACATATTCTAATAATAAATAAATGTTTGTTTAAAAGTGTTTTCTGTAGTTACTGTAAGCACTAGTTTCAGCTCTATTCCCTCTTTGTTAACATCATTGTTGGAAAGTGAAATCATGTATTAGAAATTGGATTATATTGGGATATATAGTGGGTACATTTGCTCAAAAGATCTGTGCTGTGTGTCATAGTGGCGATTCACAATGCCGCTTTTAAAAATTGCCGTAAAGGCCGGAAAAGCTGCGTTAAAATGAAATCGCTAAAGGTCAGGGTTTAGAGACAACAGCTGCTGCATCTGGACTCGGACAGCAGTGCGCCTACTAGTGACCCCTAAACAAAAAGCTTGAACTCTTGGGGCAGGGCGGTCGGGGTGATACGAGTAAACACAGCAAAATGCAACTTTCATTGTGTATACAACAACTCCTATATGTAATGGAACATTCTCCTCCGAGATCTTTTTAGTAATTAACAAAAAGAAGCACCTGCACTACAATTTGAGCAGAAAGAGTTCTCGATAAACCTCCAAGCTC
Source organism: Clinocottus analis (assembly GCF_023055335.1). Taxonomy (NCBI): domain Eukaryota; kingdom Metazoa; phylum Chordata; class Actinopteri; order Perciformes; family Cottidae; genus Clinocottus; species Clinocottus analis. The sequence goes on along the minus strand of NW_027175887.1, from coordinate 6,475,780 downwards.
TGCAGCCAGTGTGACAAAGGCGGCATTCAGCGATGAAAACAGGATCACGATGAGGAAACTGAAACCGAGTGAGTGCTCTATGACTGCACTATATAACCCGTCCCCTTATTACCAGGCTGATAACAGACTGACTCGCACTGTCTCAGTCAAGATTTACAAGCCCGATTCTGTGCCCGCTTACAGCTACGCTCAATAAGCCCACTGTGCTGCTGGCGTTAGCGAGAAGTGTGTTCACAGACTAGACAGGATGACGACGTGTTTTTGCAAGGACAGTGAAGCGGGTGACTGAGAGAACACAGGGACTGTTCTCAAGTGCAATATGCTAAGCGAGAGAGTGTGAGGGAGCTTATTTTAGTTTGTTTTGAAGGAGCAGGTCAAACAGATGGCGTGTGTATATTAACAGGAAGTCCTTAGGATGCTGCTGCTGCTGCTGCTGCTGCTGCTGCTGCTGCTGCTGCTGCTGCTGCTGCTGCTGCTGCTAAGCTGAACTACTGTACTTCTCAGTCGTTGTTGCCGGACAAGAGGAATATGACGGGAAATGAGAGTCGACTAAGAGAGAAGAGTGATGACAAAGCAAAAAAAAAAAGAAAAAAAAGGTAGAGAACAAGAAAGACAAGAAATACAAGTTAAAGGATTGAAAATGGTTTGTTCCTTAATGTCAAGGGAAGAGAGCCAAAAGAGAGAAAGACGTAGCTTTCAGCTTGACTGGTTCCCGACGTTTGGCTCTGATTGATGCACTAATTGCAAGCAGATGTTTTGTTTATCAGTTTGGACTAAAAACACTTCAGGATGCGCCCGAATCCTTCCCGCCAAAACGTCCTTCTTATCTTGATGTGGCTTCAGTGTGAGCACCCAAAAACCCAGGTCATGCATGTGTATCTTCCTTTGTCTTGGAAATGTCCTTAAACTTATACATACGAGATCATTAACCACATAAAAACAGTGATTACCCATCACCCTCCACTCTAATTATGCAATTAGCAAGGCCAGTGCGGCGCTGGTTATGGGTAATCAAGGCTGCTTTGCGTCCCAGTGTGTTTCACTTTACAGCTGGCTCAAACCGTCTGAGGTAACAAGGTAAATACTGCCTGCCTTTCTTCAGTGGTGTTCGGTATTTACAGAGGAATGGCAAATCAATAACTGGCGCCGAGGGAGAGAGGAGGGGAGAGTGGAGAAGAATCATCCATGTAGAGAGTGATTTGAGGAGAATGTCATTACTATAAATGAGGAGCTCTGTGAGAAGAGGGAGCCTGACATTTACTGATGTCAGTAACCAAGTGATGGACACTTATTAAACAACGATATGCAAAATATCATACAACTTGAGCTCTTGATGTGGTGAAGCGCTCTGAGGACCGAGATGAAGAAGGTGCAGGTCTCAGGAAGTGGAATAAAGGAAACGATCAAAGTCCTGGTGGATTCCACTGGTGACGTTGGTTAAGTCTTCATAATGGAGCTAACGTAAGTATTATGCAAAGTCTTAAACTATGGACCGGATGAGCGTGACCCGAACAATGTTAGTGTGACACTGTGAGCTATTTTCAACTAAAGAAAGGCACCGTTCTGGAGTACTTCATACAGACCAATTATCCTTCTCAGAACAAATTGTGAATTCAATACTGGCAAAGAGATAGTAGTGATCTGAAGAAACTAAAGTTCTAAGGGCCGGAAACCACACTAGAAGAGCTTTTAATGATTAGTCTGTCAAAACACTGAAAGAAATGAGGCACTCTTCTGTTACTATCTACAGCGATACATACAGATGCCCCCCCATCTGTATGTACATGTTTTGGTAGTTGATCGTCTTGGTGACTGTGTTGCTGACACTTACATTGCTGATTTGTTCCTGCGTTTTCTTAAATCTCTGCATCTCCGGTGTGTCCGCGACCGCGCTGAAGCCTTTCCCTTTACTCTTCTCAAACGCCTCCTTGTAGAGAACCTGCAGAACGAACAAAATTCATGTCAGAAACAAAAAAACATGCAAGGCAAACATTATGTGATACAATTTGAAATGAAAATGCACAGCTAGTTTCCATGCGTTTGTGAGGCAACAAGGAAAATCCAACAAATGCCGCGCAAATGATTATTTATAGATGCTCCGACCTAGTTCCTTTCCACATACACAAAATATAGAAAAGATGAGAAAAAAAAACGCTTGATGATGTGTCTTGATATTTCCTTGTGTTAAATTAATGTCATTATAAAAAGAAATTATATAATAGGGCTTCACCAATATTATCTATGGTAGGTAACCAGATAGACCATATTTTAATTAATACGTAGATAAATGTGCTAATAAAAAAAGAATAATCCCCTGTTCATTATATGTATTTAGTAACATTTCTCTCTGTAAAGCAGAAGTTTGATAAAAAAAAAATGGTAACATTATACTCATCAAACACTATCTCCGTCACACTATGTCAATTAAGTTAACACCTTTTCAATTTGTTACACATAATCAATGACTGAAGTAAGCTTTAGCTGTGTGTGTGTGTGTGTGTGTGTGTTTTCGCGTTATGAGTGCAAGCAAAGGAAGGTTGGCCCAGCGCATATTGCATCGTCTTTTGTGGTGACGTTCACTTCCTGTTTGTTTAGCAGTGAAGGCCGTACATACAGGACGTGGTAGTAACCATATATAGTCATAATGAGAGGTAGCGTATGACAGTGTGTGTGTGTTTTTCCAACCTCCCCACCCTGTTCTGACCCAAAGGGCAGAGGAGGAAACGTCCAGCCCATGCAGCGTCCGATGAGTATCAGATATTACAATGCGTGGAGCTCCGATTCACTGCTGCCCTGTGGCCGATCTGTGGTATTCGATCACTCATCAGTCACTTGTGTAAGTCAAGTTGCACACCGTACACACAGAAAGTCAGGTACAGGTTATATTTTTACAGCTACACAGTCTGGCTCTTCTTCATCTGCTCTGCCGTGCCAAGAAATTTCAACGATGACAAATCACTTGATTCCACCTCCTGACACCAACCGAACCCTTCCTCCTGCCTCCATGGTGACTGGACACATTTCCTGCACACCTACAAGAATGGAGCCTGCCCGCACAAATACATTACCAGGAAAGAAAGCACCCCCCCTCCTTATAATATGTCTGACACTGCTAAACAGAGTGCTGACCAGTCCTCATCTCATCTCCCAACATCTTGTGGTGACATGACATGGCTGTGATTCACAGATGTGTGTGTGTGTGTGTGTGTTAGGTTCATATGCGCCACCACCCCTGGCGTGACGTCCGCCGAGAAATCGGGTGAAAACTATGGCTGATGCTTATTCCACGGGAAATTAGACGCGGTTTTCAAGCCTGCGCACAAAGATAAGTCATGAAGAAGATTAATGTGGCCTCGACTCATCATTGTCCTTGATTCTCGCTCCGCTCCCATCGGTCAACGTATGATCCTCCCCCTATTGCTGTTTCGCAGTCCATCTCCTTTGTCTTTTTGAGGCCTATGCAACCGCTTATTTTCCTCCAATCATGCCTCTGCTTTCTTTCCCCACCCACACTGCCTTCTCTCGGTCCTCCTTTTTCATTCATTCATATTTTACTGCCTCAACAGCAACAGAGTTGTCCCGTAGAGCTGGAGCCCTTCCTCATTATAATCTTTCTCTCTGCTTCTATTTGCGTTCCTCTAGCTTTCCTTCTTCTGGGGATTTACTTTTATCTCTTCCTCTTTCACCCTGTACTCCTCCCTCTCTCTCTCTATCTCTCTTCCTCCCTCCCTCCGTGTGTGTGTGTGTGTGTGTGTGTGTGTGTGTGTGTGTGTGTGTGTGTGTGTGTGTGTGTGTGTGTGTGCGTGCCTTCCTGTCTCTTTCTCGTTTCCCCTCGCTCATGTGCGCCTCATTGCTCTCCCTCTCCTCATCCCCAATTCGTTCTCTCCAGTTTCTTTATCTCTCACTCCGTCTCATTTCTTTCTGTTTTCGCTCGCAAAGTCTTGTAACGAGGAGTGACAAACCCTGCTACCATAGCAATAGGGTTCCCGTAGCAACGCAGGCGGCCGCGTTGGATGGTCACAGACACCTTCAACTTCCTGACGCCAACTCAACGCAACTGAAGAGCACAGACCAATAATACTCTAGCAGACAAGCATTGTAGTGCGAGAGGGCAGTGAAGAGGATCTACATTAACTCTGTGTGTGTGTGTGTGTGTGTGTGTGTGTGTGTGTGTGTGTGTGTGTGTGTGTGTGTGTGTGTCAGTCACTCAATTTGTATATCTTTTTTAAACTGGAATTTAATTTAAAACCAAAGCCAAGTGAAGTGGGAAAAATGTGATTGCATTTTGAAAAAAACAAACACTTGGAAGCAAAATATTCTGCAGTTTAACGGGAAGTTCTTAAATGACCATTTATTTAAACGGAGTCTTTAATCTCTATCGGCTACTTTTTATTCAGTTTCCTCTGTCCTTGCCAGGAGATTACTATGTTTACTTTAAGTTGTGTCATCTTTTTGATCATAAATCATGTTTGAACAATCTACTTTTGTTAAAATCTTGGGGTTTCCTGTCCACTCAGATCACAGTGGTCACACAACTGCAGTGGAGAAGAGAAAGAAAGCTCATCTTTATTCATGACTACATCATATTTGTGTATTAATAATCTCATTCTTAGGCAAATCACTACAATAAACCGTGAGCTCAATGTGTTTGGGTGTGTGGTTGTGTGTTTGTGGGGGGCTGTTGATGTACAATCCATGCAGACAAACACCATCTGTCCCTCGATCCCTTAGTTATCCCCCTCCCCACACGACTACTGACCCCACCCGAATACAAAAACCCCTCTCACATACTCACACCCCAGTCTCATCTGTAGCGTTTGACACCAACACCCGGATAAGACAAGGGATGTGCTTTCTTTGATAAGCCGCGTCTCCTCTCCGGACAACACTCTCCTCTGCCACAGAAGAAGAAAATAAGCCACTCCTTCTGACGAATACATCAGTCCCTCTTGACTCTACCAGAGTCTTTTGTGAAAATGATTAAATGTGAAGGGGCTTATTATTTTTTTTTACTGAATTGTGCTAAAATGTTTGCATTTAAATGCTGCATTGTGCTTCTGAGGGCTTCTTCTGTGGTGACTAGTAATCACTTCACAGTGATGGACAAGTTCTTAGAATACTAAAGGGACAGGCCTCTGACGTCATTGCATGAAAACAGAAGCGAAACCTCTCGCGGCAGCCTTCAGGGTTGACGACTGTTTGCCATCAAGTAGAACATAATGTTATAGCCGGTTCATCTGTGACTTGTTACGCCGTCAACATACAAACACCCTGTTTAAATCTGTCGGTACGTACGAATCTCTCGGACTCTATCAGAGCCATCTTTATCAAGGCAATAACACATGACCTAGTTCAGATGGATATTTTCGTCTGATGAGGTTTTTTTTATATCTTAGAATATATTTTGGTCTTTAGTATTTTAGCCTCTGGAGAAAGAGCCGTAGTAGTGTTTTCTGTGGTTACAAATCAGACTGAAGGCTAAGATTGGGGGGTATTTGAAGAAGAATAGGTGCAGTGATAATTTGTGTAGATCACTTGAGCAGCCCACCAAAAAAAAAGCTCATCAACAAGGCAGTAAAAAGAACAGTGGATCCACACTGGGCCACAGCAAACATGGTCTGTTATAAACAGCACACAATGCATTAATCTATAATCCAGTTTGCAACCAGACAGCCAGACACAGTAAGAGCAGTGTGAAACAATACGTCTGGAAGAGTACTGGTCAAACCAGAATTATCGAGAATATTTGGCTTCTGTGAGTGTGTCTTTATGAAGCCGACCTTATATTTAACCAATCAATCAGAGACAGCTTGCTGGAGGACCAAGACCATATTCTGTGGACACGTCGAGCTACTTCTGATGTAATCTTCACGGATGTAGATCTGTGATTTTCAGGAAATTTTGTTTCCACAAATGGGTTCAAATGTGGTCGCAAAGGAAAATGTACTATTTCTTCAGACAAACCTGGTTGTTATTAAACTTCATGTCAAACCACAAGCTTAGGCAGAATTTAAATACTCAACTGGAAGGCCAAACTTCTGGAGTTTTGTTTAAACTAAAAAGGTAAAAGAGCTTACAACTTGAGTAATAGACATTTGCTGCAATGCTTTCTTACGTAACAAACTGTATTTTTTTGAACAGGCGATAAAAAGGAAATGGAAAGTGTTGCAAAACAGTTTCAGCAAGATTCTATTTGATATTCACAAACTACATAACCTTTTCATATAATTTAACAGGTGCTAGTATTCTCATGTACTTCTGTCGGATGTGACATTAAAAAGACAGAACCGGTAATAGTGGAAACAGCATATTCTTGCACACTGGATTGGGATCCAAAGTAACTGAACCAGCATGGACCCGCCCTCTCGTCCAAGTCTCTTACTTGTTCATTGTGAATTTAGTTCAGTTCAGTTTTCAAGCTATGAGCACACAGTTATCTTTAATATACAAACTTAATTAGTATTTCATCTGAAAGTTGGCTTCATTAAAGTACTAACTCTAAGGTCATTTTTTTTCAATTGTCAGGCTATTCAAAATTAAGCATATCTTTTTATTCCCTTTGTTGAAGAACAACACAAGTGGCCCTCAAACCTTTTTGTCCTGGCCCACTTTCGAAGATGAATGTTTTAAAACGGGGTTGGAATAAAGAAATTCTGCATTTCCCTCCTGCACCCCACCTGTAACAACTAGTTTGAGAACCACTGGGCCATGAAGCTATAAGTGGCTGCTAAAAGTGAAAGAGAAAGTTACCCCGCTCTGATTCTTGGTCTGATTTTTGAGGCGGAGATTCTCTGGAGTATCAGCCACACTGGTGAAGCTTGTCTTGGGGTAGTGACTGAAAAATAAAAACACACAAAACAAGGAAGACTGTCAGCACAATAAACACAAAAACACACACACACACACACACACACAGGCCAATGCAAGCTTTTACTCAGGCTCTCACTGTGATGCTCAGGTCTGGGCTAAGTGAAAAAGAAGCATAACTCAAGACGTGTGCAGTTTGTAGCCCCACAGTGTGGGCATTTGTTATTCAAGGTGGTCCTGAGGTTGAGTTAGGAGCCCCTGTAGACAAAAAGCATGTCAGTATTACACACAATGCTCTGTCAGTGGGAGCCAAGGTAGTCTGAGAAAGAGAAAGTGCAGGCCGGGGCTCTGTGGGGGGGATGAGAGCCCAAAGGTTGTAGAGTTTTGGAGGCGAGCCATAGCAGGTGTGGAAAAAGCTTTCCATGCTTACAAAACACAAACACACACTTTTGCACATACACACGGGAGTATAGTCCTATGGGAAAAAACAGGGAAGAGAAACTGTATGCAACAGACACAGGGACGGGGTCAAAGAGACGGTGGGTGAGTGTGAATGATGTCATGGGCAGCCCCTTTCAGCAGAGCGTGAAGGCAAGTCGGTTTTCTAAATGGATTCTTGAAATGTTCTTGACAGTCACAGACCCATAACCACCCAGCCTCCTGCTCGGGAGAAAATGCTCCGCCTGAAACAAATATAACAAACTAAAATAAATTTACACAAGTAAGCAGAAAACATGCAGATGCATGCTTCACACCAAGCATCCTTCCAAAAGCCCTTCATCATTGCATGCTTACAGTATTGATTGTGAAAACGCGATGAATGGTTTGTGCGTGCATGGCATGAGTCACCGTTTTTATACACTGGAGGCTTCTGTGCACAAGTAGCCTTCAGGTTCACAAATAATGGTGCCTGCCAGTTCAGTGTGATCCTTAAGGACGCAAAATGGCTTAAATCCAGTGAGAGGGGAAGAAGAGCCCTCAGGGCTCATATGGACTGCAGTTCCCAGCCTGCCTCGGGCTGCTGGGTGACCTCAAAAATCATCAACCACAATTCGTGCCTCTGGGTAACCCATTTAAGCAATATGTTTACCGTTTCCCTGACAACATGGCAAACAAACTGAATTAGCCTTTGGCCCGTTGTGATTATGGGATGTAAAAAACTTTAACAAAAGGATTGTGGTTGGCGTATTTTTTTTTACATAAAGTTCTGTAAAAAAAATAAAAATACAGGAGCCACTTGAAAGAAACCCCGAAATAATTTCAATGAGTAGGAAGCGTAACATGACCGCAGTTGGGCGACTTGATTGAAGTTGACGTTTTAAGCAAACACAAGCACTTGACCCCGGCCTTCATCCATACAAACGCTTGCCGGTTTGTGCGTTTTACAACCGCTAGCCCTCATTTTCCTGAAAAGGACGCTATCGGCAGCATTCAGATCTGGTGGTTTTCTACGTTAGCAGCCGAGGCCAGGCAGGTGGCGCACAATCTGATAAAACCATGCAACTCAAGCTACTCTTTTATTGTTGTAAGATATCTAATTACAGCAATAAAAAGGTGTTTCCGACTCAGTCTCACTATTCTTTTTAATTTGTTTGTCACTAAGTGCAAACCTTCAAACTAGTGAGGCCAAACTACACGGCTAAAAAGTTTGTGGCATGCAACTTCCAGGCAGGGCTATTTCCTAATGCTCTTAATTTCCATTCATCATAGAGTCATTTGAGAATCAAGAACCCATCCTTCATAGCTGTAAGGCCAATCAATGTTGAATGGTAGTTTGTTAAGAATGTGCTTGCATGTGACAAATGCATAACTGTCGGGATTTAAAGATTTAAATGGGTTCAGATTTAGTAAAATTAACTAATGGACTGCCAAACATTTGCCCTTTTAGTCCATCTTACCAGCAGTGAATGTACTTTCTGTTTGGAGGGGCTGTCCCATTTACATGTACATTTTTGTCTTTGGAGCTGGGCGTGTCTGGTTTGTGGTGCAACACACTTCCTCTCACAGAGCATCCACTGTGTCTAAAAAGCCCTACTTGCCTGAAGAAGATGGGTACGTGTTGAAGCCACACGTCTTACAGTGTTGTCGTCATCTTCAATGCGTCTTTAGAAACTGTCCTTGAATTTAGGGGGTCAGTAAATTGCGACAAAAATACACAACAGGGTTGAAGATAAAAGCTTAGTGACTCAATGGGATCTAGTACTGTGCCTGTTTGTGTGTGTGTGTGCAACCACGCTCACATTTTGGTGCCTGTTTAGGGCTGTAAGTGAGTCACAAGAACACTCATCTCTCTGTCAGGTTGCATAACAAGGTAACAAGTCGCAGACGGGAGCGGGTGACACACGCACAAACTCAGTTAGCCCTGTGAACGCTAAAGAGGGAGTGATCAAAATGGAGGGCAGGAGGTACTGCTGGGGGAGGAGGAAGCCACGCATGTGTAATCACACGCACACACAAACATGCGCACACGCGCACACACAGAAACTGCCTACTGTGCAGGAGTTGAGGCCTGTTTGCATAGTGGAACCAGGAGCTGTTGAGGCCGGGCTTGACCCTGTGAGACCTGGAAAGGTTGCAATTTATCATTCAGTGGAAACATTTCATCTTTATGTAACTTCTGGAGAGAAGGCTCATCGAAACACACGCACAGCAGTCGAAGAGTTGTAGTTAGAGATAGAAAGGGTAGAGACGTCTGCTGCACGGCGACTAGTGTAATCCATTTTACTCTTATCTCTTTGCTCATTTATTTTTCAATGAGAAAGAGCTCTTCCCCGGACCAATACTTGAGTCCTGTTACACGGTGAAAATGGTTTTAATCTTGACTGGTTCATTATCAACAGGTCAACAAATGATTTATGGTAGTGGTTAGTCGAAGAAAACTGGCGGGCATTGTGAATGATGATGCTAAATCAAAACATTTGTGACAAGTTTTAATAACACCACATTTATGTTCAAATTCATTTCAGATTATCAGTCATTAAGACTGCGTCCCAACAACAGCTCCCACAGTCCTCTGGGGAAATGAAGATCCTTAATGTCCACTTATCTGCCCTCCCAAATCTCCCACAATCCCTTCCTCCCCCCACCACCCCGTGACTCTCCGACATCTAATCAGGGATGAGACTCTCAGGGATGCGGTGGGTGGGAATACAGAGAAAACAAACAACGCCTATATCAATTACCGAGGACCAATATAGAGGAGTAATGATAAAGTAGTTATCCCACACAATAATGACAGAGAAAACAGCCTGTAGTCCTTTCCTGAAGCAGGAGGCTCTTCCCCTGATGGTGTTTACTCGAACAAGGCTTGTTTTAAACAAACGGAAAGACTCATAATAAACAGGCTCTGAAGGGCCTTGCTCCTACTGGCGCAGGGAGCTGAGGGAACATCGGAGGCAGGAAAGGGAAATGAAGAAGCCAAATGGGACAGTACAAAGTCACCTGCTGAGAGGCTTAGCACCTGAAACAGAGTGTGAAGGCAGGGATAGGGACAGGGTCAGTGAGAGATGTTTACTGATTATAATAATATTTTAAATGATTATATGTTATTACAGTCATATATGACAAAATGTTATGTTAGCTTATAATTAGGCTGAGATACGGTGTTTATTGTGGCTCACTGAGTTGACTTTGCTGGGCCTCATTCACAAGAGCCAATATGACATGTCAAAGTAGAAAAAGCACAGGTGAAAATAATTAAAGTAATAGGGGCTCAATTCCATTCAGCTGCTTCAGTTTCAGGGTTTTGTTCATAGTGCCTCGCTCTCAGAGCTTGCCTGGACACTCGAGTAAAACAGAGCCCTCCTTCATGTTATCAACAACATCTGTGTGTGCTCCTACTAAGAAAACTCTGTTTAACAAAAAGGCTTATTGTATAGTTATTAAAGCTTAGACAGGAGCTGGGTGTACTTCAGAAACAGATTAACACATTTAATCACGAGAAATGATTTGCATGTCTGTTACGTTTTTTTGGCCAATCAGATCTAGCGAGTAATCTTTTATTTCTGTCTCATTATCTCAGGCTGGAAAGCGATCTTTTATGGAGTTGGAAACAGATCAACTTGAGAGAAAAATTAGAGCTTTGTAAGTAAGATTTTAAGGGCTGTTGGTGGCTAATAAAGGCAGACAACAAAAAAACTTTAGCAGCCAAATTTGGATGAATACAGCAAGACAAAAAAATGTCTTTGCATTTAATATGAACGTATCTTCGCAACACAAATTTATTTATTTAGATTCAACCATATGGACAAGAAATGTTCCATAATGTTCCCTGCAATTGTCTTTTGGGCAATGCTGGCATGACATGACCTTTGGAGGGATTGAGAGGGCATGTCAGAACACAAAGCACACATGTACACACACACAGCGAACACGCACACACACACGCACAAGGGGGATTCCATGGATTCCTCATGAGCCTCTAGTGTGCAAGTATGTTCTGGGGCGTGAGTGGACATGCTAGTTTTCAGTGTGTCCGCCTGTGTCACTGTAAAGGAACTTTAGGAATTTCCTTTGTTGATATCCCCCCGCTCCCTATTAAGGAGGAGGTGGTTGGGAAGCACTTTCCCACACCACACATTGGTTGTTTCTGAGAGGGGCGGAGCTGAAATAGTCACTGATAAACAGCAGAGGAGGGAAAAAGGGGCCTTAGTTGGGTTACATGATTTCACAGACACACACACACACACACACACACACACACACACACACACACACACACACACACACACACAGAATCCTATTTCCGTCTGTGGCCAGATTAAACACTGCCGTCACTGTCTTTGTAATGCAGGCTGAACCAATCGAGAATAAAAAAAAACATGCTCACTGACATACACTAAATGATGACTTAGGGGCAACTTACGCATTGCAGTATGGTTTCTTGTCCTTTCCTTTGTAATTCTTCATGTTTAGAGTCATTTTGCAGACCTCGCAGCTGAAGCATCCTTTATGCCAGTACTGTCAGAAACAGAGAGACAGAAGACACAAAATGTTTAAAAAAAAAGGGAGAGATTTGAGACGTTTGTTTTATCTTGATTGCGAACCTATAAAAAAGGACCACACACAAAAACACCGAACACCAACCAGCACAGGAAAGCTACTTGAATGAGAGTAAGGCCAGAACTCCTTTTTATTCCCTTGAGGTTCAACAGGGACAGCAGGCTGTTGCACAAAGAACGGTGACTGTGTGAAAAAAAGTGAAACACAACAAACCAAAATCCCCCTCATGTTGTGAGCAGTAAGGAAGGAAATGTAGTGTTTGATTGATAAGCATATGTATGCGTTTTTGCCATCTAATCACAGAGGCTGTTTGTGTTTGGCGCTCTGATTGGTCTGTCTGTCCATCTCTGCAAGCTTGTATGTTGCTGTACCTCCACTATCCATCTTCATCAGAGGCCATGCCTCAATCTTCCTTACCACCCCCTTCTCCTTTCTCTTTTCTCCCTAACCACCCACCCACCCTCCTTTCCTTTCCTTTCCTTTCCTCTCCTGGCACTGGGCTGATCTGCGGCCTGGGGGTTCAGCGAGGGATTGAAGGAGGGAGGATTGGAGACAGAAAATAACTGTAAGGAGAGAGGAAACATGACTGGGAGGAGCTGCAGAGAGCAAGAGGAAGAGAGGGGTGGGCAAGAAAGAGAAAACGCCAGAGAGTGAAGCAATGATCTGGCTGCTTCTGCTGCTGCTATAGTCAAGGGAAGGAGAAAGGAGTGCAAAGACACGGAGACAGGCCGAAAGAAGGAATCCTTTTTAACATGGCTTCAGGTCCCATGTCATCGCTCTCATTCTTTCTGACACTCTTTTTCACTTCCACACCAATTGCCCACACACAAAACACTAATCTTCTAAACAAACAGCGCAGAAAAAAAAAGATTGAAAACAGAGGATACAACTGCACATCTAAGTACAACACCACTTTATCAACGTTCACTCACAAACACAATGCAATATTGATTTCACTCCGGATAAGACAAGACAGAGGAATCTACCATTGCCCTGCGCTCCGTCATACAGTTACGGATAATATAATGTGTTACAGCACTGATAAACAGCTGGAAATAAATTAACAGGGTGTTGACGTTTACCGAGTTGTGAATGCTGCAGATGGACAGAAGATACAATCATCACAGCGTTATGTATGGAAACATGAACAAACACACATCACAATGGCCATTTCACTTCCTTCCATTATTGAACAAGAATATGGCTTCAGGAGGGTTTTAACAACGGTCTTGTCTTTTCTGTCTGGATGTAACAGACCACTCAGGATGGTAAGCGATAACAAAAGGGACGTGTGTGTGTGTGTGTGTGTGTGTGTGTGTGTGTGTGTGTGTGTGTGTGTGTGTGTGTGTTATGGGTGTCTGTAGCTGTGAGCCAGCAATGTTGTACTCGGGCATACTAAAGAGGAGGCTCGCTGGTGAGGCTCAGCCTGGGCTCTGTTCAGTGGAGCTGTGATCCACAGCCAAACACAGCTTTCCAATGCAGACTCCTTATCCCACGACAACCCAATCATGGCCTGAGGGACTCGCAGATGGACACATCGTGTTACCCCTTCCACTGCGCTCCGTCTCCATTGTTCTGGCTAGTGCTGCAATGGCAAATCCCTTTACAAACAACAGCATAATGCAGGCAGATTCCATTTCCTCTAGCTTCAGCTGATTTGCGGCTGTGGTGGCTGCCATCTTTGCATGCATACTGGCTGATTTATCTACTTGTAGCGCCGCAGCCCACATTATATACTCCACAAACTACTGCTATCGCCTTCTCATAATGGAAAAGTGTGAATGCAATTGCTGTCCAGAACAGCCGAGCATGGACTTTGACACTCCTGTTGTTTCCCTGAATAAATATTGACTGTGGGTCTATTCCAGCAAACAAGCCCGCTGAACTCAACCTTTGAGAAAACCATTGAAAATGGTCTAGATGCAGTCTCGCAGACTACCAACACTTCACTACACAACCGCCCCACCCCACTTAAAACTATTGCATTTCCAAAGCCTAACCCGTAAGCCCATATTCTACCTTGACAACCGCAGTAACTTCTCAGGTGAACTATTGGACAGCTCTTAACATTGGTGCTACATTTAACTAGGGGCCACATGGCGGTGGTGGTCAGAAGAGTCAAAATGTAAATACACTGACTGAATTACAAAAGATGAACTTGAACTTGTATACAGTATGTATTGAACCACCATAGGCATCTTCTCTAGCTGTGTGGCTAAACGGTCTTTCTTTACTTCTTTCATCAGCAGTGGTTGCAGTTTCTTACAGATAAAATCAATTGTGGAGGGAGTTGAGACCCACCCCCATCTGAACCTAGACACAATCTAAATATACAGTATATGTTAGGAATATATAACGTCTGGGCCTTAGATTAGGTCTAGGATCATGACAAATAGATATCAAAGGGAAAGAAGGGACAAACAGCAATATTAGAAACATCCCAAATGTGTGTCGAAGAGGCCATTCAGCACTTAGCCTTGTCCTGCTCCAGGAAAAACCTGGCTCTTGGGTGCCAAGGCAGGATCTGGCAGTAAAATGAGGACACTGCAGGGACGAAGGCCTCGAAATAAAACGCCAATAAAAAAAACAAAACAGCACTGTCTTCCTGTGTCAGCGCAGCTCAAGGGCACATGTGTACGTGGGTGTCTTTAAGTGCATGTGAGCAATAACTGTGTGTGTACATGTGTGTAGTACAGTCTGTATGTAGGTTATATGTCTTGGTACATGATGCATGCGTGTCAATGGGGGAGACTCCATCCAAGAGCAAAAATGCTCAGTCAGCCTTGCAGCTCTCTCTCGGTGAGAACCAAATACAAGTTGACCAGATCAAAAAACCCTGCAGGGATCTGGGTGGCCAACACATCTTTAGACAACACGTATGCAAACACATCACACTCACAGACACACACACAGACACACACATGCACACATGTTAGGTGAGAGTCAGTAGCATGCTCTCTCATACTAAATATAGACCGATAGGAAATGTATGCGACTAGTTCCATCAACCACTTTCTGTATCAGTATTAGTGTCAAATCTAAACTGGGCAGATGTCTCACCGTGTGGTTTATCAAACACAGCAACGCATTTACAATCATTTAACCATCATTGTCATTTGATTTAATAGAAACACTGGCTGGATTCTTTGCTGGGTTTTTCCGATGGCAACGCTTAATCAGCCTTAAGCAAAAAGCAGTGATGTAGATTAGCAAAGTGAGCTAAATAGACAAGGCTATGAATAATGGGAATGCTTTTTTACAAATGCATATACATACACCCGTGAGTTTAACCCTCCCCCCCCCGCAATTACCTGTGCCAATAATCAGAGTTATCGATTAGAATGCAAAAATTAAGTTACAAAATTAAATATTCATCCAAAAACATACATATCTACAAACACCAAATGAAAAAACAATTTTTGTTGAGAGAACCTTCTGGAGTTGACCTACAGAAATACATCTGCTGTGGCACTGTATAGACACTGGCTATATAGAGGAGGACATCGCGTTACATGTCTGTATGTAGCAATGGCATCTTGTGGAAAACCTACGTTAGGTCACGCTTGAAAAAGGAACTATAAACCAAAACGAGTCCGTCAATCCGACTGCGTGGCCAGCCGCAGTTGTAGTTGCAAGAGTATATTTTGCCCTAAATCAGCCTTAAATCAGCCTTAAGAGTCACACAGGGGCGGAGTCTCTCTTTGGCGTAGGTTTTGAAGATGGCTCAATAACATTCCTGTTTTTCAGTACCTGAAGTCCTCACTCCACCCTCCGGTGTTTGCTCACAACATATTTGACCTAGAAGGAGTTTGTTATTCAGTTCTACAGGTTACAGTAGGAATTCTATATTCTGAGCTAGTCATAAACCCCATGCATTTAAAGTCTCTGCACCTCTACAGCAGTTCAAATGCAAATCGAATGCCCCTCCTGTCCTGATAAGAACAGGAGGAAGTTCCCCAGACCACAGGTGGTCCAGCCAGTCCCTATGTAAAACCAAATGCTCTCCTGTAGACACTCAACCCCCATCTGTGTGTAAATGACCTCTTCATGACTTCAGTACAGACTCCATGCCAACTCGGGTAAGCACTATCTATCTATCTATCTATCTATCTATCTATCTATCTATCTATCTATCTATCTATGTATGCATCTATTGCTTGAATATATTCCATGAATCATTTTAAAGCAATGAAAAACATACAGTGACCTTCTTATGCATACAATTACATATCCTTCATAATAATATCCCATATATATATATATATATATATATATATATATATATATATATATATATATATATATATATATATATATATCTACATATACACATTATATATATATATATATATATATATATATATATATATATATATATATATATATATATATATATATATACACATACATACATACACATTAAACAATTCTTTATTATACATGTGCAAGTCCAATATTCACGCCCAAGACTATTGCAATTCTACAAAACCCAACAGTATGGAAGACTACTTCTCACTTGATGTTTACTGACAACACTGTAAACAAAATCTAGCTAAATCGCTAGTTTAAAGTCTTTTTCAATACAGCGTGATGTTGATTTAGTAAAGTATGGTCCTATTTAAAGTCAAAAAGACCCTCAAGCACAGTATTTAGGGTTTATGTTTGCTTTAGGTTAGCTTGTGATTGAAATGTTGACCTACTACTTCTACTACTACTGCTACTACTGCTACTACTACTACTACTACTAGAGCAGTCCTAAAATGGTCCCTTTCTTGCTTTCACTAGAGAGGGCCTCAATCAAAGATGGCAAAGGCCAAAACACCAAACTCAAGTCTCTATCCACAAACCAATGGATGACATCACAGCGACTACGACCACTTCATGTATACATATCTATGGGAACACAACACAGCAATTTACCAGGACTTGGTTGATGTTATTTTCTATCTTGATTAAATGAAAGTGTTATTTTAGATTAAGAAAGAAGTAGTGACAATCTACAGGCTGCATTAACTGGATTTTCACGATCCAGTCTTCTGGTAGTCACCAAATTAAGCATCAGAGAAATTAAGCGCCTTATAACACTGAAGGACATCCCGAGGGATCCCGATGAAATGTTTCAGAACTCTTGGTCAAATCAGCAGCAATTCAAGTCCAAACCACTTTGTTTCACGCTTTTAGCAGCTGATTAAGCCTCCAAAAAATGCTGTGATAGCTCTTTGACTCAGATGTTTATTTTCAACCAAAAGTGGCTAAATGTATTAAAAGCACCATGGTGGGACATTAAAGCAGCTTATGTGTGAAAGACTATTCTTGCGTAAGCGCTATATGCCTGCAGACATAGTGCCCACATCTGGCTGGTGCTAATAAAGCAAACTAACTCATTTGAGCATGCTGGTTAATTATTACCCAACCTGATGCCATTCATTTTGACCCAAGCCAAGGGCGTTGTTGCTAGCCATCAGGCAGAGGGAGTGATTTGAACAGACATGTATTGCTAAAGAATGCACTTAAGACACTTTCCAAACATCTCCAGCCTGTGATGTGCACTTAGTAACAAACAGATCCTGCCGCCCCAGCAACAATAATAACAAAAAAATCTCTGACGAAAAGATGAGATTAACGCGGTAAAAGGTGAAATGTCAAAGCACTTCTGCCATGTCAGAAATCATGATAAATTCACCTTACAAAACGCAATTTGCCATGTTCTTTGGTTTATAATAGATACAACTATCACGCTGCCGTTTCTTTCTATGAATTTGATATTAAACCAGAGCACAGACATAGCATTTTCTTGTGCTTGTAGGAATAAAGCTGTAACATATTGAGAGCAAAACAGAACATGTGCACTAGTTCCTTTTTCTGATTAAATGCACAAAAGGAGAAGTACCTTGGCGTTAACTGTGGAGTCAACAACTCGGGTGATTTTGACTGTATTGAGTGTCAGTACATGTGAGTCATTAAAAGGAGGTGTCTCGTGGTGGCTGGACAGATTCCTCACCTCTCGTGGCATTTGGACAACATGAATCAGCGCTCAGTATAATCTGTCTAAATATAGACAAAGTGGTAGACAAATTCCTCTAAAACCAGAGTCCGAGGAATTGTGTTGACGCTGAACAATCCGGGGGCAAAACCTCCCCGTTAATGATCAAGACATACAATATGTCTTGAAATAAGATGTAACATTAATCAATATAACATATGTGAATAATATAACATTGTGCTATGTAGAATAACAGATTTACTGTTCATAAGAGAATAAAAGCTTTAATAATATCTCATCTCACAAGTAAAAATGTTTTCATTTTTTTCAGATATATCAGTGTAAAGCAAAAGGTGACTGAAACCAGATCACACTTTTGAAAATGCTAAATGTGCCTAAACATTTGAGTTCTTGTAAAAAAAAAAAAAATTGCAGCCACTGAAACACTATTAAAAACACATTAATGTTTATATAAAATTCTCTTCAACTACATCAAATTATTTGCTGTAATTGCTTGTTCATAACATCAAGGGGGTAAAAGCAGGACAGCAGAAGGGTTTTTCTTGCCTGTTCGCACTTTAAAAGCCTTCAACCACATGCCGATGCAAAAGAAAATAACCTCCTACTTATCCTTTATATGTCCTTGCATATTTGACTTTCTTCTCCACTCATGGGCTGTTTTGATATCAGTGAGGCTGTGTCTGTAATACCCGGTGCCATGTGGGAGATCACTGTTGCTTAAAAGCTGTATTTGAAACAAGCAAACAGGTCTTGCCTGTGAAGAAATCTTAACAATATTGTGTATAAACATTTGTCAGGCTGTTTTGACAATACAAACATTCAAGAGCCAAAGCACATATTCAAGAGCTAGTATTGAGGTTTGTGCTTTATATTTACTTATTAAAAAGATGAGCTGTCAGAACACGTCCATTTCTCACATTATTTATAGAATATGAAATACTATGTTCACTGAAATAGTAGCTGGTTTACTACTCAGGACCCAGTAATAACACTTTATAATCTATGGTATAACAGCACGCTTAAATATTAATAAAACTTGTGTAGAGATATAGGAGGATTGTATCTCTTCACCTGCAGGTACCTACAGGCCCTCTGGGATTCAGACAGCTCGTAGAGATATTCAGTATGCAGACACTTCAGTAGAGAGGAGTGTTTTAGTAAAAAATGTGCTTCAAGCTTCAACCACTTGATACCAATCTCTCAATTTATCTTGAAAATACACACTTCCCAAACGCTGGAAAAAGCTATAAATCTAACAGTGATATAATCAACAAATCATTTCACTTCTTTAGATATTGCCCATTAACCTCAACCTGACCAGTAAGGTTTATTTTTGCAAATACGTGTGTGTGTGTGTGTGTGTGTGTGTGTGTGTGTGTGTGTGTGTGTGTGTGTGTGTGTGTGTATAATATATATCAAGTATTTTAAGGACTGAAAGTAAGTCCTAAAACAAGAGGAAACCGTCACGAAAAAGGGCCTCAACCAAAACTCACTTCCTGTCTTTACATGTGCTGGGCTGCCCGCGCTTCTGCTGGGCAAAGCAACCTCCTATACTGGAATGCAGCTGACAAACAGACAAGCCTCTGTGGCTTAGCCTCTCCACACCACAGTGGGATATTATAGAAGAAGCCTGTCAGGTAAAGGTATTAGTCGATAGCGGAGAATACTAATGGAAGAAGAGGCCAAATCCTCGATTCCCCCTGCCTTCACCTGAGCTAGCCTAGCACACGGAACAATCCCCTGCCAATGTGGGCTCGACTGCTTTAAACAGGCGATGGGAGCGGTGTTCGTGTGTGCCATGGAGAAGGGAAAAGGGAGGTTGTTTTGGCGTGTCTGAAAGGGTGAGCGCTGATGCGGAATGGCAGTAAAGACAGACGGGAGGCTACTCTCCTGTGCTCGGTCCAGAGCAGGGAGACGGCACAGCGGGCATCTGACAGAGCACATTTTTTTATGGAAGTGTCTGTCTGCTGGAATGCAGTCAGCTTCAGGCCAGATACCAAAGCAGATTGAGGCCGTACTTGTGGCAATACCAGCATTCGAACATGCCAATATGCCTCATGTTTGTTTCAGGGCTGTGAAGAATGAAGAAGGGTTCGGAGATAAATCAATTACAGTCCAAAGCACTTTGGGAAAACATTAGTCATGGTGCATTCAAGAACACATCCGTGCAGAGAGCAATAATGCATCCAATCAAGAGCTAGTGTTACTTTAGATAATGTGGTCTTTCCCCACCTTCCTTGTCTGTCAACCACAACAGATGAAGAAGTCTGAAAAGGGATTGATTTTCAATAGTCATTCTGACGTCCATTAGACAAATGATTTACTTCCTCAAAGCCCTGCTTTGGTAAAAAAAAAAAATACATAAGCATTGCTATTGATATGCCAAACGTTACAGACCCCACCCACCTAGTAAATTGAGTGTGTTACATGCATCTGGTTGAAATGTTACAGTGCAACAGCATTCAATACATGCACTAATCAAACGATGTCGACTTTTGCCTCCTTGCAGCTGAAGGGATGACAGGGGATGTGCTGTGCCACTGTTAGCTCAAATGGTTGCTCACATGTGAATGTGTCACCTGGACAAAGTCACTACGGGTAAAATTGATGAGATTAGCACATTGGCTGAGATTAGGCTACTGCTTTTGACTGAAACCTAATCTAGAGGCTCCACCAATGATCTCTGACTTGGATTAGCCGGTGAATTGGACACAGATATGTCTGTACGAGTCCACACTGCCCACGAAAAAGCCTGGTTATTATGATATATATATATATATATATATATATATATATATATATATATATATATATATATATATATATATATATATTCAGTCAGAGAACCCTCGAACCCTCTATCACTTAATATTTAGTCAAGTAAATCCACAGAGCTCGAGTTTCTAGATAAGGTTAGAGGCGTTAGCTGGCGTTATTAATCAGTTTTCTTCAAAGCAGTGTTGCCAGCCAGCCAGGCCCAGACCAGGCTGGCGGAAGCACTGGGAGGCGCCCCGGCTTCATGGTGAATCCATTTCGCTGCCTCGGGTCGTTGTCTTGTGAAACAAATATAATATGAATCGGGCTTTCTTAAGAGTAGCCCGTCGTCCACACGACGAGGTGTCTTTCCGTCCCCGCCTCGCACCCAACGAGCCACCGCCTTACAGACGTTACGCTAGCCGTTAGCTCGCCATGCTAGCGAAATACCTGTCCTGTTGGGGTGCTCGATTCATTCACAAAAAAACATGTGAAAGGTGTCATTTTAGGAGAGCAGAAATACGTGCGGTCAGTGCACGAAGGGAGGGCGGTGCATTGGGAGTATTTTATACCGGGTGAACACAACGTGAGACGACGTTCTCGTGCTCTTACCTTGTCCAGACAATTCACTTTTTCCGTGGGGTAAACGACTTTTCCACATCTGTCACACAACGGATTCATGTTGGAGGAATGCTCTTCTAGCTAGTTAGCACGGAAACCGCCGATGATACCTTTTGTAGCTTTGTGCCGTCGAGTCCTCGCTTCAAAAACGAGCTCTAGTGTACGATTATGATCAGTAGCGGACCGACACTAATCTAGTTGTATGTAGCAAATCCAGGAGGTTGTTGTTGTCGTTGTATCCGCACAGCTGGCTGTCAGTCCACTAACCAGACACGGAAAGCGCGCTCCTGCTCTCTCTCTCTCTCTCTCTCTCTCTCTCTCTCTCTCTCTCTCTCTCTCTCTCTCTCTCTCTCTCTCTCTCTCTCTCTCTCTCTCTCTCGACTGCGCGTGTCCGATCAGAAAGGGAAGAGGCAGTGTGGGAGGTTAAATGTTTTTGCTTGGAAGAGATATTTGATCATTATTTCAGAGGAAGTAGGCCATATATACATTGTACATGTTTAACTGAGACTCGAGTTTTGTGTATTGCAGCACAATCCGACTTTTGTGTAATCGTAAAGAAATGTCCCAACAATGTCTGTCCTCGTCCCATCTGTGCTCGCATAGCAAACTCATGCGATCATCTTTATTGTTGCAGGTTTTTGGGGCTTTACCAATCCAGTGATCTCAATTCAAATGTGAACACATCTGCCACGTTCACTGCATGTCCTGCTTGATGTCCATGTGATACATTTGGTTAGACTGACACCTGTTGACAAAAGAGCTGTACTGTCTGCATCCTCACACATGTACATACCTCTTTATGTTGGGACTGTCATCCCTCTCATGTCCAGCATCAAGTACTGCTGAATTTGACATAAAAATACAGTATGTTCTTGTAAAACAAAAGGTAGAACTACAAAGAATCAAATCCACCATAAAAAGTAAAAGGAATTTAAATGAAACTGAATATTTATTTGTTTGATATAAAACAGCATAGTTTATGTATTTTATCTAAGGTTGCCAAACTTGTGGCATGCATTGTCCAATTCATTGCAGTTAAATTAGATAATGTTTAATAATATGAGGTTTGAATGAATTACAGCAGAGATATACATTTCCAATGAAACCATTCAATATTATATAACATATAGTCTTAATCTACACAAACTGTTACATCTTTTTGAAATGGAAACGTGTACGAATAGCTTTGGACAAATGTATATACAGTATCTTAATGTTTGTAGTAATCTGTTCAATGCAAACATGTATCCATGTTGGTATCCATCATTTCAACATGGCCCGGCTTCAACAATGCTGTTTTTTTCATGACCTTCCCCTTCCACTTCTGTGTAACCCGGGTGTTTCTTCTGAAACTTCAAAGACAGCCAGTAGTTCTTGCGACGCTAAAAAAAATAAATAAAATCAAGCACAGAAAAACGTGTGTGGACGTGAAATTAAAGCATGCGTAGCTCTTGTCAGGGCAGGTGGAGGCCACATTCAGTGCTCACCTGGATGAGGTAAAGTGGTGATGCAGCAGTAGAATGGTAGTTGATGTAAAGTGCGACCAGTATCAGAGCCAAAACTAACACCAGCGCAGCTGCTATACCGGCTATCACTCCTGTGTTGGCCAACCCCTCATTCTTGGTTGAAGAATCTGTCCTCACGTCTGTATTGAAGATGAAGCGCCAAAGTGATCTCCCTTCATAAGGCTTCATTATTATGGCACTTCCAAGTATTAACTCAGCATTACCGTTGTCTTAAATATATGACGTGTTGTATCATTTGAGAAAAGATGGAAAGCAATCATTTGCATTTTTATTTCCTGGCAGAATCTGTTTTTATTTAGTGAAAACGTGTGGTGAAATACTGCAGACGATACTGTGCTGTGTATCATTCTGAGAAAAGATAGCTCAGCCTCACCGTCACAACCGTTTTGTAGAGGAGTCAATGAGGACACGTCTTCCATCTCTGGTGTGGTAGAGGAATCAGTGGAGCTGTCACCTCTGGAGTAATCCTCACAGGTTGCATTTTTGCTCTGCCCGATATTCAACATAATAGATGCATGAGTCTCACAAATGGAAAATAATCAGATATATGCATTCCTGATGTCCAGAAATACCTCTTCTGAGCAGGCGTAGTCCAACCATTCTTGCCTGTGTCGATCCATTCCATCTGAACACCTAAAACGCACAAGATGTATTTTTATTAGGGCTAAAACTGCGCTACATGGACATTTGGGCCACCGTAATGTCCCACTCACCTCTGGAGTACGTTGCACCAACTACAGCCCGAGGTTTGGTTGGACGAGAGGCAGAGTTCGCAGCTGTCATGCTGCAGGCAGGCTGAACACAACAACAGAAGATGTATTATTTTTGGGTGTTGATAAAATCTAACGTATTGAATACTTGAAACTCATCCTTTGAAGATGAAGGATAAGGGTCACTTACTAGGAAGTGGAGTGAACTCAACAGCAGAGAAGCTGGTAATCTTCGTTAAGTCTGTCTCAACCCGATGGTACTCAAAAATCGTCTGCCGTTGGGCATCTGAATCTGATTTATCATGAGCAGATTTTCACATGTAAGAAATTTGTTTTATTATTTGGTGCATAACAATAACCATAGTACAGAAAAAGTACTGCTGACCTGGTGACTGAGGAGAAGGTTGCGTGACCATGAAGGCATCAGACAAACCAGCCTTTACTGGATGCTCAGCGGACCCAATCCCATCTAATGACAGAGGTATCTGATGGACAGATAAAAAGAGAAATCACTGAGACATTCAGCACAAAAGAAGAGAACACGTTAAGAAGGCCATTAAAAGCTCAGCGGCATGTCTCACATCTCGATAGCTGAACGCGATGGCTCCTGTTTTGTAAAGTGCAGCCTGAAACGTAAAGGCCCCTTCTGACTCCTTTCCAGAGAGTCTGACCCGCTCCCACTGGACCACAAACACCTCACCTGAAAAGAGAGACGGTCAAACGGGAGTCAGACAAGTAATCAGACAATCATGTTCAAATATGAGCTGGTATGTTACCATTATCCAGATATTGCACAGTGGATTCTTTCGAGTAGCTGGGGTCAAAATTAGCCATTAAAGGGGCGATGTACTGTGTCGCAGTCAGCATGCGGTGAGTAATGTCCCCTGTGAAGATAAACCCTGAAAATGACCAGATGGAAGAAAATGTAAAGTTTAAGTATGACTTGTTACTTTGCAAAAACACGAAACATATGCAGGAAAGGTCACTTGAACATCTGCTATGAAATCAAAAAGCACCTCCAGTTGCTATGGTGATCTGCCTCAGGTAGTGGCCATAAAAAGGAAAGTCAAACGACAGGGCAACCTTCTGCAAGGAGAGTACATAGAGACGGACAGAGACAAAGAATAAGATCTTTAGGTTACATTGTGCTCCTTTGTGGCACTAAGTATCCTCACCAGGTCTTAAAGAAGGAGGGATGAAGGGAATAAATGCATAATGTTTACTCATCTGGGAAAAACTAGGTTTTGTTTAATTTCCTTAAGTGAAATAACATTTATATATGTGTTAAATGCTCTACAACTGAGCTCCATATTGTGCAAATGTAGCTCAGTGACTTGCACTTGTGTACACTGGCAGGCTATTTCTCAGCATGTCTGGATACTGCATACTGATGTAACGATATTGCAATGATCTAGTTAAAACTTAGACACAACTTGGCTGCAAAGCAGCAGGTCATTGAGGCTTTCTGGCAGGAACTTTTCAAAACAAATATTCTGCTAAGTAGCTGAGATCAAAATAATGTTATCAGTCTCAAGATCAATAGAGCAAATGGAACCATTGATTTAAATGATAACCCTCACTGCGGCTTTTGCTTTATGATATTATACTAAAGACACCTGTCTTTTCATTTCCTAAACTGCAGACATGTTTTTCTCTTTAGCGTCAACAATTTATAATCTGATGTAAAAACTGTTCCTTCTCCAACTATGTAACCTGGATTGGATGTTTTTACAAAGCCAAAGTCCTGTTTCTGCTTGGAGAATGCCTTCCCAAATTAAAGTGAGCTGTATGTATTACACAGGTGCCAAGTGTCGGACAACAGAGGTCAAAACTGGGCAGCCTCTGGCATGCCTGTAGCTCTTGGCTTCTTCCAATATTTCCCAGTCCCTTCACGCCTTCAACAGTGTTACCTTATGTTTCAGACTGAGCTCCATCCTGGCTCGCTGTCACATAAAATGTGAAGGCAGAATTTGTGGATTAGCTGTTTGTGTACTGTACTTGCTGCGCGTTGGCCTTTTGCACTCAATTACACCAAGGACGTAGAATAGATGTACTTGGCATGTTTTCACACTGGTGTGTCTGAACATAGAGAACTCCTCGCTTAGCTTCAGTAAAATGTTTTGTTTGGATAGAAACTGAAAGGCCTGGTTTGTCACTATATCCCAGGAATGACTTGAGAAAGTACATATAACCATTTCATTTAAAACAAACACACCACGTTGAAAATCCATATATTGAAAAACATACCGTCACAAGCAAGGTGCATGTGGATTAAAACCACAGATCTCTTGATTTGCAAAATGCATTCAGCTATTCCCGGTACAGCCACAACCGTACATTACCTCTTGTTGATGGCTTACTATAAGAACATTTTAATGATAATTTAAATTGAGGGCCACTGCAGTCACATGCTCTACTACTGAGCTATACCCATAATAACATCTACTCTTAGTTGTTATTGTGTAGTCTGGTAAATGACTATATGAAAAAAATCCTGATAAAACCACTCAAACAGAGTGTATTCAATTGTACATTTACTCTCGTTGGGTCCAATTCACATGAAGGCAAAGAATCAGGATTCTCTCTTTGATTATTAAACAGCCATAAACCTTCACTGTTATTTTAAGGACATGGTCAGTTGTATGGTGTTAGTACAGATAACTAAAACAGAAAATAAAAGGGCTTGTCTCTGTTTACTCTGGTGGGTTCTTATTAAAAATTAAATATAAAGGGATACGTTTTGGAATTTCTTGTTGTCTAGTAAACAGCCATTATCTGTGTCTCAACAATAGCAATACAGTTTATTTGTCATGTCACTGACTTATGCTATAATTAGGGTGCACCCAGAGTTGAAATGCAGGACCACGTGAGCTGCAAATGTTCTACCACTGAGCTATATCCTCCAATAAAGACTCTCTGTCAGCCAGTATAATCACCATCTATAAAAATGTTTATGAATAACTAAGCTATTAAATGAGAGAGTGCACCCCCAGTGGAGAATACATCTTAGTGCATATTAACAGCTTTAAATAACCTCATGGATGAAAAGTTAACTCATGAAGCAGATTGCATGATCTCCTTAAAATTCAGGTGTTTCTTATTTAAGAAATAAAGAATCACTGCATGTCTGTGTACTTAAAATGACTGCATTTAAGACTGTGTTAAGCACTTAAGTACTCACCAGGGACATGGGAATCATACATTTTTCTATCAGCGTGTAGCACAACAAAATCATTTTACAATTGGTTGCTACCCAGATTTAATGTGTAGTCAAATGAGCTCCACCCTTTGTATGAACTGTCACCCATTTCTTATGGTGGCCTGGTAACATAAAGTACTATTTCCTTTTCTCTTTTTGTAAACTTTTTTTTTTTTAAATTTTTTACGACTAACCGACATAGGAAGTAAGGGCTTGCATGCATATGTGGGTGTGAGACTCACCACAGCCTGTTTGTATGAGTTTGACAGAATGCCATGGACTCTCACTTGGCCATGTCGGACATCACTCATGTCTACCCATAGTTCCTCTGTGCGCTGGTCTTCTGGACCAAAGCTACGCCATGTGTAATACTTCCCAGAATCCTCCTACAGACAAGAAAAACAGAAGATCAGAGGGTGTAAGGGCTTTGAGGGAGTGTGTCATGCAGGCATCAAGAGTCCACTGCATTAAATCAAATGCTGTCACTAATGGAAACAAGTAAACTCTATTTCCAAAAGCAAGCAATGTTTACATCCAACTAAAACAAACAGAACATGTCAAAAGCCAAAAGCATAATACGTGTCACCAAGCATTACAGTCATACAAAAATACTGTGGTGCAGCTCTCACCACTACACGTGTCATGTTGTCTGGCAGGGTGTTGATGGTTAGTCTTCCACCCAGGACCGCCCTGCTTATCCTAGCGTGGCCTGAAGATGACCGCTGCACTCTGTAAGGATGACCGTCACCTCCAGTTGAATCTCCATGGTGCAGTGACATCACACTGGACCCATTGTCTGATCAAAATAATGAATATCAGGTTAGTGTGCGCTTGCAACTTTCTTCTATGCCAACTGATGCATTTCAATCTGCAGAATAAAAGACTCATTTTAATTTAAGAGGAAGAGAAAGCACACCAAAGATCTTTTTTTTTTTCCAACTCTGGCAGAGGTACCACACATTGTCTGGAAACATTTCAGATGCCAGTTTTATTCAGACAATAACAATAGTGTTTACAATTGTGCCTCAGCAATCAGCCTCTCAGGCAAATGAGAAATTACAATTGGCCTTTGATACCGTCAGCCTTGTCAGTTAAAGTCATCGCTGAATGAAGACAGAAATATTACATATACTATTTTGTGATGCTCAAAAAAGAGCTGTCAAATCCAACAAACAATGTAAACCATATAGTAAGCAGACTGGGGAAGGTAAGCCTTCTTTTAAAGTTCTGGGTGTTATGATTGATGGTTTGAGTTTCTTCAAAGCCACACATGGAAAGCCTCATATTCCTAGTTGATGTTAAGAGTTTATTTTAGCATCACACTGTGATTTTCCTTTTCATTGAGTGTGGAAAATGTATGTCTGCTGGAGCACCAAGTATGGGATGTAGATCTAAACATATTGGTCCTTGCATAACCTCGGTCACTGATACAGTTGTACATTTGGAGCTAAAATGTCTTGAGTGAGCGTCGAAGAGTAAGTTATGTTTCCAGTGTACAGAGCAGATACAATGCATAATAAGAAAGGTTTTTTGAGGACTTTTTGCTTAATATCTGAAGAAATGGGTAACTAAGTCAGGAAAACCTTTTTGATCTATTAAATCTATTAAATGTTTGATCGTTAAATGTTGGTTTTGAAGAGACTTCATGATGAGAGGCAAACATGACAGGAAATATGTATTCTTTAAATTACATTTTGTTTTTTTATTTAGGTGAACTTATGTGAGATATTTCAAATGATACAACCAATATTGAACAACGTTCAGACATTTTAAACACAAAACCCAAATTTCCGACAGCTTTTTCAATACTTATACATCCAGTTGGCCAAGCCATGCTGAATCATCACCAATTATTTGATTGATTTTGTTGTCTTATTAATCTGAATTTGCAAAGTAACTAGTGACTAACGATATCAAATAAAGTGCAGTATCTACTGCACTTTAAATACTGCAGTAAATACTTCACGACTGGATTTTGCCAGATATAACAACATCGGGGTTGTCTTTATTTAGCTATGGATGTTCAAACATGTATAAACCAGGACCTTACGACAAAAGCATGCCAGATTATGGATTTCAGTTATATTGCATATCATGTACTTATCTATCGCCGTATTTTTAGAGCATTACGGCGATACGCGGCATTTCTATGTACTTTACGGTACACGGCAGTGACGTCACCTCGTAACCTCCTATATAAACCTCGAGGCAGCGCTTCTTCCGGCTACGGAGTGTCTCATCTAACCCTAAGTCGGGCAGCTCTCCTGTACTTAACGTTTGCTGTTTTTCTTTCTGGCTTTTCAGTGAGCTACAGGAGGGAAGTGGCGTTGGAAACGTTTACGAGCAACAAAAAAAAAGCCAAGATATTCACTCCGTCGTGTTCAGTGTCCCTTCAGAAACACCGCGAATCATGCCGTGGTCAGCTCGGCTGCCGCGAAGAGTTCGTCTCTGTTGCTCCGGTGTTTTCATGTCGGGACTTCGTAACTGAGCAGAGTAAAACTGAGCAAGGGCGACTCTACCAGATCTGCTAGTGGTCCGGCTAGGAAGCCCGAGCTCAAACACCTGTAAACCTCGATTTATCAGTCTGTTTTCACCGTTACTTATCCAGGAAAGTGTGCTTGCGCCCTATATCATGCTATCCCTTGTTGAGGAAGGCTCACGCCCCCTCGTGAGCCTTCCTAGTGAGAAACAAGATGTTGGGACTTGAGTGGAGGTTTAGACAATGGAGTTGTGGAACTGGCATGTTAACCTTAGTTCACTTTGAAACTAATACACTTCGCTCTCCTACAAAGAGAAAAATAAACTGTGTAAGAGTAACTTCGGGAAAGTCACTTTTAAAAAAAGTTGTTCATGCTCAGTGCCATGTTCCTTTATGCATGCTCTCATCTGACGCACCAGATTCAAATGTGTCCTAATGACGTCCTGACATTAACGACGTGAGTCTTGAAACATGCCAGCTAGTGTTGAAACAATTGCTTATGGCTGAAATACAAACTGTCAGTGGTTTATTTTTTTTTAGTTAAACACTAGATGCAAAATTATTACACACTATGCCCTGAGGGTTAAGTCATGTGTACGTGGACCTTAAATAAAATGTTTTCCATAAAGCTGGATCTGTACGGTTTTTGTAAATCTCAAAACTTTGACACAGTTCACTGAGGTTGAGGGTGTCGCTCACATGGGTGTGAAAAACATGGACAACAAGTCCATGTTATAATTTATGGAGTCTGGGCGGCTGTGTTGTTCTCATGAAAAGACACCGCCTCTATGTTTCAGGTGTTGGAGCAGACGGACCTTCCATCTGAATTGGGCAGCAGCTTTAAATCCTGCCATTCTTTAGAAAATGAACAGTCAAGATCTTAATCGTTCCTCTTTTTAAAAACAAAAAGCAGCGGGCCTCTACTCCAGCCAGGGGGTTTGTCTGAACAAAAAAACTGTGTAACCGGCAAAAAAACACAATTAGGAATTTTAAATCTGACATTTAACAACTCCTTATGGGTGCCAGCTCCTCTCAAAGCCGGTGAAATGTTCGCTAACGTTGGTTTGATGCTGGCATTTCTGTCCTGACTGTGGGAGGTGAACACATGCCTGCTGGCCCCTCAGCTGCATGTCCTGTTCCAAACCCCCAGAGTTCATGCTGTGTGGGAGTTTGGCTGGTGATGCCTGCTTTAAACGCCACTCTGCATACACACAATTATCACACTGATGTTTTCCAAAGCCATCAAAACTACAATGCCCTTATTGTGACACCCCAAATGTCGTGACCTCATAGGGAACTTATTGTTTTTGTTCACAAGTGTTTTCTCTCCCCTTGTTCATTCAATTAAGCGGGGCGTCAATGTGTCTGTGACTGCTGGTATATTAAACCTAGATGTGTGATTGTTGAGCGCTGCATCCGCCCTGCTATGGCATCTATGAGGTAAGAGGAGAAATGGTGTTCACACAGTTGTTGAGGTCTGCAGTGCAGCAGATAAACACCCTGGTCTTATAAAAGCTGGGAGGGGTGCAGACGCTGAATATGAAACTGTAACTTTTAATATCTTCTTAGGCCACCAGTGTCAGCCAGTGGGATTTAAATTACCGGCAGATAACCAAAACAGGGACTCATTGTTTCTGCTGTGCAGGAGAAACTGACCAAAACTCTCTCCCCACTCATCTATTTCCAATACTCTGAGCTCTGCTCATTCAATGATAATATATAGTATTGCAATTCATACAAAATTGTACATCAAGTATAACTAAAACATGTATATTAGTTTGGAACTGCACCTTTTTAAACTTATATTTGATTATTCATAAAGGAGTACAAACTATACCCTTCAGATGTTCAAAATGATTTATCAATTAGAAATACTTAGAAATACGTTAGAAATACTTGTGAACAGTGTAGAGATGCTGTTGGGGAGTCAGAAAGTGAGAAACCCATCATTGGTTAAAGTGTCCCTGGTCAAGAACACAGTAAGAGCTCAATAAACTGATGCAAACAAGGATCTGCTTTTTGCCCAATGTTGGCAATGAAAGAGCAGATGTTCTGGACAGAACACGGACCTCTGCCTGCTCTTTTAGAAAGTACCAAACCACAACCTCAGAGCAGTCTGAGAGAACACGCCCTTCCTGAACAGTGAGTTGGCACAGACTCCTCAACATCACCCACAATAAACGTGCATTCATCTTGTGGTTGAACTGCAGATATGCAAAGCTTCACTTACATTCCAGTGGAAGTGAAGCTTCATCCACATTTTTGGTCTTGGAGATTTAAAGACTGCTTTATATTTGCGGAAAGAAATGTGCAGATTGAACTTAACTATATAACCTCCATTATTAAATAGTTGTTGAGTTGATAATGTGGTACATCTCTGAGAATGTAGCCAGTACATGAGCTGTTGACATATTTTAACAAAACTCACAATGGTAATAATGCTTTGAGAGGAGTCTCTCCTCGCTAATCATCCCTAAGAGGCTGAACAAATTCATATCACAATAAAATTACAAAGACATTCCAGTTTTGTGAAAAGAACATGAGTGCAGTGATTGCATCACTTTTCTTCTGTCATGGTGAAACACAATCTTTGCAGGGAAAAGCCAAAAACCTTATCTTTGGCTTTTCACTTTCTCATTTTCTGATTGGACAAATAAGAGAAAAGGAGACAGATTTCTGGTCGAAGCCATTTCCCATGCAAATGCTGGGCCAATGTACAACAAAGAGCAACTTGCTCAGCTGTTGGCAGCAATAACTGATATTGCGTTTTGCCACAAACACAGGCATGTTTTGTTTATCACAAGTGAAATAACGCATGCTTTTTATAAAATAAGAATAAATCTGGGAGCCACAGAAGAATAACGTCCTATCCATGATCCAATCCATCAATCTTTGTCACTTAACTTCTCTTAATTTTCCAGTTTAGCTCCAGCACGTCTGAATCAGCTTCGGGGTATTCGTTGAGTAAACTTCTCAGCAGGACGAGAAACAGGAGGCCAAACACTGAGGTCACTGATGCGTCCACAACTCATTTTCAGCTCGGTGCTTTGTGTTTTTACAGTTTGGTCGGGATGGTGTAGATTGCTCCCTTGGAACCAAGGTCATTTATTAAAACTGAGCAGTATATCATGAGTGACCAGGCAGATACGAGCAAATTAGGTAAAAAGGAAAGGAGGATATGTCAGGTCAATACTGACAGCTGACCCATTATTTGGCAAGCCCATATATGACCACCTCTTGCATGTAATGCTGTTTCACCTGAAACACATTTCCCTCTGCAGAAGAACAGGAGGAGTAACGAAGGATTTGAGGACATTTAGGGAGCAGGAGAGGAGTTTGTAGAGTCCCAAACAAACACACCCTTCATTGTGCTTCGTATCAAACAAATGTGGTTCCTGATAAATGTGCATTCTCCAACATCTCAAAAGGCTCCTGTTGTTTTCTGAGTCTAGCAGGGAGGCAAGAAAAAAAACAAAGTCTACGTCTAATTTTAAACCTGAGACAGACTGTTTGTGGGTTGTTGTTTAGACTCAGTCGCATGCTTGTGGAATTGGGTATTTTTATTGAACACTTTTTTTTTTCGTAAACTAGGTCATTCACTATTGTACGTGAAATAAAAAAGGGCACGGCACGCCCATTTGCTGCTCCATAAAGACTCCGACTGAAGTTTTGCGGTTTACGGTGCAATAGCAACAGCACAGACATCATCATGAAAATAAATCAATTTAAATATTAACCATTCTTTCATCGCAAAACAAATGGACAACTAATGAAGAAAACGATTTGCATGCAGAGTTAAACAGCATAGTTGCCCAGACTTTAGGTGCTAGTTCACCAAAATATAAAGCTGCAACACACACTTGCTTAAGGTGTACCTTTAAAGGTGAACATGTTAAAGCAATGGAGGGAAGAAATACACACAGCTCACCTGTTTGATGTTGAACCCAAACTCTTGCCAGCTCTGTTTGAGAGACACAGAGGAAAAGCATCACCAAACCAAAACACATGATAGCCCGGAGAAGACAACAAAATAAATAAAAGCTTTTGTGAAGGCTGCCCTCTTCTGCTCCCTCCTCTTCTTCCTCTCTTTGCAAAAACAAGTTTTCTCTGAATTCTTCTTCCCCCTCCAGATCTCTCTCTCTCTCTCTCTCTCTCTCTCTCTCTCTCTCTCTCTCTCTCTCTCTCTCTCTCTCTCTCTCTCTCTCTCTCCACTCACCACCCCTGTTTTTAAATATTCTCTCCTCCTCGATGCTGCTCATCCGTTGTCATGGTGACTACAAAGACACAAGGATTAGCTGATTCGGCTTTGGGGCCGAAAGGGGGAAAGTTATCATGGGCACACATTAGACATCTGAATATTGAGTTATAATCTTTTTTATTTCATGAGAGATTATGCATCGTATTCCTCTGTTTGGGGTACAAACAAACATCAGCGGTCAGCGGTGTGAATGGCGCCTCCCTCTGTCCAAACCAGCTGCCAGATTGAGAAATCTGACATCTGAGATTAGACATGGTGATCATGATGCTAACAATAACAGGGCTAAAATCAGTGCTAGTTTTGAAAGTACTCATTCCATGTCAAGTTTGTTTATGACTTTTATGGCAAAACATTGTGTCTGCTCTAACAACAACATGGAACGGAAAAGTCTCTGCCGCATGCAGTTAATTTCCAGCATTTATTGTTTTTTTTATGGCATGTAAAACTGACGAAAGGCGAGCCTTACAAGCATAGCACTCTGTTTTATGTTTATTGTTAAAAGTTTATTGTTAAATGTTAAATGTTATGCACCTCTCGCCAGGACAAATTCCTTGTATGTCAGTGTGCCCAGCAGTGTGCCCAGCAACAGGTGTGAATATTAGCACAATATTAGCATTGATTGTTCTTTTATGAATTATACTGATGAGTTACACCTTATTGTAGAGATACATATCATGATTAGACCAACAATATGGCATTTCTTTTAATTTGTACTGGTAAGATGAAAATAAAAAATGTTTAGATAATTTGTTTTTGTTCTTTCAGTCTAATTTAAAACATCTCTTGGGACTGAAATTTTTCAGAGCCTTTGTTATTTTAAACAGCAATTAACTAATTAATTAAATGGAAATACTCAAGTTAAGAAGAGCAAAGTCACTTCAAATATATACCAACGTAACTATAGGATGACGTTACTTAGTTACATCCACCAGTGCATTTAGTTGAAACAATATACTTCTCCTAACTTTAACCTAAATACTAAACCTTGTAACCCACACTATGATTTTTCCTCGTCTGTTTTGTAATTTACCCTGAAAAAAAGCGTTGTCACGTCATAAAACGGATTTTATAATTGTCAACAACCCATAAATAACCATTATGGTGCAAACAAATTACGTCATCATACCAATGCTGGCGACAGATTTGAGCACACTTTGTGTTTCGTGGGTTTTGTGTGTTGACGTACAACCACAAACGACGTATTTTCCTTTCATTTAGAGGATGTTTTGCTTTAACTTGATGTGGGAACGCGCAGCCACAAATGTGTAGGCTCGTTTCTACACCTAGTGGACGAAACTAAATACAGCCGTGCCTGTGAAAATACAAGTTATAGACACGACGGTCGACAAACTATAACCGTATTCGTCAAGTCAACGTCCAATACGTGGTGTAATATTAGTTATCATTGACCAATATTGTGTATCAGGCCTCGTCTCAGCGTAGGGGGTATAGCTCAGTGGTAGAGCATTTGACTGCAGATCAAGAGGTCCCCGGTTCAAATCCGGATGCCCCCTCTTTTCCACCTTGTTTTTTTTATATATAGCTACTGTCCAGAGCAGGAAAAAGGCAATTTCAAAAACATATGAAATCAAGTTGATTACTGCTATAACATAACCTCTTAAGTGGATTTAGGCCTCCATCATAACAGGCAGATATATTGATATGCAAAAGCATATGCTTCAGAATATAGTCTAACATCCTCCAGTATATAACAAAACAAGAGGATAATATACATTTATTTTGTGGTGCTGCCAAAACTCCTGTGAATAGTGTTGGCACAATATCCGTATATTTGTGCCATTGCTTTTACTGCATGGTCAAAAGGAAAATCCACCCACCTCAATAGCACCCTCACTAGTTGAAACAAAGAATTTCACTGCTTGACAACATTGACACAGATGCATATTTGTAATAATAATAATTCTTTATTTTTAAATTACACGATACAATATATACAGTCAAACCATGAATAGTTCCTTAGCAGCAAGCTCATTTTTCCAATTAGGAAATTCCTGTAATATACAGTAAATAGTTTAGAGCTTTGTTTTCTTTAAATAAATTACTAAACATGTTTATGTCTGACAAACGAGTCTTGTTGTTCAATGGCATACAACATTATTAAAACAGGTGCAAACTTGTATCCACACTAGTTACTGTATGTGTTTTTTCAGTCTCAGTTATTGTGTAAAATACTTCCACGAGAGAGGCATAATCTTTTAAAGCAACTGAACTCAGTTTACCACTGGAAAGCTGTTTTAGAAATAGTGAGGTATCAAATTTGGTTGCGACAAATTAAGTTACGGTAAATTAGGACAAAATGAGGACAAAATGAGGACAAAACATCTTTGGTACAACCTATTCAGTTCTAGGAATTCTACTGAATGAGTAATACTTTAATTACTACTTTGCAGTTCAATAAAGTATGACACTGTCTTGTGATTAACCCCAGTTAAAAGAAATAATCCCACTGAGGGTAGAGAGGGAGAATATTGGTCTGGGAAGGATGTCTCACGAACGTGGTGCACCTGTCGACACGTGTCACTTAAGGACACGGACACTAAATACTCCGGTGTGTATCGTCATGACTGAGAAAAACAGATCATTATAACTGAGCGGCTCTTGAACAGTGCAAAAGTCAACGTCAACTAGCTCTGAGATGCCCCATATTGCTCTGTTGCCCGTCCACCATGAGGCCTCTCACAGCTGGGTAGGACACACTGTACGTGGTGAGGCGGCCCTATCACATGACCCTATCACATGATGTTCACAGGACTTTTCCCCCCAATAACACTGTAAACCGTCCTGACACTGTGGCTGGCCTCTGTAGTGCCCCTCGCGGTTGGCTCAGTTTGAGGAAGTTTCATCCGCCGCGTCTGATGCGTGTTCTAGTTGGCAACAACCCGAGACTTCATCCAGTCCAGACTGGCAGGTAGACTGGGAGAGAGTGAGTGAAGAGGGAAAACAAACACTCTGTGAGTCATTGCAGCGGGAGTTGACGTCGGTAAAGGCTTGTTCTCGTTGACTTGTACACAATGGGTCTGGTGAAAAGACTCACCCCTCTCCTGTCAGGGCGCAGCAGGCCTGAACATGCCACGAGTGCGAGGAGATGGAGTCGAGCGTGAGGCACTGGGAGATCTCCGCCGCCGTCATCGAGCCCTTCACGTCCTGTTTGTTGGCCAAAATGAGGACGGCTGCGTTCTGTAGCTCCTAAAACGAGAGAAGACTGGTCACTAATGTTGCTTTCCGTATCGATTGATCGTCAAGAGGCTGACATGTTTCCATTGGAAACCACCAAAGTGTCCCCAAGTCAGTTTTAGAGAACAAAGAACAGCAACCTCAGTGGAATATTTGTTCGGCACATGTTAACCCGCTGACTCACGCAGTCTGAGTTGAAACTTCCTCATCATGTTGTGTCATGGGTTTGTTACATGTACCGTCTAATTAGTCACTCTGAATGCAGCAGTGTTTCTCTGACATCACACAGACAGACGGCTTGGGAAGTTTCACTGAATAGCAAAAGGATTCTACGTCAATTCCTGAAAGCCAAACCTGTTGGAACCACATGCTCAGCATTCAAAGACTTCACCTATACAACTCTGAGCTATTTGTACCTAACTTGAATATTTAACATTTCTACTACATGAATTCAGTGAGAAATGTAGTACACTGCATTTATTCAACAACCTAAATTACTTTGTGGATTGACATTAATAATACAAAATATAAATCAACAAATAAATAATGATGTATTGTTATAGGTTAAGATAAGATACAACTTTTTGGATTCCTGGGGTGAAATTCACAAGCTGCCCAGTGGTGAATAAAGTCATTCAAATTAGCTCCAACTTCACCAGCTGCAACATTGAAGTGATGAACACATTAATGCATCAGTAATAATAATAACTTAATATACATTCTTCTGCAATGTGCCATTGTGCACAAGGCTGTTTTTACTTTTGGTACTTTAAGAACAATTTGATGTTAATACTTTTGTATTTATATTTTCTGAATGCAGGACTTTTACTTAGTGAGTATTTTCTCTAACACTAAATTGCTCCTTTTACTTAAATAAAAGATCTGGGTCCTTCTTCAATGTGAACGATCTGTGCTATCTGGTCTTGTGTACACAGTGAGTTGTGGAAACACATGGGGGATCTTCAGGGTTATGACTTTTGAATCAACACACATTTGCCAATACAGCTGGATTTGTACCTCGTGTGCGAGCATTCGGTGCAGCTCATCCTTGGTGAGAGTAAGACGTTCACGGTCAGTGCTGTCCACGACCAGGATGACGATCTGAAAGAGCCACGGCACATAATGGAATCAGTAAATAGCAACACAATCAACAGACGTCTCACATTTTCAGTTGTAAGGATAGCACAATAAATCTGCCACAGACATATGTACCTCTGTGTTGCCGTAGTATGAGTACCAGCTGGCTCGAAGGCTCTCCTGTCCTCCGATATCCCAAACCAAGAAGTGTGTTTTACGCACGGTGATCTCCTCAACGTTGCTGCCGATGGTTGGTGATGTGTGCACGGCTTCCTTTGTCAGACTGTGTTTGTGAGGAGGGAAAAACTCATTATAAACACAGATGTGAAGCAGATTTGATGTTTTTGCCCTTAGAAAGTAGACAAATCACTTACAACTGATAGAGGATGGTGGTCTTTCCAGCATTGTCCAAACCCACAATGATGACTTTGTGCTCTATGGGAAAGTAGAAAACAACATATTTATCCATAACAGTGCAAACTGGATTTGTTATTGTCATCTGAACCCACTCCAGTCTTGAGTTGCATAACTTGTTTCAGGGCTTCACAACACAAAATGTACACACTGATAAGATACAGGGAAGTACAAGAGTCAGAGGGACGGTTTGTTATTCAAAGTGAGGTTATCACATCACTGATTACCAGGTAATGTCCATACCATGTTGAGAATGTTACTTTTACTATTCAGTCACAATAAAATGAAATGCATGTAAAGTGATACAACATATAACTTAAGGAAATGTTTATTCTTACACTCATTTAGCGACTCTAATTTGTCAAACATGTGCACAACACAGCACAGACAGTGTATCTGTATTAAACCCAGAAGCAGTGGGAATCCATCCAGCAGTTTGGGGTGCCGGTGCCTTGCTCTAGGGCACCGAGAGGCGAACAGTCACCAGCTCGTCGGACTTGAACCGAAGACCGTCCGGTTCCAATGTAGGCTCAACATGCTTGACTGGCATCTTACAAACAACACATATGATGAAACTGACACCAATGTGGTTGAACTTAATCTTACCTCTGTCCCCGAACACCGCCATCATCTTGGTCAGAACAAACCCCATGTCCAACAAGTGTGTGTGTGTGTGTCAGAAGTGACGAAAAGAGTCCAGAAAACGCTCCCGGTGGAGACACACTTCAGTATCTGATAGCTGCTGACTGGCACGCAAACTCAAAATCCTTCATCTGATATCGCTTTCTACTTGTACATAGCGTGAGTGGGTGGCGCCTCTGAGAAATAAAGTGTTAGGTATTTTTTCATCGGAATGAGTCACGGACAAAGGGCACAGTTGTGGTGCGTTCAGGTGTTGTGGGAAACGTCTGAATACGCACGAGGGGATCAAAACACGGCATTTGAAATATATATTTAATAGTAACAATGTTAAATTCCCATATGCAATTAAATATGGAGGTTGTATAATGAGGAGCAACCCAGAGGCTATAGGTCAGTTATTTATAAAGATATAAGGTATATTTGCGTGCATAATATTCTTAGATAGATATGTACTATATTAATCCCCAAGGGGAATTTTTTTTGTCGGAGTAGCAAAAACAAAAACAAAATCCCCTTGGGGATTAATAAAGTACATAAGTCTTATTTATAGAACCTTCTATGCATAACCTGCCATCTCTTTTCAATTTATTGATATTTGAATACACTTACTAATTAGGGAACAACAAGATTAAGTTATTCATTTTTATCTAAAGGTTTATTTAAACACGTTCATCTCTTAATTGTTAGATCTAATATAATGATGCTTTTATGTAGTTCATTCTGTCCACATGACATTTATTGCATTTCTTCCCATCCTGGAAGAGGGATCTTCCTCTGTTGCTGTCTCTATACACATTTTTGGGGGGAGTTTTTCATGTTCCTCTGTGAGGTCAGAGGTTGTTGTATGTTTACAGATTGTAAAGCCCTTAGAGGCAAATGAACAGACTATAGGGCTGTACTGTGGTGTAGTGTCTACACTGTCACCTGACTGCAAGAGGGGCCTGGGTTAAATTCTCCCAAAGTCCAAAGATATCTCAGCTCAGGAGACTGTCCGTAGCTTGTTTGTCTCTATGTGCCCTGGATAAACTGGTGTACCCTGCCTTACCCCAGCTCCAGCTACCCTTAATAGGATAAGTGAGTTCTAGGACTCTGCTATAGTGTTGCCTGTAAGTTACAGATAAAATACATTAAAAAGGTCTACAGTGCACATTGTATTCTGAATCTGAAAAATCTACGGCTATATAAATACAGTATTTGCCCCGAAAGAGGTTGACGACTATAAAGTAGCATCAAATGGAAAGGTGGAGGTAAAGTAGCCTCAACATTCAGGCCAAGTAGCCTACATTACTTTAGTAAACGTTTTTAATTTTAAGGTAAAGCTGCTGAACATTTGTTTGCTTTTTAGAAGTGCAGTCCACCTGCCGTTCATCCTAAATGAGCTTCCTGGTTTGCCAAAACCAAAAGGATCAAACCACACTGTAGCCCTCGCAGCTCAGACGTCCGAGTTCATCGAGGAGCACGTGAAGGCAACATACAACAGAGGCGTTCCTTCCGTCACGCAGAACACAGGAGGAGACTGATGACGCAACCAATGACACACAGGGGCCAGTCCATGTTTGGAAAGAGAGATCACGCTGTGTTCCGTTTTTTATTCTGGGGCACGGCGACTTTATTATGAGTTAACAGAAAGCAAAACTGTTTATAGAGAGGAATGTCCCGGGATTTCCAACTCTAGCATGTATTTCACAAGTCACGTTTGGAAGGTTTTACTTTCATGTTTTTCATGAATCAGTATAGGGCAATTTTGAGGTATTTATACTGTATTTAATTGAGTATTTCCAATGCTTATTTTTTTTTCTTCAGATTTCATATCACTTCATATATTTAACACTATTCTCTTATTATTATTTCTTATGTATTTTAAAAGTGTGTTTAAGGACAAAACTGCCTGATAGTATATCTAGTTCATTAGCTGAGTTCTTATTTCACAATTTAACTGAAAGCTGGTCTATTTCAGGACTCTCACTGGGCTCTTGACTTCTCTCCTCGTTCAATAATTCTGATGTAAAGCTCACAATCAGGTTTCAGATGGAAACCATTTGCTCATGTGTGACATTTCCTTCACTGCAGCTGTTGAGATTATAAAAACAATGAATACGAGAAAAACAAACCACATCCTGGATATAGCTGCACTTTAACTTCAGTCTTTTTCATATTGTGTTTCCTCCTCGACCGAAATACTTAGTAGGCGTGATCAAATGTCCTGCAATTAGAGAGGAGTGTTCAGTAGAAGAGGAAACAGTAAAGTGTTGATGCACTAGAATGTTTTCTTTTTACCAAGTCAAGTTATGTTGACGTGTGCGTCCTGAAACCAACAATGTGGCCTTTGTTTCCGTCTCATTGAAGCCTCCGGATATGTTCTAGCAGGGTAACATTCAGTGCTGTTCAATTGTGTAATCAATTATTGGAAAAAGCCGAGGCCTTTGTGATACATGGTTTCCCCTAAACTTAAATCCCTTTTAAAGACAGAAAATGTAATGACTATCGAGATGAACAGATAAAAGTTTTGCATCTTTGAAATCTGTCTTGACCTCTCGGCGCATTCATGAAGTGACACAATCGCATTTTTTTGATTCAATTTTTAATTAAAATACGAATTTATCCACAGATTAAAAATGAAAGGCAGAAAAAGCAAAATGTAGCTACAATCAGGCACCAATGATACATGTTATTTCATATTTTTTAACAATTGCGATAACGCAACAATAACATTATTTACTGATCATTATTTAATATTTATTTATTCAACTGAAGACGGGTGGGCAAAATCAGCCCACCAAAGACATTCATGGATTCTCCATTATAGATAACTGAGTAATGACCACAGCTGATCCTAGACCCCCCCATCCCACCTCCACCACCCCACTTGATACTCCTCTCACTACCTCACAAGAACAGAAGATTTAAAATAAAAAATA
Organism: Clinocottus analis; assembly: GCF_023055335.1. Lineage (NCBI taxonomy): Eukaryota > Metazoa > Chordata > Actinopteri > Perciformes > Cottidae > Clinocottus > Clinocottus analis. The sequence goes on along the minus strand of NW_027175887.1, from coordinate 6,434,175 downwards.
GAATTGCAAATGTCCACAGGAAAAAACAACACCAATTCAGTCAGAAATCAAGTGTAAGAAGAGAGTGGTATTTAATATCAGACAAGCTAGCCGTTTGGGTGGAAGTTGGGAGTGATTGACCACACACACACACACACACACACACACGCACGCACACACACACACACACGCACACCCACACACAAGTACTTTGTATATAACCATTAGCCCTGAAAAACAGACGACGAAGCTGGTGCAAAGAAAAAAACGACATGAGCTACGTGCTGGAGCGACGTGCTGGAGCGACAGCATGGGCTACCGTGCAGAGTAGCCACGAGACACGAAGAGACACAGATGTGGTATGAAAACGAGTAGAACGAGAGTTAAGACATCCCACCGTGGCAGTGGTGGACATGGCTTGGCGAGACATTCCGGCACTTGTGATTGGAGTTTTCTTGAAATAAAGGTGTTTTAGGTTGCGAGTGACTAAGGCAGGACACTTCATTCACACAACTACAACTGCGGTGCTGCTTTGAATCTCCACCACGCTAGAAAAAACAGAGAACAAATGATTACTGCGGGCGCCCTTTGACGCCCGCAGGGGAGAGGAAAACAGAAACGGGAGGACTGGGTCAGACATGTCGTCGGGTACAGTGGCTGAACCAGGTCAGGGAAGAAGTAAACGTCTTTGGAGTCTTTGTTGTTGTCAAGCTTACATGAGTGTAGCAACATCGATAAATTGTTGTGTTAAAATATGGCAACTTCTCCACCAGCTTTGTTTTTTTTTTAAGGTCTGGGTGATAAGAATGTGGAGGCGAGACACTCATTACTTCTGGATCTCAGTACGGGAGAAATCCAAGAGCACTGAGTGAGATTAAGGTAAAGAGAAACCCCGACACTGTACATGGGGGCGGTGACATTAGACCCTGTTTAAGACTGCAGAGGACAGACAGGAAGGACTACAGCTCCACCGGCCTTCACACTCTACAACTGAAGGAGCGATCGAGTCATACAGATCACAATCAGAGATTCACAATCGTAACAATTACTGTCCTCGTGCTGTCAGTATAGAAATCCATGATATTCATGCAGTATTAACGGAAGAAACAAAAAAAAAAAAACAGACCGATAGTATTTTTTTCTAAACATAACTAAATTGAATTGCAAGAAGTTGACAAGAATGGCATCTGGCAGTTGATGTTTTTCTTTACATTGTACTGGGATGTAAACAGATTCACTTGTTAGCCTGACTGGCATGGCCCCGAACCCACACTTCAGTTCCTTCTGAACCCCAAACCTGAACGTCCCCTCTCTCCCTCCCTCCCTCCCTCCCCTCATCTCTCTGTCTGTCCAGTAGCTTCGGTGCCTCTGTGGTACGATGCGCGCTCAGCGGATGTAGACGTCCCTCCCCCAGTCGTCCTGGTTCTTGTTGTGGCTCATGTTGGCCCCGGTGTCCACGGGGTCCTGGCAGTAGCGCTCCCTCAGCTTGGCGCGTCCGTGCGGCTGCGTCTGGCTCGGCATCGTCGGGTGGTTCAGGTTCTCCTGGTCCGGCTCGGCGCCCTCGTCTTCCCAGGACGCCTGTCTGCCGTGATGCTGCGCCAGGTGGAGGCGGCTGCCCCCACCGCCTCGGTACGGCTCGGGCTCTTCGTAGGGGTCGGTCTCAATGTCCATGCAGGAGTCGCCGGCCTCAGTGTACGCGGAGTCCCGGCTGCCCTGGGTCTCAGAGTCAAAGGTGTCTTGCCTCGACAGCCCGCGGCCGCTTCCTCCCCTGAGCTGGCCACGAGAGGAGCGCAGGTACGCTTGCTGCTGCTCCTGCTGCTGCTGAGGTTTCCCTCCCGTGTCTGTCTGATAGTCATGCAGGGTGCCGCTCCCGTCGCACTCTGTCAGAGGCCCTTCCCGCTTCTGCTCCCCGTGCACCAGGTACGGCCCCTGCAGCCACAGCCATGCCACACAGCGACCATGCAGAGACACAAACAGCAGAGCAGAACCAAACCGTCAGTGGTTAGTCAGCAGGGTTAGCACCAGGCCGAGCACGGACACAGAACCACAATGATTAGACAGACCTGCGGTTTTGAAAACATTAGTGTGCGTGACCGACAATTCATTCATAACTCGCACGGGCACACACACTCCAGGTTTTCATGGTGTACACAAACACACACTGGCTTACGATCAACACGAAACAAACACGGCAAATATTCAATTAGTCAAACAAATTAGTTCTCCTAACTGATCGTTTTTTTTTTTAAATCATGATACCTACCAGCAAACCCCAACACACAATATAAGTTATTCAACGAGCAGACTCAATATCTAACGTTACAGCAGCGCCACCTTCTGGCAGATTGACCTCGTGGCAGAAAAAAAAGCAAAAATGTCAAAATGACAATTATACGATTATGTGATACTGAAACCATTTCACATGAATCAAGAAATAACAGCTGATGTGAAGGTCAATTGGCTCTTAGATTCTTGTTGTTTTTGGAGTAGTTGTGTTGCCGCCTCAATAAAATGGAGACATAAAACATGTTTCAAGCTATTTGGTGCAATATTGTGGCTCGACTGACATAAATATATTTACCAGTGCGCGACTCATCATAATTGATGTGTAGCCAGTCGTAACTTATGAATAGATCCACGGCCGATTAGTATTTTGCTGTTAAAATGGTTATACAAAAAGTTTAAAGTAGACAGAGTGTTAGTAACAGCCTCCTCCAAAATAAGCAGCTCTGTTTGAAGAGGCGGACATGACTTGCTGTTTTCAGGGGCAGTGCCATGGCAACACGGAGGAGGACAGCAAACTGGATTCCTCCTCTCAAGAAGAAAAAAAGTGCCGAAGAAAGGAGGCCACCGAGCTAAAGAGGGCAGATATCATTTTACTCTTGATTACAGCGAAATGGAGGGGGCCCCAGCGGCAGAGGTGCCTTCTGGGTCACTCCTGGAGTCCAGTGTGGTTTGAGTTGCGCTGCTCTCACAGCTGCAGCGAAGCAAACAGACTACGTAATCTTTCTTGTGGGTGCTCTAAAAGCTAGCTGTTCACATGTGTCAATTTGGCTCATGAGTATGTCAGGTGTGTTTGTGTGAATGTGTTTCTATATACAGCATGAACAGGTTTTCGATGCACTTCTCCTTCAGTGTAGAGAGAGCAGGCTGCTGGGTTGAGGTTGGGTTGCCGGAGTCCTCGCCCGCCTTCCTGCTGGACTTCAGAGAGCATGCTCTTCCACTTTCCCCTCATTGGCTATGGCACTTTCCATGTCGGGCCACATATCCATATTTCTGCGCAGGGAGGTGAGCACCTGTACCTGCAGGTTGGAGACGGGCTCAGGGGAGGCGGCCAGGGCCGCCGTCGCCATTGTACGGTTGAGCAGGGGGTTGGGAGGATTGCTGCTCGGGGGGTGCGTCGCCTTCCAGTAGGCCTCCAGGTAGTCGGCCAGGTGTTCGCAGGCGTCCTCCAGCTGGTTCTCGTCCAGGATGATGTCGAACAATTCCTGCCAAAATCGATGGGTTACTATTTTCAGAAGTTCTTTAACGTTTTAGATCTTTTATCACTGAAGTCTCAAAGCAGAACTCACAGGTGGGCATTGGGCCAACTTGTCTGCTGCCACCATCTGCACATTTAGGTGTTTCGCCTGAGACTTCCCCCTCGATTTGATGAGCCTCTGGAGGACCTGCAGGGAGGCAACGACACTCAAATGTTTTACGTAAGTGTAGGAAGGCAGTTTAAATCCAGGCAACACTTTACAGACGATTAATACATTGCTAACACATGTACAAATATTATTAAAAATGTTCATCTGAAAGATCCCAGGTCATCTGGTGCCATACCTTAGGTGAGGCTATTTTGATGTAGACAATGATGGGAGCCAGGGAGGTCTTCGCCAGCTGAGAGGGGTGGTTGATGGTGTCGGCATCCAGAGCGACCAGCTGGAGAGTGCGCGCCAGCTCAAAGATACGCTCAATCTCACTCTGCACCTCCGCTGAAGGCCCGGGACACAGATAAGACACATAAATACAGTGAGAAAGCAAAACGATCGCGTAAACTACCTCCCTCTTTGAGAAGATGCAGCACCGCATATCAGCCATAAGTACATAACCAACATGTTTGTACTTCATCATGCATGATTAAGATTTTTTAGGAGAAAGAAAACAACAACAAAAAAAAACTGTTCAAAGCGTATGAATTAGATTGGATCACAGTTCAAGTTCCATTTAAGCACAGCTAAATGGAGCAGTGCCGCATCCTCATTCTGTTGCCGCTTCCCAACATTTGCAATGTCCTTACGTGCGTCTGAGCCTTTTATATTTTAAAAGGAGGGAGGCACTTAAGAATGAGATGCCTGTTGCACTTGTAATCACTAATACTAAGAGCACAATTTCTCACCATGTCAATAAAACAGAAAAAAAACCCCTCTTAAAACAAATTAGGTGGAACATTAGTTGTTGTTAGCGCTAATGGGCACAGCAGTAATTATTCATCAGGTTGTTATCAGGAGAACCACTCAAATCTGTTGGACCGCTTGTGTGTTTTGTTTTCATTGTTCCTCAACTACAGCCTCCAAGAACCTGTTATTTAGCATTTCAAACACAGTCGCCGCCTTTTTTCTTTTTAATCAGCCTGTTGACGTGTGAGGAGAGAGATTAAAACCGGAAACCAGACTGTTCCTCGCCTGTCTGGTCAGACCACAGCGCCTCCGAGCTGTGTGCGCCGCCGGCCCAGCAACAGAGAGAGATAACGGGGGGCACGGCAATCTCTGGAGAGACGAAGCCTGCACACGTTTCAGCAGCGTCCAGAGGACTGGGAATTAAAGCTGGAGGCAAAAATCGGGCGCGTGCTCGGCAGAGTGATAAGAAACGTGAACTTTAACATAAAGGAAATAGCGGCAAGGTTTCCATTAACCTCAACAAAGACTTGGGACTTTTTTAGAAATTTGGATTTGACTGCAGAAAGAAACTGGCTCAGCGGACACGACGTGACGGAGTGCACGAGGCGAGGTCCGGCTTCCATAAAGGCGACCCTTGGGAGTGATAGCACACATACAGTATATGACTTGCTTTATACGTGGGTCACAAAAAAAAATCTCTGCTCACTCCCCGCTCATAGTTTCGAGCGGACACCAGCCGTCCTGCTGCCCTCCCACAGATCTCTTACGGCTTTGATTTTGTAATTCCTTTCTTTTTGTTCGAGACTACTGGCTGTCACACGGAAGCATGAGGAACAGAGAAACTGACAGGCAAGCAGACGGGCAGACAAACGATGTATGAGCAGATGATGAATATAGTGAGGAGAAAAGGGGAGGGTGAGGAAGGAGAGAGGCTTCATCGTTTTGTTGCAAGGAGAGCATACATACCCAGAACGTCTGAACCAATAAAGAGTGGAAGAAGAAGAAGAAGAAGATGGGAAGTGGGAGAGAAAGAAGGATGATGGTTGAAGGGCAGAAAAGACAGGATGAAGAAAGAAAGGAGGCCAGATCAGACTACACAAAAACTTCACATTTTCTTTGTATGACCAAGCTAAATGTACTCGAACATAGAACTATAGTTTGTCAAACTATGATTTGCAATTCTGTCTCCAACTACGCCTTTGCCAACCAGTCACGTTGCAGTTTACATCCATGTCTGTCTAAAATGTCATCACTTCATCATTTTGTCTTGTTGTACACTTGAAATTGTCATAATTAGCATATGAATTCATGAGTTATGGCCTAAAATATGTTTCAGTTCAACATTAAGTCCAGGTGGACATTTGTGTCGAAGAATTTCTCTCCAGGCTTATCTGAGATGTGAAGTTCAAAAGACAACCTGAAACAGCTGTTCAAGAGTAGAGGCATAAAAAAAACATGCAGCCCTCATTACATTCAACTCATAAATCATGTGTCATCACCAGGATCTTTGCTGAGTATGTCCAAATTACAAAATATGCACATGCTTGCCGATATTCTTTGTCGTTGTCTTAACCACTGCAGCATCACAAAAACTAAATATGTAAACAGGTTTTTGTACGGCCTCTGAAAGGACAGTCATAAGTCATAAATAGATCTGATCATATACTATATTTTCCTTATCGTCAACAAATCCCATGTAAAGTCTATCATCTCTCTCTCTCTCTCTCTCTCTCTCTCTCTCTCTCTCTCTCTCTCTCTCTCTCTCAGTAAACATATATGTCTGTCTATCTGGACACACAAAGCAATAAAGACATGAAACACATATAGGGAAACGTATTTAAATGGATGTTTCGCAACATGACGTGATGAAATAAATGCGTTTCATTGGCTTGCTCTTTACTGCTGTAATATTTGTGTGCTGTCCAATAACAAAATAAGAGTAATTATTGTCTGAACTGCAGACTCAATGGCAGTTGTCTTTGGTTGTGGTTTGTGCAGATCCGAGGCGGCTCTGTGTGGTCTTACCCAGGCTAGAGCGGGTACTCGAGCGCTCAATGATGGTGTGTTTGCTGGGGTTGTTGAGGACTGAACGTTTGGCCAGGGAGATGTCCGCTGTCACTCGTGTGATGGATATCCTGAAACGGACGTCCAGTGCACCAGTCGTTACCGGGTCAGAAAACCGAAACCACTTAAAGGCTAGCCGACAGTGCATAATGGCTGTGGATAGCGGATGATCTCATTCTTACCTGCCCTCAAACTTGTGTTTCAGAAAGTCAAAGAGTGCTTTCTGCATCATGTCTGTGACCTGAAGACCAAACACCAGCCGTAAGACAAAAAAAACAAACAATGAAAGTAAAATTCAATGTGCAACAAGCACCTGTTGCAAGTTTACCTCATATCCTTTAAGTGACGGCCCGACGAGGATGATAGGTCTCATGGAGGGAACCACGTCGTAGGGGGGAACATGCTCCATCTGGGCCAGAGAGAGAAAGCACCAACATCGGGGTGAGTGAAGCCGGCATGTTGCGCCTGAACGTACTCTCAGAGGAGTTCATTAAAGCTCACGCCGATGTACAAGTCACACATGAATCTGCATTAACTCGACCCAAAACCTCTCTTCCCCTCTCTGAGCGGGCAGATTGATGGATGGTGAGTTTCAGACGCTGGAGTCGATTCGTTTCATATACTAACTATGAATGTTTGGAGAAAGGGATCAATTTGCCACTGAACAGCACTCTATTTCTTGGTCTGCAGTCTCACATAAGTAAAGTGTCCATAATTAAACCAGACGCTAGGGTGTCAGCTGCTGCTCTAACACAGGCGTCATACTTCACACTTTTCTCTTTTCTCCTTTGGTTGTGCATCTGCACTAAAGTTATTACTGCCAGTAATTGCTGAATTGTGATTTTCATGGAAAAAAATGCACTTTCTTTTTCGTTTGTGCTTCAACTTTGTTATTTAAAGAAATTTCTTAAGCCCACTTGTACCCATATATGGTGAAAATCTACAATAATCATAATGTTCAATGCACACATCTCTCTTACAGCTCGAACCCATTTACACCCATTACACTATATGTTGTCCTATTTTCAGAAATCTTTCACAATGTAAATAGCCTGTATATACACTCTGTGGCTTTTTACAGCCATTTACATTAAACATCACAGAGACTTATAGGACATACACACAACACCCACACACAAACACAACCCATATGGCTGCGGCTGAACTTTAGGTTTATTTATACATTACGAATCATGAAAGGAATGATTCATCTAGAAGGATTCATAAGCGTTTGTGCTCTTTAGACACAGTCTGTTTTTCAATGAGATCGAGGGGGAAACGGTCACATGTGTGTATACCTTGTGAATGTCCAAATTGGATGTATTTTTTTCTGATCTGTATTTCAAGCACATCCCCTACTCTATGTGTGTGCTGTGCAGCTCTTCAAGCAGGAGATAGTGCTGGAGTGCACCGCTCCATTACATTACATAAAGCAGAGCCACACGGGCTCATTTCACCTCATTTGTATTCACACAAGCTAAAAATATAGATATTTTTAAAGTTTCCAAACAGCTCTTGTGTCTAAAAGGGCAGCGCTGGAGCACAGAACAGAACATAAAAGTGCTCGTTGGTTTTGAATAACATGAGCGCAGTGCACAACTTAGTGTGGTGAGTAACAGGCAGGGTGGTGTGCATAATACAGATCTGGATAAGAGCTCAATATTACAGTTTATTGTACAATGTGTACAATCCGATTCTTCTAAAATACTACAACTACTAGTTGCCATGTTTACAGCAAACAAAATATATTACATTTTCTAAAAATAGATCTATGGTACTTAAAGATGTACAGTATATATCATTCTTGGACATTATAGGATCCTCTAAACATGGTATGAACATGAGTTTTACTTTTCAATGTGTATTGTTGGCCCAAAAAGAGTCTGAGTGCAAATTTTGACCATATCTCTGTTGAATTATATAATCACAAAATGCTAGTGCTGAGATATTGTTATTCACATTCATCCTGCAGCCTTAACGCGTGATTCAAATTGTGCTGAAAAGCATAAAAACAGCTGATTGTGAGCTATTGCCACTCAAATTAGCCGTCATAAATGCCAATGAAAGCATGTCAGGATGAGTTACTGTTACACTCTGACTAACAGGGTCCGGGCTGGATCTGCACCTGCACACTGACAGCTGTGATACGAGCTCAGGGGAAATGACAGAGGCGTCACACAGTGATTCACAAACGATCCTGTGAATATTACATGGTGTGATGCGTCCTTGGAAGCATAAACGGCGCTAGGAGAATATTCGGTGGACTGGTTTCTTACCAGCACAGGAAGGAGCATGTGAGACAACAGACGGGGAGTAAGAAGTTGAAATGTTAGAGGTTAGTTTTGAGAACAAACCACACTCACCGACTTCTGTTTCTGTTTAGCTGGCCCACCTACAGTATCATTCCACACAAAAGCCAGAAGGGACAAAAAACAAAACAAAGCACAAAACACAAGAGCACATTTGGTTATCGACAGGTTAGGATTAGTGGGGTGGAGGAGCTGTTGATGGATTAAAACAGAGTTCACACTGACTGCCAGCACTTGCTGCAGACGCCATTTCAGAGTTTATCCGTTAGTTCAAGGCCTCTCCCAGCTGACAAGCACAGAAACAAACAGTCAAACATATGTCAGCGCAGTTGTGACCGCAGCCTGAGGGGCCACACAGTGTTAGATTCAGGACCTACAGTAGCGGGAGGGACAGTTCAGTTGTGAGCGGTTAGTGAGAGGGGAAGGATCTTGGACGAGTCAGGGAGCAATGCGGACCGGAGGCTGGCAAGATGAGCGAGTTATCCCGGGCCCCCGTATGTTACCTTCTTAAAGAAGGGCAGTCGGTGGGCGTTGGCCTGAGGGGACGTTACGCTGCCTGACACGCCCTTGGTGGAGCGAGGGTCACCCTGGAACTCAGGGGGCTCCTCGGCATCCAGGTCGAGAGGGTCAACGTCAAAGGACACAGAGGACATGTCCACGTGAGCTGATGAGGCGTAAGGGCGAGCGGTGCAGAGAGAGAGAGAGGGACAGACAAGGAAGAAGAGAAGGAAGAGAAGGACAAGGCAAAGTAAAAGAGGATGGGAGAAGAGGAAATAATAGAAGAGCAAAAGCAAAAGGAGAGGAGGAAATAGAAGTACGGTTGTGAGATGCATCCAGAAAGAGGCATGGAAGACATTGCAAAAGATGTTGCTGAGATCAAAAAAAGGTGGAATTGTAGGATTTAAACTGGCAACAACATGAACAAGAGTAAAAAATAAGAACACGCCAGATTATCACAAAGGACGGCACAGATGTGGCGTATAATAACATAAACAGACAGAGAAGGTTCAGAGCAGATGTGTAAAGGAGGCTGCAGAGGAAACTGGAGGAAAGTAGTAGATGGGAAAGAAGGAACCAAGCAGAGAGGAAAGCCGGGGTTTCAAATGAAGTGCTTGTCGGTATTATTGTTGGTGATGTATGTGCAGAGGAGGGGGCCGACGGGGCCCGCGGAGGTTTTGTTTTCAAAGGAATCGTTCTAGATTTTGGGAAATAGCTTTTCCCTTTCTTCCCTGGAGTTGAGAGATGACAAGATTAATACTTCTCGGTCCGATATGTATACGAGGCTACAGCTGGTTGTCTTAGCTCAGCACAAAGACTGAAAGCAGTGGGAAACAGCCAGCCGGGCTCCGTCAAACAAGAACAAAATTGGCCTGCTTTTTACGTATTGATGCTTTATATCTCATCTGTTTAATCATAACAACAACATATACATACACTTTGTTTTTTTCTACTAATTAAACAAACAAGATGTAGCATTTTAACTAGTGAGCTTCAGGGGTGTAAATACGTGGATTTTGTCCCAATATACAAACATTTTGCTTTAAAGGGGAACACCACCTAAATTCAAAGTTCCAGTATGTTATTTCCACGGCCTGGAAAGCACAATCAACATTTATGAACATGAGCTGTTCAAGTATCAAATATAAAGTCTGGAGAGCTCAATTCTATTAAACTGTGTTCTCAGTTGTAAAACTGATAATGTGCCTTTATTCTCCGAGATCCTATCTTTTTCAACTCATTGTCTATGGAGCAGTTCCACACGTTATAAGAGAGTTCAGAGGTGTTCATGGACTGCCTCAGACCATAGGAATAATGTAAATTAAGTTTGAAATGACCCTTTAAGTCAGATTGGCCACTTACTGTAGGCACTAGGTGTATTATACAAGTGTGGTTTCTACTATACACGTATTGAGTTTGGTTCAGTGCTATTTGATTAACAAAACAACGTTCAACCTGGGTATTTCCCTCATGTTTGCACTTCCACCTCGCCTGCTGTCTCTCTGAATATTGAGAAGCAGCTCTGTGTCGTCTTCCCAAATGGATGACGCACACACACAAGCTAGACATACTTGTCAAGTGTAGTGAGCGCGGTCCATTCTCAGCTCTATTTCAGTCCCGTCCTGTGTGCAAATGACAGACCTAAGACCTCTCGCGCTTCACACAGCAACCCACAGAGGCGCGGCGTGATTCATCATCATGCCTGACTAACTAGCCAATTAAAATCTTCATCTAAATATCAGGCGCCTGTCTCATCTCTTTCTCGCTCCGTCAGGATTGCACCGACACCCACGAAAAACTTGCAAAAACAGTCACGATTTTGTCGGTTGGGAGGCAGACCCCCCTGACCTCACCTGTGCCAGGTGGGGTGGGCCTGCGGGTTCCCGTGGCAACGTCCAGACTGGAGCTTCCTCCAGATTTACTGAAATGGGGAAAAACAAAGATTGTGTGGTGCAAGAAAGACAATATGGTAGCTTCATAAATATGAGTGCATAGTACTCATTATATTCATATTTTTTACAAATTTTAAACAAGAACAAATAAAACTTTGAACAGATTTTACTTCTATAAAATATGTTATGATACAAGGAAGCAATAGTTAGGTTTGCTCGTGTAAGAGGACGCTGATCATCATAGTTTACGGCTGCCATTGTGAGCTTAGTGAAAAAAAACACTATTAGGAGGGCAGAGTGTATATGAAATCCCTGTTTTCAAAAGCTGGATTGTCTTTTGTGGTGCTGTCCCTGTTGCAGAGGGTTTCTCATGGTCACCTGGAGCTGAGTCGGTTTTGTCTCATCTTCTGCTCCTGCAGCAGACGGGTGTTCTCCAGCTTGACCGGGCTGGGGATGAAGCCCACCTCACAGCCCTCCTTCACCAGACGTCCGATCCACCAGTCATTGTTGTATTTCTGCAAACAGAAAGGCACCAGGAACCAATTATATTTAATCATTTAACAGTGTGTTGGATAAAAAATCAAAACGTATGCAAAGAAATAATTTCCAGTTCTTGTCATTGGGAATAAAATAGCATTTTATGGCGTTACGGCTTTAGACATAGTAACACTATTTTCATACCACCTTTAGAAGCTTGATGATAAAACCTAACAAGGGCTTTGACAGAAGGGGAAAGCATGAATCATGATCCCTCGGTGGCTTCCCACCCACCGTAACTGCCACGTTTGGTCTTCTTCAGTCAGTTGGCGGGCTAATATGATTAACCTTTAGTTCAGGATTCGTACAAAGTTATACTTTAGACCACAAACACTGCTCAGGAAGTTCCTACCTCTTTAATGTGCAAGAAGTCTTTGGATTCGAAGGATATGGCCATGCCCTGCACAGGAACGTCATCACTGGGCCCGGGGTTGTAACCAACATTTGTCCGCACAGCAAAGGCAACCGGTTTGGTCTGGAGCAGTGATGAGAAAGACGGATATTAATATGAAGAAAACCCACCCAACTCCGAGTACAGAGTCCCTTTGACACTGATGAAGTTCAGCAGTGTCAAATTACTTAACACCGATGTGAAGACTAGGCAAAATGGATGACTGTTAAACTAACACTGACCAAGATGGACGGCATAGTGGAGATAAAGCAGTTGAACTCTGACCTTTGCTTTCTCGAGCGTGGCGAGGGCCTGTCTGTCGGCCTCTTTTCTCAGAGCCTCAGGGTCCTCCTCCAGGGACACGTCTGAGTCCGATGGCCGGCTGGTGTAGGAGTCTGCAGAGCCCTAAAATGCAGAATAAGTTGACATGAAGGTGAGGAGGGGAACATCACAACCCTTGAGTGAGAAAAACAGGAGAAGACCGGGTGAAATCGCAGGACGAGCTCAATAATGTCTGGGTGTATGTTTGAATGTCTGCCGTCGACTACTCGTCTTCATCTTTAGGTTTCCTGGAAATCACTTTACTCGTCTTTAAAACAGTTGTGGCTCTTCCATTGCAATGTATTTGTAGTCAAAATGCCTTGAGAAGCGTAACCTACAGACACAAAAGGGGGTCTCTGCCTTCATATTGCATGAAAGCGGACGGAAGCATCACGCGCCGACCTTTCCCCTCTGCAGCTTCAGTGAGGCCGAGGTGTCGAGTGTTTTTTCACAGGTACAACAGATTTGGTGTGTGGGTGTGTCAAGTAGGGACAGACAGAAGTAGAGCGAGAAAAAAAGTGGCCTGAGGACTGTTCATAATATTAGGACAGGTATGAATTTCTCATGAAGTGGCTACAGTTTCCAACACTCATGCACGGTAACTTGACTCTCTGCTGCTGACCCTCATCCAGACACCCATACCACAATAAAAACCTGAGCCTCCTGTGGGCCTGCGGCGCCGGCATACTGTACTGTTCAGCAGAGTAGTACAGTGAGGGCGGCAGCCTGAACTTCTGAAGTGTTCGAGTGTTCAACTTATATAACAATCCCACTTATTCTCTTCTTGCTGTATTTTTTTTTTTTTTTTTTACTGCTGACAGGCTGCCTGGCGCTTTGTAGGAGGTGCTGACAAGAATGCGGACAGCTGAATGTGCCAAGCAGAAGAAGTGAGTCACTAGGTGTGGGATTTTAAAATAGAGGTGAGAATGCACAAAGATGACATACACCATATGTAATGATGATGAAAAATTCCCTTCACATGTGTAGTCAGACAACACAACGAGTATGACAAACATCTCTGGACTGAGGCTGCTTATTGTAACTGTTTTGATATCAGTGATTTTCATATAGCTTAGTTTGGAATATCAATTCATATAAATAATGTATTGCAATGTTTCAGCCGTTTTTTGATTTCACAAAATATGTCGGCTCGTTGCATCAGTAGTAAAGAAACATCTTAAATAAAACCTTAAACTGGAAAACTAAAATGATTGCAGATGAAAGGAAAAGTAAACACTTTAAGAATCATATCAAACTTGCGATGCAATATAAATCAGTGTCGCACGCTTAAGTACTGAGATCTGATACCCAGCCCTGCTCTGAACTCATGGCTTCTTGCTGCCAACTTGTTGTAATTTGAATCGTTTTCACAGCAAATGCTTCTTATTTTAAAAGATGAGAAGCAAAGTGGGACGCCGTGGTGGCCTTGTGGTTGAGACGCATACAAACGACAACATCCCAGGTTTGATCTTTCTATTACAGCCAACAGTAAAAAGCAAAAAATATGTTCTTCAAAAATAAAAAAAAGCAGTGAATGACAGAGTCATTGGTGTCATTCCTTATGAGAAACACCAAGTGCTCCTGAAGGTGTAAATATATACAGAGAGAAAGAAAAGAGTCACATGAAGAGAAGCATCTTTGCGGTGCGTGAGCCTGATGTGTGATTCATGCTCCTCTGCACCTCTGAGCAGCGTCCGCACGTCTCCGTCTGATGTCAAACGAAACGCAAACACACATGTTGACTCGAGCTCAGCCACCTGTCGCACCGAGAGGCTGAGCGAGTTGCCAACGGCGCGCGAAATGTGGACCCTCCCTGTTGCCAAGGCAACGGCCAGCTACTCCTCGCGTCCTCGGGTCTCCACAAACCATCCCCACTTCCTGTTTCATTTACTCCAACTCAGACGCTTGCGGCGGCGCGCCCGCATCCCACTCAGGTAGGAGGAATAATCCTGTGAGTGGCATGCAGCATCTAATGAGGACAATAACAGCCGCCCCCACTTACCGGCTGTGAGTCATCTTCTAAATCATACAAGTGCATCCCGACACGGAGCACTGACTAAGTGGAGGTTAACAAACCCTGATGGGGAACCCACGGGAATGTTTTTTAGTGGAGGGAAAATGAAAAACAAAAAAAAGCCGAAATGACGTCTGGAACAACCTGAGACCAACTGGCTCACGACAACAGGTTGGTGATGCAGCAAAATGTAGAAAGACAGTGGGAGGGATTACTCTGGCTGTGTGTGTGTGTGTGTGTGTGTGTGTGTGTGTGTGTGTGTGTGTGTGTGTGTGTGTGTGTGTGTGTGTGTGTGTGTGTGTGTGTGTGTGTGGACAAATGCTTTTGTGAGTCACTCATCCAGTTGATTCACGTCACACACAACCAGAGGGGGAAAAAACAGTCGGTCAGAGAAGAGGAGGAGAACGGAGAAGGACCGATGGCCACAATAGTAAATATTTGATATCTTTCAAAGCGGTGCATGTGAACAAGAGAGCCAACAGAGCGACTGATCAATAACCTCTCCGCACCCTTTCTCTACTATCAGAACGTGTTGATGGACGGCGCGAGCCACTGAACACACTCCCTCCACCTTTTCTTTCTGACGCTCTCCTTCCTTTCTTCCCTCTCTTCTTATTCTCCCCTCATGTCATTGGGTTGTGTCTCTAATTTAGCTGCTTGCTTCACTTCACATACAGCTCCTGTTCAAAATAGCTACAGGCCACCTGATGGCAGAGCTTCTTTCCTATTGGCGGAGCCAGACTCGAGACCCTCGCAGTGTCATAGTAACCGTCTTCGCAGCTTAATACAGGCAGCCTATGAGAGCGGCATCTGGAAGGAGATGGAAGGAAGATACAGGAGTCAAATGGTAAAAAAAAATACCCTGAAGGGAAATCAACATTAGGCCATCAATGATTTTCTCCCACAGTGTGAGTTACAGCTGCGAGCTCAACGCCTGGAGGATACCACAGCAATAATGACATCAGACAAATCATTATGGCCTTTGAGGAATCATCCATGTGTAACAAGACTACCAAACTGAAACTTTTCTACACATCTCGCTGGTCAAATCTAAACTATTCCGTATTGAGCACAGCAGGTTAAGAAAGCGTAAGACAGGTGCAGGAGGTGAAGCTCAGTAATCATCCTGAAAATTAAGCCACTGTTTTCTCTCCATTTTCTGCACAATGGATGCCAATGTGATGAATGTGCACCTCCTTCACGTTTGATATTGGATTAATGGACATGGGGAAAAAGAGAGCAAAAGAGCAGAGGGGGAGTGATAGAAAAAGGAGTGATGGTGGGCAAGCAAGACAGAAGTGCTATGAATAATGAGTGTTGGAAAAAAAAAATCACCCTGCAACAGGGAAATTAGTTTAAATAGATTCTTCAAATGCAATGGCACCTTCATAAAATTATTTCAAGAACAAGGGGACATTTAATAATGTAAAAATGATTTGACGTTAGGATGTACGCACAGCTGGATAGAAGTAATCATGAAAATACTGAACCGGTGTGACAATTTGATGAGCTTCCTCCTCTTTAAGCTCTTCATAAAACAAAGGAAACGATCGCCTGTGTGTCTTCCTGGTCCTGTGACACATAACAGGGCAGAGGTCAAAGATTTAAATATGCTGCTGCCAAAAACAACAGGAAGTGTTGTCACACAAAGAAGAGACACCCATCTGAGAGAGATTGCATTGTGCGAACCCCTTTTTAAAAAGATGAAAAATGTATATTTCTACACATCAGCTCAGATAATGTGAGAAAAATAAAGGAAATGTACGAACATTAAATATAACTGTCTTATTTGCTTTATCTTAGAGTCCCCTCGTGCCCCATGTCGTCACATATTTCAGAGAAGAAGAACACAACATCTCATCTCAAGCAACTGAGGCCAAAAGACAGAACGTATGATCGGATGAGGTTCAAGTGTTTCAGAGATGAGTTCAGTGGAGACAAGAGCAGGAAAAGAAACGTGGAATAAGAGAAGAAAATGGGCAATACGTCGGCAATACGTCGGCAATTTGTCGGCAATACGTCGGCAGACGGAGGCTACGAACGGAGGCATCACAAAGGACAGACTTCCAGTCAGACGCTGAAGCCCGGTGGCTGTAAACGGCCGTACTCCTTTACGCAGTCACAGCCGCGTCATGGCAACCAGCTGGACAGTGCGGCGATGACTAAAACGATGACTCAGGGACTGAATTCACTAGAAACCCCTGTTTTCACAAACGAGCAAAAGAGAGACCAACATCGTATCATTTAGTGGTGTGGTAACACAAGGAGCTCTGAAATTAGCTCAAGAAAAACAAAACAAAAGTTATGTTATCAAAGAGTACGACTCTGGCGATGAACACCGAATATCTGTCCAGATTGATCTTAATCTGAGCTAAAATAATTAGTCAATCAGCAATAAATTATAGGTTTGTTTTTGATGTTTCATTTATAATTTATTTCCAAAAAGACTGTTGCTCCTGCGCCTTCAACGTAAATATTTGCTGGTTTTCTTAAACTGCTCTGAAAAGTGTATTGGATACTTTTTTGTGAAATTTTATTGACATAATTGGTGGATTTATTAATAATAAAACAGTAATTCAGTTAAAAGTTGCAGCCTTAAGATCAAGTGACTGAGGAGCAAAGTGTGTTCAACTGTTATAAATTCAATACAATTTTTTGTATTTATAATATTTAGTAAAATAACAGCGTGTGATTCTCCATCAATCATCAAGTAACAATTTTAAAAATCACTTGATTGTTCGAGGCTATTTATTCAACAAAAATGCACACAACTGTCAGGATTTCCTTTGGTTTTCTTTGATTTATGTCATGATAAATTCTTTGGGTTTTCAACTGTCAGGTGAGACGTACCAAGCAATTTGAAGATATCACTTTGGATTCTGGGAACTTCCCAGTGATAAATATGTCTCCGTCCCTTCTAGCACTTTACTGACATAAGAACTGACAGATTAATATAGTCAACACAACAATTGTTATTTGTAGCCCCAATCATCACAACACACTTGAATAATAAAATTAGCTAGAAATGCAATAATTGCACCAAAAAAAAATCAAAAGAGTAAGTCAACAACATAAAATATGAACAATTGTAAAGCAAACAGCCAAGCTCAATGAGAAGAAATGAGGATCCAGCCCAGGCCCCTTCGGGACAGCGGGGCCGCAGTGAAAGGAGCCCCTGAAATGGCCACAGTGCTGGGACAGCCGGGCAGGCAGTGCACATAGCAGCAACCGGTGGGTCTGGAAGTCTAATTAAAAACTCAGCGCCTTTCCAGCAGCTGTGGCCCGGCCCAAAATGGAATCACACTGAGGAGAGCAAAGAAAGCCGCAGACCAGGAGGTAAAGCGCTATCAGGACACGGGCGGCAACTTGCATTCTCCTGTCATATCTCAGACCAGGAGCGTGTGCCGGAGTTTCAAAACTCGATCCAGACTCGCGCGCTCACAGAGAAACTCGCACACAATCTGCCTCCAGTTCAGTCAGACGCAGTGAAAAAGCTTATCCGGAGCATTCTTACCATGACGGGCCTTTGAATCCGCTCCATAGCTCGTTTGCCACGCTCGCCACACCAAGGCAAACCAAGCGGGCAACGCCGGAGTCCACAGACAGAGTTATGTGTGTGTGTGTGTGTGTCTGTGTGTGTGTCTGTGTGTGTGTGAGAGATAGCAGCTACCAGTGTGATCTGTCTGTTAGCTTGACAAGTGCAGAAGAGTACATGTGTGTGTGTTTGTCAGCGTGTGCGGGTGTGTGTGTGTGTGTGTGCGTGTGTATGTGTGTGTGATGTGTATGATAAGAGAGAGAGCCAGAAATGAGCCCTGTATGTGTGAGACTAGGAGAGCACTCTCTTAACCTCCAACCCCTTCACACACACACACACACACACACACACACACACACACACACACACACACACACACACACACACACACACACGCGCGCGCACACCCCACCTCCACAACCCAGAGGAACGTGAACCTTGTGTAGAGGAAGGGAGCTGAAGCGGACTCGGGGTCGGGTTGCAGGACTTGTGCTACATTTGCAAACTGGGGAAATATATTTAGCCCTGGCCGGGGCAGAAACAGGGACATGAACGCACTGAGACCCAGAAGGAGGCTTGGTATGCAGCCGTCAGCCATTCAATGCCCTGACTGACGTGGGAGAGGACTGGGGCAGTGCCCAGGGAAACCCCCCTCCCTTCTCTCTGGCTTTGCTTCATTCCTCCCAGCCTCTGAACCGGTCTCACTCCTCCCAGTCCCTCTCTCCGCCCGAAAAAAAAGGGTATCAGAGAAGGGATTAGGGTGAGATGTTGGCACTGGTCACCCAATTTTATTCTGTTTTTCATGATTCAGTTACATCAGATGCCGATGTCGTATGAACGGCTCCTCAGAATGCACTTTTACATTTCTTCCACACTCAACAGGTTAGTTTTATTTATGGATATAAGAGGCTTTACAATCAGTACAGCCTTCAATAAACAATTCCTTGTTATGAAACTACGGACCAAGGACTCATTTTCTTTGGTCCAATGTAAAAGAACTATATTGTGCCATATCTATATTGTGTATGCCCACATGTCAGCACAAGATCTCAAGTATCCATTTTAATTATCAATTTGAGCACAAACAAAGCAGAACCTGGAAGTCTGTTTATTAATTCATCTGCACCTTTTGTGTTGCGATCACTGCAGACAGCTAGCTAGTGTTAGCGACCCACACTGTTCACTTCCACGGTTGCACGTCTCACAGACAAAGAGAAACTCGCTCACGTCAAAGTTTAGGCGAATGTCACGACGCAAGGCAGCTAAAAAAGCCTTAGGTTATCTGCATTACAATTAAAATAACCTTATGAATATCACATGAATGACATTTTTCCTATCACGAAGCCTTAATTCACCCCCAAGTGACCCCCGTCAACAAATAAGACCGAGTGTAGATAGATAGAAAAGCCACAAATGCTAAGATTGATGAGCTCAATAAAAATCTATATTGGATCATTTAAATAAAAAACTTAATGCAATTTGTTTTAATTCAGGGATTATTAGGTGTACATATGTACCAATAAGGTGTTGTGTACCATTTATTTATTGTGTGCTAACTGAAAAAAGTGTATACTATAAAATATATATCCTGTATGGAATTGGGAAAGAGGGCGGTTTACAGCCTGTTGGTGGTTTTGGGGGCCCCGTGTGTCCACTAGAGGGCGACCTCTGACACAATGAAAGTGGCTCCTCTATGGCCACACACCTGACCGCTTCCTCTCCTCTTGTAGAAGTACCTGATGACAACACAACCAGCTGGGGAAGGGGAATAAAGGGAGGGCTGCCAGCAGACCCACCAGCTAAGTCTTTGTGCAAACACAGCAGCGACTGAGGCTCTGCTGGGATTCATGTGTCAGAACTGACAGGAGGAGCGCTCGTCCCTTTGAAATCCTTCACATATGCCAGCTTAGCCAAGACACAATCTGGTCTGTGACGCAATAAAGGAGAGGGGGGGGGGGGTTATACATAAGAATGAGAACTAAAATTAACACCACTGTGTATCTATTTTATACCTTTTTAACTTGAGAAATGGGGGAACATGCAACGAATATCTCCAGACTGATTTCAATTAGTTCACCTTTCCCGAATACACTTTGCGAGCTGCTTACATGCAGACCCAAAATGGGTGTCAGCATCCTGTTTTGAAAATGATTGCCTCTTGCAAATTGTGTTTTTTTTCCAGGGACTCCTGCATGCAATGCATGAGTTGCAAGTACAACATTTACTTTGATTTGTCAAATCTGTTCAAATGAACGTAAGAGCAAATTATCTCCTGTTGCAGAGAGCAGGATCAATGTTACAAATGTAGGGCATAGAGGCATTGCAGATTATGGCTGGCACCTTAATCTCTGGGAAAATAATTGCCCAAACGGGTTTAAATTGATTAACATATTTAATATGAGCTGTTGTTTGCTGTATGCCAGTTTAGAGGCTCAATCCTCCGCATTTTAGAGTGGAGCCTCCAAGATTCAAAAATACAAAAAAAGAAACATCCAAATCTATAGAAATAGGATTTGTTTTTTATCTATGCATTTGACACATAGTTAATCATCATATTCTTCTTTAGAAGCTCTCACATCTTTGAATAGGAAACCATGCTCTGTTTAGGACCACCAGATAGACAGCAGTTGGTTTTTTGGAGCCAACAGATCCTTCACTAAGCCCCGCCCCCTGCTGCGCCTCCATCAAGCTGTCAGAGCTACCATTGAGCCAACACTGTCCCTGTCTGTGAGAAGATAAGCAGACATAAGGCTCTACAATATGCATTTGAGGGATATATCCAGTACGTCAAACTGATTTAGCAGCAAAAACAGGTCAAATAAAATAAAAGATAGAAGCTAAAGCCACAAATCACAGTGTAAAGTGAAACACCTGGCAATCGAGACGGGATCATGGTCCGAGCTCGCCAATGCTGCATTGTGATTGGCCAGTCTGCATTCAAGGTGGGACTTCTTTCATACTCACCGTACCACAAAGCTCAGTCCTTGGGCCCTTATAATCTTTTATGTATGAATTACCTTCCTTTAAAATTGTATTTACAGATGACACAAGCTGTATACGTACTTGGTTTATATACAACTAGCTATAAATTAGCATCTTTTTTGGTCTCAACCAGGGATTTTTTACTCCTTGTATTAAAGGAAAAGTCATTGATAACGTCCCCATAGGTTATTTGCATCAACATGATGTATTGGCATTCTGCTTGATGTATTTTTATCTTGGAAACCTCATATCAGGGCTGTAACCACAAAAATCACATTCCTAGATTTACACTGAGCTAGCTCTTATTTTATATTATTAATAAATATCTGGATATAGATCATTGTAAACTTTAGCGAGCTACCCAATCACACAAGCTGCCCATGTACACTACCTGCAGAAACCAGCATGACGATTAAGAATGTTTTTAAGAACAAGATTAAGATGTTTTGTGCGTCGTACATTTTCTGTTTCTTTCTGGTCTCATGAAAACTCTACGCTAGATCACATGAGTGCATGTTCTTAGTTTGTAAATTATATTGATTTATTAATGAAACTTCTTTATATGTACTTGTGTGTTATAACTGAGTGATGCGGTATATTTGTGCTACAGATCGACATTTATTTAACTATGTCCGTTTTTACAATATCTAAAATTATTGATAGACACATACAAATTACAACATTAAAAAAAGTAATACAAATATAACATGCGCAATCCTCAAACTACATTTTATGTAATGATGCTACAGCGTTGGGTGTGAGCGTGTGTGTGTGTGTGTGTGTGTGTGTGTGTGTGTGTGTGTGTGTGTGTGTGTGTGTGTGTGTGTGTGTGTGGTGAGGGAGCCTGCATTTACGTAGGTGTGTGTGAGACTGTACATCCTATCCAGGAATCCGCTCTGGGTTGTTCAAAGGGAGACTAAAAACAGCTACAAAATGTAATTTATGATGAAACCCAAACGGCAGCTGTATAGCAGGTATAGAGCCTCTTTCTAATCGGAGGATCGACGGTTCGATCCCCGGCTTCTCTGCATGTCGCAGTATCTTTGGGCACCTTCGGTGGATGTCCCCGCTAGCTCCCTGCTGTAGCCAGCTAGCGCTGCTGCTAGCTCCCTGTTTGCTCACCGCTAGCTCCCCGACAACCACCGAAGCTAGCGGGGTTCTCTCCATTATGAAGAGTGAAGAGGTCAAGCGGAGATGGCTGTATCGCCACTAGATGTAATGAAAACAGCGCCACCTGTCGTATCGGAGATGACATGCTTTCGGCCAATGATTCGATTCATTCACTGCCATGTATATTCGGATAACAGCAGTTGCCCCGAAAGAGAGCAAAGTCCGACTAAAGCAAGATTTGAATTAATACCATCATATAAACGCACCGACTGAACCCCCAAATACTGCCGAAAGCTGTGATAGCATTGTGTTTGTGTGTGTGAATGATTAGATTAGCACACAGTTGGTCATAGTGTGGCAGCTTCTGCTGTGAGTGTGTGAATGCTGCCGCTTCGCGCTAGATAAATGCAATTTCTAAGATGGCAAATATGACAAATTTGTAGTAAAATCCCCCCCTCCACTCTGCATCTTCACCAGCAGCATAATGGTACCTTTTGTAATACTGTATGCAGCAGTAGCAGACAGTCTCTGACGGAAAGACGTGTTTTTGTTGAACTCAACACACAAAACAGCACTGAACAAAAACACGTAGGCTGCACCCCCCCCCACCACACAAACACATACACACACACACACACACACACACACACACTCACAAACCCATCCAAACATCCTCTCCTTCGTCTCTCCATCCCACTGTGCCTGCACACAGAGGGAGATTCAGTGGCCCGGTTGCCTTGGAAACCAGGCCGAGTGTACCAGCCAGCTCTACCGTTGGCTGATTGTGGCTCTTGTGTATTTGTGTGTGTGTGTGTGTGTGTGTGTGTGTGTGTGTGTGTGTGTGTGTGTGGTGAATGAGCCTGCACTTGCGTAGGTGTGTGTGAGACTGTAAAGCCTATACAGGGCTCTGCTTCTCGATGTTCAAGGGGAGGCTAAAAAAGGCTTTATGACCAAAACCTATAGGGCGCCCGAACGCTTCTTTTTGTCTGATGAAAGCCAGTTTTTTTTTTAATCCTGACACGGTTTGAGATATTGCATTCCTGTTACCGTAACACTCCGATACTTCATTTGTTCTTAAATCCATGTTTGATTTCTGTGCTGCATTTCAAGTGTTTAAAACGCCAGCTCCTGCCTCTGCTGGCCTTGATGAGGGAGACGCTGTGCAGTAGCACGAGACAGGAGAGGACATTTACCCGAGGACGCGTTAAATCATCCTTACTACGGGTAATGAGTTCCTTATACAGTGAGAGTGATTATGAATCCCGCCCAACCTGCAGGCCTCCGTTCCCGTGGTCCTCCAGCAGGCACCGTCACAGAGTTAATGAAGGACAAGGCAGAGGGAAGGGTGGTGTGTGTAGGCGAGGATGTAGCTAACCTTTAGAAACCACAGGAGAGTTCAGCTCCGTGTTCACCAACAGCGACTGGATTCTTTTTTTTCCTTCTTCTTCTTTTTTTTTTTTTGTCTAAAGCAAACACCCGTACTAAACAGGTAAATGTCATCCGGCAAAGGGGCAAATCATTTCCTCTCACAAATGAAGAGTTCAGGCAGAGGGACTCATTTACCTGCCACACAGCGTGACTTTGAGAAATGTCACGTCCAGACAGCACTGCGGCGCGGGTCGCGAGCGTAACCCCAGCCACCGGAAACTCCTGGAGGAGAGGAAGTGTTCCCGTCTGACCGAGAAAGCCTTCTTGACCCTTTGTTAGGCCTAAAAGAAATACGCTGGACAGCTGACAGGTCTTTTTTAGCTCTTTCTGACGGAGCCAATCGGATACATCTACACCTACAGACCAGCGTCTTCCACCTGGGGACCAATGATTACCGTCAGAGTCCCTGGAGGAATCTCTGCTGACGTCTCTCAGCCTCAACTCTGTGACGATGAGGCCAGCTGTGGAGCTGTGGTCAGAGGGGTTTTACTGCTGTTACCAGGGATGTTATCAACGCCATGTCAGTGTGTGAGATGCAGCAGAGGACGTGGGCTGCCTGTGACAAACACAGTTCAAGAGAGAGAAGGACACGCCTTTCAAGAAATTACCTATTTGCCTTCTATGTGCTTCTGACTGCATAACACTTCATATCGTTATTTGCTTGTGGAATTTTAGCAAGATGGAATTAATTAGTTATCAAAATTTGTACTTTTATAGCGATCTACTAATTAATGAATTATCCAATCGTTTCAGGTAATGTGAAAGTTTTATTTGAGAGACATGTAAAGTCATGAATAATGATTAAACTATATTAAGCTGCTTTATTCCCAGCGTTGAAAGACCTCACTCTGACTCCATTAAACATTTGTATGAGTCTTCATTAAATTAAATTAAGATGAGACTCAGTCTAGCACCTGGATTAGTGGTCTGGAGGAAGGATTAAGTGTGAATGTTACCTGTCGGACAAAGCTGTTGGAGGTGGTGTCAGAGGAGGTGCTTCCATCCGAGCGCTTAAATCGGCTCTTCCTCTTTCCGTACTTCGCCTGAAAATGAAGAGGTTGGAGGGCAAGGGAGTGGAAAGAAAGAGAAAAACACAAAAAGTTTAATTGAGTTGCTCCATCATAACTTATCTTGGCATATCTCAAAGAAAAGCTGGTTTCCGGGGGGAGCATGACAGCAGTTTACATTCGGCAAAGCATTTGTAAAAGCTCCTGAATAAGATCAGATGGAAGCAGAGATCAAGCTGCACCAGTCCCAGACTGGAGAGGAAGTCGACCAGAGTAAATGTGTCCAGTGAGTCCACTCGTCATCATGCGCTGATGCAAACTGGGACCTTGTAATCTTGTAATCTGATTGGCGGACCCCGAAGCAAATGGCACATGCGGGTTGGGCAGAGGCCACACGCTGCATTATGAGACCACCCTGCCCACGTTGCCTTGGTTACCCAATGCCGACTAATCACATTTGCAGGAGGCTCATCCGGATGCCGACCGTGTTGTGCTTTCAGCATAAAAAACAGCAACAGAGAACTATGAATGCTGGGATAATGCTGAGAAAATAAAGCTCCAACATTGACGTACAGGATGTGGCCCTGCGATAGTCCGGCAGCCGGTCCAGGGAGTACTCCGCCTTCGCCCAACATCGGATGGTTTATCCCCAACGGTGCTTTTGGTAAACCAACCCGAGCCCCCAAGACTGTAACCTGCAGACACGTCCTGTACACCTGCTGTATGTAAACGTTGAATATGACCAAGCAGCTGCTTCCAACCTGTCCACAGGTCTGTGTGCGGTTGTTCTCGGTCAACAGAAAAGCTCTCGCCAACAGTGATCCCTCCACGGCCAAGTGTTTCATTATCACTTTCACATCGTGTACCACGGGGCCGGCCGGGGCCCTGAGATGACTGACGCTGCCCTGCCTGCCTTCAAACAAGAATTACCAATCACACATAAAAACACGCCGCCGGCCGAGAGGTTTTCAGTGTTAACCGATAAAAAGACAAATCGGTTTTGAGTTCAGGAGTTTGTGTGAATATATTTAAACCTCCTGGCGCGCAAGAATAAAGCATCCGGCCCTGTGCTCCATGCTTGATTTACTGCTGCTGATGGATCGGATGAGCACACAGCAGGATGGTGCACAGCAAACCAACTGTGATATACCCAACAACCGCTGTATTGCAAACTTCTGCAAGCATTGTTACTGGCTTTTGACGATGAACTTAAGGCGATGATGCGAAGATGGAACTGGGCCACTGTGCTTGGGGGTTAGGTTACAACGATACTAAAGAGATGACATCATTGCTGGCAAATGTTTCCCCTACACTGCAACATAATCTTGCACAATGGTGCGTACGGAAAGTTATTCCGTTTTATTCATGCGTTGCTCTATAAATATTGAGCAACGCACGTTCGTTTGCACTTGTTTCATGTGTACAGTCTTTTCAAAATAGACATCCGTCAAGGACGTTGTCGGTCTCACTATACTTCCTGGGTCAAGACTACATGACTTATATACAAATTGATTTTTTGGGATACACACAAATGAAAGTGCATTTGTTTCTGTGGGTAAAGCTAAAGGAAGTGCATGAGAACAGCCTGTGGACTGAAAACATTGTCCAACAATCATGGCTTTTTGGAAAATGCCATGTGTACTGATGGCTATGAGGAAACATATTTTTTGTGACTCTATACTGTAGACACTGTAAAGAAAAAAAAACACCTTCCTATGGTTTATAGTCACATTTTCGATCACAAATCAGGGTATACTTAAAGTAAATCACTGATCACAGGCTTTTGCTTTTACACCAAAAATACCGGGAACCATGGATGCACCAATCCAACTTTTTCAGTCAGGATATCGATATGTGGGCTTTGAGTATCAACGAATACTAAGTACCGATCCCATACCATTTTCAATTAATTAACTCTATGCCTCACTGTGTGGAGGTGTTACGTCTAAGGCAGCGCCAGGTGTGACTTAAAGATTGCTCTTCTAACTGTTTTTCTCACTATATATATATATATATATATATATATATATATATATATATATATATATATATATATATATATATATATATATACTTGAGGGGAGGAGATCTTCTCACCCATTAACTTTTCCTGTTTGTCCTTGATTGTCATAATGAGGAGATCTGCTCCAGATGTGTGGCTTCACACACCTGCTCACAATACTGTCATATGGGAGCGGGTGAAGCTACTTGTCAGTAATGTAGATGCCTCCCATAACCCCGCCCCTCAGCCCCTTACGGTACACTGAAACGGTTGCGCAACGTAATCCTTCCTCCTGTTCACCCTGGCCCTGCATAGATCCCCTCCCGATGTTCTCTCAATGTACAGGATGGGGAACAAAGCCAACTGTGCTCATTCTGTGCATTTTTCCTTGTTATTAACAATCCATTGCAGCTCAACAACGAAACACAAAGATTACATTTTACACTAAAATGATCATAAAACCGCTCGTATGAGCTTCAGACTGATGATTTTGTCACGTTGCTTACATTGAATGTGTATTTAGAAGGGATCTTTGAACGGCCAGTAGGAACAAGAGGAATGATTACAGCAAGCAGCAATTAGTTTTAATGTTTTCATGCACACCTGCCTATTGTTTTAGGACAGACTTAAACAATAGTAAATATATATTTTAAGGATGTAGTCAATATGT
Source organism: Clinocottus analis (assembly GCF_023055335.1). Classification (NCBI taxonomy): domain Eukaryota; kingdom Metazoa; phylum Chordata; class Actinopteri; order Perciformes; family Cottidae; genus Clinocottus; species Clinocottus analis. The sequence goes on along the minus strand of NW_027175887.1, from coordinate 6,407,054 downwards.
ACACCTGGCTAGTGTCTGATCACACGTGAACCAGACCTCCTCCAGATGTCAACAGGTCAATAACATCCATTCTGATTGCCATCCATTTTGCATTAACATGTGTTTCACTTCATCCAGATAGGATATGCATACAAATCTCTGGTGTAAACAGGGTCTTACTCTTCATCCTAATTGCTAAGTTCTGAAGGAGCAGCATGACTCAAACAGGTTGTAAACAGGCAGGTTTTGCCAGATTGCACCAAACAGCTGAAGAGCCTGAACAAGCAAGCAGCCCCGAAACAAACAACCAACTCTCAACATCCCCTATTTTCTGGATTTCCAGCCACTGGCATCAGGAAGAAGACTCCGTGTGCCAAAGTGTAAAAGCAGTCGCTTGAAGCTGTGCGTGTTCAAGCCTCCACCGAGCTGCTTAACTCCCATAAATCTTGTGCAATAAATACACAAGTACTTTAGCACTTTAGTCTGCCGTGTTGTAAAATGTCTCTTACTCTATGTTAAAACATGATTTCTTACAAACAACGTATTGAAGCAATGTTCCATATCCTGTCAAAACAAAGTCTTAGTTCAGTTATATAGTCTGAACTATATTCACAAGAGGCTGAAACATAGATGAACACGCGGTTACATGATCTATTATCCACAGCGCTGAAAAACAAAGTGACTCTGCAAAACCTTAATGTTGACAATGGATTGTTTAAATCAAGAGTGTGTGCACCTTTCTTTTCATTTGCAAATAACTGACTTAGATAACCTGATTAGACTGTGGATGTTTGCCCTTCGTGAGCGGTTGCTGTGCCACCAGACATCTCAGCAGTTAGGCAAATAAAATGGACCATCGCTAAATCACTCAGATGAGACCTGCGTTGTTACAAAATGAAGTTTCTAAAGGACGTTCTGCCGTCACAAGTTCACAATTACATTAAACGTCATGTGCGTGGGTGCAGGTGTTTACGGGGGTCTCTGCGATCGGAGCCATGATGGGCCGAGTTCCTGTCAGCAAAGGGCAGGGAAATGCCAGAGGAAGTAGGAAGGGAGGGCTTCCTGTTGGTAAACATCCTCCCAGATTAAGTGTGTAATTAAAAAGGGTGGTGTGTGTGTGTATGTGTGTTTGTGTGTGTGTTTGTGTGTGAGCAGGGGGCTCCAAACTTGAAAGCAAGGCGCGTGGAGGGTGAAGGGTATTTGGGTGCACAATGTATTGACTGTAAAATGTACATCCCAATACAATCTTTGGCCCTGGTTGCTCCAAATGTTCTGCTCCGATAGATCCACACTGATCTACAATCTGATGGCGGTCAACAGGCACAATCTTTAATCTGAGCGACCCTCCATTTGGATCAGTTCCACGGTCTCCTCCAGGATACTAGAAACACGGTTCCCTGCTTGTCTTTCCACGTCAGAGTTATAAATACATTCATACCTGCTGCAGGTATGAATGAACTTTACATCTAATTGATCAGAGGTGTCACAATTACACACACACGCACGCACAAACACACACACACACACACACACACGCACAAACACACACACCGTTCCCCGCTGCCTGGCACAAGGAGGGGGTCCATCTGTTTCTCACCACAGCCTCGCACCAGATAAAGATATGACTTCTAAAAACAGATCAGACGAGATGAGATGCTGAGAGCAGGATGGAGATAGTGGGAGCACTGGGATAGCAGTGGGAGCACTGGGATCGCAGTGGGACATTCAAAGAGGATGCGGATCTGGAGAGCTGGGCAGAATGGGAGAGGAGCTGGGAGGAGTGGGAGTAAAAAAAGGAGAGAGCAGGACTTGGCATTGTTTGAAGCGTTGGTTGTCTATGACAGGGTGTTTCTTTTTTTTTCCCTTCTCCAGAGAGACAATGACTGAGCTCAGTGTGGGTGTGTTGTTCTAGATATTCTCCTCTTTTTTTTTCATCCATTTAAACTGTTATGACTAAACATGCCCACTGCATTTTGCGACTTCCTCACAGCCACAGCCTGTAACTGTAAAAATAGTGACACCAACGAAAGTTGATGGATAGAATTGTAATAAATGAGAGGCTGGATGAGGGAGTCAGAGAATATTTTCTCCAGATTAAAAAAAAAAAAAAAAACTGATCTGACGTCAGATGAAAGACTAAAAAGACACACTAATTACTTTCATGTAAGATTTAAAAACTTTGCCTCGTATTCTTTTCAGATTTATGCTAATTTCCATAAAAGCGTCTCTCCTCCAGCCAGACACGTCCACCTTGAGTGCATCGTCTACTTGGTTAATTAATGATTAATTGAGCAAAGGCGTGGTTTTCGTAAGAACCCAATGAGGGACAACAATAAAAAAAACAGCGTTACATCATAAACCCGCATACGGTGACATATATGGAGACTTATTAAAAACCAACACAACAGACTTAAAGCGGAATTATACACCAAAATCCAAACTACAACCTCATCATCCATTTCCGATTTCTCTTGAAGAGGTGGAAGAAATTCACATCCAAATTCAGGCTTGAATCAGTGCAGCGAACAAGCAGCGTTTCAGACTGCCGGAGGCAAATTAGGACGACTTAATTGCCGAACAACCTGTTAATCTCCAGAAGTGAAGCCGCTCCGCCGTCATCGCATTTACTACAACAATAAATGCACGATAGTTCACGCACGTCTTCGGCTCCGTCCGTCAAGATGTATCTGCTCTTCATCCGTGCGTGCTCGTCTCTTACCTGTGTGTGTGGATGATGGTCGAACATGTCCATTTGGATCTCCTGGGTTGAGGTCGAAGGCGTCCTGGACATGCTACTTTTCTGTACCATTGATTTAACTTTTTAAAAAAATCTATTTTCAGTTTCGAGTGTTTATGAAGGTGTCGACAGACTCATCTTCTTCTTCTTCTTCTCTTTTTTTTTTTTAAGGAGGGGGAAGCCGCTGATGTGTCTGAGCTGGCTGGTAAAATAATGGCAACAGCTGCCTGCTTTCAGCCTATAGCGTTACACACTGGCGCACCAGGCTTTGACTCCGGAGTTAAGTCACCGCAATGACGCCGCGACACATCCGGTTACTGCTTTCAAAATAAAATATTGGGCAAAGTGATTTTATACACTATATTGAAGACGTAATCAACCGGATTTCTAAATTTAATAAAGCACAACAATACATAGGCCTAATATGTTTGTGAAATTGGCTATAACCTATATACTATATGAATATTCAGTCGTTTATAACTTTTGCACAATGCGCATTTGAACACAAAATGCAAACAACAGTGGGAATGTAGAGCGTAAAAAAACATCACCCCTTAGTCAAAGATGAGGAAGCAATCCCCATAACAGTTGTTAAAAGGCAGCGAGACCTAAACCATTAACACTCACATGCTAATACACATATTAGAATATGATGTATGATGTACCATTGCACTGTGTATGTTGCTATCCCATTAAGATGAAGTAGTAGTAGTAGTAGTAGTAGTAGTAGTAGTAGTAGTAGTAGTAGTAGGAGTAGTAGGAGTAGTAGGAGTAGTAGGAGTAGTAGTAGGAGTATGTGTTTTGTTCATTCAATCATTACAATACAATAAGTAAAGCCATGATATAATACGGTAAACAAAAAAGAAATACTGAAAGTGTATAGGAAGAAGCACAATGCTATTCGTATCCTAAATTATTATCTATTGAATTAGATAATTTATTTATTTATATTCAGGGTAATAGTCTGTAGTTCCCTAAATTGTTCTAATATTTGGAAGGAAACACAGTTGAGCTCCATTAATAAAAACATGTTTTACTTTGATTACAAACTTTTTTTGGCCGGTGCCTTATTACAAGTTTATTATCACAACATTAATGACAATAATAGTCGTTATAGGAGTAATATCAAAAGCAAAAGTAATCCTCCCCCAACAGGTCGCAGCGTCACACGCCGGCTCTTATTTTGAAGGCGGATTACTCGCATATCCGGTATGTGTCTGTCGTGCTCCCTCTCTGCCTTGACGTCGTTTCTCTCTCCTGTGTTGCGCTCGACAGCCTCCAGCTGGGAGCCGAGGCCCACGCCCCGCTGACCAGACCCCACCTTCACTTATCGACTGATGGAGAACAACAGAGTGGCCGTGATGACGGAGGAGCGTGGACGGACCGCGGGGCCGAGCCGCTGGGGCCCACCCGGGGCATCCACACACGAGAGGCCCTGCAGGGCTGACAGGGGGGATGAGCATGTGGTTCAATTTCACAGTTAGTTTGTCGTTGCAGCAGCAGAGATGAGGTCTGAAAGCTCATGCTGACGTGGCCTTGAGCAAACTAAGCTAAAGTAAACAACTCCAGGGACCAGCTCGAGGGACCAAGCTCTATAACTGACAATGTGGACCCATGGGTGGGGCCCTGAAACATGCCAGGAACTATAGATATTTATGGCCTAAGCTCCTGGGTGAGTTGTTATCAGGGGCCCCTGATGTTCTTGCAGTGTGGATCAAGAGAGGAAAATACAGAGATTATAGATTATATTGACATCATTATATTAACTTCAAAAGTGAAGTATGATGACATCAGGAAGGATTGCTCTGTACACTTAAAGCAAAACAACAACAACAAATGTATTTCTTATATATAAAAATAGCATAAAATATAAAACTTTGTCTGGATCTATAAAATGGTCACACATTGTTTAACCTGCACACTCAAATGTGTTGACAGGTCCTTCATGAGTAGCAGCTACACATCAAAATGGTTACTGATTACTTATATATGTAAACTCTTATTTGAAAAGTATCTTAACAAGCTAATTGCATCTAAAAAATAAAATATCCTAAAACACTGATTAGTGCTGCTTTTGAGGTTTCAGATATCTACTTGATGACTTAAGTTTAAAACATGTGATTCATTTTCAGATGTTTTTTTGAGGAGCCTCATATATCAGGAAATGTATCTCGTGAAAAAAATATGCAGATTCAGATGTTAAATGACTGCATAGACAATAATAACTACTATTTCTTCTCATTGTAGAAATGAAGGATGATGCTCAACTTGTAAAACATTGTGTTCACTGTCTGTGACAAAGATGAGATGATGTCATATTGATTGATTAAATAAACCTCCACCACACAGAGCAATAACCCGTGACCTGGGAGGACACTTATCTTCATACCTGTGACAAACTCCTTCTGGGACATTGGAATCAGAGCTGATGACGTTGAATTTAACGCCCACAAGCTCGTCCTCTGTGGCTCATGCTTCCGGTGAGGCGGTTACCTCCGTAGAAGCCTTGATGGTTATCCTCTTCAAAAAAGAAGAAAAAAAAAAAAAAGAATCACGGTGTACTTTCAAAATGATGCTGGAGTCTCCGTGACTCTTCTGCAGCAGCTGGTCGACATCTTCCCCCAAGAACACAATGTGCAGCAGGAGGACGGCGCTTCAATTTGTCCTCAGCTGCTCACTTGTTTGTCATCTTCTGTGTTGTGGCTCAAGGTAACTGAACGGATGGACAGGCGACTTCTTGCAGTGGCGAACTTAGGTTTTGGAATATAAATAAGAGTGAGATACAAGGATAAAGACTTATATTCCTCAATATCTCAGTGTTGTGTTTTTGTTGTATTGTGTTGTATTTTTAATAAAATAAGATAATCCTTTATTAGTTTATTCGTGGGGAATTTGCAGGATTACAAGTAAGTGCACACAAGAAACAGAAAGTAAAGTAAAATAAAAAAACAAGTAATATAAATATAAGTAAATCTATTCTTCTATTTGTGTCTCCTTTTAGATGTCTCCTCTAAATGTGTGTCCTAGATTTGTCTCCTTCTAGATTTGTCTCCTCTAGATGTGTTTCCCTCTAGTTGTGTCTCCTTCTAGATGTGTCTCCTTCTAGTTGTGTCTCCTTCTAGATGTGTCTCCTTCTAGTTGTGTCTCCTTCTAGTTGTGTCTCCTTCTAGTTGTGTCTCCTTCTAGATGTGTCTCCTTCCAGCTTATCTCCTTCTTGATTTGTCTCCTTCTAGATGTGTCTTCTAGATTTGTCTCATTCTGTGTCTCCTAGATGTGTTTCCGTTAAGATTTGTCTCCTTCTCCTTTTTTATTTTTTTGTCTCCTTCGAGGTGGGCATTACATAATGAGTGACGTCTATACTTCATGAAAACCCTTGTTAAGGACAGCAGTAGAGGTACTGGTGAGTTCAGCATTTAAGGACCCTACAAATGTAATTGCGGTTTCCATCTGACCCCACTAGAAGGTCATCCTGCTCATTGGAGGACTGAGGGGCTTCACTGCTGGCTCAAAGTAACGGAAGGAGAGGCCTCAGGCTTAGTACCTTTCACAGAGGTACGAAACAAAAGGCAAGAAAGGCATGCGAGAGGAGACTAGTGTCTGTTGAAGCTGTGGTAGGAGCTCATCCGGTACGGTGGGTTATACTTTGCCTGGAGATGATGACTTCAGTTGGTATTTCTGGGTAACCTGAGGTGAAGAAGTCACACAAGTGCTCCTTGTGCACCCACACTGCGAGCATGCAGCGTTGCTGTGGTGACGGGCTCCTGCTGGAGAGCCAAGAACGCAACAGAGCACTGGCAACCTCAATAAGTAGCCATGTCAGATGGTAGTGCACCAGCAGGCTATTTTTAATACAGCCACTTATTATTGTGCGTTGTTTTTAAAATGTAACTTCAACCCGGTCTGAGCCTCACTCCATCCACTGCATAATTCAGAAGATGCAAAAAAGTGGGCAAGAGGCTGAGGAGGGGAGGGAGGGTGGATGTGTGGATGTGTGTGGAATGAGTTCAGTGACATCTGATTAGAGGTTTCAAAATAAAGTTCATGACATAGATGAGTCCCAAACGGTGGACTCTGTCAGCATTGGCCTTGAAAGGTTCAGGGCTGCAGATTTAAAAGAGTAAATGAAATTCTGGTTTTTAAACATTTGGAAAGTAATGTCAACTTTCTCAACATACATTGATTTGTTTTATCAAAGTACAGTCACAAAATTTAGTTTAAAATCAAAATACATGATGTAAGTGTGCAGTACTTCGTTAAAAGAAGCCACTGGAAAGCTTAAAATAAAACACTTCTATCTGTTAATATGTTAAAACGTTTTTTGTAATTGTTTGACTTTCTTGAAGCTTCATATCGAAGCTGCATATTTTAGACATTAAGTTGTTGCTGAACCTGATACTGTTAGTTTTAAACAGTCCCTTTTTCATTAAGGGTTTCACACCCTTAAAAGGCTGAATTTCACAGTGCATCACTTAGAAAGTATGAAAACACGTTGGCTTTGTGCAATACTTGTGAAATTTGAATTTTTCTTTTGTCTTCTGTCTAGTTAGAGATAGTGGCATATATTTTATGATAAGTATCACTACTTTTGACGAGTGAAGAGATAACATACATAATTTATGACAAACAGTCAGAAGACACACCACAAATACATTTGGCATTAATGAACTTTACCTAAAATACATTTTGTATTTGTTGACGGTCTGGAAGGCATTTAGTCTTAATAGGTCAGGCTGGTCTCATCGGTTACATGATGCAGAATATATGTCACGCAAACAATCCTTTTTTTGGGAATAATAGAAAAATGGCCACTATATTTAACCGGGCTAATGATTTAAGAAAGTAAGCGCACACAATGAAACTATAATAATACTTTCTACTGCTATTATTTAGTGAATTTTAAAGTACCTTTATACATTGTGGTATTTAAATTTCCTTTTTTTCATCTTGTTCTTTTTTTTGTAAGAAGCTGAATTGAATAATTGTACGTCAAGGAGTACACATACAAACTGGTTAAATGAGACGTTTTACAATATATCTTTGTATATTTTTCATCGGTGTATGAGTGCAATATATTAAACATAATATAAATATTCTTTAAAAGGTATATAATTGTGTTATTATTTTGACTGGAGTCTGGTATCTGTGGCGTTTCTGATCTCAACACTGCACCCTTGTGTTTAAAAAGCAGAATGCGCTCTACAATTTCTCACCCACAATGCATTGCACAAACTCTGGTTAGTACCATTATTTTACGAGGGGAGAACAGCGATTGTAACTTTTTTTTACTAAACTCAAGATGTCTTATGTTTGTATATTTCCCATGCGTTTTAGTTTTCATTTTGCCGAAATATTACCACTTCCAAATATAAGTGTTATTAATAACGTGTGATATGGTCTGGGAAACCAAAGAGCTGTTTCGTGTTCAAAGATGGACTCTCCTCTACAATGGTAGATTCCAGTCCGTCTACCAAGCCTTCCTTTCCCTACTGAAGTAGCAGCCATGAGGTAGGATCGCTGTCGATGGCATAAAATAAGTCATCATTTAACTGTTAAAATGCACGTTTTTAAACCCTATATCGCTGCAATAAAGCACACGTGTGTCTCCTCAATCGCCACATGAACCTTAAACCTTACTCCAAAACCAACAACACACATTTCCACGTGCCTCTGTGTGACACGTTGTAGCAGCCGGGAGAAGCCATGTTGGCCACCCGGCGGTTGGACCGTTAGCTGTGCGGCTAGCGGCGCTTTCGCCGCTGAGACAGCGTGACAACACTATGACACGTGTCAGCGTCGTGACCCTGCGTTTGATACACCCGTAGAAGTGGAAGGGTGGCAGTGTAATTGTGAGGCGTTAACCTCGGGTCGTGTGTGTCCTGCAGCATGCTCAGGCTCCAGAAGAGGCTGGCCTCCAGCGTCTTGCGTTGCGGCAAGAAGAAGGTCTGGCTGGATCCCAACGAGACGAATGAGATCGCCAACGCCAACTCACGTAAGTTATGGTTATTCTATCTTCACCGTTTACTGAGATACTTATGACCACTCTTATGAGTTTGTGTGTCTCAATGGGGGAATTAACGAAGTTAAACGTGCACCAGCTTGTCACTCGGAAGTGATGCTGAGAAACATGACAGCTGAGTTGGACTGTCTGCTTATCTTGTTGTGCTGATGTTTGCTTCTAGGCCAAAATGAGAAACACATACAAATGACAGGTTGAAATGTCAAGATATCCTGACAACCTGATGGTGGTCACCCTACATTATTTTAATATGAATAATGTATTTCATAAGAACCTCCATGCACGATACATGTTGAACATTCACAGTTTTTAACACGTTTTAGTTTACTGTTTAAAGTCTGTTGTCCAGCTTTTGCTGACCTTATTTAAATTATAAACTCCAAATTGGGTGAAAAAACAAGAGAAGACAATCTTCAGCTAACAAAATAAAGAGTAAAGCAACATATTTTGTCCATGTAATATTAAAATGGTTGCTTAACATTGCAAGGTCCTAACTGTTGTGTTAAGAATAAATGTTGCGTTATGTAGGTTATGTTATGTTCGGTCAGGATGTTGACATAGCTAATGATGATTTCTAAAGATTTAATAGATCAGTGCTTTCCTGTAGCTCACTTGTTTCCTTCTGTCTTCAGGCCAGCAGATCCGCAAACTGGTGAAGGATGGTCTTATCATTCGCAAACCTGTCACGGTCCACTCCCGTGCCCGCTGCCGCAAGAACACACTGGCACGTCGCAAGGGAAGACACATGGGAACTGGTGAGTTTAAACCGCCATGTTTGAGTAAAGTTATCGTGTAAAGATGGCTCAGATAAGAGTCTTACTACATGGATGAATAGGCTCAGTACCTCCAGGAGAGTTGACATGCTTTATTTTTTCCTTTTCCCAGGTAAGAGAAAGGGTACCGCTAACGCTCGTATGCCAGAGAAGCTCTCCTGGATGCGCCGCATGCGGATCCTGCGCCGTCTGCTGCGTCGCTACAGGGAGTCCAAGAAGATCGACAGGCACATGTAGGTTCATGACACAGTCACTGGTTGTTTCTGCTCTTATGGATGTGGCCGGTCTTGTTTTGAATGCACATTTTGTTAAAATATTGGTTTTAGTTAGTTTCTGAAATTGCTTTTTCACATAAGCCTAAGTTTTTAATGTAGTTGATGTTCTAGTCATGATATTTGGTCACACAGCTCTACATTAGGCTTTTAATAATGGTTCATTTGTAGTTTCAACCCTGGGCTTATGTTACACTACCGAGACCTCCTAGAGGTATTTTTAAATTAGGATTGGAGCCCAGTAAAGGTTATTGTTACTTACTGGCACACGCACAAGATCTGGTGCCTCTGAGCAGTTGGTTTATTATGCTATTGTTTCAATGCTTGTTATCCTCTTCTGTCTCTCAGGTACCACAGCCTCTACCTGAGGGCCAAGGGTAACGTGTTCAAGAATAAGCGCATCCTTATGGAACACATTCACAAGATGAAGGCCGACAAGGCTCGCAAGAAGCTCCTGTCGTAAGTTCTGACCCAGCTTAAGTGTTGTTTTGTTTGTGTTTAGGAAAAGGCAGTTTGAACTGTATTTATCCTGAGAAAGTGTTTGAGTTGGACACAGTTTTTGTTTCCTTTTCAGTCTTTAACATTATTTCCCATTTTCGAGAAAGAGGTGAAAAGTAGATCCAGTAATTAATACGTAAATGTTAGCTCTTTTGCTCTACACTCAATTGTGTCTTGATGAGTTTAAGCATGCTGGAGATGCACGCTATAAAAGCCTTTCACATTGTTACCGAAAAATGGTTTTATCTAGATTTTCTCCAGCGTGATGTTGTTGGGCTTTATTGTCAGTTGGGTGATGTATTCCCCTCAAAACGATTCTAACTAGGCATATATTTAAAACTAGTGCACACACATTGGTTTTGTTTTTGATTGCACTGTATGAACACCTGTCTGTCTGTCCTACAGCGATCAGGCCGAGGCCCGCCGCTCCAAGACAAAGGAGGCCCGCAAGCGCAGAGAGGAGCGTCTCCAGATCAAGAAGGAGGAGTTCATCAAGGCCCTGGAGGAGGAGACCAAGAAGTAATCTGGTTCTGTCAATCCTGCCTGACACTACCACCTGTCAGGTGCTGACAATAAAAGTGTACATAAAGACACTGATGGCCTTGTGTATCTTCTTTCCTCATGAAACGAATACCTTATTGTTTGTCAGTGGTGAATTATAAGTAGCTTCAGGGCGAACACCTCGAGTGATCACGAGTCACTGGCTGCTAATTGCTCCACTAAATTCACCGTCTAGTCTATAATTTGGTTTGTTTACCTTTTGGTGCGGAACTAGTGCCGTCGCAGCCAAACTACCAAACTACATTTAAAACTGAAGCTGGGAACTGCAGATCCAGGAGACCATTAGCATCACTACCAATGACCTCATTTGCATTGTAACATTGTTTTCAGTGTCATTTGAGACATTGCTTGTGTAAAATACCAGGCATAGCTGCTTTATTGACTGAATGATTTGAAGACCAGTGTAATTACATTCATTATTACATATTTTCTATTCCCCAGGGAATAGAAAAGCTTCACAAATTAAACTGTAAAATTCTGATTGAAATGGTCAACTGAGGAGATTTTTTTTTCCCACTGCACTTTTAAAATGTTTTGCACAGAAATAAGTACATGCACAAGTATGAGCTGTGCTTTGTGTAACAGCTTGATTTTATTATGAAAAGAGCAACTCAGGACAATATTACTGGAATTCTCATTCTCTTTAATGCCGTCCTTAAGCTGCAAAGTTACGTGAAAGACATCTTGTCCTTATCCATGTGGATTGTTAAGCAGGCAGGTTTTTACACATTCAACTTTTTTGGTAACTGACAAAAGTATTCTAACTATACTTCTCAATTACATCTCAGCTGGAAATATACTTTTTTCTCTACGACACTCTTTGACTCCATTAGTTACTTCGCAGATTCATATTCAGATTATTGATACACAATATATTCAAAGAAATTGGAATGGATACAAAGCTATTTTACTTAAATGCATGAGTTTTACAATATGTTAATGTAGTATTGCTACCTTTCCTGAAGTAATATCTGAGTTTTTCTCCCCCACTGCTCTGGATGAACTCTAAACCGCCCCTCAGCTGACCCCTCCTGGTTTAAGGTGGACCTTGAGTTGGGATTACTGGCGACTATTTTCCAAGCGAAAGAAAATGGTCATGCTTAACCTCTGGTAACATTTGGAAGTGAGGGCTGCGTTAAAACTAAACAGAAAAGCAAAAAACAAATGTATGCTTTTAATTCTGGGCGCTACTGTAACATCTAGGTTAAAATAAGGCATTGAATGGAATAATGTTACTTTGTAATTCCATCATGCAATGAACAAACTCGCGGAACAAAGACCATGTTTGAGAAAAAAATTACAAAATAAATTGAATAGAATCATTTTTGGCAGTGAATCTGTCTTTAAAAGAGTGCAAACAAAACCAGTGCAAATTTAGGACATATTTTGTTAATTTGTAACATTGAATTCAGTTTGAATGCTGTCTTTGTAGCATGGCCTGTGGTAACATGTTGGGCCTTATTTGACACCAGATAAGTTTTCCATCAGCTCATACAAAATAATCAGACCTCTGATATGAAGCAGATTCTGATAATTCAATTTCCTGCTCTGAGGAATGAAAATCTCTTGTTACCCTCCTATCCGGACAGTGATGACCTCCAGGGAATACAAGCTCACGTGTTTAAGATGATCAAACACTAAGAAAAAACATTAAGTCCCCCGTTTCATTTTATTAACCCAAATCTGAGACGTATTTGGCGAATAAAGTTAGTACTTTCAAAGGTCCAAAGCGTATATATCGGCCAAGGATATCCTGAGTGTCGTCTTAAAAATTGTTTGACGAGAGTTAAGTTAAATAACGAGTCAAATATCCGTTCATTCATTGTTTTAAGGTCACTTTTCTTAGCAATGATGTCTTGATCTTGTCTGGCCAGACCTCTAGGTGGGTAATCCCCAAAATCTAATATATTTCAACACCAAAGCATTATTGATCCCGGTTCGTGCTGTCGAGATGTTTCCTTCTACAGATAAAAACTTTGTGATGTGAGTGTATATATGTCTGAGATGTGTGCACGGTGTGTGTCTGTTGACACCTTTTGTCAGTTGTGTGTTTTGATGTTATGAGTGCACATGAGACATGTAGTAGTTCAAACATGAGGGTACTACCAGGCCTCATGCTAAGCGGCTCTGGAATGCAACAGGATCAGCTGTTCCTCAACCACATGACCTCATTACTGCCCCCCTCAGGCCCGCCTCCTCCATCACACCACCCTGTGAAGCCTTTCACGAGTCACAGACATGGCGAGTGAAGTGAAAGGCGACAATTTAAGGGCCCACAGCTGGAGAAAGCAAACAAATCACTCCTTCTGGTGACCTGAAACCAGGAACCAGATGCTGTTTCAGTCAAGCCTCATTAGATGAGCTAACGAGAGGAACATTCTGTTGAAAATCCACAAGATTGTAACATATAATGTCTGACTATTTGGAGTTAAGCCACATAACAGTCGTCATGGCTTGTAGCAGTCTAAAGAACAATAATCTCAGCTCCAGGTTAATTTATTATTTGATTTAATTAAGGGTTTTTAGAGCCCTGAAACTTTGAAAGTCTTTTACAAGAAGAAAGGCCAAAATTAGAAGAATGTAATAAAAGTATATTGAATGACAGAACTTTTTTCTTTATCCTTTCAATCTTCACCCCTCAGATTTATCTCGACCCCCGGTTTGGGAACCTCTGCTCCAGTACATGTCCACTCGTGTGGACATGTGTCAAAACCCCCAAAAATGTTGATGCATGATACGTAGTTATGTTGTGGATGCTGACCGGACATGTACGTTAGTTAAAAAGTGAAAATGTGGTGTGAATTTTTATTGATGTAATTTATTCACACGTGGGATTTATGCCATTTATTTTAACACTGAACTGCCCTTTCAGTTCATCCTAAGAAAGATATATCCAAAACGTTGCTGCTGGTTTGTGTAGTCAACAGGTTTTCTTCCACAGATAAAATATTTTTTACGTGCATGGTTATCTTATCTGTTCATATAAAGGCTGTATTTCCAGCAGTTAGATTCATGTGCAATGCTGCTAATCTTTGCTATCATTCACAACCACAAAGAACTCTCTCAGGCGCGGCAGCAGAAGATGACTTTTCACTTCTTGTGTTAACGCCAAATATTCTGAGGTTTCTGAAATGTCCTGAAAAAACATTCAAATGTGTACATTTACATATTTCTGTGTTACACAGACAATCAGCAATAATCCACTCCATTCAGCCTACTGAGGATTCATTTGTAATCTGTTGAAATAGAGGGCTCTCTTCTCCATTACTGCCATGGCAGGACGTGTCAATGATGTGAGTGTATGTCTGAGTGTGGTCTACAGATGTGTGTCTGGTGTGTGTCTGCTGGCACCTTTCGTCAGTGAAGCAGATCACCTTATAATCTAATCCAGACCTATCGGAGTTTTTATGGCAACTCAAAAACATTGTGCACTTTTGACTCTCTTGCATCATCCTTTTTCCCCGAGTAGTTTACACACAGTCACACGACTGAGCGAGATGGAGCAAATACATGTTTCCCTTACAAATTGTGCTGCTGATTCATTCGTCTGATTAAAGCAGTCTGGCTCACTTGAAATCAGTGTGGTCAGCATGTGTCACATTTCAACACGTGGTCACTGTACAACCTGTTATGTAGTGCTACTTACAAAAGGCTGGCTTCGGACCGCATGGAAAAAAAGTGTCAGTTAGGTGTTTTCTGTTTTCTGTCTATATATTTAGAAAACAAAACCACAGCACGAACAGCAACAGGCCTGACAGGAAGCTCACTGTGCTTCCAGGGTAACGTACATCATTTAGACTTTGCCTCTCGCGTGGTTTAACCGCATTGATGATCCGGCAACTTGGGTTACAGAAAAGCAGTTGCCCCAATCACTGCCGGAGGAGGGGGTCGTATATGAAGGGGAGGAAGAGGCGTACAGATTCATTGGGTGCTGTTTGGGTGACAATGGGACCTTTGTCTTTGATGTCACATGGGCTCTTTAGAGGAAGTATGCTCCCCTGCAGCTTCATGCCCACTGCACCTCCTTAACGGTTTGCCACCCTGAAGCTTGCCCGAATTAGACTTCCTCCAGCTGCCAAGGTGTAATAAACGTGTTAATAAACAGAACATGCAGAAATTTGCCAACTTTGTCCCAACCTTTTTCTCTGAGGTGAATCACAAAAAGCTAGCTCCTAATTACATCATTATCCATCATTAAGATAATAATTCCAGTATGATTCATCCATACAGAGCAAAAAAGGCTTCCCACAGGCGAACAAGAGCTGCGCAACACCGTGACATCTCCTGAGTTACAAGGTTATACATGTCAGCTTGAAAAATCAGTTCTGTAGGTTTAATGTGGTTAAATAGCGTGTGGAGTCTTTGGATGGAAATTGCATTTTCTGTAATCGGCTAATGACTGACTGTCGTGCGTGGTAGGCATCAGGACGGTCTGTGATGAGGGGAAAGCAGATGAGAGGTCTGGATATTTGATTTAACAGACCGCCAGAGAAGCAAGGTGTTTGTTGCTGTACTTCTTCTGTGATACGCTGCAATTATTCTGGGGCAGTGGCTTCCTTCTTCCTGCCTGAAGCCCTGTTATTACCATGGAGCTTCCATGCTGGAGAAAACCTTTCCCTCCACATTCCTGCGACCGTCTCATGATGCATGAAAAACCATGGATGTATGTATTTTCTCCAAGAGGCCTCCCTCTCACGAGTGAGTTTGTCAGGATACAGGACAAGCTCGTGACCTGCGGGTGGAGACAATCAATTCATGTTTTGTTTTCTTCTGCTGAGAGACGTTTCAGATATAGAGCTGGATTCATAAAAAAAGACTTCTGTAATGGTTCTTCCTCAAAGGTTGAAGTTCTCGCCAGAAAGAACCATTTGCTTCTGAAGAACCCCTTTGTGAAGAAAGGGTGTTTGATGGAAGAGTAATGGGTCCATTAAGAACCTTTTTCATCCAAAGAACCCTCCCTGGAAGAAAAAGTTCTTCGATAGTTCTTGAAAGCATGCGTGTGAAGATCCTCGCTAAACCACATCAGCCCGAGACGGGTTTGAGATATAACCTTGCAAGCCAAAAAAACCCGACATGGTTTCAGTCTGCACTTTCATTTCTAAGAGTGCTTCGTAGACGATTTCTGCGCGAACTGACAGATTTAATTTGACATTAATCGTAATGAACCAAACCCAGATGGTCGTCACGTTGGACATGGGTCTTGCACACTACGACAGGTGACATCTGGACAGCAAACACATCACACATTCAACACGAGAGGCCGAGCTGCTCACTGGAGTCACCAGACCTGCTCCTCATTCAAGGAACCATTACGCAATGTGTGTTTGAGCTAAAGAGCAGGTTAAGTGTAGCTTTTACTTTCCTTAACAACCGTCGGCCTCATTAGGCTGATTCAGTTAGATGTTGAACCTTCTTCATTGATTACTCCGTCCGTCTGCTCACAGCAAAGCAGCCTCATACACAAGTTTTCTGCAAACTCTGATGTCTCCCAAAGTAAAAACCTTCCAAGAGCTCTTTTGTTTTGGATTTCTGTGGGGTTGGGGGTTGCTGCGGCACAGCCCAGCTTACCCAGCATGCAGTAACTAGGCATTACTACTTTATTGCATGGAGCTCAGTGTGAAGTTTTCCACTGTGACCGGATATCAGGAGGGACATATGCCGGGGAACTGGGTGTGGTCATTTGGTGGGTGTTTGTTTAAAATGCATCCTATAGGCTCAACGTATTTCACCATCATCTTGAGTTTTACCTCCTAGGTTGTATTCCCATTCCATCAATCACATGGCTAGAAATGCAGAGCTCCCAAATAAAGCAAAGAAACAAATGACTCCTCTGGGTACTAAGTCTCCACCTCTTTCTGCTCTTTGTCTCTCTGTCTGACTCCCTCTGATTATCTGCTTCTCTCATTTCCGCCGGCTGTTACGCTCGTCCCCCTGTGGATACAGCCGACTGTGCTGCCATGTTAGAAGAAATTTCCCATCTCAGCTGAGACTTCCCTTCCTTTGGCCTCCCAACCTCCAACTCCCTCCCACAACCTCCCAAACTGAGAACCACACGCTTTTTTTTTTGGAAGAGGATATCAGACGATACAGCTGGCAATGTTTGACATTGGAATAAAAGGAGCTTGTGTGTGAAGGTAGGAGTTTGGGGGTCAGTCCGATTGGATAGGAAGCCTCTGCCCCATGCGGTCTTTGCCACTCATTGGTCTTGAACGTTTTTCCTGCACACGCACACACACACACACACACACACACACACACACACACACACACACGCACACACGCACACACGCACACACGCACACACACACGCACACACGCACACACGTCAACAGGCAAACTCTAAGCTAATTCAGTACTGGGCACTCATGTTACTGCCTCCTTTTTGTGCATCAGGGAGAGGGGGCTTAAGGGATGTGGGCGGAGGATGGCCGGAGGAGGGAGGGGAAAGCAGAGAGGGAAGGCTGGGGCTCCGGGGTGGGGGCGGAGAACAGAAGGAGCTTTGGGACAACGGTGGAAAGTAGGATTGTGAGTTTGTCTGTTGGACACATGAGAACAAGGGGAAACAAGATGAGTGGATCAAGGAGACGTGACAAGAATTGAAGGATGTGGTGGAACAACAAAAGACCGGATCTGTCTCACGTGAACCGGAAACTAACAGGGGTAGAAGAAAGAAGTACAACAAGAACAAGGTGCAAGAGACAGACAACTTGCCTGAACAAGAAGCAACTAAAGGAGAGAGGCATGCTCTCGTTCACCCTGAGAGAAACCCTGAGTCAAACCTAACAGACAGGAAGATAGTGAGGAGGAGGAGGTGGGTGAGGTAAAAGAAAACATAAGAAAGCAGAGAGGCAAAAGATTAACACGAGAGAGAGAGAGAGAGAGAGAGAGAGAGAGAGAGAGAGAGAGAGAGAGAGAGAGGGGTTGAGCCAAAGAGTGGGGAGGAAATCTGAAAACAGAGGGGGACTGAAAGCAGATGACGAGTGAGTGTTGAGCAAGCAGAGAGCAAGACAGAAGGTGAGGGGGGCCTCCGGGCGAAGCTAGCAGGAGGTGAGAGGCATGAGGGGACTGCAGTCATTCTTCTCTTTGGTGATCACTCTCTTCTTTTTGGTGAGCCTGATGACCACTCTCATCTGGTACATGGCCGATAACAAGTAAGTGTGCAGCCACCTTTCCAACCGCACAGCGCTCTCTTCAATACTTTTGATTTTTGAAGTTGGGGGCTGGAGGTGTAATCGTGGAGACGAGATGAAGAAGCATGCTGTTTTATATGTATGTGGCAGATGCTCTAGATTTTAGTCAAAAAGGGAAACGATGGGAGCTATAGTTTGTGTATAACGACTCGGTCATGCATCTGTGCGTCAATGTCAGGATTTATGGTACAAAGCTGAGCAATCTGAGAGTGAAAATTGAATTTCCAGACAGCACGGTCACTTTCAGGTTCATTTCCCTTTTAAATGTGCATACAGACATGGCAGACACACTGAAACATAAAGATTTATTGAAACCGAGACCTGAAAGTTAACGACACAACCTGAATTTCAACTGAAATCTATTAGAGATTTGATTTAATAATTGTCAAACCATTTCTAAAACGTATTAACAGAAAGAGAAGAAGATACAGAACTATGAGCAACACATAATCTCCCACAGTCCAGATATTACAACACACATACTTGCCACAAGTTGCCTGTTGAAACGTAGCTCAAAAGGAATGGTGAGTTCGTACTCTGTTTTTTCAGGTCGATGGAAAATCTCTGACTGCAGAGCTCTGTTACAACTCTATTTGCTTTAGTGTTTATTGAAGTTAGAATTTCACACATAAAAAACTCAATGCTGCACCATTTGAGTTGATAGATTATTGTTCATGGTTTTGCTTCATGTAATGAAAATGTATATTGAACCAAATAATACAGCTTCCTTCAGTTGTATCTCTGACAGCAGCATTTGACTCACCTGTCCTGTGTCTGTCTTGTTTGTGCCCCAGTAATGTGGAACCTAAAAGGCCGTCTCCTCAAAAGAAAAGTGCCCCTCAGCCTTCTGACGCTTGTAAAGACTGCAGGTGAGCGCAAACAGCATTAGTAACACTTTTGTTTATGCGTTCAACACATGTCAGCGCAACACAAGTTACACCCTTGTTTGTTTGTGTGTGTGTGTCTTAGGGAAGTCATCAACAAAGTCTTAGAGCATTATTCTAAAACCTGGAACAAGCAGGAGGACAATTACCAAAAGTTCAGGTAAGAGAAAAGGACATCCTCTAAATATTTTTAATGGTATTTCATTCAGAATTCTTAGAACAACAAAAAGTACATCAAAACTGTTTAGCTGCAACAATCCAATAGTTCTTTGATATAATCGAAAAAATAAATCAAAACTCCTCCAGATACAGACTAAACATTGGAGTTGCACCACGTATTAAAAGAACGAGTGGAGATAGATTTCCATCTTCTCTCGAAAAAAAACCTTAGTTATGAAACATGAAATCCTTCTAAGTCTCAGTTGGCAGTTTTAGGGAGCTGTCAGAACAACCCCAAACTGAGTCAAATGTTTCTGAACGTCATTCTAATGTTGTGGTTTGTCACAGATAGCCACAAAAGCCACAACACTAAATCTATGTAGAGAGCTTCATATATATATATATATATATATATATATATATATATATATATATATATATATATATATATATATATATATATATATATATATATATGAGGTCAGAAAAAGACCATTTTAAGTCACGGAAGGAGTGGAAAAAAATGTTGAATAAAGCAGAAGAACTTGCAGGCCGATGTCTACCACAGGATCTAAATATATCACGTCTGAGGGTCATGCGAGAGATAACGAAACTCAAGGATTTCACTGAAAACACCCAAAGACTCTTTTCACTCAGGTCCTCTTATCAAATTAAAATCCTTATATGAAAGAAATGTTTTCAATTCTTTGAGATCCTACTACATTTGGCTGACTCCAGACCAGAGTGTTATCCAACAAAGTCTTTGTGGTGCCACAGATCCCAGCTGAGCAGCAAGTGCCACGGCTCTGACAAGGCCATCATCACCCAGGCCAACACTCCAGTGGGAGCAAAGCTGGTGTACGACGGGGAAAAGAAGAAGACCCTCCAGGTGACCCCGGAGATTTTCAGCACTTTTGCAAAGGTATGTTGTTTGTCATTCATGAATATTTAGCACAACATCTGCTGCTTGTGTGGTGTCTTGATTCCTCTAATGATTTACTACAGACATTACTGCTGTGCTCTTGCAAGCTCTGCCAAAGGTCATGTGTCTCCTCACACGTTGGCTCTTTAATGCACACAACACACCATGTATTTTTGGTAAGGGGCTCACAAACTCAGACCAGACACCTTCCTGAGCTTAAGGTTAGTCTGTCCTGCTGGGTGCTGCACTTCTTCTTCTTTGTATATGCCAACATACTGTAAGTAAAAAGCAGTGTCTTTACAAGTGTATGGGCAGTCCCATTTGAACAGTTCACAGGTTCACAACTGCACGACCATATGTTATTTTGAACAGAGAGTCTATTGATCTTCTGCCTTTTTAGTATTTGTTTTAAATATTACACAATATTTAATTTGCGAGGGCAAACTTACATAGGGAGGACCAATATTTGAACAGAGGACCTTCTTCCGCAGTCAAATTATCTTAAATAACTGAAAACGTGAAGTAATATAATAGATAGATGCCCTTTAATGATAAAATACAACCGCGTGTGGGGGCAGAGACTCAGGCGCAGAAGGAAAATGTCAGAAGTCACGGTGAGGCCAAAATCAAAAAGTACTTTCTTTTGTTACCAAAAACGGACACAACAAAGGCAGGCAGGGAATCCAGAGTTAAAGACAGGGTCAGAACAGACAGATAAGGGCTCGCAACAACGCTGGCACACTCAGCTGTAGCACACAAGACAATCTGGTAAGGGACAAGGGAAAGCAAGGGAGTATATACCTATATCTATATCTATAGAGAGAGAGAGAGAGAGAGAGAGAGAGAGAGATCTTGATCTTGAGTTAAGTAATTATGATTATTTGCCAACGCACTTCAGCATGCTGAAACAGGATTTAGAGGTTGGAGAGCAACATTGATAACCTGACAGCGAACGAGTGGAAAAGACTGGATGAATGAGAGAAGAGCGATGCAGAAGTGAGACCGTGGCTGGAGGGAGGGTGGGATGAAGAGAACGGGAAAAGCAGTACTGAGGCAGACTTTGTGGCCCCCAAGTCTTTCCACAATGATCTGGTAAAGTGGAAGTGAGATTTCCTTCATTGTTTGAAATGAGCGTGACAAAAATGAGGTGATGAGCACAGACTTAAAGTATCCAGTGACTCATTTTCATGAAGTGGACTCACAACAACTGTCATCTGCAAGTTTGAAGCTGCTTCGTGAGAGCTTGTCGGCTTCATAAACATCCTGAACCTGACAAGGTTCCTACTGTGGTGTGCTGAGGTGAGAACGGAGTCCGGTTTGAACCTTCTTTCTCTAGTTTTATTGGATGTGTTTTATCACTTCTCATGGAAACAACTTTCCAAACTGAGGGACCGTTTCACATGGTGTCATGACTCCCCCTTCGCTGAGGTCTATATCCATCCACACATGCATTAATGTTTAAAACCGGGGTTTAAAAACAAAAAATATCTACGTCCAAACAGGCATTGTTTGCTGAATGATTTCCTTCCATAGCGAACATGAAAATCAGAGACTGAAAATCATCACTGAAAAAAGGTTGCGACACACTGCTTCAGGGTGTATCTACCTTGTGGTGGACGTGTTGCTACCAAGGTGTCTTGAGGTCAGAGTGTTGTCTGTGTGTTCAGTTTACAACTCCCACAGTGTTTTATTGATCATATAAGTTAACATTTGCATTTTGGTCAATATCATAAACCACAAAACGATAGGTAGAGGTGAATGACCCGCATTGTTCACAGTTCAGCTCCACACCCTCCTCACTCTAACTCCCATCACTTACCTGGCTGTGATCATTGATCAGGCCCTGTGGACTCCTCCCTCCCAGACACGCCTTGCCAGACTGTTCTTTGTTTTTCCAGGCCAGGTTTTCTCTTGTGCAATGATGTTATCTGTGCGAACATCATTTTATAATTCGAATCTTGCTTTAGTCGGACTATGCTCTCTCTCGGGGCAACTGCTGTTATCCGAATATACATGGCAGTGAATAAATCGAATCATTGGCCGAATGCATGTCATATCCGATACGACAGGTGGCGCTGTTTTCATTACATGTAGTGGTGATACAGCCATCTCCGCTTGACCTCTTCACTTCATAATGGAGAGAACCCCGCTAGCTTCGGTGGTTGTCGGGGAGCTAGCGCAGAGCAAACAGGGAACTAGCAGCAGCGCTAGCTGGCTACATCAGGGAGCTAGTGGAGACACCCACCGAAGGTCCTATCGGCTCGTAACCCGACTTTTACGTTTGTTTGTTTCTGCCGGCCGTGACAACTTATCGTCTCTTTCGACTTCCGGGTCACGACCTGGGAGGGAGGAAGGGAGGAGGCGGCGGGATCTTGAGCATGCGCACAAACGCATTGTCCAGTTCCGATCCGATTCAGCGTTTACATGCAGCGTTATTCGAATTATCAATCGAATCGAATCGAGTTATCCAGGGGTGTTAATCGGATCGTAGTCGGACCGCAGTTATTCGAATAAAGGTGTTTACATGAACTGGATAATTCGATTTTAGTCGGACTAAGCCAGTTATTCGAATCCATGTAACCGCACTGACTGATAGTTGCTCGTAATGGGCCTCTATACACCGATGTTGATATTTCATTAAAAAACGGATGTTTCCACCAAGAATAGTCATTTACCACATTAACAATGTATAGAGTGTATTTCTGATACATTTAATGTTAGCTTCATTGAAAAAACAGTGCTTTTCTTTGAAATAAATAAGGACATTTCTAAGTGACCCCAAACTTTTGAACAGTAGTGTATACATTTATAATTTCCAGCTGTTCTTTCTACCTTTCTATATTGCAAAAGATAGACTAGATATAGAAATACCCAGACTCTGATGCCACTCAACCAGAAAAGGAAGGAACCATAAACTTGTTCATTAGCAAATGCAATGAATAAACACACACATGCATTTGCAAATGAGATCCAGCTCTAGAGTTCCCTCCCCTCTTTCACACAGTATACCAGTTTAAACGTTGTTTTTGTAAAACATTTTCTGTTGATGTTAATTCCAGGAGCATCCGTTCCAAAACAAAAAATGGGACACATGTGCAGTTGTTGGGAACGGTGGGATCCTGACCAACAGCACCTGTGGAAAGAGGATCGATTCAGCTCAGTTTGTGATCAGGTGAGAAAGGCGTCCAATGTAGAGAACAGTCATAATCAACAGAATGAAGCTCAACTCTGTGGAAATGCTACACAACCATCCCTGCATCTTCTTTGTCGCTTGTTCAGATGCAACCTACCTCCCTTGGACAAACGCTATGAGAAGCATGTGGGCATCAAGACTGACCTTGTCACAGCAAATCCAAGCATCCTCATAGAGAAGTGAGCGAAAGGATGAATCACTGTCCCCTACAATGTTCCCTTTTGTCATGTTGCTTGACATCTGGTGCTTATTTTCAGGTACGGGGCTCTGATGGGGCGTCGGCGTCCGTTTGTGGAGAGTCTGCGTACCTATGGCGACTCCCTGCTGCTCCTTCCCGCCTTCTCCTTCAGCTTCAACACTCCTGTGTGCTTGCGGGCCGTCTACAGCATTGAGGACTTTGAAAGGCCCACCCAGACGATCTTCTTCAACCCAGAGTACCTCCAGAGTCTGGCCGTCTTCTGGCGCTCCCAAGGCCTCCGGGCGCTACGGCCCAGCACCGGCCTGATCATGGCGAGCATGGCGCTGGAACACTGCGCCGATGTGCACCTGTATGGGTTCTGGCCCTTCAGCCATCACCCACATGGACTGCACGCCCTGACGAACCACTACTACGACGATAGACAACCGAAAAAGAAAATCCACGCCATGCCGGCTGAGTTTGAATTATTGCTGAAGCTGCACAGTCAGGGGGTGCTCAAGCTGCACCTGGGAGATTGTCCACCAGGTGAAACGTAATTCCCAGACCGGGAGGCGGCTGACAGGACGGGAGCAAAGTGCCTTGTGTGTAGCCCAGTTGCTCATGAAGTCTTTAACATTAGTTTGAATGAATGGACAGATTGTTTTGGGCTGATGACATGTGTCCAGTCAAGGTGAATACTTGGACTTATAGTGAGCAGCAAAGATGTTTGCACTAAAATAAAAATGCAACAATTCTAATACTGTAAACAGTATATTGTTGTAATGGATCTAAACTATATTTATTAACACAAATGTTCCAGCTGGGGTCTGGAGAGAGCTATTTTGATTTGAATGGGAATCCTATGTGCGAGTTGACATCGTAGTGCCTTCTTTTGAATTGAACTGAATGTATTTTGAAGAAAATGGAATACCTCTTTTACGTGAATGTTGTCGGACTAAAACACTTTAACATTTAATGAAAACCGCTGCACAATGAATGTAAAGATTCTTTTGACATTTATTCGTAAAAAAAAAAAAAAAAGCGTGTTTCACATTTAACCATGTAGAACAATATTCTAGAAACTCTAGAAGGCAAATGCATGATACTCACACGCTTTAATCACACAATTGTTGTAAAATCATGGCGCTGAAGATGATATCTGGAAACTTGTTCTCACTTCACGTTATTGGTAACTGTGATAGAAACAGGAGGTAAATCTCACATATTGGTAAATGGAAGCCAACACTTTTTAAGTTCATGTAAATGCTGAAGTAATGACTCTTCAATGTGAGGTGAAATAATGATCAGAAATTGTGCACTTTGGGGGAAAATTTTAACCTTTTGTTTGGAAGTAACATTCGTATTAAGACTTTGGTGGCTCTTGTGTAACTGGGAGTACTGCTTTATAATACTTATGAAGTCTTAACAGTGATTTTTGTGAAACTTGAGAATTCTTGATGGGCCAGTTTTAGAATTATTTTTTCGGGAACATCGAGTTGTGAGGGAAAATGAATCAACAAATAAATATTTGTCACAAAAAGGTTATTTATATGTAATTAGTGGCTGAAGTCGAATTACTTTGTCAACAAAAGCTTCTCCCCAGATGACTCAACTTGGATGATTTAGTGTCTTTTAGCCACGAAGTGTCCCAAAACCTGCCAGGATGTATCGTCAACATTAAGTCTGCTCCTACAAACAGCTGCAGCACCATGTGCTCCATTGATTATTAGCACAGATTTGTACATACATTCCTCTATTGATTATCTCTATTTTACACTTTATACGGCAAAAGCATCCTCCATTGATTTCAGACCTTAGGTGACATTTTTGCACTTCACTAAGTTTCTCCTGTGTGTCTTGCTGCATGGCATCACACAGTTATGGAGAGGACCAGAGATGCTGACATCTGGATGATGATTTCACAGGGAAACAAGAGAACAGGGCAACACAAATATATAACTGTGCCATATAGGGTAACTCTCTTGATCTGGATAGCTGCTTGACATCCCTTCTTTCTCCTGAAAAAAAAAATAACATCTGAGTTGTAATATGTGTGTTTAGTATACGGACATATAATAGTTTGGATAGAATAGTCATGCAGATTCTGGGCAAATGCCCTCAGAAATGCGTCTTCCTCCCTCTCCCTCCTTTGACCGGAGGTCGCCCTCTAGTGGCTCTGACTGCAAAGCTTCTCCAGCTTCCTGTGTTAATCCATTGTGCTTCAGTTTGTGTCCTTCTCTCCAACAAAACACAGTGAAAACTTGAGTTGAGAAACATTGTTCATTGGCAAAAAATTAAATGAGGTCTGACTGACCTCCAGGGTAGGACGCTACAAGGAGCTACTCTTACGCTACATCCACACAACTACATTAGAAACTGGGGTTTAACACAAAAATGATGTATGTCCTTAGGCGTTTGAAGATAATCTGTGATATTATCACTAACCCATGATAATATTCAAGTTTCATTTATCCATATTTTTATTTCCACATTCATTGCAGCTGCAATGTTCCTCCTGTTTGTAGCGCTGCAAGGCATCCCACAGTTTCTGAGTTGACCAAACATGCAAACATCTGGACGATGCTTTCACAGACTCTTTGAAAGCACGAACAGGGAAACTCAAAACATACCGGAGCAGTCTATGTTCTTCTCCTCCTTCCCTGTCCCTATATTCATAATGGTAGCATGCATCTGATTACATCCAGATAATTAGACCAATAATGGGATGGGAAGTGTTTGTTTCTTTTTGAGAGAAAATAGCCCGCTGCCACAAGTTGCCATCCAAGACATTGCTCATGGGATTCCCCTCATATCGGCAGTGACCTTGTTGTACGTCCAGCTGCAGCCCTCTGCTCATTCCCACTGGCTCGTCTCTCCTGGGAAAAACATAAAACATATTTTTTGTCTTCCATTCTCCAGGTAATGTGTCTGTGAACTCTTTAATGATGACAGGGACGAAGCTGAAAACACTGGATTGAATACTTTAGTATATAAGTAAGGATAATTCAGTTGTTTCAGCGGCTAATTTAAACTAGCATTGTACTCGTAATGCACAGCAGCAGGAGTACCAAATACATTAATTATTGTCATTGTAACTGAGATGATTTAAAATGCATTTTATAATTATTTTTCTCAAAGATCGTGCTTCGATACATTTAAGTCTAATCTGTTATAGAGTAATAATAAAACACCGTTAGTGTCTGGTGCTGTTGGATGTATGATCACACATGCAGTTTAAGAACTGTACAAACGTGTGCGATGTAATAAATGATAATATGAGTAAATCTTGACTTTGGTAGCATCTGCCTTATGAAATTATGTACCACCGACCTCACCAGTATGGTATGAGGCCTGAAACAAACACACCCAGCTGGTGCTGAGTCTGGCTTACATGCTAAATACTAAAAAGCTCTGTTGGATCCTCCCACGTTGGCTTCTGCCTTTGAGGAGTGTGAAGACTTTCTAGTGTTGACCAACAATCACTGACGTGACTGCAGAGCTTCATTCAACTCAACATGCTGAGAAACCTTTGAAGAGCACAGTGGGACAGAGAGGCTGAGTGTACTGGTTATACTGGGACAGAGAGGCTGAGTGTACTGGTTATACTGGGACAGAGAGGCTGAGTGTACTGGTTATACTGGGACAAAGAGGCTGAGTGTACTGGTTATACTGGGACAGAGAGGCTGAGTGTACTGGTTATACTGGGACAGAGAGGCTGAGTGTACTGGTTATACTGGGACAGAGAGGCTGAGTGGAATGGTTGCATTGAACAAGAGAAGTTGAACCAGGAACAGATTGAGGAGGACTTCTTGGTGCACAAGACAAACCGCACACTGACTGTGATGTTTCTTTCTAACTCTCCACTGGAGACCGTTAGCATGGCTTTGTGAGTGAGTGAGTGAGTAAGTGAGTGAGTGAGTGAGTGAGTGAGTGAGTGAGCGTCCAGTGGCTGCAGCCACTGCAGAGTTTATTTTGTGTACTGTGTGTCCATCTTGTTGCATTTATTGTCTGCCATTTATTTTTTGTTTACCGTTATCTTTTCTGGTTAATTCTAGTAAGGCCACGCTGAGGAAGACGGTTGTTTGATGTGTCATCGGTTGATTCTCTTGTGATTTTCTTCAGACAGACCCTTTACGTGCTTGTCCATGCAATGGTTCTGCTTTAATTCATTATACAGCAACACTACAACAATGTTTTTTCTTGAAATGAGTTGGGGAAATGATTCACAGAATAATCAATCCCTCCTCCCATTCATACATGACCCCATGCAAGAAATGTCCCTGAACATTAGGCCGGTCTGTTCCTCACCTCCCCCTTTAAAAAAAAGTCATTTTTACTTACTTTTATTTAAGTTTATTATTCAAGTCATTTTTTATTGAAGTATTCTACTCTTTTCATTGCTGGCAATGCATTAATATAATTTAAAGCCTCACAGTCTCAGACGTTCTCATCACAAGCTGAAGTTCATCTGTCACCGAATAAACTGCCAAAGTGTCAAACATAATGACACGACTAACGCGAGCCGAAGTGACATCTCTTCGGTGTCCTGTGTTGTTCCTGCCAGTGACACGACGCCGGCGTGTGTGTAATTCTCCTGATAGCGCCGCGGAGACCCTGCTCCCCACCAATCACAATCAAACCCTGCAGATCTCACACTGACAACAAGAACAGGACAATACTCAATATGTCTATTTCCTTCCTTATGCGTTTTTGTCCTCGGCTGTGGAGCGCCAACAAAAGATGCAGAAACACGATTTAATATGCAATTCTGATTTATTTTTTTAGGAAAATAGGTCTTTTCACATGCACATTTTTTCATCAAAGAATATGAAAAACATCTTTGCCGAGGGATACCAGAATGGCACTCAAAGAAATGTACATTTTACAAAAGGCATAGAAAACACACAAATACACAAATGCATTTATGAATCAGAGTCTGTACTGGTAATACCACTGGTTTTATTGCCACATCCCACATGGGTGACCATTAAAAAAACATGAAGGGAAACATAGTCTTTCTTCTGATCACAATATTTTTTACATAGACAGACAGATGCTGAGGGTGGACATTGTGGTATCCCTGATAAATAGACCCACAAAAGACTTCTGATACAACCACTGTGTGATGGGCTTTCACGTATAATTCATTCAGCTGCCAGGTATGAGGGAGACCTAAATGGCTGTCAGTTCCAACGTGTGTCTTTAAAGGTACTCAAATGCATATCAGCAACGTCAAGTGAAACATACCTCAAATTTTGATAGTTTTATGGTTTTTTTGCTACCTTGCAAAAGAAAAAGTTGAACTGGCAATACGTTTCATCTTAAAAAAGCCTTTAAAAAAATCAATACTACTTTCACAAAGAATTAACATTCCCGAAATATACCAACATGCTGCACAGCGTTCAAAACACACATTGGCACATTGGCCTCAGTACAGACTTGACTTAAGTTTGTTTTTTTTGTGGCATTTAAGAGACACATGGTTTTTAAAGGACAGCGACAACATGCAGAGGGGAATAAACCCTCTGCATACAAGTAGCTGTAAAAGCCATCTCTTATCTTATCCTCTCACTTTCTCAGTCACTAAACACAAAAAAAGTCACATGACCAAGAATAGTTTTGGAGATGTGAGGCCATGCTGCCAGGCATGGCACCTCCTCAAAATGCCCCTTCCTCACCCTCTAGTGCTCCCTCCTTTGACAGGAGTCGCCCTCTAGCGGCTCCAGCTGGCTCTGACTGCAAAGCATCTTCCAGCTGCCTGTCATCCATTGTACTTCAGTTTGTGTCCTTCTCTTCAACACAACACAGTACATACTTTAGTTGAGAAACTTTGTTCACTGGGGAAGAATTTAATGAGGTCTGATTGGCCTCGAGGGGAGGACACTGTCCCCGACTGGGGAACTCTCAGTAAATCACCCGTGGCTTATTGGGAGGGAGTGGCATCAGCGGAGACAGTGTCAATCGCTGCTCTGGGGAGCAGCTGACCGAAGCGCTTCTTGTGATGTACGACTGTCTGCTGCAGGCCGGCTTGTTGAACAGACATGTGGAGCCAAGTGGTGAACGGACCAATCAGAAAGACGCTTTCCGCTCCGTTGTATCGTTCAGTGTTTGCGGGAAGAAAAGCCGAGTCACAAAGTCCAGCCCCACTGGGAGAGATTTTTCAGACGACATTTATGAAATTAAGACTATAATGTCCTGGTTTTCAGAGTTACTCCCCTTGAACATTTCGCCATGCTGCTTGTTAGGAAAGCCACTGTGGGCAAAGCTTGGAATGGTTTGAATAATTTGGCACTTCATGTTCTTTTGTTTGTGTCCATGCACACGGCTGTTCAGCAGATCTCAGAACAAGGTTGGAAAAGGAGTTACACTTAAATAAAAACAAAGACATAGCCCAGAGGTTTGATACATACATTAGATACTGACACTGTAACATACAAGGAATAGTCTGGCTTTTTTTTCATTACATCAATAAGTCACTGTAGCCGACATATTACAAAAATATACTATGTCATATTTCAATTTTCTTTTTTCTTTTTTTACAATTGAAAGGCAATGTAAAACACAATAACCATACATATCCATACACCAAATTAAATATTAAAAAAGGCTTTCTTTTTCTTTATTTTACAAAAAAACTTTCTTAAAAAAAGCCAAATTGTGTTTTCATATAAAACACTGGCTCAAACATAAAAATCAACTCCGTTTTGGAGTTTGGAATTTTAAATCCTGTCCCAAAAAGCATAACACTTACTGTAATACAAAAACAAGTGGCTTTTACAAAAGGGTTGGTCTCACGTGGGTATTTTTCCACAATTGGAGGAGCATGGCCACAAACAACCAGGCTTCAGGGCAGCGTAGCATAAAATCTTGGCACTGACACTTGCATCACACAAACAGTGTTTGGTCTCACGATATTATAGTAATGGCTTTAAACCTTTTCCATTACAACGTGGAGATATTGCAGCCTCGTACATCTAACACTGAAATCGTAGCGCTGAGAAGGCTTGACTGACACAAGTCTACTGACACAAGGCTTGTCAATAGAAAAGGAACACTAAAGCTGGTTAAGTTGTTGCTGGATGCAGGAAGCATGTTCCTCTGGTATCTACTACCCGATAAAGGACGCCCCCTTCTCCGAAGAAGACACCACCAGGGGGCAGTCAACTACAAGGCAGATGAGACAGCAGTGGAGCGCTGAGCAACCTTGTTCAATAGCCATGAAGAGCCAGAGCAAGAAACTGAGAAGTTTAAGAGTAAGGTATAAAAACTGGATTGCTTATGCACCTTGTTAAAAAGAACACTTTTTTTCGCAGGACATTTCAGATGTACACAGGATAAAATCCACCTGCTGTACTAGTTAGTTAGTTTCTGAGAAGAATCTGGTGTAGCACAGTTGTAAAAAAAAGAAAAGAAAAGAAAACACAGGAAACTACAAACACACTGTCAAATGCCAAGTCACAGCAACATAACACTGGAAACTCTACACTGGAGAGAAACACAGAACATGACTGACAGGACACAGCCTTCAGGAAGGTGATGTTCTCACTGCATTATAAAGTCATTGCTTTTGGCGCTGCCGCTGAATTATGTTTCATTTTGTTGCATTGTTATGGTGTTCCTTGATAACGCCATTACAGTACGGAGTCTTAGCTTTTCATGGCATCCCTTTGCCTTTGAATTATGACGATACTTCATTTGGATGTCCGACGAATTGGGACGTCAATGTATTAATGGAGATGGTGTCTTTGCAGAGGAGCGGCCGGAAAATGAGTTTAGCCAAATCTGGGATCAATCTGATTTGCAACGGAACTCATTATCATTCAGTAATTTTCCAAAGTTCAAATCCCTAAGAAAGGATGAACGCAGAGACAACAGAGGTCAATAATCTGCTGCAGGACTTGAGGAGATCGAGACATGTAAACGACAGACTGTAGCCTACAGTTTGTGTTGATGTGATGCTTCAAGTTAAACAGTGAAAGCCCGAACAAAACAAATTGCCAGCTGCATTATCACGTCTGTTTTGACACACCTTAGTACACAAACACATCTTCTCCAGCTTGCAGGATTCTTTAAGGCACATGGGGTGTTCAAATATCCGAGGAAAATTGCAACAACTCGTCATCCAGTCTGTAATATATACATGGTTTCAATACATGTCCCTGTTTCTGGGGTTAAATCCATACAGAGGGCTTCCCCTCTCCCGATTTGCTGCTGCTGCTGTTGCTGCTGCTGCCTCCCCCACTGCTGCCTCCTTTCCCGTGTTTGAATCTATGCTTGCGCTCTTTCTGAGGCTGAGGCTGTGGCTGAGGTTGGGCTAGGATGATGTTACTTTGAGGCTTGTCGTCCTGGTTGTCCCCAAGCTGCTCCTCTGCCCGATGCTGCTGACTGTAGGCCTGGATGGCCGCCTCCAGCTGCTCATGGGCTTGCTGGATCATGTCCTTGTTCAAAGCCACACGGGCCTCCCCTCCAGTGGGAAAGTTATCCTCATTGCTTCCAAATTGCTGCTGCTCCTCTTGGGCAATGTTTGCCCGGTTCTGCTTGCATGCCATTTTAGCGTTGCTCAGGTCTGTGTACGGCATCTGCTCTGGCTTTACCACAATGTTGTAGCCGGGTGGAGCTGATGGGGTGTTCCATGAGAAGGGGTAACCGACGTAGTCTGCAGCCCCATCTCCACCCACCCCTCCCTCAGAGCCTGCCTCGGGCCCTGCACCCCCTACTGATCCCTCCACACCTCCGTTGGTGCCCAGCAATCCCAACTGGTACTCATCCTCCTGGGGTGGGCAGCGCCGACGGCGAAGAATGTCACAAATGGTACCGATCCCCAGATGGAGCATCTCCCAAACGTTGAGCGTGAGGCAAAGGACAGTGACACCGTACATGATGCGCAGGAAGATGGTCTTCTCTGTCGGCCGCGACACAAAGCAGTCCACACTGTGGGGACATGGGTTCCTCGAGCACACAAACACAGGCGTCACATGAAACCCGTACAGCAAATACTGGCCTGCAAGGAAGCCCGCTTCTAGCAGTGAACGAATCACCAGTTGCAAAACGTAGACCCGCATCAGCCCCTCATCTCTTATACGTTTGCGCCCGTCATGTCGGATTTTGGGTTTGGGTGCGGGTTGCAGTGGATCCCGCGGCCTTTTTGGGGGCTCGATTTCTGGCACCTCGTAGATCATGGGATCATCCTCTTGGTCCTCCTCTGTCTCCTCAATGCCCCGGTGCTGCCGTGCTCCAAAGCAGATCTTCCTGGGCTTCCTGTGCGTGTAGCCTCCTCCTGCTGTTCTAACTGCAGCAGAGCCAGCTCCTCCTTTGGATTCATCTATCCGTGCAATCTTGTTCACGGCATAGCCCATGTACATAAGAGAAGGCATCGCCACTAAGATGATCTGGAAGACCCAAAAGCGAACGTGAGACAGAGGTGCGAAGGCGTCGTAGCAGACATTCTCGCAGCCCGGCTGGCCCGAGTTGCAGACAAACTTGCTCTGTTCGTCGTAGTAGATGGACTCTCCCCCAACAGCCGTGAGCACAATGCGGAAGACGATGAGCACGGTGAGCCACAGCTTCCCCACGAAGGTGGAGTGGTTGTGGATCTCCTCCAGCAGCCGCGTGAGGAAGCTCCAGCTCATGGTGTCGCTGGACAGTGGGGCAGACAGTGTCCCTCTCTCACCTGTTCACAGACTCTGCAGAAAGGAAAAGAGGAGGAAAAGGGAAGACAAGTGGGAGATAAAAGAAGATATGTGTTCACAATCAATGCACATTTCATAACTTGATCAGAGCAAGTAGTACTGCAATTTTTTTAAGACCTTTATCCTGTGGAAATAGCAATAGTTCATGCCAATTCAGTCGCACAATAGGAAAAGTGGTGACATAATAATTGCCTTAATTAAAATAAGTGTTCCTCTCTGAGCTCAGTCAATCAATATACTGTATGCTTAAGTTGATATGTTGCTTTTTGTAGCACAAATGCGCGCACACTAAATTTGAAGCACAATGCCGCGATGAGGTTGCTGTCAAATTCGGGCTTTTTAGGGAATTAGAAGACCAAACAGGGAGGAAAGAGGATATCGGTATTAAAGAATACCATCAAGCAGCACTGAGAAGGAGGCGAAATAATCCAAATAGGGAATTTGCTAGCGCCAAATACACACTCACTTTATTTAACAGCCATCTCTTTTTGAAGAATAAATCCTCTTAGTGAGCCTTCTTCTGTGTGAGGTGCAGTTTTCAGGATTGTATTAAATTGACTGGTTTGTTCTGGTTGGGAGGTAAATAGCATTGTGCTGCGCTTGTGTGCATGTGTTGGTCTGTGTGTGTGTGTGTGTGTGTGTGCATCGGAGCACAGTTTAGAAAGAGGGACATGTTGCCTATGTAGGTTAGGTCTGGGCTCCAGGCAGTCGATCCAAACCAGGAGCATCAGCAGGTGGCCGGGCTCAACCCGTTGGATAGCAGACCCACATTAGCTTAGGCAGTGGAGCTGAACCCAAACACTGTCGTCCCTCAGGGCGGCTTTGGGGGATAAGTATGACACCTCCGCTGAACTTTCCCCTTTATGAAGCTGCAATAGCGCATGGCTTATTGTCAGCTAGACTGAGAGGAAAATCCAACCATGAATGCTAGCTTAGTTTTGGGTTTAAAGGGCTTCCAGGGACGATATCCTTACCAAGCAGGTCGAGAGCTTAGTCGGAGCAAGCTGCAGCTGCAGCTGCAGCGAGAGGGAAAATATAGCTGGAGGAAACGAGCAGGATCCCCCAGCCCTCTGCTTTGTGTCTCCAGTAGGAGCAGAGAGGGCGGGAGTGTTTGTGGAAGGCTTGCGATGAAACATGTGTCATATTGATCACTCTGACCATATAAGGACCTGCCTGGGACAAAGGAGGGAGATGTCAGGAATCCTTTGTGTGTACATGCACACTCCAGTGCGCTTATTATCCACATACAGTAAGTGGCCATAACTGTGCACAATCAGACGAGGCGGTGGAGTCCTTGTGAGAGTGCTAACTGTGAGCGTCTGTAACCGACATGTATGAGTAAGCAGCAAATGGCCAGTGCGGAGGAAGAGGCTGCCACAAGCACACATAGTCATAGTAGTGTCCTTCCATGGTCGGGCTCCGTCTGGCTTTTCCAGCATTACATCATGGCATTTCTTTACATAACTCTTATTGTGCTGTAGTGTTGTTCTTTAGATAATCATAACCAGACAATAAGGTTTAACTGCTGTGCTTTAATAAAACAGTTAAGTGTGTAGTGCTGCTTAATGTTTTAGGGAATGTTTTCATTATTAGTACAAGTTTTTTTTGGGCAGGATGTGCACGCCCTCTACATTTTTTTCCCATCTTAAAATAGTTTTCCTGTGTGCTCTGTCTATATGTTCTCCTGGGTGAAATGGTCAAATCCAGATTTTCATGTTTTTGCATATACGGTCAAATGAAAATGTTTCATATCATTATATATCAACATTGTATTGATATATATATATATATATATATATATATATATATATATATATATATATATATATATATATATATATATATACTGACATACTGACATAATATTGTACTGACATAATATTATTCTATTGAGTAAAACCTGCCAAGCCAAATAGTTTTCAAAAGACACATATTTGGGTGTAACAGGCACTTTATTTGATACACTTTTATAGGTCCAGAGGAACGTCTGTGTGTCCCTGGATGGAGCCTTTACTTTGTAGGACTGCCACGCTCCTTTCTGACCAGGAGAGACGCTCCAGCCCAGGACCACGGCGGCCTGATACTCCTGCTACCATAACCACATATAACCTGGCATTTGCTTTCTCATCCAATTCATGTCTGTGGGAGCTAGTGGGGCAGTTAGGGGTAAGAAGCTGACTCTGTGCATTAAGTTACTGTCGTGAGTCAGCCTCCCGAATAGCACCACACAGACACAGCGGGCAGGCTTTCAGTCCGTTATTCTGATACAAACGAAGAACAGCAAATTGGTGGAAATCCTGTCACACTTGAAAACATCAAAAAGCACACCAGACTTTCTATGGCCAGAACGGAAACAAGGAAAACCCCCGTCAGTGTAATCCCACTGTGGTTTTATATAACAGGAGACTGCTAAAAGGATTTTACTGCCAGTCTCTAAACAGAACAGTACAAGGTCAAAGGTCAACAAGATCAGTTCACAAGGGCGAACTCTCCAAATCACAAGCTCACGTGCTGATTCAATCAGACAGTTACACATACAGTTAGCGTCACTGAAGGGATCCCCTCATTCACTGGAGGTAATCCCTCAGGACTCACAGAGACTCACATCCAGATATATGACATATAGATTCCCAGACGGACAGACACCCACACGCACAACCGCCTCGAACAGCACGCAGAGCAAAGCCACAATGTCCCTGTACACAAACAGAGCACGGGTATAACAAACACTGCATTGGGGTGAGCTGAGGTTCTCCTCTTTCACAGTACTGACTCATCATGTGGACACAGTGCTCCAACTCGAGGGCCCAGGGCTTGGGAGGGACACCAGGGGAATGAAATCACCACGGGACAAACCTCGACTCGCAGCAGACTCCAGCACGTGAATGGATGTTGTAATTGTGTAACAGGGAGATGTGTGCATCATTGAGGAGTCCTGCAACATGTAGATGCATATAACATGTGTGCAAGGTCCTGATTTCTGTTACAACTACTGTCCTTTGGCTTGACAAAAACCGATGTTAATTTTAACATTAACATGACATTTAATTCAGCCAGATGCTCATCAAATGTGGTTAAAAAGACGTGTGTGTAGTGAAGAATGAAGATAAGAGTCAACAAAAGATAGTTACTGAAAAGATTATAGTTTTATTCAAATTGTGGATATTTACATTCAATTAATTGTCCAATTTTCATTATGTTAAAATGTAAAATATACATGCAAGGCCAACTGGACATAAATACAATTTTGGACATGTGCAATGTTGAGTGCAAATATGAAAGAATGTGATGCAAAGGAATCACAGAGGACACCGTGGTAAACCAGGCGCAGGATAGAGGCCAGAGGTCCCCATCCCGATGCCCCGATTGAAACATATGTTTTTACTGCCCCCATGTTGGTCTGTTAATAAACTGCACTTTTAATAAAGGGGAATTTATGATAATAATAACTTCTCTCTTTGTCTTTATCCTCGCTCTTTTCCTCTATTCTTTCTGCTTGGCTTTGATGTATGCAGACCCATAAAAACAAACACACACACACACACACACACACACACACACACACACACACACACACACACACACACACACACTAGCAGAAACAAAGTCGTATTATAAAACGCAGGCCATGGGCGGTTTAGATAATGAACCTACTGTAAATGGTAGGAAAAAAGCTTTAATGAGTATATGTAGGGATATTATATGAACTTTATCAAGTGAAGCATACTAACATGCAAATGCATCGAAAACAGAGTAAACTGCAACACAAAACTATTAAAGTTCATAATATCACGATAGTGCGTAACGTTATTAAATTCATTCCTGGTGTTTTTTCATTTTATTTTGTCTGCTAAACTCATACAGTACTCACTTATAGTCGGCCGCTATCCATCAGTACACATGTACTTCACCTCCTTGAACGTCAGTACTTGGTGTAACCATCATGCTAATTCTCACTTAAATCTTGAGTGTTTTTAATGTGATTGTAAAAAAGCAGAAAGCAGATCCAGGAAAAGAAAGAGTGAGCGCTTCATCAGCTCCAACTGATTTATCTGAGATTCTGCTGATCTGCTGCCAGTAAAACACTCCTCATATTGACTTTACAACTTCCTATGATTATAATTGCCCCTCTTGTTTATGGACAGTCTGCGTCATCACGATGTCAAGAAGCATCCTCTGACATGACCACTGGAAGATACGGTCACACGACAGTGGCTCCATCCTACGTGAGTGCCTCAAGTAATTCATAGATTATCATGTCACTATTATACATGCTTTTGTCAAATATGGAATATTACAAAATGGAAAATATATATATTTGTAACCTTGTTTATTTTTGCCGATGTTTGTTTATTTTTACAATTTCAGGTGAGACACATGTGATTACTATCTGTTCGCTAAACTTTCATTAAAAAAAGAGAACAGGCTTGATGAATGTCTGCGATGTCATACATTTCATACTTTGTATCTCTTTACAAGTCCCACAATGCAATTAGTGTCTAAGGTCCACATATTGCATTATCAAGTTTACTTTTCGGGCTGCCACAAGTGCTTATGTCTATTTTCTAACCCTCTTGAGATAGCGTGCATGTTTTACAAGTGACAAGTTTGAGTTATAAAAGCTATGAGCATTAAAACATTATTGCTAGGATAATTAAAAGTATAAAGCAACAATAACATTTTAATGGTCACTCTTCAAAGGTATAACCAGGATAAAATATAATGGTTTTCTGTTAAGTCTGCACAATTGAGAGATGCTCAGCTCTTATAGGTTTTCTTCTTTTTAAAAAGTGGAATTATGTCAAATTTCGTTATTTTGCTTAAATTTCACTTTACAATTTACACTGCAAAAGAAAAAAACCCGGTGTGTGAGGAAGTCACATTTTGTTCAGTCTATATTAACAGAAATCCTCAACAAAAATGTAATCAGCAAATATCCAGACCAAGGCCATTCCCAAACTGATGGCAGCAGAGTTTGAAGCTGCCAGCAACACCGACAATAAGGCGCTGCTGTGTGCGCAAGGATTTATTGCTGGCTTTAAAAAGCTTAATCACATAAAAAAAGAAACACGTATATTCTGGAAAATGGACATGTAGCTAATAATGAATTGGGACGAGATCAGAATTGAGACAAAATGATGAAGAGACACATTTAGTTATTAGTTTAAGTCTCTTTTTAACCATAACAAAGAAAATCAGGGCAACCCGAAGACAACCACAAACACACGGATGATTTGAGTGTCTATAATCGTGAAAACCACGAGAGAAGACAAATGTCTGGGACCTGTGAGCGTGTTCTGTTCGGCCGATGTTCCTCTTACTGCGCTTATGTGAGGGTCATTGCCACAGTGCCCTCTCCCTCTGTTCTGCCAGCGGCATCCTCCGGCTTCCCCGGTGGCCCTGGAGCCTCCACCTTGTCCCCACACAGACAGCACACACCAAACTAATCTGCTCACTCAGTCGCTGGCCGGACATCTGTCCATGATAACCCCCTGGATCGTCATATGTGGGTTAAATCGCGGCGCTGTGTTGTGACGCTAAGAGATCCCGTATAAAACCAACACACTGGTGTCACAAAAAGGTCACCAGCCTCCGCTTGTGATATCAGAATATGAGCGGAGATAACCACGATAGCGGCGGCGTGTGGAAACCGACCGACAGCAAATGCTCCGCTTGAAAAGAACAAGGGGTTTCTTATATTGCGGTTCCCCTTCTCCTACACTGAAGGCTGGATAAGCTCCTTTGTTAAGCACTCAGAGATATTCAAATCACACCAAAAAATCCTGCGCAGCTAAAAATGGACTTCTTATCAACTTTTCGGGTTCCCTGCTTTTTTTTCTTTCTCGATGTGGAGAAACTTTGTTCAAAAAGGTTCTTGAAGTGATTAAAATCAGGCAATCCCAGAGTGACTTTGCATTAAATTGAGTTCACACACACAAAAGGTTATCAGAGCTGTTAATCACATCCATTCCATTCACCCAACCAGAGTGTGCGGTGTATGTATTCATGCAGACACGCACACACAAACACAGACATGCAACTTACTTGCAGAGGGATCAATGGACGCCACCATGAATAATACATTCCAAAGGTTTAGGTAAACAGTAAACCCCAATTCAGGCCTCTGGCTCATAAAACGTGTCGCGGAAGATGTAAAGGAATTCAAATCAGAAAACCTCACGAGCGAGGGAGGAAAATAGAAACTGATGAACATTGTGGTCAAAAGTGAGCCTCGGCCTGCGAGAATCTTGAGATGAGGAAGTCTTTAGTGAGATGGATGAATGAGCTCTTCTTTTACTCGCAGGAGGGAGGTGGGTTTGGAAAGAGCATTTCTTTCTCAGTATTCACGGGAATTTCAAAATTACCTCATTAACGGTGTCCGAAGGGGAGAAACGCAACGGTAAAGCGGTTCCATATGTTCCAGGATAAATCTCTGAGGCAGGAGCAGCCTCTCCGTGTGCATCTGTGTCGTTTCCTCGGCTTCGTGCCGGTAAAGTTCATGAATGGTCTTTTCTTCCTGATATTAAGTTTGTCAAAAGGGTACCAACAACTTCAGGAAGTCTTTGTGCCGTCGCTAGACCTTGTAAATATTTAACCTTTGGTGAAGAAGCCCGGCTTCCTGAATGAGATGATCAGTTGCAAATGAAAGATTACTTCCTTTTTATTCAATTCAAAGCACTTTCAAATGATTAAACACAACAAGAGCAGACACAGACAACAAACAAGCAGCAAGTGCAAAGTGACGAAGCAGCATACTCACTCTACTCCTTCTCTCCCAGATGCCAGGTACTGTGTCCTTTGTCTCTCAACTTAAGACCCCTCATCTCTGAACCCTCGTCTCACTTAGCCTCCTTTACGTACCCATTAACCTGGGCGGACTTCAAACAGCCCTGACCCAAAATCAACAACGGCATCCAGACAACAAACAAAAAAAACTCAAAACAAAACACGCGTCTCCGTGGCCGTCCTCTCATGAAGAGCCTCAGTGTGCGTGCTTAACCAAGTGTGAGCTCTTCCTGAAAGAGAGAGGGATGAGGGAGGCAGAGCATCTTGCCTCTCTCCCCGTGGTACTCAAAATGGTCCTCACTTACCCTCTTATCCCCTTTCAAACTGGGTCATGGTTGGGGGTTGGGATGGGTTGGTGTCTGTATGTGTGGTGATGATGAAGATGAGGAGGAGGTGGCAGTGGGGTTGTAATACCCCTTGGAGGGCTGAAGAGAAAGGGAAGTCTGACTTTACAGACAGTGGTAGAGTGGAAGAGGAAGTGTATGGTTTTGGAGGTAAAAGATATTCAACTCGGTGACGTTGGGAGACCTCTGGCCACTGAGCACAACAGGATTGGGCTTTTAGGAAAGGGAAAGGCAATTAGAGGCCTGGGCTTCATGTTTCAGTCACACTGATATACTGCATCTTATGTAGTTCATACGCATCCTTTTAAGTCCAGTAGATCCTAATTAAATAACTTGAAGATTGCATTTTCTCAACAGAAAAAACATTGAGCTTTTTGTAAAAAGGGGAAGAAATATATGTGATATATTATAGCATTTTCAATGCTGTAATAAATCAAAGTTGATATATAAATATTTAAGTAAACAAGCTCGGAAATGTTTATTCAACAAAGTTTTAGTTGAAACAAACTCCCCATAAGAAGATCACTGAGAAGACTTTCAGCCTCCATCCGACAGAAAGATGGAGCTGTTACTACAGCCACTAATGACGCTTTGCAACCAGCCACTCTCCCAAAAGTATTTTAATGAACATAAACAACGCATATGGCTATTGTTCATACTCACAGCTGTTGAACTGGTGGTTTGTGGAGACTTAGGTGAGCCATGCCGTGTGCACCGGGAGGGTATGCGCAAGTAGACGGGTAGAGAGGACGGCAATGGGCTTATTACACTCACCGATACTTTTTAGTTTTTTTTTGTCTGAGTATGATTTATGGATTGCTGTCAGGTGTAATGAGAATTTTACCTACCGTAACAAACATTTTTAGATTAACTGGCTTTAATCGTCAGTGTCTGCCACGTAGATCCATGAGTTTCATACCAAGTCCAATGTGTCAAAGCACAACAAATAATTGATGCCCAACATGCTGTTTGTTATGAATGCCAGTAGATGCTGGGGAACCACGAGCGCCCGTGAGCTGCCGACGATAAAACAAACTAACAACTAGTTCACACAGAAAGTTGTTGTAAAAGTCATAAAAGGACACTTTGAACTCTTTGAGATAAAAGTTGGGAAACGTCCAAATAATCAGCTGACCCTGGCCCTTCTGAGTGTTTGATGTCCACCACCCATGCTGCAGTTTCTGCTTGCAGATATATGGGCACTCGGCGATAATCCTCCCCATCAATTTCAGCTGCGTGCCCTCCTCTCCATCACTCGGCTCCCTCCCTAAAGCTCTTCTCACAGAGTCATAATCATGCAGCGCTACGAACAATAAAAGTTGTTCGTTTGATATTGTCCAAATCCACTCACCAGCGGTGGTTGCTCAAATTAGTACTGCACGCTATCTCGGCCTCTTTTCTTATCTCTCTCCTCTGAGCGGACCATTTGCTATCGCCAAATTTCACATATCATGTGCTGAGAAATCAGAGGGTACAAATCCTCTTTAAATTCACATCATGTCGCTCAAAGTCCACAGCTTTCGTTAAGTATGTTTTTCTTTAATGGACAGCTATTGCAATTTTTCCATTTTGTTTTGATGAATGTGAAATTCAATCAGTGGTGAAATGTATTTCTTCATCGCGGTAATAACCTTAAATAATTTGACATCCACATCGCCTTTAGATGTGAGCATTTCATCGGGCATTTCTTCAGTCAGATTCATATAGAAAAACTAGATATGATGATGATTTTGCTCCACACATGGATATGACATGCGTAAAAAAGAAGAATAACATACTAAAGGCCTTTTCCTGTCTGATATAAGTGCTTTGACAACAAAATAGTCCCCAGCTCAGTTCTGGCCTGCATGGGTACCCCCTGTGTTCAGGCTCTACCTTGTGAATAATAATCACTAAATCGCTATGTAAGCCTTTTTTTTCTTCTTTTTTTAATCTGTGTGTGTTTGTATGCCACAGTCGAGGTCATCTTTGCAGACTCAGCCAGCACAAGAGGGGAGATTATTTATTACTTTGAGTTTTTGCTGACATAAAGTGGAACAACTCCCTGTTTCTTTCACTACCTTATCCTTTCATAAGAGGGTAGAGCATTTCACTGCACATCAAGAGGTCCTCAGCTCAATTCTCGGTGTCCCCTTTATTAGAAAAAGATGAAAATACCATAATATAGCACTTGGGGATTTTGACCAGATGTTTATGGCACAACCTGTGACCCAAATTCAAGCAACAGATTAATGCAAAGTAGCTGTTTAATGAGAAGGATATTTACATCGGAAATGTTACACTATAAGTATATTCAAGCCAGACATCAAAACAAAGTACATTTAATGATTTAGCGTGTGGTTGATGTATACTGTCCATTTAACATTTGATTATAAAAGTAGTGAACCTTCAAAAAAGACATTTCGCTTTTTGGGTTTGCAAAGTTTAACTGGCAAAGTTATTGCATGATAATGTATTACTTAGCGGTCAAGTATGTGAATTTCTCTGATATTTTAACAGCTAAAATATTATGACAGTTAACAGTTATAGCACATACACCGTTAATAGTTATGGTTAGCTGTTTCAACTACACACATTAATGCTGTAGCTCCTCCCGCTAACTCTGAAGAGACATTTCAGAGCTGTGCCAACTCCTACTCATCATCTCTTTTGTCTGCAGCACTGGAAGGATTGTTAATATTAGATGTCTCTAAGCTGTGGCTGGTCACATGAGAGGATCTACTGGCTTTGTCACAGAGACAATATATATTACACCGGAGTTAACAATGCGTTTCAAATCAGTTGACTCTGGCTGGCACTGTAATATAAAATCTCTATCTTTTTCTATATGCATTTCTGAGCGAACCTCACTGCAATATTCCCAACCAGTAGAGATTAGCGTGTGTAGCCTTGTGGCCACTGAAAAGTTTCCAGATTACAGGTATACATTTGTTTTTGTTTTAAAAAGGTGATATTCACTGATTTGTCTCAATGGCTCATAGTATTTAGTGCATAACTCACCGTGGTATATTAATCTCCCTGGGTACCGGCACTATATGCATAAGTCTGGGCTTCTGCTCCTCATGTAGACACTTTGACTCCATGAAACAGTATTCATATGATTGCATGCATGCTTGTGCCATTTGATCACATACATACATACATAGACATAGATATATACATACATATATACATACGTACATACATACATACATACATACATACATACATACATACATACATACATACATACGTACTACATACATACATACATACATACATACATACATACATACATACATACATACATACATACATACATACATACATACATACATACATACGTACATATGTACATGCATACATACGTACATACATACATACATACATAGTTATATGTCACGTGTGACAGCATGAGCATCATATCAGATTATGTTGCATAGAAACCTTTCATTTCTCGTACCACTCAAAGAGTTTTACTGCTTGACGTTTGAACCAATTTATCAACACTCCGACTGATATATTGGATATTCTGAGTGGAAATAAACAGCTTTTATGGTGTATGTAGCAGCATGTCATTAAACAGACTGCTCATAGATGGATTGAGGAGATTGTTGTTTCTTAACTCCCTTAATCCTTGAGCCCGTCTGCATAAACCAAACTAATTTGTCTCATTTGACAGTGTATCGTCCATGTAAACATCAAAGCACTTTTAAGAAGGTTTGAGTGACATATTCGTCAGACGTCTTGTCTTTTTTTTTTCACATCACAGTTTCACTCAAGCCATAAAAGCAATTTCTCCTTTTCCCAGTTGCCGACTGACGGGTTGCTATTAATGTGAATTAAGCCTGACACAGCAGTGTCATCATGAAATGGGGATTTCATGGAAAAGTTTCACTTCCTTGGAAGAAGAGCCTCTTCGTAGACGACAACACAGTCTTCATCAACATGTGAAGTTTACCACCAGACATTTGAATTTGAATGACAGCGTTCTGATGGTAAACTTGCCGAGGACTGACTTATCTCCAACTAATAAAACTATTTTAAAACACTTCCTCTCCTGCGATCAAGTTCATTTAAACCACTCAGCGTTGTGTCCCGTTGTCGCCGACTGGACCGGTGGCTTTAGTGCAGCTCTCCTCTATATTACTGCCGACTGAGAGCGCTGTTCTCAGCTCGGCCCTGACGCCTATGAATAGACCACCAAAGCCCGGCCTCTGCCTGATAGACATGTTGATGGTAATGAGCTGTTGGGCTATTATAACTCATGTACAGTGCTTGTATAGACTGGTTTTGTGCTGAACTGGATGTAACAGTTGAGTCCAGCAGCAGACTGAAAGCACTGAACTGAAGATAGTCAGAATCAACGCTGAGCGTGTTTGTTCGCTGATGAAAGAGTTGAAACTTTATTTTGACATCTTCACTGTGAGACCATCTCCTTCTGGTTTAGTCAGACGATGACCCTGCCTGCATAGTGAGTCACAGGATTGGCTGTTCCTATAAACTATGTGTTTGGTGTAAATAATAAAGCGGCAACAGAGATAAAAGCACATGAGCAACACGGTAGCTGCAGCCTCCTGATTTCTTGTTGAACGATGCCGATGTGGATTCAGTTCAGGATAAACTGTGGGAAGATAGTATATGTGTGTTGTTTATAAAGCCAAAGAAAGACAGGG
This sequence comes from Clinocottus analis, assembly GCF_023055335.1. NCBI lineage: Eukaryota > Metazoa > Chordata > Actinopteri > Perciformes > Cottidae > Clinocottus > Clinocottus analis. The sequence continues at coordinate 6,362,218 of NW_027175887.1, read as the reverse complement.
AGCATGCGGGCCCACTGCCCAGCATGGAGAGAGCAACCAGGGAGCGAGAGGCTGTCTTGGTGTTTGGGTCGGCTGAGCAGCTTCCAGTCGAATTCATGTTTGGACACCTTTTAGCCTAATTGTGTCCCACTGGTGTAAGTCGCTGGCCAAACATTGGACAGCAGATCAGGAGGTCTCCTGTTAAACTTTGGCTGCCTCTCTTGTTTACACAGTGATAGTGTGACATTTTTTTATGTCTGTGAAGTGTGAGCAGACTCAGTGAGAAAGCACTGTAGGTCAATAAGTTCTTTCACTGGCCGACAAAAACAAGTGGTTTTGTTCGAAGCTGAAGGATTGAGGCCGGAGCTGACAGTGTGCTTCACTCTCCAGTCAGGCGTGGATAGCATGTCGCAAGCAGATTGTTTAGCTCACAGGTGGAACATTTGATTATTGATCAAAAGGTATTTGGATCAAGACTGTTGATCTCCTGCTACAGCTACTCCCTATTCTTTCTAAAAATAAATAAATGTGTCTATAGAAAAGAGGGTTGGAGTGAAGAGGGGTAAATATGTGCTATCTTTAGTTAAAATAAGCAGAAATAAACAACATCCACTATAGGTAAGATATCATAAATATTGTCCTAGTAACAGTCAGGTTACAAACGCACAAAGACATAATTAAACACATAATTAAATACTTCAGAGAGAATCAGAGAGAATTACACATTTTGGTATTGTTCTTGGTAGAGATACTAAAGACAAAACCAAACGCTTGATAAGAGTCTGAATGAGGAGGAACGGTTCAACGCTGTGATCCCAAACACAACCTCTAGATGTCAACATTGTGTGGAAGCACTGTAATACATTGTTATTGTGGTCAAACATGTTTCACAAGCAGAATATATGAGCCTCAATAAATACATCAGAGTACTTAACCGGGTCATCCGTGAGGCAACATTAATGTGAAACAGTTTAACTTTATCGATCATCGTCTGTTAAATTGCAGGAATATCTGCACGGACTGTTGCCTCCGTACACAATTACTTCATTGAATCAATATGGATGCAAGGTGCTTACGGCACGGTAAAACAGCATGTATCCGATAATTTTATTTAGTACCGTGTAATCACTGCTGCTGATTAGTGCTGCAGCCAGAGGGGGGGATTTATTAGTTTAATTACCTGAAGTGAAATGTGTGTTGTGCCTAGCTGGAGCGAAAACCTGGAGACTTTTTGAACGCACTCGTACAGAGTTTCACAACTGTGGCTGCTGTTACTTTATATATGGAGGACGAAAAATGACTTATTTATTTTATTCAATAAATAAATACAAGAATAAATAAATACATGCTGAAATCAATAAATAAACAATTAGTAAATGATTAAATAATATGGATTTAGCTAAATTAATTCATGGTTGCAGGAATAAAAGTTGATAATAAAACAGCACCTACATTTATTATTTTCTAGATTTCTGATGTTGCATCTGTAGGAAGATGGATGATCTAAAAATAGCATTCATTAAACAGCATAAATAGTGTTCTCCGGCTGAGAATACTCACCAAAGGAAAACAACATATTATTTTGTCTTAATGCTTTATTTTTTTGCTTTTGGTAAAAGGTACATTTTGTTCATGTAATTGTGATCAAGCTCACATCTTTAGTAAGAGATCTGGTGCAGATATGATCTAAAATGTATAGTCTTCAGTTTACATTTTATAATAGCTTATAATAATAGCTATAATAGCTTAGAAAGACAATGAGTTCACTAAGTTCATGTATTTCCATTTCATGGGTATCAGTGTTTGAATATTTTATGTCACCCTTGAAGAGAAGTCCTCGGGAATTTTTCACCCTTGTTCATTTCTGTTCCGTAATTAGCATGGAACAAATTAATTAACATGGGTTGCATGAAGGCTACAGCGTCTACATGCACAGGGTCATTATCAAACACAAATATTAATATATGGTAGACCCACAAATACATACATGGTTGAGAGGAAAAGTTATCCCTCTTTGACTAAATTCAGGATTAAAACAACATAGATAAGCTATAGGGGGTGTAGCTCAGTTCAACTTTGGGTCTCTCTTTAATTAAGCCATCAAAGCTTGCAGCTTTAAACTGGACCATGTTCTCTTTAGATCCACAAGATGTTAGTTTCATCTCTGCTTACCATTTTCCATATAACTATGTCTCTTATGGTTAATCTGTTGCCCACTGACACTGAAAATAGGATTAAAGGAGTCCTGTATCTCACCCTGGTACGATAGACAATAGACAATATGATATTTTATTGTTACTGTCACGCTCGTGCGGTTATAGATTAGTGATGGAGCATACCACTCTGGGTATCTCTGCTGTAGATAAGACACATTCAGTACAGTCATAGCTGGGACTCCGTTTATGTAAAAATACTGTTGATTGTATTTTTCTACTCTAAAATGTGAAACTTCAAACTGGTGTCAGTCTGTTCGTAAGTAAAGACATTGAGCATGATTTGGTTTAGTATCATAACTCTGGAGACTATGAGCGGTTTTTTTTTCTGGAATAAAATATATATTTAAATAGATTGTATTATAGTTTGATTATGTACATTTCAGTTTTATTTGCATGTATAAAAAAGTGATTCGATAGTTGTTTTCAATCTTGTTCCATTTGATGGATTATCCCTTTGCACGGTATGCATGCACTGTCTCTGTGGTGCAGCAGATATGTTTCACTTTTGGGAGTCAAAAGAACAAGTTACATGACATAGAATATCATTTACATTGAGAGGATAACAAAGCAACTTTAAGAAGCTATTCAATGTAGCATTATTATAGATGAGGTATAACTCAGCAGCAGAGCATCAGACTGGAGATCAAGATGTGAACTGGATGCCAACTCATTGAAAAGGATGAGCATTTTCTTGCACACTATTTCTGCTTTGCAGACAGAATTGATAAAACAGATTTTTAATGAATTGTCATTCCTTGCTCAGCATTAATTTGTGCATTTTCCTAACCTTTTCTTTTGAACTCCCTGTAATTAATTGCAATGACTACAGATGACTACATATGTTCTTTGAGAATCGTCCCCATCACATGCACAGCAGTGAGACTGAGCCACACTTTTGCCACAAAACGTCTTTAACTGAACAGCCTTTAAGATTCTCATCTCTAATTAGCACCGAGGAGACAAGGTAACCTGAGTTGAACGGATGGTTGTGTGTCTCGGTGAGCATGTGTTCATTATCCTTCACAGTCTTGCATGCCAAGAGACACATGCACACACTCGGAGGCCAGAGTCTCCTCAGGCTCACCTGCACGCTCAGAGACTCATTAGAGGAGGAAGGTGGAAGTAGCAAGGAGGGAGGAAGGGAGGGCCGGAAGAGGAGGAGCTGGAGGATCTGTGTGTGAAGCTAAATGTTACTGTGTTTGTGCATTTATATTTGTGTGCATGTGTGCGTGTGTGTGCGTTCCTGGGTGTGAGTCAGACTGAGAGTGATTCAGAATTAGACGTTTCTTGTTGTGTCTTCAGGCAGGGATGGAGTGTACTCGACGTGTGGAGGTGTCTACATGTGTAGGTGCATGTGCAGAGCACCTTTGCTTTTAGCGACAGGTTTAGAGGGCAGAGGGAGTGAGTGTGAGTGTGTGTGTTCTTGTTTAAGCCTCTGAATGTGTGCACTCGCAAGCTACTGTACGTGTGTGTTATTCTTTTTATTAATATCATTCACATTTTCCAGGGCAGTGGTCAGACTTTCATTACGCTGCGTGTTCTGACAGGTCTGTTCCTGAGGCGGCTGCTGCTGTTAAATATCACACACCTGGATGCACAGCGTGTGCCGCTCCCTCTCTTTCAGTGTCTTCTAAGACCCTATTACCACACTAATAGTGTGTGCAACAAATCACACAGCTCTTCCACCTTGATGAGTCTTCGTCATACGACACACACGGGATTAGGGGTGACTATCTTTAATACCGCAGGAGCTGAGAAGCTGGGCAGAGGGAAGACGGATGAAGGAGAGGAAGGGTTTTTTAAATAACATCCCAAATATGTATACGTACAACTGCTGGTTTCAAAATTCATCTCCATGTGAATTGGTTTAGTTAATGTATATATGTGCATTTTTTACACAACATCTTATGATTAAAGAGCAATGAAGCTGGTTTGTTTCTGATGAAGTATACGTGTATAAAAAATGATGTGACATGATTCACCACTGGTAGAACACGCGTTGAGATCTATTAAAGATCATTAAAGTAGACATGAAGTAGTGATACAGAATGTAAAAACTCAAACAATTATAGTTCTGCAGGTAATATTTTGAGTTAAAGTAGAACATTTTTACATTTGCATTTATATTTCACATTGCATCATATATAAAACGGTCTGGAAAAGCTATATATGCAAGCTAAATATAAACAACATCTATCAAGTAAATGTAGTGAAATAAGAAGTTCAATAGTTCATGCAGTGCACTGCACACATGCAACCATGACACACACGTTACCTGATAACAATCCTCTTCATTAGTTGAACACAACCCAGTCAATGCAAATGTATCAAGGTTGTGTGAGTTATGAAATGCTAATCTGTTCATTTTAATTCTGAAAGTGGAAATGGGCGAACGTTCATCTTGAAATGCAAAATAATTTTGGCAGTATGTAAAAGATTGCAATTATCATGATTATAATTATTTTTGCACAGATCTTAAATGATGTTGAACTGTAGGAATGATGCATTCACTGTCCTCGCATATGTGTTTGTAAAGGACTTTGGTAACCCACTTATGCAGCTGGATTTGCATTGAGTGAATTGAAGCGAAAGATTTAAATGGCATCAGTCTTGCTATTAAAGCAAAGCAAAACATCAGACAAACAGGGAGGAGCAGCTCTCTCTCTCTCTTTCTCTTTGTATATACATGTGTGTGTGTGTGTGTGTGTGTGTGTGTGTGTGTGTGTGGAGTAGTGGAGGGGGTGGGGGGGTGCTGTCCCTTGCCTATGTTCAGTGTGTGCAGCAGCTGCAGCTTTCAGCCTCAGTCTACACTGTAGGGGCCATTCTGTTGTCTGAAAGACTGATAGATACAAAGAGCAGAGTGGTGATGAGAGATGACTCCGAGGACAGCGCTGATGGTGCGTTTCAAACACACTCATTCCCCCTTCTGTGTGTTGCGATTCAAAAATTCGTATGAAGTGAAAACTAAAAACCGCCGTTCCGGGTCAGGGATTCCAGAGCAGGCTCAAAAAATAAGGGTCGCACCATTAGGAGCTTTTTTTTCCCCGTGATGAGGCGAACACGACGGTCGCGCGGCCAGCAAAGCGTGTGTCGATTTCACAACTGGCCAGAGGGCAGCAAAATCTTGACTGAATTTGGAGAGAGTAGTCTCCTCCCTCCTTCCTTAATGCGAGGTCTTATCCTTTGTTGTCCTCTGTGCGTGACACAGGGAGAAAAAAAGAGAAAAAGAGCATGGATACAGATGCTGACCTCCCGCCTGATGCACACATATGTTACAGAGGAAACCCCTGCAAGCGAAGCAATCAATTCTCACACTATAGAAACAAACAAACACATATATACACCTAAACACACAAAGGGAGCTAAACACGCATTGGCGCCCACAGTCTAATGAGACAGAATTGGCGAGAGTGCATGAATGGAGAGCCCTGTTTCCGCCCATGGTACCAAGCGCCGTGCAGAGACAAAGCTCTCATGCAACACCCCCATCCATAGTCTGCCACGGAGGGTATAAAATGGAGTAGCTCGCAAGCCACAGTATAGATATATTGCAATATTAGACAGCGGGGGGGGACTCGGCACACCACTATTCTTCCTCACCATCCCCCACCTTCCTCCCTGTGGGCCCTTGCTACCCGCCCCCACAAATCCCAGCACACCCTCACCCTTCTGCTAACCTCCCTCATTCTGCTCTCACTATACTGTTCTCTGTCCCCATCCCCCTCTCCAAAACCTTCACTTCCTCATCATCATCCACGAAGGACCAAAAGGACAGACACTCTTTACACATCACTTACACCACATGCCGCTGGATGAGAGTAATGGTTCATTCCAAGCTGGCGGTAATGTACATACGGCTATAGAAAGAACCCAACCACAACACCTGATGATGACAGAAATTACAGATTTGACCTGGATTAGGGCAACTTGTGTATATTTTCCATAATTGATTAATCCTGCGATCATCTTTTCCAATAGAAGGTCAGAAAATAGTGAAACATATCCGTCACAATTTCCTAAAGCCCAACGAGATGTCAGAAAATTGTTCTTTTTGTCTGACCAACAGTCTGAAAAGATATTCATTGTACAATCACATGAATAAAAAAACAAAAGCAGAACATCTGCCAAATGAGAGCTGAGAATTACTAATTAATTGTCTGGGGACTCCTCAGATGAAGCCTGTGACACCTTGGAAAGTGCCGACCCCCCGGTTGGAAACAACTGCTCCAGTTTGTGACCAGGAAACCAAAGAGTGATATTGTTTTCCTTTCCCTGTCTTATTTTAATGTAGTGAGGAAATACATTCACATATATAATCATATGATTATCATGTTGGTTTTCGACTGCAGAAAGCAGGCAGGTCCACTCTCGGTGTCCCCGTGCTCCAGCAACCTTTCTTTCTGTTCGTCTCCAGACGGCCCCTGAAACTGCATAGATATACTCAAGTCCCCTTTTTACCTTGTTCTGTCTCACAAAGCCAGAAGGCATAGCTTTGCACTGGGAATGGAGTTTATGAGTGGTTATGTTTTGAGTGTCCATGGCAGCCACTGAGAAGCAAACAGAGAAGAGATAACGGTTTCCAAACAAAGACACACTGTACCAAACAGCTCACAGTGTTTGAGACAACTGTCTCTACTTTTTCATTTCCGCGTGACTTTTTGAAAACCCTCCCCGTTTACTGCACGTTCATGGGAAGTGTAGTGTCTAAAATGTAAACCTTCTTTTAAGAGGGGTCACCTTTTTCTCTAAACAAAGATTTTTCTATGCCGTACTAGTCACACTCAAAAAGCTATAAATAGCAGAGGGTGAAAGATTGCCCTCAACCCCCTTGATGTTGGTGTTTATGAATGGTTTCTGTGCGCCATGGCCGCTGAATGGTTACAGCGCATACCTCAAAGTCAACGGTGTAATTCAGGCCGTGGACCTTTGTTGCATGTCACACCCTCTTATCTTACCCCCTGTTTCCTGTCTGCCTTTTCACTGTCAACTGTCCAGTAAAGGCCAGAATGCCAAACAATGATCTTTAATAAATAAAAGGTTCCCATTTTCCCATCAGATAGCATCTTATCCTCGACACTCTTATTCTGAAGGGGCGCTCAAACTGAGGGCCAGGCTAAAAGGGTTAAGAAGTCCTTTAGCTCACGTCAGAAAAGGTACTACGTTGTAAAAGATGGTATGCTGCAGACAAGTTAGCCTCAGAGTTAACACATCGGGGTTGTTTAATCAGGGTGAATTGATAGTGTTTAATTTACATTTATCTACGACAAAAATTCAAATGTGCTCAGTTTAAAAACAAAACATATGTTGTGTTTGTGTGGGCCAGTGCACACAAAACATCTTGCCCTTAGTTTGAAGTGAGAGGCAGAAGTAATGTGAAACAAGCAGAGGACAGAACCAACAACCCCCCACAGAGCAAACGATTTACAGACTTCAACACAAGGGTCAATTACTACATGCACACGCACAAAAACGCACAATTTCTTCACTTATAGATGCAACTGATTGATTGTGCTCAGATGTACTTCCCTGCCAGCTGATGTGTGCAGGAGCTGATTAGATTGGTGATTTATGACGGCCATGAATAATGGGTCTCCGAGCTCAGCTAGAATTGACCTGAGAAGAGAGGCGCTGGGAATGCACGGTGAAAAGACAAATGGGTTAAGCGAGGTAAAGCGAAGCAGAGGAAAAGGAGATGAAGGGGAACATAAGAGCATTAGCCTGCTCCTGTACAGAAGCCCGGCTTTCCTGTGAAGCTCATTGTCTCGGGCCAAAGCTGACCTGAGACCTGCCAACTTCACTCACCCCCCCCCTGCTTTGTCAGGGCTGACAATGTCAACGCTCAACAAAGAGATGACAAACAGACTTAAAGTGAGGTATTAATAATACATAATCACAAACAGGGCCCTGAGGATGTAATATAATGCAACAACACTACTGAGTGACTGATTAACAGCTGTCCCATTGAAGTTGTCCCATTCTTAGCACCTGACATTTTACTTAAAAAAAAAAAAAGTTAATAGCTTAACTTCCCCCCTGTAGCTAGCGTGAAATTGGCACTTAGAGCATCATGAGTCGTGGACATCTATTTAGGGTGTGACAATGAGTCAATCACTTAGGAACACGCATGACTTCCTGCTACAATTAATTAGCATTGTGGAATGAAAAGTGGCTTTTGCCCAGCGGCAGCGGGGCTGTTTGAATCAGACATCTTAGAGGGGCAACCACTGACTTTACGATTCAAGCTCCTTGCTGCTGCGTTCGATGGCAGCGGCTCCACGCACACACACACACACACACACACACACACACACACACACACACACGCTGCCAGGAAAGAGAGCACACAGACGCCAAACGCCGCTGCCAGACGCAGTTGAATTTGTTTACTCTCGATAAGTAGAGACATCCTTGCCACCACAGCGAGTGATTGCTGAGAAGATGACTTTGGCAGAGCTTGTGTAGAGGAAGAGGCGGGGACGTCTATTCTATATAACACACGTGTGTGCATGGTCACGACGCACAGAGCAACTCCATATTCTAATTAAGGTTTTATTTAGGTTAAGCTGTTGACATGAATCCTTGATAATCTGCAACTGAGTCTCCCTGATGACATGAATGAATCACTTCAACGCCAGTGTTCTTGTCCACCTGTGGTGGCTAGTCAGGAGATTAAGACTACTGCCTGCTGCCCCCGTCTCTCTCTTTGCTATACGTTGCAATGTTTGGACGAGGATCATTTATGTTTTATGTGTTCTTGTTGAATGCTGAGAAAATACATTATCACAGTCCAAAATTCTATAAGAAATAATACATTGAAAGCCAAACTGGCTTAGAAAAACAGCTTTAGAAGTCAAAGATTGTCTTTTAATGTAATCCATATAGAGAATGAATAATAATGCTTTTACCTTAAGATCAAAATATACTGTAAAAACTATATGAGAGACGTTGAAGAGTTTGTAAGAAGGGGTGTACATATGTTTTTCAACTCTAACCCTTGGGATGACGCCTTCATGGGAATATTGAAATCTTATTTTTGGAGGTGACACCTCTTTCTGGAACACCTCTTTCTGTACTTGTCATCACACCATATGAATAGGACCGGAAAGACATAAATAGCAGAGGGTGAGAAACATTGTGTTACAAGCATACAAATTCTCAGTATCAGAGTATATTAGAGAAACTATAACACGCAACTAGTCAAAATAAGGTTAACAGGAATATCATAAAGAATGTCAATAATGTAAAAAGTCAAATCTGGATGAATTTACTCTTGCGGGCCTGAAACATTGATTTCTTGCTTCCCTGAGATGTACACCATGTACAATCTAAAAAATGAGAACACAACATCTTCTGTTCAACATGTTCTCCCATTCATAACAGCTGTATGTCCACTGCCTTGAGGAGGCTGTTCACTCGCTGCTGTTAGGATGTTTTAGCAGATTCTTCCGGTTGTAGGACACCCAATCAAAAGAAGAAGAAAAAACAAAATGTGTTGTTGGCAGACCCTGACCCTGTTTCTTTTGTCTAAGCCACAGGACATCATTCATATTTATATCCGGACATGAATGACAGGGGACAAGAATCTCCCAAGCTATTATACTTCTGGGTAATAACTCTTTGTGCATGGCATCCATCAGCCATCATTCACGTCCATCTGACTGCACCATGGACGCTATCACTCCACTGTCACTGTGCTCGCCTTAAGGAGTGAAGCGGCTGATTGAAGACCCCGGCTGCAGGAAGGGCCAAGGTTTATCAAATGACAATACTAAGAGTAAGAGTTGATACAGAGTTCAGCCTGAATACATTCAAGTGATTCACAGAGAGTCACCACTTCGCAACATGCATGTCAGTATAAATGTCAGATTATTAGGTGGAAATCAAGAAGGAAGCGGATAACAGTGCAGGGCAGACAATAAGCATGCTGCAAACGAGCCGGTAGGGACAGCGATGTTGGTGTCCTCAGACTGAAATATCCCCACAACTAATTATGGATTGCCATGAAATTTGCTACGGGCGTTCATGTCCCCTCAGGATGAACTGTAATACCTTTGGTCGATCCCTTCACTTTTCATCTTGCATCAGGTCAATATTTCAATTTGTCCAATACTTTGGTTCATGACTAACAACATATGCATCAGCCTTAGTTGTACTCTGTGCTAATTAGCGATGAGCATGGTGAACATTCAGAGCGATAGCATTGTTATTCTGAGAACGCTAGTGCTAATGTTAGCATTAGGCTCAAGAACAGCCTCACATCGCTGCTGCAGTAGCATGGCTGCGCACTCTTCTTTTTGTCCAATTATCAGAATACAACTTTTTCGTAAGATAGGGATATATATAAAAAAAATACATATATAAAGTATGTATTTATTAGTTTACATTTGTTTTAAAAAGTGGACAAAGCAATGTTTAAGTCATGCCTGATGTTTCCTTAAACATAACATAATGATTCTAGTCTCTTCTACACAGGCATATAGCGTATTAATGAAATACTGGTATTGGATTGGTAATCAATATCAGCTGATAGTTATCAGCATCAGTACAGAGACTGAAAAAGTTGGATCAGTGCATCTTAAAGTTTAAATTATTGGGTGTACCACAAAATGAATAATATGTAGTTGTACCCCTGAGAACACAAACATTGTGTTTTTATTCACATACAGTAACTGCGATAATTAAATAGAAGAAATGTCCTACTTAATTTATGAGCTGCTACCTTGAACTTTCAATATAAATCCATAAGTTGATGTAACACAACTGCTCTGAATAATATTTATTCATGTTGCTGCCATTGTTTGATGCTCTCAGTCAATGTTTTTTCTTCAGAAACATACGCCGGCTCTTTCTTTGTTACTGCTGGTTAAGGTGTCTTATCAATGAGCTGTTTTTTATTGAGAGTTTTGTTGAGTGTTTAGAGATCAAAACACGCCAGCGACTGCGAAAAAGATGAAATGGAAGCACAGAGCAATAGAGGAGGGAAGTGAATGCAAAGCTGCCAACATTAAGAATTGATTCGCAGTTGCAGCCAAGTTCAGCAGATGGTGAGTGAATGTAAACGGAACTGAGCAATCAAATTCCCTGCGAACACTTAAAGGATGCAGAGAAGGGGAGCGAAGACAAGATTGAAAAGGCAGAAGAACGCTGGAGGAGCCGAGAAGGAAACATACTGACTGACTGGAGAACAAAAACAGCCCTTTTGCAGCAATATGTTCTCGCCTACGGTTACATTTGTTCCAATGCAAATTTAATCACCCAATCACCCTAGCCATGTCAACTGACAGATCTGGTTGTGCAAAAATTGGATTTTGCTCACGTGGTTTAGATACAAGATCTAAACCACGTTCTCTAAGCCAAGAGTACGGACTCCATAAATCGATTGTTGCCTGAGGTAATTTCCTTCAGGCCGCCTTGTTGTACAGTATATACAACAGCATGAAATCCCACAGCGCAGTAAAGACCACACAGTGCTGTGCTTACATTTGCCTCGATCAAGATATGGGCAGAGTGAAGTCTCTTCTTGTTGAGGGCTATGTAAGGTTCCTGTTATTATAAGAGATGGAATAAACACAAGTATCTAATATAAGATGGAGAAATCCTCGGGGTTCAGAGGTCAAATTGTTTTGTATTCTACTCACTCATACATACATACATGCGGTTACCTGCTATCCAGACTATATTGTGCTTGAAATTAAATGTTTTTAAAGATGTTCATTAAACCAAGCCCATTTTTTTCCAATTGTCAAAATCCTAATTCAGATATCACGTGAATACACCTGATTCATGGTGGGCAGCACAGGCCTCCTGCCTGGTTGGACACGCCCTTCCCAGGTGCAATCACTTCAGCCAAGCGAGAGGCTAGATACTGCCTTTTTCCCTTTTTATGCACTTTATTTCATATTTTACTGCCTCACCTCAACCATGAAAGCTGAAAGCACACACAGATTTAGTTTGAAGAAGAAATGTTCAAAGAAATGAAACAAAAATGGAACAACAGGTGGTTTTAATTGTGAAGCAGCCAGAAGAAACGCAATGCATTCATCACCGTGGTTTATCAAAAATGAGACAAAGGACATTCTTGTCCATTTTTTTCGCCGTGTATTAGTAAAATGTTTTGCACAACAGTAGAATGTAACAAGAAGGAACATTTCCAGTGAGCTGTCAGATGAAGAGCTGCAAACCTCAACAAGGTAACCAGCTTTGCTAGCTAACGCGAAATGTTTCTGTGTGCTGCTGTTGTGTTTAAAACTAGATGCATCGAATCAAATCACAGTTTGATTTTTGGCCAACTTCTTTATTCAAACATCACTGTTTGGTTGCACTACCCCTTTATTTTTGCCTGTTGTACTCTAACAAAGTAGCTGCTCAATGAGTGTTTGCTGTTTTCTTAAACCCAAACTGCTCTTATCCTGATAACCACGGGTGTTACAATTCCAAGATCTTAAGCAATACTAGACAAGGTGAATAGGAATAAATCATCCGGGTTAATGAACGAGACAGGTCCGCACACTTCAGGGGGCAAGTGTGTGTGTGTGTGTGTGTGTGTGTGTGTGTGTGTGTGTGTGTGTGTGTGTGTGTGTCTGCCCTGAGGGTTAGAAGGAGAGGTGGGCTGACGCTTAGGGGGTAAGAGAGCAGTGATGAGATCCAGAGACAAACACACTGTGCCAGCCGAGGAAGCTGCTGCTGCACTCCCCTACGGCCTGCACATACAATCACTAAGTCATTATCATTCTCAGAACAAACTCGTTTTTTATGTAGTCTTTATGTAAACGATCTGTCTTAGGGCTTCTTTAGGAGAGATGCTCAGTTCCCTCGACTGCATTCAAGACCGCCCTGTGCCGCAAATGCCCGATCCAATAATAAACCAAAAAAGAAAGGAAAACATAATAGAAACAGCACAGAGCTATTTAAAGTCATGCCTTGAGCATTTATGTCAAGTGAATCTTTTTTTTTTCCTTCTTCTGTTTTAGTTGTAGAGTCTAAAGTGGTAGCCCGAGCGGCTATCATCAAGGCTACACTCGAAGCACGAGAGCATCTGTGTGCTGCTTTGGGCTTTTTCCTACCCAGCGCACCATGGTGGGCCAGGGCTCTGATAATCCTGAGGCCTTGTGGCTATGGAAATCCACTCATGTATGAATGTTACTTTGTTTAAACATGACTCCCGGAGAAGAGACAGAGGACAGGACAAGACTGTCCTGGGAGACAAATCGTGTGTTGGTGATGTAACAGGAAAGACAAAAGCAAAAGGGAGACGATGCTTTGGTGTTTTGTTGCCCAAGAAATATGGAGGCGCGAGGAGGCGGACATGTTGTATGTCGGGGACTTTATCAGCAACCTCTGTTTTCCAAATGTAATTGAGTTTTGTAAAAAAGTCTTTGATGGGCTTTGCATTCTCAATTATTTTTTTGCCCTATAGAATAATCGGCTTATTTTCTCAATTCATAAATTGTATCTTTATTCAGTGGGCTTCTCTTTGTCAATCTCTAGTCACAGTGTTCATGTACCTGCTGCTTGCACCTTCTCAAAAAAGAGAGGATTTACTTTTCTTAGTTTTTATTTAATTAACTTTGCTGATTTTTTGACTGTCGGTCAGACCAAATAGAACATTTGCAGACATGCAGAAAATGATCTCTTTTTAGAACGATAACACCTGTCATTGTGATCTTTTTGGTAAAATATGAACTCATGAATATATTTAGGGGTAGTTTTATATATTTAAAATCCTAGATCGAAATTTAATCCAGCCTCCGCATGCAACAAATCCTCAAAACCTATTCTAGTTATTCCCAACGCTTCAGTAAAGCTCCAGTTAAATCTAGTGGTATAAGGTTTCCATAAGAGACTTAATAAACACTGAAAATGACCCTGGAGCATCTTAGTGCCAGGAGGAACATGTTGTATATGGAACAGCAGCTAAAAATAACCCGGTGCTAGCCTGTCTCTTTCTAACTTTTTATTAGTGTACCCCTTGTATTTTCTTATTAGCCTATTCTCTACGACATTTAAAGAGCCACTGCTGGTTCAGGCCATAAAGAGTTTCAAAACACAGCACACTCACAAACTGTTGGGCTTCACATGCGAGAAAACATATTCTACAGTCTAAAAAACAGAAATTCCTCTTTCGTACTGGAAAAAAATACTCACACTCAAATGCATTCATCATGACCTAAATAATTAGCTATGTGACCCATTGGAGGTCGGGACCCTTTGCACTACTGAGCAGTGGCATGGAGGGAGACGAAGGGTGGAGGGTCTACAACAGCAACATGGACATTTGAATATTACGGAAAATGGTAACGACAAAAATACCCTAACAATTTATCCTTTCCTGTGTGTGTGTGTGTGTGTGTGTGTGTGTGTGTGAGTGTGTGTGTGTCTCTCTCTATCTGCCTCTGTGTGGCACACTGTGGCGGCAAGGCGGTGACAGGGTGTCTGCCTCGGTCCTTGAACCTGGCTGCTGTTTTTCTGCCGGTGACGGAGCAGGACGTCGCCCCAGCTGGGCCAATCAGGCATGAGCGCTCGTGGACGGATAAGCACATTGCCTTCTGCCTGTGCAGCGCTGTGGCACAGATCCCCGTCCCTCTGCTGATCACTCCGATGCGTGTTTGTTCAGATAGTGAAGGTGACTCTGTGTGTTTAATGACATCTCTGCAGCCGCCTTCACTGCACCTTGTGGACTGTGTTTCAAAGGATTACACAGAGTCACATAGGTGAATGCTGTGGGTTTTACACTTTAAACTTTGACTTATTAAGTTTTGATGAGGTTAGCAGTGCTGGCAAGTTGACTCACTGAAAGTGTAACTGGGGTATATTGTGCTCAAAGTAGACGACATTTCCAACAAGCTTAGAAATGGCTTGAACTATTAACACCTGTGAAGAAAAAACAAGTTACTGGAGCCTTAAGAAGAGGTGGGTGGGATGTGACTTATGGCACATTTCCACCAGCTGTTCAGTTTGAGACACATTCAAATGGTTCTTTTTGTGTTCCCTTCAGCAAACGTTGTAGATGCGTCAATTGAAGCTCTGATTGGTCAGAGAGAATAATCACTAGCGCTTTACAGGACATCCTGCACAAACCCACCTTTTTTAAACAGCCATGCCGTCATCAACTGAAGCTTGGCTGAGCTGCCGAGCGCAGCTGAGTATCCCGCAGGTACTACCTGCAGTGGAAACATGGCCTTGAGAAATCGACTGGTTCCCAAAGTAGGTGGAGTTTATGATGACTTTTTAATATTACAAATGTTTTACTCTAGGTTTTACCCAGTTGTTGTTGGCCTGCGGGACGTAATGGAGTTTAACTCCGAAGTCCCTTCTGACCCATTTGGGGAAGTTCTGCACAAGAAGAGACGTGGTTCTTGTTTATTAGAACATCATTTTTTCATTGTCTAAGGTTGTGATGTTATTTACAGCTGCTGCTAATGTGTGGAGTGACAAGTAGAAGTGATCAGTAAGACAGATGTTTTCAATAATGCTGAAAGGATTGGTGGAATAATCAATTTTCATACATTGCAAGTTACATTGGGTCAGAATGTAGGGATTACATTATTTTCTTTGGCATTTATAGTTAATTGAAAGTCCTTGGGATTTGGACTGTTGGTCAAATAAAACAAGCTATTTGAATCCGTCATATTGGGCTCTGGTAATTATGACGGATGATTCATTGTTTTTGTCGAGAAAATGTCTTGAAATATTGAAAAATGCCCAACAGAGAAACTAATCAACCAGTTAATCAATGATTAAAATAACTTTTTGCAGTTGCAGTGCAAATTTTCACTTGCGTTTAGTTGAGAAATACAAACGCCTGCTACCTGCGCTCACTCCACCGTGCACTCATTGTGCGTCACCGGAGTCGTCCACAAGGCCAGGCAGACAGCTGTTGCTCGCTTACCAGCAATTAGTTACCGCATCAAAGTACATCTTCAATAAAATGTCCCACTTCCTTAGCTTGTTAGCTTGTATGCCGTGATATCCCGAACAGAAACCATACTTGTAAAAATCGAGCTCACACTTGCTGGTTTCGCCAAAGTTGCCTACCCCAGCTTTCACCGTCTCTGACAGCACACGATTAAAAGTGAAACCGACATGAGTCACACGAGCACACGGTTACCTCACCATCGCTGAACCCAGGAATGTGACTCAAACAAAGAGGAAGGTTGTGTCATTGGAGACTGACAGTGAATGAAAGGCATCTCTCTGGCTTCATTCCTGTCACGTTGCGAGTCCGCCCCTCCTGTGACCCGAGGGAAGTGGCATAAGACCTGTCACCCCGAATCACAGCCCGGCCCACGACAGCCGAGCTCATATGTAAATGTGTCAGCGTGCGCAGATCCACAAGAATGACATATCAGTTTGAATATGCATGTTCAACACTGATTGGAGCGTAAACATCTCTGTACGTGCAGGGCTCGGTGCATTGGTGTGCGCGCGTGCATGCGTGTGTGCGTGCGTGCGTGTCCAGGCACACGGTAATACATACTGTCTGAGCTGATCCTGGTGTGTTATAGTGACATTCCCGTCGGGAAGGAGCCCCACGACTGTTTCCATTTGCTAGACTGCCCATATCCCTTCATGGGTACAGGCTAGGTGAAAGTGACATCTGATTTCATCCACACTCAGTATCTGTCTCTGTATTTTTGTCTTACTGCACGTGTCTCTGCTGCTTACATCTTCTCCAAGTGAGGATGTGCTGCTTGTCCCTCGTTTTGTATAATTGTAGTTTTTATATACTTATTAGTTTGTTGGCGATTTGACGGTGGACTCTGGGAACAATGCAAATGTCTTATTTCTGGTAAATATAAAGAAGTTAACGTACGATGAGAAAATTATGAGAATTACTGGAAGTAGAAGCTCCAATTATGTGATTTCACATAATGTGGCAGAATGATTGAAAGTATTAAAATGATGAAGGTAAAACTTGCTTTAGTGGTACATCATCAGCAACAAAAAAATGTTTTCATTATCAATTCATCTCTCTGTCATCGTTTCTAGTAATTGTTTAGTCTTTTTAAATGTAAATTCAAGCTTCTCAATAACCAAAGTGCTATATTTAGCTATCTTATCTTTCCAAGTAATTTATTTCATACTGATATAAAACGGCATAAATGCCGCGTTCTCAACGAGTCAACAAACGACTTCAGCTCTATGGTAAATAATACTCTTACTTCGGGAACAACTTAAATGTGTGAAAGTAGAACACAAGAATGAAATTTGCAGCTCAAAATATTGCGTTTGTGATGCGGACAAATGTGCTGCACCGCTATTCACATGCATCAGCGGTACTACATGGGTGACATGAATCAAGGCGGTTTCTTTGTTAGTCAAAATCACACACTTCTCTTCTATTTTTAGCAAATTAAAGACTCAACCGCTGCTGCGTCACCGCAACACGTGCTCACTGGAAACGCGCTTGTTTAGCGAAGGATCAGGCCGACTGCGAGGCTCGCTTTCCCGAGGAGTCATTGTGAGTCACAGAGAGCACGACACAGCCTTGCCCTGTTCGCTGAACCTCTAATATTTGGAGTCTCCCCTAAAATATCTGGCGTTTAGAAGTACTTTCAGGTAATGCATATCAGATTCATCAACATTACTTCAGCTGACTAAAGCAGGCAAATACATGAAGGTCAAAATCATTATCATTTCACACTGTGGAGCCTATAATTTCTAAATTTAATGACAGTTTTCATCTTCATAATTATCTAAAGACACCGGGCACATCTCAGAAGACCACTAATTATGTTGAAACCAATGTTATGGAACACATTTCACTCTATTCACTCGATCTGCTCGATGGAGCTATTCTGCCAGAAAATTACCAATTGCACATTTCAGAAATAGCTCCATCAGATCGTCACAAATCCATAAATGAAACATACTGTACTTTTTTAATGGCCCCGTCAGTACAGCTGAATCAACATTGAAAAGAAAAGGACATCTACACGCGGGGAGTAAAAGTGGCAGCATTTGATGACCTCGAACAATTCTAATCACCCAGTAATTACAGAGAGAGCGAGGCACCTTCCCGCTGCATTTACTTTCATGTCGTTTACAAGAACTGGCGACCAGAAAATGCAGAGTAGAGTACACAGTGTCAAGCAGAGGGAATCCAGACTAGTTGGCAGGCATGAAGATACAGTTTTCCCTCTGTGTGCTGCACTCTGAGGATTAAGGCTGGCAGCGCGCTCACGTCTGCTAAACAAGATATAGACATAATACCTTGATATTTCATGTCGCACAAAGCCAGTTAGGGAAGGCTGCGGCGCCGTAAAGGATCTCCTGCCATCCCTGCCTCTTTCTCAACTCATCCACAACACTGCAGTTACCAATCACTTGCATATACTTTTCTGTGTTTGCCGGGAGTATAACATGTTGACTGTTTGTGCTGCAGAACACCTGCTCCTCAAATACAAGTGGGTATGTTTTTGATGTAGTGGCTAAAATCATAAAATTTACCTCTTACTGTACTGGCTCCACATCACACATTCTGAAGGGAAGAATTGGGAAAAACAGGAAGTGAATTACTCCAATTATTCAAAATAGCTGCCTATAAAGCATGTAATTGACTTAAACACATCCCGCAGACATTTCACTGGACAATTATGATGATTGTAAATGCCTGATTTAATTACAAGTGATTAACATAAAAACATTAGAATAGCAGCATAGATAATTTGATACACATAATATTCTGGTGATATTTAGAGATTAAAGGGAGTTTAGTGGTGGAAATGAGGCAATTTAGGATTTAAAACTATCATCTATGACTGATGCTGGTAAATACTGTATGTTACTGTATTGTGAACATCTGGGTGAGAGTTTTATATTCATCTTGAATGGATAGAAACAAACACTGCAGTTTAACCTGACATTAAAATTCTGTCTTCATAAGAACCCATTTTATTTCCATTCATATTTACAACTCTTAGTGAAAGATGAAACCGTGATGCTCAAGATAAAGTCTCTGAAGGGTTGCGAGCAAATCTCTTGCACTTTTAATTTAATATACAAGTATCGATTACAACCCCCACGAGTATTATTCCAGCTTAACTGTGAATTGAAACGCGAACAGAATAATACATTCTACAGCATATGGCAATATTGATTTTCCTTTTAAATCAATACATTAGGAATTAAATCGTATTGTATTTAAACCAAAGTATCACAAAGCTCCGTATTGAGCTCTGCATCAGGCCACTGATTAAGGAACCAGATTCCTTTATGATAGGAAATGAGTTTGATGAAACATGCTGAAGATGCTTTACAAAGTAAATATAGAGGACTTCTGTACTTAAACGTACATTTTGAGTACTGGTTATTATATTTCATGAACGCTTTAGTTACTTTTCAGATCAAGAATTTACAAACAGAGGACTTTATTTATCATTTATAAATACATTTAATTTATCCTAAGAGGTTAGACCACCTAAACTAGCTCACAACCACAACTGTAGAATGCTCCATACTGAATGCATCAGTCATGAAACAATGTTTTTTACTTTACATTTAGCTAATAAAACGCATGTATTGTATCAAAGCAACATTTTTTCAATACAGGACTTCAAAATAATAATGTGATATAATGGAGTACTTTATGGTGTTTTATATTACAGTATTGCTTCTTTAACTTAAGTTCAGTACATGAATACTTCCTCCACCACCACTTTCCATTCACATGCGTGTTTATGTGCATATTTTAACAGGTAACATGGTGGTCTAAATTTCACACTTTCACAATTCAATTTGTCAGTCAAGACACTTTGCTGAAAAGCAATGTCGGTGTTGTTGTTCACAACAAATAAAAAATACATTTTGGGTGCAACATTGTTTTGTTGTATATATACATTATTGGATGTGTTATAAATCAATTTACAAGCCAGCTGAACGGCTACATTTCTCTGACATTTTTCTAGGACATCTTCTGATCATTTAATAAGCACCCATGCACAATTTATTGCTTATATGTGCCAAGTCATGTTTTTTTTGGGGGGGGGGGGGCAGTAGTGTTTCTTTTCAAGAGTGTAATAATACAGAAAATGCTGTGAATTCTAAATGAAAAAAGGACAGCAGCACATTGGGCATGATGCTAACTGAAGTGATGGGGCATTTCATTGCTGCCACACAGAATCTGCTCCTCATCTCTCTCTCTCTCTCTCTCTCTCTCTCTCTCTCTCTCTCTCTCTCTCTCTCTCTCTCTCTCTCTCTCATATGGGTACAAGTTTCTTCTTCAATCCACAGGGAGTGAAATAATGGTATCTGGGGGGATGCTGGGATAACAAGGTGGGCGAGGTATCCGGCGACAGAGATGGACTGCCTTGCAAAAATAGTTTCACATACAGAAAAAAAAATATTAAAATCTATATGCAAGGCTGTGAAATACCAAACTGCACTTACTGGATGGAAAGAAAGAAGGAATAGAGGGCAAATGCAGGTATGCTTTATGGCAGCTGACCAAAAAATACATTCAGAATAAATGCATAGCATCCATCCGAATGTTACAGAGAAGCAAGCACCATGCACTAGCACTCAGCTCTTTCAGTTGGCAATATCCCAAACCCATCACGATGACTTAACATACAGCGAGGGCTTTCTGAAGCACAGGGGAGGAACTCATTATGGTGGCTCATATTTGAGCCATTGCTGCTGTGGCGTTGACAAATGCTCCACATAGAAACCAATGTGGCATATTTCAAAGGCGTCCAGCACAATGAAACGGTTTCTCATCATTGTGAATGATGCCGGGCGGCGACCAGGTTAACGACACCGAGTGGTGGGAGTGTTTCTTTTGATATACTGACTTAAAAAATGATGAGATAATCATTGAATCAGGGGTTACGTGTGGGGCTGTCAACGCCTTGGTTATAGCACATTCTGCTGTAAGAGGTAAAACGTGTTTAGAGCAACAGCACCCTCACAGATAAGTCACATCCTGAGGGTCTTTAGCTGCAAATAATTTTGATTGATTGGGCAATATCATTACCTGGAATGGTAATCGTTAGAAATGTGGTATCATGCTCTTTTGGCAACTATTTAGTTGAAGTGATTATGTTGAGGAAAACACCGTTACCCTTTTAAAAGCTCTTTGTCATCCTATTTTAAAGAATTCAGCTCTTTAGCTTTCGATAATGTGACTCTGTAAAACACAGCACTGCTGACCACAAATCACTACAAAATAACAATGCGTTGTTGGCGGAGCTTTTCTCCACTTGTGAAATGTATTCATAATTAATGAATCTCAAGAGTTTGCCAATAACGTCATTATACAGTCTGCATGTACTTTCACTAATTTGAACAGCCCCCTCGGGATTTAACCGAATCCCGAGGTGAATCCTGCACCGCCCATCTACACCATGTTCATGCTGAAATGATTTGAGAACAAAAGATTACGAGACACGGTGGTTCAGTCTAAAAACTTGATTAGCATTGCTTTTTTTTTTTTAAGGCTAACATTGCATTTGATTTGAAACCAGTGGGCGGGCATATGGACTCCAAATTAGCAGCTTCTACGCGCCGTTCGCGTCCGCTTCACAAAAGCACGTTTGTAAAGATAAGTTGCTCTCTTGTTGCTCACAGCTTGGCCCTGGTCAACGTGCTACAAAGGGGGGGAAATCCAGTGCAAAATCAAACACAAATGAATCACAAAAGATGCAACCGTCGTCTGTGCGTTATCTTGCGCCCATGACCCCCAACATCCCTCTCACCAGGGGTTCCGTTGGGTTAGAAATTGGCACATTCAGAACAAGGATGTAAATCATTACAATATTGGGTATTAAAAGACAAGATCTTACCGCTATGCGAGTCTGTGAAGATGCTTTAATATGTAAGATGATCCTTTTTTTTTTTTGAGGGGAGGGGAAGGTCGTTTTGGACTTGATGAGGTCCAAACTTGAATCCCACCGTTGATGATCTGCTCCGCTTCTCGGGAGGAACCAGCACGGTCTTTCACAGATGTCTTCTTCTTTTTCTTCTTCTTCTTTTTTCTTATCTCATAGCATCAACACAAGATGCGTAAGCATTCTTTGTCCGTAGCAGCCTCACTATTCAATCTTCAGCCGAGGTACGTCGTTTAAACTATGTGGTCTGCTGCGTAAAACCGGTGCCAAAATTCCTGCGGGCCCATTCCGTTACTACGATGCTAAACAATAGTCTGGTCATTTTGGCAGGGGCTGAACCTACGCCGCTGCCAAGAGCATTTGCATCGGGTAATTACAAGCCAATCTTGAGAGCTAGTTTGTCCATATCTCCGCGACTAGCTTGAGAATGTGGTGCTGGATATCGCTCACATGTGCCAGTTGGCTCCGGTATTGTCTCTCGGATTCTTCATCTTCTTCCTCTCCGCAGGAGGAGTGGACAGTGGAGTTGCCGATCTGTTGCTAGCTGGAGGTCCACCCACATCCAGCGGTGTCTTTGCCTTGTATTTATGTTGACCGCTTTCCGACGTGTGCAACCTACAGCCTGACGCTGGCTCGATGGGGGTCTCTTTGAGTGACAGCTGGATTCTCTGACGGGAAGCTTGGCGACCCTTCCTTCAAGGGGAGCAGTAAAGCAGGATGTTGCGCGCACGCGTCTTTGACAGTGCGCGCACCCGACAGGTCACACATCTTGGGTCCACAAACATCTGCCTTAAAAAAAAAAAAAAAAAAAAGGGCAAGCCGATTTTTAAACGAAACCTTTCCTGAGTGGTTGTGGTTAATAATGCAAAGCCTCTCAGAGTTCACTATTACAGATTATTCCTAATATGTCCCTGTTGCAGTTTAAAATGTTTTTTTAATTATCTTAATTTAATTATTTTTTAATTAACTCATATTTTTTAAGTATTACATAATGTATGATAACTATAATGTGTGGTAGTAATCTTTTATTTACATTCTCAGAATATTCATATTGAATCCATATTTGTCTGTGACAGTTTATTGTTATTGTTAAACTGCTACGGTTTTATAATTAATTATATGCTAATGCAGTGGTTCTTAAATGGGGAAACGTGATATTTAAAACAAATATATTTAAAATGAGCATCCATTCAAAAATACTTTACAAATAGCTAATTCGTACATAATAAAATATAAGTGTAAGTTAATAAACTGATTTCTATATATATTCTATATTAAATCTGACACTGATGGCACAGCGCTGTGTATTACATCTTTTTTTCAACCAAAAATGCTTTGCACGGATCAGGGGGTACTTGGCTGAAAAACATATTTCACAGGGGTACGTCCCTGAAAAAAGGTTGAGAACCACTGGACTGTTGGGTTTAGTATTTAAAAATGTAGGATTACTGTGGTTGTATCTGGTTTGCGGCACATAAAGCACAGTCATTATAAGTTAAAGTTACAGTGCAGTTAAAGATACTGTGAGTGAAGTAAAAAGTACACAACCTGTACTCAAGAAACCTCAAGACATGGACAACATGAGCTCATTCAGCAAACCGCTACTTGCTTTGATTTTGCAGCTCGATTGTTCACACATTTCTCCTTTCCTCCCTCCCTCTTCCTGCAGCCCTCTCAGGCGTCCGTGCATGTGCAGTCTCAATCAGTCTGTGCAGCTAAACTCTGAGATGGATTGGCTTCCGGATCGTCTAAACTCAGCAATGATTCAGTAGTGTGGGTCCTTTAGGGGCCCTAGGGCGCAGGAGTCACACTGTCACGTGCTTGTGGTTTGTTGAGAGTGCGGCTCCGACCTTGACGGACCTCAAATTGTCACTGACCTGCTGGCCACTGATGGCGCCCTCCTGTGTTTCTGTGGGATAAGCTACATTTGACTATTCAAGAGGGAGAGGCCAGAACATATGATGCTCTTTGGTATATGGGGAAACTGAAGAAATATTCAGGACAGGGTTTAGAAAGTTTTGAAAGGGCACAGTTGTAAAATGAGTAAAAATGCATTAAGATGCAAATCTACAGACCTGGTTCTTGGTAAGTGGTACATGGACTATACTTGTATCGAGCTTTTCCAATCTTCCAATCAATCAAAGCGCTTTAACACTACACGTCACCATTAACCCAGACACACACATTCACACACCGATGACAGGAGGTGCCATGCAAGGTGCCTCCTGCCCATCAGGACTGTCTAATCATTCATACCATTTATACACTGCAGGAATAGCCTGCGGGAGCCATTTGGGGGTTAAGTGTCTTCACGACAAGGACACATCGACATGGACTAGTGGAGCCGGGGATCGAACGGCCGATCCTCTGATTGAAGGATGACCCTGCTCTACCACTTAGTAATGACATTACTAAGAATTACATTATTTATTCTGTGTAATAACTGAGTACCAAAATTAGCCATAGGCCACTTTAAATATCCTCATCTGAAATAGCTAAACAATGTGGATTATCTTCATCAGCACAAATGCAGTCTGAAAAAGTATGCCATGAAAATGTCATTTAAAAACAAGTTCATGCAGTATGACACAAAAAATACCATAAGAATGCCATAAAAAAAAAAACTAGTCATAGTATTCGTATCTGGTATACCATACAAACAATCATAAAAAACACCATAAACTATGCCATGAGTATAAAACCAAAAATGTTGTAGTATAGTTTGCCCTAAAAATGTCATGCAACATTTTACAATGTAGTATGTCTCTAAAAATGGAGAGGAGTCTTTATTGATCTGCAGAGCGTTGAGAAGCAAAAAGAAGTACAAATAAGATAATAAAATAAAATGAGAGGAATATTCAGCATGTATAAAAACTGTACATAAGTACACTAGATTGAAGGAGAGCACAAAACGTGCGTGGTATGCGACAAGTTAAAGGAGCAGCATCTTTCATTGTGTACAATAACATAGCAGGAAGCAACAGCATGCTATGTTAAGATTCAGATAGATCTGTGTGTGTGGTCTTATCCACGCTTCTCATTGCTTTGTTGACAAGGCAGGCCGAGCATGCTAGTTCATGGTACAGTCACGTTAGTACATGTGAGCGAGCGCCACTCGAGAGCAAAGGTTTGCTCCGCTCTGCTCTCATTCGGCGTTTAAAGCCGATAACACCGTCACGGCATCATATCGGAAGCAAAGCACCCTCTGGTTCGCCCTCAGGCAAACAATGTTGCTCTGTCAGCACTTTTCTCAGTTTGTGCTGGTAGCCATGAGCCTACGGCTGGCCGTCGACATGTTGAGAGCCCGTTGAGGCAATCATGACTATCCCAATCTCGCATCTTGCACCTTTTTAAATTGAGTAACAAGAAGTTGTAACAAGACTTAAAGTGATTAAGATCAAGAGGAGGTCTAGTACATTTATGAACACCAGAATGATTTATAAAATGTATAAATAACATGCGATTACACTGGCACAGTATAGTATGCCTAAATAAGTCATACAAAAGTATTTCATTGTACTTCCAGGATCCCTGACACTATGACATATTTAATCTCATCAACACCTTCTTCAAATTCTCTAATTACACAAACTGGAACAAGTCCACAATTCTCCCTCTGGGATTCTGCAGAAAAGAAATCAGCGCTCTCATTTCCCACTGGTAATATTAGATACTTGAATATTGAAAACAAACCTACGACTCTCCAAAAAAAAAGCGACTTCCTCTGCAGACAAGACGTTCCAAACCTTCTGTTCTTCTATCTGGCAAATCAAATCTAAACCTTGTTTAATGGATTCATCTCACCAACCACGAGACCCCATGGATAGACCTGGAACAGCTTATTGCAATAACATCTCACTCGCATATTTATCTTTCCTCACCACAATATGCATGCTCTAAAATACCACAATTTCCACAACTCTGACAGTTGTCTATTATATTTAAGTCATTATTATCTATTTTATTATTTGTATTTGTTGTTATATTTATTTGGATCAGGTCGACACAAATTGTTTATCAAAATACTATAATTGTTTCTTGATTCCTTTGCCCCCCACCTATTTTAATTTTTACACACGGCTAGGAGGTGTTGGTGTGCGGTTGCCCGGCTCCTGGTCCTCTTCAGGCATGTTGGGGCCTCACAACACAAAACATACCAACAAGCGAAAAAGGACAACAAATAAACCATAACAGAAACCACAATGTTACTATCAGCAGTCAGGGCTCTCACTTGCCGCTCCGCGGCGTCGGTTCGGCCTCGCACCTTATTGCTATTTAACTCATAAGTATTGAAATTATAATTGTTGCTTACATATTATTTTATGACATTTAATTATATTGTTGTTGAAGCTTATCTTTATTTATTACCACTGCAACAATTCCACTACATATTTTGGCTTTCCACCACAATTTCATTACGTACGTAATCGTAACTCCTTTATGTATTTGTCTGTGTTCACGTGTGTCTTTCATGTTCATGTCAGTACATGTTGCTTTTTTTAATAAATATGTCATATAACTGATTATTGTAGGTTGGAAGAAATGTCACAGTAATAAACAATGTCATTCTGTATGTTATAAAGAAGGCATACTATATATATATATATAGTAGTCATAACATAGTATGACATTGAATTCAAAGTATAGAATATCATAAAAGTCATTAAAATGTTACATAGCATGTCATAAAAAAAACTCTTTATGATTTATAATTACATACTGTAATCAGTATGGCAGGAACTTTTCACTGCAGTATGGTACAAAAAGTTAGTATAGTGGACCATTAAAATGTTGTATGCAAATGAATGTAATACATATGTTTATGTGTAATCTACTTATTTGATGTGTTGTGTAATATATTGAGAATAAATATTAACAAATACTAACAGTGGCTGGTTTGACCAGGTCTTTGCAAATGTCCGCTCACTTGACCCAGCCTCGTAAACGTTACGAGACAACAGGCACATAAGAAAAAGACTGTCGTAAATAAAACTGCCTGTCTGGACTCTCCGTGACAGTAGTTTTCTACTTTGGGCTGCTGTTCTGAAGGGAAAGGTCTGTGTGTGATGTTAGCAGGAAGAGACAAGTGTGATTGAGTCACAGACGCATGACAAAGACTGACAGAGGTGTGCAGGTGCAGAGACACGAGGCAAGAGGATGCGGTTAAGTAAGAGGACAGATTCATTGCGGGAAAAGGTGACTGATGAGGCGGTGCGGAGCAGATGGAGGTGGAAAGCGAAAAGGCAAAAGGCCTGAACTCGCAGGAGAAGGGTGCCCCTAGCCGGCCCGACACCGAGGCGGAGGCTTGCTCTCGTCTATAATTAGCACAGGGACCACAGATTGTAACAAGCGCTCGGGGGCCTTGTGTTCAGACCGGCAAGAACTGCTGCCATCCGTCTCACCGCCCGGGGCGAGGCACGATCCCGGGCTCGCGCCAGCACAGGGGAGGAGTGACGGAGCCGTGTCGTCTGAGTGCACATTTGCTTAACACACGGGCGGAGTTGATGCCTTCTGAACGGAGGTGAGAGAATACGAACCCCGAAAGCGTCCGCATGCGGATACCTTGATGAGTCAAGTGTCCTCGCTGTGTTCAGCTTATCCTAATGGGGGCGTGGGGGGGTTCATGTTTACAGAAATTCCTCAATCTCTTCATTTCTCCTTCCCCTCAGCAGTTGTAAAGGGCACAGTGCCCCCCCTCCTCCCTACTCCTCCATCACCATCTGCTAAAATCAAAAAAATTCCTTTTTTTGCTGGACAGAATTGACATTCAGTCCAAATGTCAAAGCAGCTCAGGCCCTTTTTGACTCTTGCTGTCCCTGGTCTTACCTTCCCATCTCCGTCACCTCCAGGACTGTTGGAGATTGTCAGTGGTGACTGATGAAGGACTGAGCCGTTCAGACGCCGCAGTGTTGTGAAGGCGTGACGAGACTCCAGTCAATCCATCATGAAGTGTAGTTAAACGTTGCTCTTCAGAGCGATTATCCTCTTAACATGTACTGTTTTGAAGATGCAATGTGTATCACCTGTAGGCTTGAAAGGTCAGTTTCATCTTTCACAAAGCACATTGCCCGTTGTCAGCTTGAAATCCTTGGATGAAGCATCTCTTCAACACTCAAGGCCAATTGTGTGCGATGATACTAATAAAAAATGATTTGTCCTCCTGGGAAAATGACTTTTGTTTTCTAGGCCGGCACCTCTGCAGCTACCAGTCCACTCCGTACCTGGTCTGTGCTGGACTTGAACCAGCTATCCCCATGTTGTCTATGGACTGCGCTGCTGATATCACCCCTAAAATCAACTGGAACAAACAAACCTAAAAACTAAACTCATTAATGTCTAGGATGAGATATCAAAGTGTTATACCATGAGCATGGATGATCTAATTGTGATAAACATCTATTGAGAAGGCAGTTTGAATTTGTTCTTACATTTTTTTTCACTTCCTGCAGGTGACAACATACAATGTCATTATTAGGGTTAATATGAACATTATTCTATTGTAGCCTCATTTTATATCTGTTTGAGTCTTTTTACATAAAGTATCCTAAACACCATCCATCATCCTCCTCGTGTGTTAATTTGAGTTGAAATTAAACTGGGTGTTATTTATCAGTACGACAAATATACTACACAAAAGGTTGATATTAACAATATTTCATGAGTTATTGTGATTCATACTGAAGATCAGCTTCAAACTTATTGTAATCCTTTGTGATTGATCATAGTTATTTATTAACTACTCCACAACCATTCTACTCAGTAACTGAGACTAGTACACCCTGCAGTACAGTTAGAAAATGTAGGTTCTCTTATTGTAAACATTTAAGATTTTCTGCCAACTCCCGTGTCAATACTAAATCTTGCTGCATCAGTCTCCTTGCTGGTATCTTGGTCATGTGACCTAAACCTTTAGTTTCCCTCCTGCATCCATCGGTCACGTCGATCACTTGAACCGTCAGCAAAGCTCCCACTTAGCACCGGTCTCAAGCCACAGAACTGAGTCCACGACACTCAAACTCCCCAACTTACAATTATAAACTCCCTTTATATGTCAAATACACAAGCGCTCTAACGTTGCATCATGTGCATTCTGTCATCGACTAAGAAAGCACAACAATAAAACATATTTCTTTGACTTACACAAACTTATTTTATTCAGAAATATGCCAGACCGACGACATCCAATTTCTTTTAAAAAAAACACTTCCAAGTCATCTTATTCTAAAAAAACAATGATAATTTGTACATACAAAAAATAAAAATACAAGAAAGATGACAAACACACCTCTGCAATGTTTTGACAGCCGTTTTCCAAAAGGAAAGAACACCTGAATCAATCCAGGTGAGCTCACTCCGTTACAGATACGCTAACAACATAGCAATGGAGTCTTCTGAGTAACCGCTGTGTAACCTGAATCTATGAAATCCCTTTATGGATTTTGCGTGACTGTAGTTAGATTGCGTGACTAGTGGAGGTTTCGGTGTTGCATTTCTGGTTTGCAGTCTCACATGGGGTAGTTGAGCACCACGTCCTGTTTGGCCAGCTCCAACAACATGGGATCATCGAAGAACTTGCTGATGCTCACATCCTCACTCAGACCCTGCAGAGCAACACACACACACACACAAGATCAGACAAGAAGACACACAAACAACTGAGGAGATGAACGGGAAGACCAAAGGCTCACCTTGCGCCTTCGGGTCTTGATCATGAACTCTCTGGCCAGGTGGGGCGCGGGTTGAGGCTCAAGAGGCCGGATCACAATGCTCTTGTCTAACGGGTCACCGGGGACGATCTGAAAGGAAATATTAACTGTAGTTATCATAGAGAGGAGACACAAACGGCAGCTGGATCGGAGAAACAGTGCGATGACATCAACAATCACATTTTGAGCTTTAACAAACTGAGTGGACACTTCTAATAGTGGCTCTGACCTTTCACTAAATATCTGATTCAGTAGCAAGTCTGTCTGATTGTTACGGAGTCAGGACTGCGTCCATCAACTTGATGGAGAAGCAACGTGAAAAGTGCCGTCACCGCTTCAGTTTGTGACCAAAGCAATGTTAGCAGGACGAGTTAGACGAAGCGTTCGCAGGCGTTTAAAAATGATTCACTCAATCTATTTTATTAAGGCCCTCGCAGCGTAACCTACACAACACGATCTCATTGTATTCAGGGGGAACACGTCATATAGCCATGGCAAAGGTTGAAAGAATCTAGAAAACGTTTGGGAGAGTGGGATAAATAAGACGTTTCCAGCCGCAGGGGCAGATTAAACGGGAGGAAAAGGGAAAAAATAAATCAATGGCATGGCTGAAGCCCAATCAACAGATGGGAAAGCGCTGCTAACAACAGTAACTCAACACTGTGCCGTTTGCATGCCAATACTGGCCGTACATAATCAAACTAATGAGGGAGGCACACATAGCCTCTTGAGTTTATTGGGGCAAACAACACAGTTCAGGGAATCCATGATATTCTTATTTTCTAGGGCAGTTCAATCCATATGTGCCTACAGGAATAATGTCTGTTGACACCCAGAGAAGATTCAGAGTGTTGATTGTGTCAGGGTAAAACTCTGTAGCTGCCCTTTAGAAAGTAAATTCATCAGGCGATTGGTTTTGGACCCAAGGAGTGTCTTCTGGGTATTTTCTGTTCAGCACCAACAACCTCAGACAAGGTGATGTGGAAATAAATCATCACACTTGACAGGAAGTAAAAAACAGCGTTCTTTTAACCGACTAACAAAACATTTTAGGAATAATGCAAGAAAAAAAAATCTAATTTAGTAACTGCTTTTCTTACAACTCAGTGGTTTGCGTCATATTAAGTATATAAAAGAAAAACTGACAGCTAAATAATGAAAGGTCAATATACTGCTCAGTACTGTAAAACATGGTAGCGCGAGCTTTTTTTTTAGCTTTAGTTCTGCGGAGGCAAAAATGTCAACAATGGTTGTCACTTGTTCTATATGTTCCCAAAGGATCACTCCATACAAACACTTCTCCAGTGTTTGTACAAGCATGTAAATAAATAATTAATGACCCTTGTTTCACACTTTTCTCCTCGGGGGGGAAAGAACATTAAATATTAGCACTGAGGAAACATGTTCCTCTTCCACATGAAGGACTTTGCTGTTAGGTAGTAATCCTCCTAAGTGGAGTTAAATTTCACTGACACAGCTCTGCAGAGTGCAGACACAAACGCATGTCAGACATAGCAGACCGAGACAGTTACACTACACTTAAAACTTAATGACTTGACACTACACATCAGAAGCATTTTAGCAAGAGTGGCAGACATGTGCACACGGTTTGACACTCTGCTGCACAAGCGGTTACAGTTACGTGTACGCCAGATTTGATGCTTGTGACAAAAGGATATATTTTTTAAATCAGGTTTGTCATCTTTACGAAGCTTTTTTTTTCAATCTGAAAAATAAATGTCTTAATGTTCACATGTTTATCATGAATTACAAATGTTATAGCTATTCATTCCCATGGCTGCTGGTCAGATTAACGGCAGTGACCGGCTCTACTGCCGACAGAACTGCAGATAAATGGTAACGGAGGTTGCATTGACTTATGATCCGTTCAAGCTCTATTCAGTAAAAATGAGTATTGAGCGAAGTTAAATCATGTGCTCCAATCTCGTCTATATTCCATGACAGTGGTGAAAAAAGATCGTCTGCAGCCTTGCTGTCAATTATATTTCTAGGGGAAAAAATCGATATGAAATAAACGGAATCAGCAGGTCAGATTTATTAAAAAACTCTGAGTTGGACAGGACTAGCTGTTCTCCCATCACTTCCATTGAAACAGCGTCAGGGACAGATCTCTTCACAGCCAGATGACCAATTAAGAGGACAATAACTCTTGAAATGTACACATGGTTTAATGGGTGGAGAACTGCAGAATTAGCACCATGCATAGCTAAGTGCCATCTACTATTGGCATAACGGTAGTCGGTGGAAACGTGCATTAATTCACATTTTGCCATTTCTCTGTATGCTGTTCATCTGGTTCGCTTACCTGCCAGTGGTGGAAAACAGACAGGGCAAAGGCCTGACCCTGCGTATGTGTCCGAAGGTCTGTCTCGAAGCCAAAGGAGTCGATGGCCGGGATGAAAGCCTTTATGGTGTAGAGAGGAGACCCTGGAATAGGTGCGTCCTGGGTGACATGACCCCTTGGAAGACAAACACAGGACCACATTTTGTTTAACCATAAACCCTTGCTTTTTTTTAATATTGCAGCATATTGTCAATGCATTACATTTCTGCCTGGTTGACACTAGATATTAGGAGAATGAATATGCCAACCTCCTTCGAGCCAGCACTGTGTAGACCGCAGATACACAATCCGCTGGAGCCTGAACCTCCACAAAGTAATAGGGCTCCATCAGCCTTGGAGTAGCCTGCGACACGAGGGAGACCAAACATTAGAAAGGGAGGTCAAAGGCGAGGAGATGTATGAAAATGAGGTTCAGGCCATGCACAGATACGACACAGCCAATAATGTATCATTACAGCTGTGAAGAAGCCAACGATAAGAAGAGATGCCAAAACTGTAAAAAAGAGGGAAGGTATCACACTACAATTAAAAGAGAACGCAGTCAGCAAAATGGAAATCGTAATCACGATAATGGGACATTACAGAAAGCAAAGATGAAAATGAAGGCAGGAGGAGCTGGTGGCAGATTAGGAGAAGAATGGGCTCTGGGATGATGATCTCACCATGAGGAAAGCAGAGTACACCACTCTCCTGGCTGTCGGGATGACCTGGCCGCCTCCTCTGTGCAGGGGCTCCTGAGCAATGACTGCGTCAAGGATCTTAAACTTCACATTCCTGATGGCTGAAAGGAGCAGAACAAGTTTTTGAGACATCACACTCATTAGGAAAACAGTTTTTTTCCCCCGTTCGCACAATGCTTAACGCTCACGGTTGTAGACATTCAGGCTCATAGGAAATTCCAGTACCAATGGCAGTGCAGAGAAAAAAAACTCCTTTTAAAAACTGACATGTTTCAGCGGTAAAAAGAAGGAGTAGAGAACTCACGCTCATCACACAGAGGCCCCTCTCTGGTGCCCCACTGGAAGCCCTGAACGATGCTGTCTTTGACCGAGCCGAGCAGCGCCTTGTCCACCTACAGAGGAAAAGCAAATGACATCAAGAGATCGGTATGAAACCGGTATTCTGATCCCGAATGTAGCTTTATTAAAAAATGATGTAATCATTGTCACCCAAGTCAAAGGTTGAAGAAAGTGTGAGGGTCTAAATTTGAAATGGTAACAACTTCAAGGTTTGAGTTTTTTCAAAAATGTGTTGGATCCAGTTTCTCATGTGTAAGAATTTATTGCTTCTTCGGTTTGTAAATTGAATATTTGGGAGTTTGAACTTTTGACCTGATAAAACGGGTGATTTGATCTCTTTGGACTCTGGAATGTTGACATTAAAAACTTGATCCAAAAAGAAAACAGTTGTCACACGATACAGCTAATAGACCAATAGGAAACGGTGCCCAGACAAGGAGCCTAAATTCAGCCGTGATTGGTTGGTACAAAACTCACCTCAGAGGGCAGCGTGTCATCGACGAGGATGTTTGGTCCCGTGGTGTCCGGTCCGAATGCCCAGATGGACCTGGCAGCCAGCAGATCCCAGTCGTACTTTGTCTGGAAGAACTCTCCCAGCTTTTTCCTGCCATGAGGAAAGAGAGCTGGTTGGAAGGAGGTCTGCGCAGTGTGTCAGCGGGAACATTAAGGAGATTGGTTGATCGGGGGGCAGTGGGGTTAATGGCAGAGGAGGAGTAGAGCGCAGGTTCAGCTTAATGGTGTGTGAAGTATGTCACTTCTTTGGCATCGCTGGCACCGCTGGGTCCAGATGGCCGAACAGATGAGCCGAGGACTGACAGGAAGCCACGCTCCAGCAGAACACGCACTCGCAGACTCGTCATGTCACGAGGACGGCGAAATGCAGGCATGATTTTAGTGGCTGATTCAAATACTGAGAGATATCTGATCAATGTACACGGAGGGATTTAAATGAGAACACGCTCGTCACATTGCACAGAAATGCTCGTCCTTCATTTAAATATTCAATTACAGAAATGCTCTTCTGTACATCTTTTTACATTTTTTAAATAAAGATATATTAATAGTGAACATTGATCTTAAATTTAGCATTTCTTACATTCAGTTTCCACAGTCCCTTTCAAACCGACACGGTGAGGCAGAAATACCTGATTACTGTTGTGCAGTCCTAACAGTTTAACATTTATTATAAAGGACCATTTCCACCCCAGACTTTTCCATATCTTTCTACCTTATTCAATAATTACATTTAATTAAAGAACCAATCACCTCGCTGGCTCCTTTATACCGGTTGAGCCAGGAAATAATGAAAACTAATGATCGGCCAGAGTGGCTCTGATATATGGAGAAATTAATAAGGCTATATCAGAGTGAAATGGAGGAAATCTACACATCTAAGATGAAAGGCACATTAAGTCACTTCAATTAATTAAGGGATCGCAAGTTCAATATGTGTGGTGGCGATATTGGCTCCATCTCATCTGCTGCATCTCACCTGTTCCACGTGATCTGCACCACTTCGTTCTCGATGTCCTCAGCCAGCCCCTTCTCCAAGGGCTCAGCAATCATGGTGATCTTATTCCTGTCAATCACATCACACAGCTGTCAATCACTCATTCTGGGTCCGGGAGACTCGGCCACAGGGAAGGACTAACTGACAGTGACTCCAAACAAAGAAATACAAACAAAGAAATACACCATCGAAGCGTGTTAAAACAGTTTGTCAGAAATTAGAAACTTTATAAAAACAGAAAATTATCAGAGCCGTAAAGTTTAAGTGATATCAATAATTTACCAAAGTATGTTTTCTTGTAATTGCACTCTTGTCATTGTGGGTGTGGAAAAGATCTAAACAATATCGTGTTCGATACGTACTTTTTGTTTGGCGTCTCAGCGAAGCACTTGAGTGATGACGTCTCGACAACCGTTTCGCAGAAAGTCACGACGGGGTCAGCAACCTGTGGACAAAGACGAGCACGATTACACAAGGAAACACAAAGACTCGCTTATATTGATTTTTGTAGGCAGTGAGAATATTTACTTTGATGTCGATCTCAGAGTACATCTTGCGCAAGTCGTGCATGACACAGTCCAGGTAGAGCTCTCCCGTCCCTAAGATGACGTGCTCCCCAGATTCCTCCACCTGAAAGACAAAGACGTCCACATATGGCCAATTAAAATTAAGGCATTTAAGTAACACAATTATTGTTGAGATCAGTTTTGTCCTTCTTGCAGAATCCATATTTGTATTTTATTTCCTAGAGAACCATTTCAAGAGGCTACCCAGCTGGTTAAATGTCTAACAGAATAAATGTAACCAGAGTAATTACTTTATTCAGCTTGTGTTAGAGGGATTGACATTTACAAGTGTTGAAAGCGTGTTCCTTTACTTATGTGGCGACTTACCTTTGTGGTGAGAGACGGATAGCTCTTGTTGACCTTCCTCAGTCCGTCCAACATTTTCGGCAGCTCTGATGGGTTGACGGGCTCCACTGCGATCTTTATAACTGATGCCGTGTTGAACTTCAGTGGCCTGAAAATCTGAGCCTGTCAGAGAAAATATTACAAAAAATTAAGCGATACCATTTCTCATAAAGTCATTTTAAAAAGTGGTATTTCCGGCTTCAGTCTCACCTCTTCGTTCCCTCTGGGCTCTGTGATTGTTGCGGTCTTGACGATTGGCTGGTCGCAACCTTCGATTAGAACCCAGTTGCCAGCAGGCACTCGGTTCACTTCAATCTGGTATCTAAAAATGTGAACGGCACAGTAAGATTTTAGAAAAAATTACCGTTAATAAAATTAAATGCATTTGAGAAGTATATATGTATATGTGGTGTATTTGAGAACTTAAGATACAAAATAAAACATTTATTTGTGATAAAATGACACGTCATTATCTCCTGATGTGATAACCTGCCGCATATAAACCAAACAATAATCTCAGTCTGTATTTATTAAATGAAACCCTATATAGAATATTAATGGCATACTCTATTAATACTCTTGTTTTAACATTCTTTGCTTGGCGTCTCCTACACAGAAAACATTGCAGTGTACCTGGCAACTGAAATCCAGAGGCGGCCCACAGTGCAGACCTGGGAGTCCTCCTCATCTTCAAGGGTGTAGTTCTCTCCTAGCACCTTGACAGGCTGACCTGCCTGAATGGTCCCGCTCAGCACTCTGCCAAACGCATGAAACTGAACCCCGTCCTCGGTGCTGTACATCTTAGTGGTGTGACACATCAAAGGACCCTGAGGGCGAGAGGCATGAGGTGAGCAGAAAAGAAGGATAAGAGGGAGATAGAAAACAGGACAGGAAAGACACCGGAATGTGCAATTTCTTTCCAAAGAAAAGCCCATAAGAGGACGCTGGCAAAAAGCAGTGAGACTTTTAATGGAACTTGGAAAACTGTGATGTCTTTTATTGTCTTATTTAAAAGCTTGCTCATTTCAGGAGAATTAAAACAGATTGTTGGCTTAATCTGTAAGAGCAGCTGGAATAACTAGAAACAGATTGCCGCATTTTGCAGTTAATTGGCGAATCTGCTTCTCACCAGCCAATAAACAGGAGATTCCTGCTCTGCTTCCTTAATACTCACATCAGGGTCGCACTCTACCATGGCCTCCCCAAGGTCTGTATCCAGACCGCCAGCGTACGTGTGCTCTATCTTGCTCCTAGCACCCTCATGTGGTGAGGGGATGTGTTGTACACACATGTCGACAAAGCCTGGAGAGAAGAAATGTGTGCTCAACTTAACATTCATACAAGATGTTGACCAAATCATGATAATTTCTCTTCAGATTAAAATTACAATCAGGAGCAGATATATTGTGTAAAGCAGCAAGACAGATAAAGTGCATCTGAGAGTCTTTGTTCTAATTACTATACTACTATTAATATTACTATACTACCAATATATTCATGCATACAGTTCAATGAAAGAAAAAACATTGTTCTATACATACAATGAATAAATTATAAAAATACTGACAAACAAAATGAAAACAAATGAAGCCTTACCGGTGAACTCTCCAAAGAAGCGGTTACAGACCAGCCTCAGCAAAGGTCGGATGTTCAGCTTCAGTTCCTCTTTCGTAAGGTGGATCCCCAGTTCATCCAGAACTCTGGGAAGAGATGTGTCCACGTCCCCAACCACCTAGACAAAAAGAGGATTTGGGTGAGGATGACACACTGCGGTCAGCGACTCAGCCAGATCCTGAAAGTATTGTGCTTGTTGTGTTGCTTTGTTCCACAAAACATGTGTTAGCCATGTCCAACCTGTGAGAGGATCTTGTAGAGAGGCTCCAGAACAAACTCCACAAAGCTGCGCTGAGAGTTACTGCTGGGAGCTTTCTTGGTGAACTTGCGACTGTACAAAAAAACAGAAGATGGCAGATATGAGAATGTGTTAAGAGAGGATTGCTTAGCATTAAATAGCAGTATTCTGTTAAAGTCCAAGTTTGATACTCACGTTTTGGGGTTGAAATAAATGTCTCCCCAAAGCCTCTTGGCAAACTCATTATAGTTGATGTCACCTGCAAACACAAAGAGATGAGCAAGTTAATACTTGACTAACTGTGTGAGGCACAAGATAGAAAACAGGATGTGCCGGTGTAACTTTATGCTGAAGAGCCTTACCATAAGTGTCGGAGTAGATCTTGGCAAAGGACCCCAGAGTGAAACAGACGCTGTACTGAGAGCTAGCAAAGCACACGTTTCCGAGGAGCGGAGACACCACCAAGTTCTCATCTGTGGAGTAGGTGCTGTGAAGGAAGAGAAATGACAATGAAGTGCCTGATGTCACTATTCTTTCCACCAATAAGTAGCACTACATTTCAAGAAGCCATTCATGTCCTCTAAACACTGTGCACGTGATGGGTTTTAAGGCATTACCTGAGCAAACCATTGACCTCGTCCACAATGTGCCGAAGTTTATAATAGGCGTCTGTAGGAGGCAATTTGAGCTCTCCAATGAGCCGGTCCACCTTGTTGATGCAGATGGTGATTGCCATACGCTCCTGAACTGCATGTTTGATCAGGCGCTCTGTGTTCAGCATCACCTGAGCAGAGATACACCAAAGGCAGAGTTAACAGTTACTATCTGCTGTGAAAGTGACCGGTACCAGAAGTGAGTCGAGTTGAGCAGTGCTGTTTTCAAGGTTGAAGAATATTGACAACTGTGCAAAGAGTGCAGGATTGGGAGACCATGAAGGGAAGAAATTAGGATTGACTCACTCCTTCTGCTGCATCTATGAAGAGGACTACACCGTCTGAAAGCCGGATGCTAGAAGTGACCTCATCAGAGAAGTTCACGTGGCCTTAGGGAGAAACGAAATGTTAAACATCACTTTCTGCTGAGATACACCAAAACAAACCAGCAAACACACATTCAGTAAACACAACATCCAGCAATGCACTATACCTGGTGTATCCATGATGTTGAAAAGGTAGGATTTTCCTCTGGAGTCTGGCAGGACCATTGTGACAGGGGCGCTCTTGATACCAACACCTCTCTATGGAAAAAGCACATGTTAGAAATGACCTTTGCAGAAAGAGAAACATAATTATATCAGCTTAAAGATGATTTATTAATGATTTCTGGCAAAATGCTCCTGCAACTTCCACTTAAGTAAAGATGTCAAATTAAACTGTATTCTTTTGTAGTAGTAATAGTTCCATGTTTGCAATTTCTATGACATTTGAATAAGTGGGAACTCAATATTTAAGGATATAGTGAGTTGTTATTATGATTGAACAATATAACACCACCACTTACCTCCTGTTCTGTAAAGAGGATGTCTGTATATCGGAGCTGAAAAAGTCAAAAGTCATGTTAGTTCTGCTGTAATACACAGAATACAAGTGTAATCATTTTTTTTACACAATGGGTTTATCATTCTAGTTGATACTCACATCCACATCGTCTCTCTTCCTGATTTCTGGGTGCGTCTGTTCAATCAGGCAGTCCACAAAACAGGTCTGAACAGAAAGAAAAAAAAAGAATAAAATTCACAGATGAGTCCAAAGAGCAGCCACGGTATTAGCATATGCTCCAAAAAATTTATATCCTCATTAATTTTTCATCTTAAGAACACATGTCCTCTTTGGCAAAATGCCACAGAAAAGCCCTGCAGTGAGTCACCAATTATTATACAGGCCTGGCGAGCTGCCAGACCAACAGGAACCCCCGCCAGAACAAAAAGAATAAAATTACACACGCACGCACGCATGCCTGTAATAACAGCATGTCTGTGTTATCTAAACCGCTGAAATCAGTTGAACACCTACTATGAGAGAATATGTCAAAATCCTTCAGTTTACAAACTGAACGGTCCACCAATGAGTTGACAGATTCTGTGTTTTTAGCTGAGCGAGATCAGAGAACATTCAGTTTGTGGGAGGTGCCGTTTTTTTAAGTTTGCTTTTAACTAATGAGCCAGGTGGGTTATTTGACATTTAATGCTATATTTCTTGCCAGCAATTAGTCAAATTGTAATTTAGGTGGCAATTTGACCATATGTGCTCTGACAAATTTAGTATGCAGCTAACACACTGGTCATAATTTTGACTTAATGAAAACTCAACTCCTGGCATTTTTGTGCACATCCACCTGACCCAAGCAGTCAATACTGCCCTCACTAAAAATCTACAAATAAAAAGCTAAAAGAGACGCAGCCATGAGGCGGGCACTAACCTTGCCGTGGTGAAGATGACCACACAGGGTGACGTTACGGATTAGCTCAGGACCATCCATCAGATCTGCAAGGAATCTGCCAAGAAAGAAGAGGGATATCAGAGCTTGAAAGACACACAGTAAACACATGCAAATGTAATATATGCACTAGGAAATACAGCAGTGTGGTAACTGCAACTGTTTGTACGTACGTTTGTATCTTCAGACTTCATTGGCAGAAAAAAAACACATGTATATACTCATGAAGATGACTTACTCCATATCATAAACAGTGGCAGGTAATTCCTGCTCCATCAGGGTGAACCGCTTGTTCTTCACAGGCTTGATGATGGGCTCTGGAGTGAAGCAACAACATGTGTATTTGTAAGGATTGGAATATAATTTATAACATTATGACTATGTGAGAGCATGTGGATCAAGTAAGTAAATAGTATGTTGTTTACTGCAAATCTGCTAATACAGGCTGCACTGCTCTTTGCATCTAACCTGTGAGAGGTTGTGTGTCTTCCTCTTGGACTATAGTTTCCACTTCAGGTCCATAAACCTCCTCTGCTGTCGGATAGTACTTCTTGTCTTCATGCAGGACCACCTCCATGCCAGGGACATCCTCATCAACATCAGCAGGCTCATCATCTTCGTCATCATCAACCTGTACAGGGAGAGTGTAATTACCATGACATGTTTGCACATATTGAATTAAAAGCACCACCAAGGCAACAGTTTATAGACATTGTTTATAAGTACCTCGTCAACATCTCTGTCCTCTGTATCCAGATCATCTTCATCGTCATCAGAGTCGAGCTCTGGACCGATGTAGTTTCCAAACTCGTCATACAGATCAGCCTCCATCTTGTAGAGAACTGAAAGGGTCATGGGTTAAACATTGATATAAAGTTTCGGTCATTTGGTCAAGAAAATATATGATTTAAAACCAATGACAAAAGACAATGACACAACAGCTCTGCGGAGAAAAAATTGGAGATGAAATAGCCGTGTCTACAGTCTCTGATGTGGAAGACGATACGAGAATTGTCAAAATGTGCATTATCAATGTTATTTCATGTCTCTGTTGGTGTGATTCAATTAGCAACAAGAGTCAATTACACGTCTCATTAGTAAAAAAAAAAAAAGTGCCTTGTACTGTGAATTAGGTTTTGCTCTTTTTCCAAAAGCCGGTGATGACTTCCTCAGCAGTCTGCTTAAACATAACGTTACCGTAAGTTAACATTAGAGCCCATGCTAAGTTTGCATGTAGCACAACATGCACCACGACAGACATGTATCATATAGTTTACGTCGGGGAAAAAAACTTGACACAATCTGTCTTACGTGAGAACTATTCAATGATTACAAATCAACATGTCCTTGTTTGCAATGTTAGCAGCGAGTCAAAAACTAGCATGCTAGCCAGCTAACAAGTACAGCAATGAATGACTTGGAGGCGACGTTGCAGTTACGTTTCTGTTCAGCAATTCAGCTCAACGGAGCTTGAAGTTTATCTTCAGGAACTGAACTATAATTTACAGTGTACGGAACTAACTCACCTGTAATCTGTTGTAGTAAACTCAGCAAAGATTATTATCGAGATAGAAGTTCGGCGCGTATTCAGAAGATAAATAAATTCCCAAAAAGCGCCATGCGCACGAGATACTACTTCCGGCTTTCTTCTTCTATTGACATGAGGGCGGTTAGGGCGGTTCGGACTCACTATCGCCCCCCATCGTTGAGGGTTCATTTAGAAACTGCATCGACCTTTTACATCAGTTTTTCTCGCTAAACTACCCTTTAACACCTCGAAATTATTATAAAATATGCATAATCACATCATTACAATTTAAACGTGGTATCTTGAATTCCTTTACCAGAAATATTAACATGTCTTCTCTACTTTGGCGTTTGTGTTGTAGGAGATTGTTCCCATGGGTGACATGAGTGCTTTTAGTGCTATCCAGTGGCCATGGTGCGCAACTACAACTCTGACTATTATGAAAGTTTTTTTTTTTTGTTAACACATCCGCAGGCTCTGAGTAACATTTTGAGGTGGTCTATTATCGATAAGAAGTGGAATAAGTTTATAACTATGGCTAATTTCTTTTTTTAATCTAATCTAAAATTAGACACACATTGCCTCATAAATTGATTTGAAGTCAGCTCTTTAAAGGCCTTTTATTTTGTAATTAATCAGAATGTCTTGATTGTCTTTAAGTGACATCTTAAGGTGGTCTACTATCAATATGAAATGGAATTAGTTTCTAACTAGGAGTAATTTCCTTTTAAAAAGCTTTCATTTTTAAATTACCTTCAGAGGAAGTCTGCTCTTATTTTGAATTAAGTTCTTACATGCTCGTACCTTAATGCCAAACACAAACGGGTCCCGAAAAAAAGGCCTGACCTTAGTATATTAACAGTATGTATCTCTACAATTTGCTGTGCTATAATTGGTTACAACAGACATTCAATAATTGCATTGTCTTGATGAAGCGCAAAGGAAGAGTCGAAACTCATACTGCATTTTCCAGTGAGCTCTTGCATAATACAATGTAAAAAAGAAATAGATGGGCATTTGGTTTGCATCGTCACCAATGGAGGGCAGTGAACATTAATTAATGGTAATATCTATTATAAATAAATACGAAAGAAACTGTACTTTCTAGATGTCTTAGAATGATACACTTTCTCATAATAATTTATGGTAAATAGCCTAAACAAATAAACATGTAACCCTCAGAAAACTGTAGTATTTCCATGTTTGGGTTAAGCTTTGACGAGCATTGCTTGGAGTAGTTTTGATTGCTAAACTTTGTGCGATAATAGGTACCTGCATAATACTCCTCTCTTAACTTGCAGTGTCTTGCAGAGTCTACATATAGTTGTGGTGTACATTGGTGTGTCAATAACTAGATTTTTCAAACATTTCAGAGAAGAAACACATACTTACTGTTCAAATATATAATATGGCGTTTTTATAGGAACGGTACATGGATGTAATCAGCGAGGTGGGTGACATATTCCACTTGGATGTTGATGAGGTTTGATAATAAATGCAGACACAGGACGGGTTTCAGTTGATGGCTTTATTCCTGCTGGTGTTAATATATCATTCAGTAGGCCTGGCCTACACAGTAAAGATACAACAGACTCATAAACAAGTTAAACAAATACAACCATAGTGTCATACATTTCTGAATTAGATATATTCTGTGAGAAGTACATTGATTAAAAATAGTGTTTGGTCATCTTGATCTGTTGCAATGCCCTTTAGCGAGCAGTGTTACTCGGACTTAATTAATTGAGGCTGTAATTTAATAATAAAAAAGGGAAGATAAATAAACACACGTGTTATTAAAGAGCACACCATTTATTGGTTGCCATATATATCTGTAACGCGAGTATATATTGCTACTTAAGTGGGCTACACACAAGGATTTCCATATGGACAAATAACATTAAAAAGAGATATATATATATATATATATATATATATATATATATATATATATATATATATATATATATATATATATATATATATATATATATATATATATATATATATATATATATATATATATATATATATACACACACACACACACAAATGTACCTATAAAGCTCACGTTAAAGTCATAGGTTACCCTAAAATCTAAATCTAACAAAGCTCTGATTCGCTATTGATTTCCTTTCTTTCTGTGATAGCGGGAGGTCTCCATAATCATTTCACTAATGATGATGATGATGACCAGTCCTGAGAGTGACTTCTGGACCAAGAAACAATTAAGGCTAGATTATAAGGCACGTGTACAGAGAGACATAATTTATTTATACGGAGTGTTATTGCCTTAACATTAGTTTGTGGGACAATTTAACCTGAGAGTTTGACAAAATGTGTCAACTGGCCCGTTATTTAATCATCTCCTTCCTCCCCTCTACTCTGCCACCAGCTTCCTCAGCCTCTGCACCACTTCCTCCCCGCTGCTCCACGGCACCGTGACTGCCTTGAACTCCCCGGGCATGGCTTCATGGGTCTCCGTGATCAGCCGGTGCATGGGGAAGTCCCGCCGCGGAAAAGCCACGTCCCGGGGCCCGAGGGACAGCACCGGGCAGAAGTCGTTGGCTCCGTCCCCCACGTAGAAGATCCGCTGGTAGGAGCGGCCTCGCTCCTGCGTCCTGCGGGCCACGTAGTCCTTGACGATCACCTGCTTGCACATGTTGCTGGGGCAGCGCATGCAGTCGTGGGAGTGGAAGGGCCGCAGCACCAGCCGGCCGTCCCGGTTGAAGGTGGCCGGGTTGCTGAAGATCCGGTGGAAGAGTGGGCGGGCCCCGGCGCGTCGGAGCCAGGCCTCGATGAAGAAGGTGTTGGCGTCGGACAACAGCACCACCTCGAAGTCTTGCACCGGCCGAGTACGCAGAAACTGGAAGAGGGTGATCATGCCGGGGGTGGTCGGTATCTTCTCCATGGAGCTGCGGATGTCGCTCTCGGTGACACCCTGCTCCGCCAGGTATGCCAGCACGCGCTGCATGTACTCGTTGTAGCGGCCAGGCTGGTAGGTGTCCTTCAGCCAGCCGGGGAGGTGCTGGCCCGGGGCGGCCTGCACCACTATGTCGTCGCTGGTCTCATCCACGATGGTCTCATCAAAGTCGAAGAAGATGAGGAAGCGCTTGTCGGAGGAGATGCTGGCTGAGTTGGAGGCCATGCTTGTTGAGCGTCTGGTCCCGGCGGGCTCCCCCTCGCCTGGGGGATGGGGTGGGACATAACAGCAGTTGAATATTGAATCTCCCATGATTGACTATGCCACACCTCTGACTGTTACAGGAATC
The DNA here is from genome assembly GCF_023055335.1 of Clinocottus analis. Taxonomy (NCBI): domain Eukaryota; kingdom Metazoa; phylum Chordata; class Actinopteri; order Perciformes; family Cottidae; genus Clinocottus; species Clinocottus analis. Next base: position 6,317,598 of record NW_027175887.1, on the reverse strand, counting down.
AAATCTCCACTCCTGCTCTCCTCCCACTTTCCAGCATCCGACGCAAGGCCGGCCACAATAAGGTGGAGGCTTTACTGAGGAGGATTTCTGGGAAACATCAATGCGTAAATAGACGAAGAGTGGGGGTTGGGGTGGAGGTAAAAACAGAGTAAAATATAGATTTACTACATGAAATATGAACAATAATTTGAATATAATTTAAATGCAAAAAGAGAGCAAAGCAGCCAGTCAGCAGAGCTTTCGAACCAGAAGAGGAAGCTGGTCTCTGAAACAATGAGAGGGATTTTCTACAAAAGGTAGGAAGGGGTAGTCACCCTGCTGTAGGAGAAGCTATGCAAATATATTTAGGAGAGAAGAAATAATATATATTCAGATCATGGGCTCCATGCAACTCATGCTGCAAGCAAGCTTCTAAATTACATCAGAGGAACCAGCCAGACAGCTGCATGGCTCACATGTCTGCATGCCTACCTTTGATTGAAGCCGGCGTCAGCAGTGGATGTCAGCGGATCTCGCGTGTTTCCTGCTTTTCTTCCTATTAAAAACTCCTTTGAGCTGTGCGGCTGCTTCTGCCTGTGGAGAAGAGGAACACAATGGATGCTGAAGTGCCTCAGTCTGCGGTGCGCGGCAGCGTCGTTCAGCTGAACCAGCAATATACTTTAAACACGAATCATCGCAAGGTCCCTTATGAAAAGAGCTCAAACAGGAGATACACAGAATAATACGCATATAAAAGCACGGATTTAACGACACCAGGTTCCGGGAGGTTTCAGGTCCGTGAGGTCAGGTCGTTGGCTGTAAAACACAGTTTAAGTCCCCTTTGCAATAGGAACAGGTTACCTTACGTCATTTTTTTAAAAGATTTTTTACATTGTCCGTTAATAAATTAACAGCCTGCCAACCTTATCTGCTAACCTACTTTTCTCAAAACAACAACAGCAGCAAGTCCAGATCAAACTTGAAACTCTTCCATCAAATTCTTGCAAAAAAACATTACTGTGTGTCACGAGCACTGGTTCGATCCCCGGTGTCGGTCACGTCCGATCCGGTCTCGCAGAGGGAAGAGACAGAGGTCCGCCGGTCGGTCGGTGGGACGCGCGCTTTTATGTGACCGTCAAAACCACCGGAGCCGCGGCGGACGTGACCGCGCATCCAAGTCCACCCATTTAATAACAGCCTGCTGAGCGCGCGCACTGTACTTTTCAAGAGGAGAGGGAGGGGTGGGAGGGAAAGAAGGGATGGGAAAAAAAGAGAGAACGACAGAATGCAAATATGCTGTTTGCCGAATAGCTTGTATCCACAAAATGGTGTGTGCTAGAGTCAAGCGAATGGGTCAGTGTTTGTTCTTGCATCACTGTCTCTTCATTGCACCAAAATATACACTCACAAACTCTCAGTCTCAGTCTAAGAAAAGACCAGAGTAAACTGCACCTTTTCCTGTATTTTTTAAGTATAATGTTCACCCAGTTTGCAGTTGGGAAACCACGGCGCATGGCAGCGTACTCTTGGCAGTCCTAAGAAAAAATGTGAATAATCTCCAGAATTAATTTGGCCTGACGCAATAGATTTCCTGCTGAAGAGTTAACAACCTCCTTCAATGGGACGATCAGGATTTGGTCAGCTTGGCCGTAAGCCCTTTGGGAAAAACATTGATTTTGCTGTAAAGCTGCTTGACCTCTGACCTCTATTGTGAGGGCGACACAGGAAAAGAGGATGGAGTACGACATCTGAGCGTCCGATGGGAGAAAGTATACCTAAAGTGACACATCGTGTACAAACTGGAGCGATACGTTGTCTCCATTTATAAACCACAGAGAAACAAGAGCAGCACTTCCTCGCTAATAGTGATTAACGAACCGCACAGCAATTTTCAGCGCTGTGGGCACGCGCCTGAAAAAACACAACGTGAAGCCCTCCTCTCCTCATCTGCCTGCCGACAGACGCAGCCCCCTGCCACACGGCGTAATGACTAACAGCTGGGGTGGCAGACTATTTTCAAACCCAAATGGGAATGGAGATGTACAGCCGGTGTGTTATTATCGCCTCTGCTCGTGAAGTGAGCCTCGGTACCTGACCACCCACTCACCATCAGTGAGTCACTGACACTTTTTCTCTCTCCCCCAATCGGGCCTGCGCTGCCATCTTTAAGGATTGTGTGACTCATTGGTGCGCCACTTAAAACCCCCTACGGTGACGAAGGGCATGTCGCATTTTAGGAGTTTTACCAGCAACAGTGAAAGTTTTAATCAAGCCCTGAGAGGAGGCAAATTCTGTTAATGGAGGAATAAAGACGAGTTGGATCAACGGACACCCAGGAGAGGACGTGCAGTTTGTGAGGACAGTCTTTGAACAATCCTGTCACTATTATATAATTAGAATAAGCTGTTAGTGACACATTTTCTAACTCCGACTGCTCATCTAAACATATACGATATGGGTTTAGATGAAAAGACTCCAGCTGTCCGTTACTTGCCTAGATGGTCACTGTTGGTCAAGATCACTGGCAGCGAATACAATGAAACCTACTGTAACTTTCTTCAAAAACAAACACAATGTAAACTTATTAGTTTTCGCACAGGGGGGCAGCTCACGTTGAGAGAGAAAAAACAAAAATATAACAGGAAGCCATCACAAAAAAAAAAAAAAAAAAAAAAAAAGAGGACCTTGAACTTTCCTAGACAAATAAAAAGCTTTGAATAGCAACGTCAGCGTCGTGTTTTGCCAGCAGACATGTTTTAGTTACACATTATGCCAAGAACCCAGTGACCCTAAAATAGTCAAATAGCAAATTGTGTTTGTACAATCGTAACAGTCAGCTGAAATTTATGCTTTCCAGTGAAGCTCGGCGCTTAGCTTACTGTCTGAAAAACATGTTGAGAACAATCCTTAATTACCGGTCACAGAAAAAACTCACAGCAAATGAAGATTAAAAAAATAAGCACAGAGATGTTTGATAATCATGGCTACTTGTTTTTACTTCTCAAAGTTAGCAGTCAGTTAAATGTACATTATCAAAAAAGGCCCAACTTTTTCACTTCTCCTCAATCTCCAGATAACATACAAAAAAGGACAAACCAGGACATTATAAAGCTGCACATTTTGTACCAGATACAATAATAAAAATACGCAATGCTACATTAAGTGGTTAAAAATACAAAGGGGAAAAAGTATATTGATTTTTTTTAAAACATCTTTAAAGAATATACAATGTTATTTTTTCTTAACTAGCCAAGAATTTTAGTAGAAAGTGCATTCTATAAAACAAAGAGAGGAGGAGGAGAATCATTTGCCCAACTGAGAGACGAGACACGGTGGAAAGAAACTCCATGAACAAACATAACAAAATTGTTAATTTCGTAGCTTGGAGGGGGCTAGTGTAAAGTCACCAAAGCAGGAGGAAGGTCGCTTTCACTTTGAGGGGAGGTCCAAATTGAAGCAAAACTGTGTTTCGTTGAAGAAAAAAAAAAGGAAATTAAATGTATGCACATATTAAAAGACATGTCCTTCGTTCTCTATGGCCCCTTCCACACTAACCGCCTCCACCCGGGATTCTCCTCCTTTTCTTGCCTAAAAACATCCACTCGAAATCACCTCCACCCTTATTCATGCAGCCACAACTGCACTCTGTTCCACAATGCATCGTCAGTCCCTCCCTTCCCTGTGCCTCACCCACGCAGCAGTAAAGTGCAGAGAATACACGCAAACAAAAGGCATAAAAAAAAAAAAAAGACAAAGATCCATACTGCAAAAATGCTGAAATACAGCAGTGAACCCGAGGGGACAGGATGATAAGCAAATAATACAGCTGTATTAAGACCCATAGAAATGGCAGGATAAGCAGGTCTGAATAAAAAAGGGGCTTCCTAAACTACCGAGCGTAACCATTTCAGTATGTTGACAGCGAGAGTGGTAGAAAGAGGATCATGTTAAATTTACTGCTATTGTCCGTCTCCGGTATCCCCAAATACACACATGTATTGGGGCACACTTTGTCAAAGCAGCTTTTGGTAGAAGAGCACTGGGGACAACCAGACAGACAATCTGGTAGAGAAAATGCATGCACACATACGCTCGCTGACGAACACACACGCACAAAGCTCAATGTCGCTCCGACAGACACACATCTGATCGCCGTCAGACGATGCAGAGTCACCAGCCACGCAACTCAAATTCATGGCAAACACCTGCCAACCCTTTCTGCCCATTTTAAACAAATAACATTCACACCATCGGCTGTTACATTAATAAATGCAATTTCTGACGCTGACTTGATAACATGTATGCTTATCTATACAAGAATTCCAAATATTAGAAGTTGTATGTCCACTGCCTTTTATCCTGACATTTCCTATCATGTGCTAACAACAGTATATCTACAATAGCTTAAAACTGAGCAAGTTATCAGAGAATATAAAAACAACAACATAGATGAGTCCTCGGCCATCATTCTGCGAAGGCGACATTCAACAGGTTTAGACACGCGTTTGCCTGTGTGTATTAATCAGTACGAAGTCAGAGAGCAAACCTTTACATGACAACAACTCCCCACACCAAACTGTGGAATATAGGCTAAGAGGAATATGCATAATTGCCTGTTAAGAACGGTAATGAAAAAGGTCCCAGGTGTGTATATTGTGTGTGTCAAATGACCTTTCACATGGTAACCCGTATCATTTCGACAGCAGCGAAGGGAAGTGGGGTAAATCCTGATGGGGCCACGTGTCTGGCCCCTCACAGTGGCAGTATTTGACAGTCATCCGTTATCTAAAAGCATTTGTTGACCAACAGTTCTGAGGTTGCACTGAACACAGCAAGTAAATCAGTGTCCATGCGGTCTTTGTCTTTTGAGCGTGTGCTTCAGTAAGTGTGAGGGTGCATGTCCTGCATAATTTGAGTTTCTTGATCACGACACATCCAGTCAAACCTCACAACCATTGTAGAAATGCCGGGCCGACACAATACATTGTCACTTTGTAATATTGAACTTCTTGAACTCGTGTCAAATGAAAAAGCTAAATTAAGAAACACTGTATGCACTGGAATGGAAAGCACCATTTAACCATAATGTAAATCTCAGACTTTGTCTGGATTTAACTAACCATTTACAAAACCTGTGTTCCAACTTCACCCTACAAAAAGTCCTCCCCGTCTTCTTACTTTAGCCTATGGCACTGCTTCTTGCACTACTGCTGTTTCCTCTCCAGCAGAAAGCCTCGACCGTGGCCTTCGCTTCATTAAGACAACATTCATCAAATATTGCTTTGGGGCGAGGCTCAACAGTTCAACTCGTAGGACAGGTTGAGTATTGCTATGGGGAGGAAGCCTCCTGAAGACTCCTGATCAATGTGCCACAAGTCATCATGAGGAGGAACCTTAAATGTCACTGATCCTTGATGATCCACGGAGCTCCGGTAATACATACGTTGACCTCCCCTCAGCAGCTTTTGATGAAAAGGAGACACTTTACGCCCGTCAATGTACAAATAGAGAACTCGCACGGAAATCATTTTGTGTAGATTTCCCAAGAAAAAGGTCCAAGAAATATTTCTTAGGAGGTTGAAAAAGCTTCGTCAGTTGACCATAATGTGTGCACTGAGGATGTACAAGTCTGAATCACAGGTGTGTACGTGTAGCTTGACTTATTCAAATCAGTTTGAGAGGAGCACCCTTTGATCAGGGGCACTTCAACTGAGAGACTGAGGCAGGACTATGAGAAGAGGAGGAACAAGGCGTAGTTTGGTGTGGGCCTGCAGAGCCGGAGCCCAGTTCAGTGGTGCTGTGGGGCTCCGGGGCCCTTGTCGGGGGGAGCCATGTGGTGCAGGTAGCTGCTGTCTTCATGCCCACAGTGGTTTAAGGGCTCGCTCTTGAACAGGGCTGGGGGTGGGGGTAGATGGGAGACTGGGGGCACCGCCAGGTGGTGGTGGTGGGGCTGAGGTGGGGCATGTTGGGGGGCGTTTGAGAGGTGTTGCTGGGTTGTCGGGAGGTGGGGGTGATGGTGAGTGGGGTTTGAATGAAGCTGTACGTGGGAGAACGCGTGTCCCACAGGGCCTCGTGGGGGCATGGGCCCTCCTGTCGGGTTGAGGCCCATGGGTGCTGAGGTGGTGGCCGTGGTGGCAGCTGAGGGACTGGGACCGGAGATGGAGGATGAGAAGGTGTTGGCAAAGATGCGGACAGGCACAGGCGGGCCGCTGGTCTGCAGGACCACGGGGCTGGTGACCCGGAAACACTTCTCTTTGTGTGCTTTGAGCATGTTGGAGAAACGGAAGCGCTGACCGCACACCTCGCAGGGGTAGGGCTTCTCCCCGGTGTGAGTACGACGGTGCCGCTTCATGTTGGGCCGGCTGGTGAAGCTCTTCCCACAGATCTCACAGATGAAAGGCTTCTCTCCTGCACAGAGAATATACAAAAGAAAAAGAAAAATACTCATGTGTGAGGAAGAGAGAGAGACCCGTATTCGTGGACAAAAGGAACAGAGCTGAAAAGAGTATAAAAATAATATGATGCCTCAGAGTCAAACATTTGTTGTTAAATGATAATTGTTACAGGATTATTAATCAATTGATTATCTCTACAAAGAGAGACAGTTCTCTTTTAAAAATGTGAATGCATTGGCAACTCAAATTGAGGGTCTTTGCTGTCAACCCACCCACACCGAAGGAAGCCATTACAATTCACACATTGACGAGAAGAGATGTAAAAAATGAATAGCAACAGCTTCATTGAAATGCTGCGCTCATTAACCTCCATGGAGCTACTGAATGTGCCTGCTACCACCCACACAGCCGTCTAGCAAGCGACTGCTGAAGGGCTCTTTAAATGCCTTACCCTGGCATGTTATGCATGAAGTGCCTCCAAACCAACTGAATATCAAAAAGGAGACAGCTAATGTGCGAGCCTTGTGTAACTGTTACATTACACTCGCAAAACACCATGGAAAATCTTTGTGCAGTAAAGCAAACTTTGGGAGTTTATGTTCAACATGTGTGCCGCCTATTACAGGGTATGCCTGGGTGTGTCTCCTCTTGCAGGAGCTTAAATTGGTTGGTAGCGGCAGGGAGAAGTGAGGGCAGCGTAATTACACATCACAAATAGAACCGTGAGGGCCAACGGAGAGCTGTGTGTCCACCCACGTCGGGCTGAAAAACAAACAGGGTGCACTGCTCAGTTTGGTCCTGGAAACAGCAATATAGCAGGGAGAGAAAAGCAGAGGGATGTAATGTAGCATGTGTCAGGGTAGTCATTACAAGCCCCGATATATGCAAGGCTCTGCTTTGATGGAGAACATCCCTCTCATTATAAGAACTGGGCGAAGTTTCCCTGCTCTCGCCACTATAATGTTCATCTTGGAAACATCCCATGCATTTCTTTTTTTTAAAGCGTGTCTGGTGACGGGCCGGCAGACGTACTGAGCCCAGGAACGTTGCTGCTGTTTGGCAAAGTTTCCATCTCAAAGCATTCAGAATGTTAAATATTTACATTAGGATTCACAACAGACAAAAGAAAACCATAACACCCGGTAACAACAATAGAAAAAACTAATCTATGACCATGTAACGCACTGTTGCACAACTGTGCTATTCAAATACTTCAGATGCTGGAGAGGAGAGCATGCTGAGACGGTGGGGGAGACTTCCAGTTGTCGCACTCTTTTGTACAAGTAAAAAGCTGGCTGCATAACTTTAAATGTTTACAACATTCTAAGCAAGTATCTAAATATGCACAGTGCAAGAAATGCCCAGGGCAAGCTTGTACAGGAGACTCCACCCCAATAGCTCCTGGGCCATTGGCGCTAAAATTTGTAGAACAGGAATGACTGAATGGGCATGTACTGCAGCCGAGCCAAACTAATTATTGCTTGAAAACAAAAGAGAGCTTGTTACGTTGTCTTCCTGGGGTTCCTGGGGTCAAAACAACACGCTTTAAACACCGAAACATTTGCTCTGAGATCAAGAGAGCACAAGCTTGCCATTTCTCACCTGTGTGTGTTTTCATGTGCTCATCAAAATACTGTTTCATGTTGAAGTCTTTGCCACACCATTGGCACATGAACTGCTTGTGTCCGATGTGAATGCTCATGTGGGAGCGCAGCTGGTACTTGTATTGGAACCGCTCGTCACAGTTCTACAGCAGAGAAAACAGAGATTCAGATAGTCACAAACGCTCAAAACAAACTCTGAATTAGGGTAAAGATTGTTCACATAATCAAAGTTTAAAACAATCAAGAAGGGTGCCATATTGACTTTCAAAAATGTTTTTTCTTACTATTAAAATCTGATCTGATGTTCTTGTTTTACATTTACTACTTTTAGCACACAGAGAACCAGGTTAGTATAGTAAGGTGGCAAGGTAATCATAACCAGATTATTCAGGCTGCATGTAACCACGCTGTATATTTGCATAATGAGGCTTTTATTGGTAAGGTCTTTTCTAAAGTTAAATATTTATAATCTAAATGGCACCTGGCTAAACACATATCTGTGGGGAAACCAGCTAGCAGTTTTTATTTGGCACTACAGAGTTAGATCTCTGAGGAAAATGGCCTATATGCATTACATACATCCTAAATAAGCATGTAATGACATGTTAAAGAGTAGGATGAGTTTAAACATTTAATTAGAGCAGCTCCACCCATCCACATATGTTCCCTGTGTGCCGTCCATTCATGTGGTTGGACATTAAATGGCCTTAGGAGGGAGTTCACCATCCCATCTGTCAACTTCCTCTGAATTCAAAATGAGGACAGGGATAACATAACAAACTGTAACTAACCCCATTGAGCAGAAATGCGCTTGAAAATCTTGACCCACAATGTGACAAAATGCATCCATTAGAGAAGTTGGTTAAAGCCCCATAAGACTTCCCAGTTTACATCTATTTTCGGGTCCAGATAATTGGGTAACACTGTGTGGTTTGTTAATATTTGACTTCGCTGTAGAACTTGGATGATATAACAGTCAAATTAATGTTTAAAATACAGAGGACGGGCCCTCTGAAAGGAAACAGCTGGATATAACACAACCCACATGGCACAGAGGCTCCTCTGCTCAAACTAATGAGTGAAAACTACCTTGAGGCTCATTTTCGAGACACACAAGGGCAAATTCATCAAAGTTGTCACCTTCACACCACTAAAACACTATGCATTTAGCTGAAAAAATGCATTGCAAAGCCAAGCAAGAGATATGGTATTTAGATATGTGTGTTTTAATGTCAAACATGATTTATGGGAGACCTTCACTCCAGTATGTCAGCTTTATATTATGTTCCGCCATTATCCAATCAGGAAGGTTAACTAACCCATGATCATTCAATTGTGGAATTTAGGCTGCTAGTTGTGAACTGTAATGGTGAAAAGGCCTACGTTGTAAATCTGTCACATGGAAACACATTTCAACAGCTGCAGAACGTGAAGATGACATGACAAATATGCCCCATTCGGCTCTAAAAAGAGTCTTCGGTACGCCTGCATTTACTGCCATTCACTTGTGACTGTGTGTATTGAGAACAAATAAAGGATAGACTTTTAAAAAGGCATTGCCTGGAAGGTTATGTACCATATTTACACAGTGCAGCAGACTGAACACATACGCATCAGTAATCACATTGATTTGTTGCAAAAAGCACAACAAACACTGGCCGATACATTTGATTGTATTAATACATTTTAACTCATGGTTTAGGACGATGTTTCAAAGTGAAACTCGGTATGTATCTTACCTCACAACGGAAAGGTTTCTCTCCAGAATGCTGGAGTGAGTGAACTTTTAAAGACATGCTGCGTTTAAACGACTTGCCACATGTCTCACAGGTAAACGGCATGTCCTTTGTGTGAGCTGGTTTTGGGGAAAGAAAGGGATGAAAGAGAGAGTAAAGCAATACTGAGATAACTGCATACACTTGATCAGATGATGCATACAAGTTAAAGAATAATACAATAAAGATCACCATGTGTGAATAAAAAATGTTTTAAAAAAAGACTAATACAATATTGTATTGAATTTAAAGACGGTTTGATTATAATAAAATGCCACATACACGCCACACATTGGCATAAACTTAAAAAATAATAATATGATGTTGTTCACAATGGGAACTTTGGAAAAATGACCCCCACTTACCAACCATGTGCTTACGCACGTGAGCCATAGTGTAGAACTTCTTCTCACAGATTTCACATGAGAACTTCTTTTCTGCGTAGCCGTGCACAATCTTAATGTGCTCATGCAGTGACCACAGCTTCTTAAAAGACTTGTTGCAGGAGACACACTAAAAAGGACACAAACATAAAACATTAAACTGACTGTCGCTGATAAATATATTGAGTACCAAAACCTGATGGCCATCAAATGGTTTTCATTTGCCCAAACTGTTTCCTTATACTCTAGCGCCCTCTGCTGACCAGGAAACACAAGTCTCATGTCCTGAATTTCCTCTGGAGTTGATCATTTGACAAAACGGCTAAGATGCCATTGGGGGAAAAACACAAACGGGGATGTGTGGCTTTCATTTATGCTAATTTGGCTTGTTAGTGTGATACCAGATTTAATTAGATATTTTATGACTTTCAAATCTATAGCCATTGAAGATTTAAGTCTGTGTGGGTTTGTTTATCAACTTTGCACATTTGCAATGAATTCTTTGTAAAAGTGCACCAATTCTCAAATGAATTACATTTCACAGTGACTTTGAAAAAACAGCCTCACCATGGTTGTTTTGAGGCCGTTCCCAAGGATTGGTTCTGTGGTTCTGCGAGAGAGGCATCCCTGCAGCATTATGCTAAAACCCACGGATGGCCAGAAAGCTTCATTTTGGTCCATCATATCAGAGAGGCTTCCACTTTGTTCTAGTATTTCTCACATGCTTTCTGGCAAATGCTTGCCAAGCTATCATGTGAGTCTTTTTTTCCAATAGGAACTTTCCCTTTTCCAGGAGAACAACACTGATGAGGCACCAAAAGCTCTACACTGTCTCATGCATGACCCCTGGAGCTCTGTTGGTAGCCACACTTGTACTTTTACCAGACAGTTGGACACTATTAATATAGTAATATTTGGAAGTCGCTTATTGCATCAAGAACTGACTAGACTTTTAAAATGCATACCTTTAGATAAGCTTGATCTATTTGCAGTATTCTTTCCCTTAACAATATTAAATAATGGAAAACAATTTAGACAGCACTGTTAATATTTATGGGGAAATATTGATTTGAGTTCTGTGTTAAATGGAACAATACCTTTTAGCAAGGATAGCTTTCCTACAGCTCCAGTTAAAGGGAAAGCCGTAGGAGACTATATTATGGCACATGACATTTAAAGAAGCCGTCAATGTCCTCGCTCACGTGGAGGAAGGAGCCCTGGGATCTGAACAAAGTTAAACAATGTTTTGATCTGGGATTCCTTATTTATACACAGCTCGATAATTCACATGCATGTCCTGTGTCAGACTACATTTCTAGTGTCTTAACACTAGTTGAGCCTTCTCAGAAGTTCACAAATCTACTTTGTTTTTTTTTTTAGTGGGGATTTTGGTTGGAAACCTGCACCCTTCAGACATAAGCGTCAAATGCTTTGGAATAGACTTGTGAAGATGTTCGATCAGAGACCAACTAGAGAGACATTTCAATGGGACATTTTGCTTCGCCATCTGGGGTAAGTGTTTAAAATCTCAATATGAACAATTTGTGATTAATTGCACAGAACCGGTTCCTTTGCGATATGAACGTTATATATGTTGATGTATGGTGTAAACAAAAGTACACACTTATCGTCTCAAATAATAACAAGAGCGCAGAACGTCATGTGAAGTATAACCTAAACAAGAGTTGAAGATTCCCATGTGCCATCACGCTCAGGAAGATTATCATTAGAGAGCAGGAGGTTTTACTCCACTCCGGGGGAAGATCCGTTTGCTGTGTGAACTCGTGGGAAAATGAGAATGAGGTGCACTTTTTGTTTTATTGTCCTTCCTACGAGGACATAACGTACTCTTCATTCAAATGACTTCCATTATGTTCATTTCTTTTGGCTGGATGACAACGGAAAATTGAGTTGTGCTTCAAGAAAAGAATGTTTTTTCTTGAGATTTTATGTGCAAAGTCTGAGAGAGAAGGCAGAATGTTTTGTTTAAAAGCGAGTGGCGAAGTAACATTATTAAAAAGGAAACTCGTATCTTCACAGGTTGACATGGTTTCAACTGGTTTGAAGAGGAAAACACTCTTCCCAAACCAACTAAAGACGCAAATCTAGTTAAACAAAAAAGGGGGCTAAACTTGGAAATTAAAACCGTCACAAGACCCTTTGATATCAATACGCTGAATTACCTTTTCGGTTTTAGAGAACTTACACATAATTAAACCCACTGATACCATCAACAATCAATATTGTCAGATGGCAATATACAATATATAAATATGTCCCACATGTTAGCAGTTCGAGAAAGTCTCCAATCTGCTTTCATCTTTCAGTCCATTACACTTTTATTCAGTTTTCTGGAACATATATTACAAATAATTAACTGGATAACCAAAAACATAAATAATATTAAGGAGTATTTGATCTATAGATATTGAGATCACAAATGTATTTTCCCTGCACAGTGATATGATAAGAGACAATGTAGGTTTGCATTTACCTGGATGTTCTTCTCACAGTCCGTCTGTTGGTGTAAGGCCAGCTCACTCTCCAGGACAAACTTTTTGCCACACTTGTCGCAAATCTGCATTCGCCTGTGAGTGACATTCATGTGCTTCTCCAGGTACCAGCGTGTGTTGAACACTCGGGGGCACTTTTCACACGCCAGCATCTCTTTCTCTTCCGCCTCCCCTTTGCCTCCCGTCGTCACAGAACCGGCAGACGATGGGGCCGATCTGGCCGACCTGCGCTTGCTCTTTGGGGGCTCCATGCGCTTCCGCCGGCCCCTGGTGGTCATCCCGGCTGTGGCCGTGCTCAGAGCGGTTCTGAGGCTCTTCCTCCGGGGCTGGCTGGAAGCTGCTGTGGTACTAGCAGCACGACGGGCCCTCTTTGCCCTCGTTCTTCTACTCTCAATCTCCTCTTCGTCGTCATCTTCCTCTTCTTCGTCAAGGCTGTCCTCTTCCTCTTCTTCCTCCTCCTCTTCATCATCATCCTCAACATCATCATCGTCGCTGCCAGCTCTTTCAGAGTCATCCGCCGTGGTTCCAGTTTTGTTGTCCCCCTTGGATACATGAAGTGTCTGGTTGTTTAAGTTAACCTCAACGATGATCTGCTCACGCTTGAAGCTTTCCTCCTCCTCCTCCTCCTCCTCCTCCTCCTCCCCCCCATCGTCATCCTCTTCTTCCTCATCGTCTTCGTCTTCATCTTCAGTGTCGTCAGAGGTGCCGTCGTTGGCAACCTGGGAGCCATGCGTCCCCACCTCCTGCCCTACTCCTTCCTCTCTGAAATACTGCTGATGCTGCTGTGACGTCACATGTTGAGTGGGTATCTGAGCAATGTTCTGATCCCCCAACGATGTCTTGCCTGCCATTTTATTGTCCACTAACACAGAATATGGCTTACCACCAGCTTCCCTCTTATACAGCTTGCCTGCCAGGTCCAGATCTGGGTTAGGGGAAAGAAAATAGGTCTGGGACACTGGAGCCCTGCGTCCTTCCTCCTGGGACATCCCGCCAAGGCTAGGGACAGAAACCTCTTCCCTCAGGCTCTTGCAGGATTTCATGAAGAGGGAATCAAGGAATTGAGTTGGGTGAAAAAAAGAGTAACTGCTATAATGCCAAGGTTGACTAGCCTACTCTACAAGGAGGGGCAGGGGACGCCACACCAATCCCCCACCCTCCTTCTACTGAAGAAACAGGAAGGAGGGGATGAGGCGAATGATATTCAACCCGATTCAAAAAGAGCATCCATGCTGTCCAAGGTTGGAAATGCAGTCGGAAAGACATACAATCCGTTCCAAGTTTTGCTCCATATGCTTAAAAATCTAACTCACAAAGAAAAGTTTCACTGTCTTTGATGCTGAACATTTGGAGATAACTTTCTCTCAAGTTATGAGAGTTTGTTGGCAGATCTCAGATTCAGGTTATCTGAAGGCTGCTGCCCTGCAGAGAGCCAGTGTCTTCAAACTGCAGAGCGGGCAAAGACGAGCTGAATGCCAGACACAGAACTGCTGTAGGGACTTCTGTGTATTGCTTGAAGAGCCATTTGCAGTGCATTACCTATGAGATAAGACGAAAGAAAGAAAGAAACATAAATGAGATTTTGAAAAAGATGCCCTTCCACTTGCTTGTGTCACTATAGTGTGTGAAGTGAAACTACAGCCATATTGTCAAGTTTTCAATACCAAGCACCTCGTTTGCCCACAAATGTTTCAGTTCTGTGCGTAGGAGTGAAAACCACAGCCGTTACAATTAAATGTGAGGGAATTAAAGTTCATAGGATGTCTATTCAAACCTTTGTAAATTGGCTTATTCAGTCTGATTCTGTCTCCAACGGCTACAAACACATTGATTTCTGCACTTAATCTGTCATACCTGCCAAGTGTATCGACTTATTATTGTAAATACCATTTTTGTTTATTTTTGTAGATTATAGGCCACGATACATCTTATTAATTTAAGAGCTTACTCATGAGAAGACGACGGAAAACATCTTCTTAAAGATTGTCAGATAACGTTTCATATTAGGTTTGGAGCATGAACATATTGTATCATTTGTGATAGCTTAATGTGATTTGCGATGGACTCTGACAACAGTGCAATCACTGTACATCGACAATAAATTGCTAAATTCAAAAACGTCACTCAGTGATGTTTCATAACTTTCCAGTATTACATTTGGCAAAATTAATATGTACAAAAACTTCAAGTCAATTCCACTGAACAAACTGATTATTATAATATATTTTTTTAAGCAACACACACCAAATGACAAAACCTCCCATTGACTGTTAGACAGCATTGTGTAACCACAGCTAAGGAACTTGTAGTGCAGATACAACCACAGGAAACTGTATTTCAACTTCAGAATGAAGTCTGAGCATCGCACAGTTTGGAACATGCAGTAATATTGTCATGTTTAAGCAAGTTAATGATGAAAAAACTGTATTAAAAACAAATACATTTCACTTTTATGGCATTTGTATATTCTTTAGTTTGCATATATCTGAGCTGGGTGCTGCTGGCTGACAGTTGGTTGACCTCAAACAACCTCACTATGAGTGTGCAGCAGGGCGGTTAGTTCAATAGAAAATCTCCCTGAGCAAGAAACCAAAAACAGACATTTCCTTTCGTGGCGATGGGAAACATCTTCTCCAATAATATCTTTTGCTTTATTTATTTAACACAAAATGCTCCTGTTTACAAAGAAAGCATAAATAGGCCAAGATATTCAAACGTCCCCTCACAGACCCATGATACACTTTGTTCTAGTCGAGTGCCAGAAAAAGGAGCAAGACTGGGTGAAAAGAAGAGGACCTGAAGTGACATGATGTGTAGAGCTACGCAATTACAGCAAACATTATGAGCCTTATTTTTGTTGAAAACTACTCCTTTTTCTGGAGTCGTATACAATGACTAAAAAAAAAAAAATCAGTGACCTTGTTTTTAAAATCAACCAAAGATGCTCTGTGTATTAAATTCATTCTCAGGTAATTGCTAAGATTTCTCTTGGTAAACCCTAAAGTTATTTCCCTGTCCCACCTGTCACGTCATCTCACTTGACTGCAATAATAATAATAATAATAATAATAATAATAATAATAATACGCAAGAGTGAAAGAAGCCATACATAGAACTAAATGATGTTTGTGAAGTTTCTATTAAAGCTGAACAGAAATTATTCTATGTTCTACCAGTTTTGCAAGTACAAGCGAAACACATTTATGTAGAATATGTGTCTGCACAAAGACACACCTGTCTTCCTGTGCATACTGACTCTGATCCTTTCTGAGAATTGGACAGCAGCTCTCAGAGCATTAAGACCACAAGGGGAGGGTGAGCTCTGCACTGACAGAGCAACTCGACTCACATGGCTGTCTTAAACATAGAGCCTCATAGATTATCCTGTGTCTGGATGAGAGAGGAATATAAATTGCAGGAGAAACCACTGCCTGAACCAGAGTTAACATGCACTATGTTTGGTCCATTATTTTTATAAGCACGTGGATGATTAAAATACATGTTTATGGGGTTGAAAGAATACACAACAGCAACCTAAACAATTTATTTCATTTTCCATCCGCATTAAAAAAAACTATTTAAAAGTGCTACATTTAGTGCTGAAAACTGTTCCAAACAACACATGTGCAAATACAAACACACACATGTGCAAATACAAACACACAATGTGGTTATGTAACCCAGATAGAGCAAACTCCTTCTAAAGGCTTAGCATTATCGATGATGAGTCATTTCAGAGTTTCACTCGCAGCGAAATAATGCAGTCCTTTGATGTGGGAATCAAACAGAGTGCAGACTATTTAATATCACGAGTAATTATTCAACCCAATCGCCTTGTTGGATTGTGAGGTCAAACCTCTTGGAACTTTGCACCCAGACACAAAAAAAAGTGAAATGTGCATAAATTAATGCCCATTGAAATTATCCAAGGAATTACAAATGCTCAGTAAAAGTTACCCAGAAATCAAAGTTTACTCAACAATAACTAATCTATAGCTCTCCTCAATCATGCTTCAGAGACATGATGAGAAACCAAAACTAACTTTGTGTAGGGTAAGCCACAAATCCAGTCATATACTAGATAGGTGCAACTGTGGTTTATGATTTGAATGACACAGGATGGGAGTTTAACTGCGAAGGCACTATACAACATTTCGATCAACATTAACTGGTGCGAGTGTTCACAATTGCTTGGTCTGTGACAGCAAAGAAAGTGAGATCTTTGAAGCAGAAAAGGGCATCACGATTACCTCTTCTTATGCAGCAGTGCTCCTCAAACCCAAGCTCCCTCTGAAGTCTAGACTTTAATGAGCTTTCCCGTTGGCAGCTTGTAGAGGACCGTGTGAAGGTTCACATTCCTCACTCTGTCCAAACTCTAAGACCTTAACCGGCTCACTGTGTGGTGTGGTGCACTCTAGGGGTGCTCTGTGCCTCTGTAAGTATGTGGCCCTCAAGCCCATAATCGGGTCATGGAGCACTAGGCTACGTAGTGTTTGTGTTTTTGGTCCGGTATGAATCATCTGAGGTATTGTAGAAAAGTGGGAGAGAAACATCTCAACCCTAAGTTCCCACAAACCAAGTTTCTGTATTTTCATCACTGCACAGAGACAATATGAAGTCTGACAGCAGTCCACTGATCACACCTGGGACAGCTCTATTCCAAAAAAGGGAAACGCTCACATATGGGAGATATGGGCATTGATGTCTGTGTTTTAGTCATGTTTTTTTTTTTTTTTTTTTACATCCAAATAAGATTTTAGACCAAACAGGAGGAGTTGTCCCAACAAGCTCACTCTTTCTGACTGAAGAGGTTACAAAGTACGAAACCAACTAACCTACATAATTTTGAAAGGTATGACGAGGTATACAGTGCAGGAGCGCCTGTCTGGGCTTGGCTACACATTGCTGAGGGCAATCTGTTCAGCTACAAGACTTTAGAGTTATCATTGCAGTGGATACAAAGCAGAGAAAAAGGTTCACACTAAAAAGGCAACATTGCACAGCTGCAGTAACACCGTGCAGGCCTACCCAACTTAGGCTACTTAGCTAGCTAGCGATTCTCCACAGGCACTGAACTGCACATACACATGACGCGCTAACTTGGCTACATTAGCTCAAGATGCAGCCATTACATATTTTAGTGCAGTCAAATGTTACTCCACCTCAAACACAATCACCCTAGCCTGCACCAGCTACACCACATAACGGCTCAGATTTGCTGACATGCATTAGCTCACGACTGACACCAGACTCACTTTTTTTTAACCCTTGTTTTAAGCTAGTTAGCTTAAAGCTAACCCTAACGTCACATATTTCGCGTTACGGTTCACATGGACTCCGATACTGCACTTTGAGGGGGGAGGAGGTGTGACAGGTATCGGACCAACGCGAAGCGAGGCGAAGAGCCGATGTCATGCTTAGTTATCAGTGTGTCTTTCTTGACGTACAAGATGAGAAGCGCCGCTTTCCCCCCCAACAAACCCCCCGACTGCTGTGCAGATCAAACCCACTCAACTCGACACTGTCACAAAGTCGGTGCTAGCTGAGCTCGCGGACGATTCTCCCGGTAGCCGCGGCCAACGGCGAGCCGGTGACCTCCGGGTGCTTAAACCCAGGCGGCGGCCATACGCTCGACATATGTTTAAGTGCATGAAATGACATTAAATAGCAACATTTTGTTGTCGGTTTGCTGGCTTACCTCCGTCGAGAGCGACCTCCCTCCTGCGTTCGTGCAATCAGAGTTGCACAGATTCGGGGTTGCACGCGCACTTTCCTCGCTCGCGCTCCCTCTAAATTCGCGTATGTGCATTTAGAAAGAGCGATATGCCAATTATGTTTTTGTGTAATATGTGTGGCAGGCTATTGGTTGATGTCCGGTATAGGCTGCGGAGATACCTGCGCACCGGTGTCTTCAGCCGCGCTACGTGGCCCGGCCAAGCTCTCGCGCGTACCACCGCCGTCCCGCGCTCATCCTCGGTATTCAGGCCGCGGTCTGTGCAGGCGCGCGGCAGTGTGTCTGGGTCTGGGTGCTTCTCGTCTCCCCTCCAGACAAGACAGGGTACGGCGCGCGCGCACGCGCTGAGTCAAGATCTTGATTGATGAAATAATAACGAGGACCCTGAGGACCGTTTTATCCTCTCAAAGGAGAGATCCTAAAAGTGTAATGAATATATTCCCATTTACAATCAACTCTTACTCTTTATTATTATTATTATACCTCGTCCATTTTATGAGTTTGACGTTTTGTTTTTTTGTTTGGATACCCAAGGCGTCACGGTATGTCTCTCTGGAAACTCACACAAACAATATAGTTTCCTATAACATAAATAAACGTCGCGACAGTGCATAGTATAGTAGTTTAAAAATAAGAGATCGTTATAACATCTCAATCTAAAGTGCAGTAATATTGAACTAAAACATTCCTTTGTCTAAAATAAAATATATTTTATTATCTCTAAATACAAATAAATACCTACAAGAACCCCATGCAATGTTGCATTATAAGTTTTAATTTCTTCCCAAACAGACAGTTTAAAAACTTTCACTAGATTATCAAAGCAATAACTAAAGCAGATAAACTATTGTATCAATTTCGAGACAGCAATTGTTAAGGCAACAATGAACTGTGCAATTGACTTGCTTATGTCCTACATATTTTTTTTTAATGGCGATGCAATTATCTCCTGTGGTGATTATTACACTCAATAGAGAATGATGTACAAATACCTCTGAGGTCTTGAACAATAAGTATGACCACGGGGAGGTAGAAAGAAGAAATTATTAAGCCGAACGAGCTATTCTTTAATATGTTGCGTACACTTTCTCCACACAAACTAAAACTACTGTGATGACTATATGCATATAGTTATAGAGACACCTTTTTGCAAATCAGAACAAAAATAAGTTATGTCAATGAATAGTTCATGCAGATAACATAATTGCATTTATTATTCACGATTTATCATCTTATCATTTCAAGGAATCAGATGGTAAAACCACTCCTCTGATTTCCACAGATGCTATGATCTGAAACAATGTAGCACAGACACATCTTTATTTAATAAACTGCATTGTCATCTCTTGCAAAACAATTACGATAGATTACCCTCCACTTCTTTACACCTGGGTGGATTTTATAAATGAATCCATCACAGACCTCTCACTTTGTCTCCCACCAGTCTGCTTTCAGCAGAGCCCAGTCCAGAGTTGGATAGAGAAAGAGTGAGAGGAATGTGTGTGAAGCCTAGAGTTCTTTACTGAATCCTCCAACCACCCCTTCCATGGCCCTTGTAACGACTGATGACAGCGAGATTGGGTTGGACTTAAGGGGACATGTCATCACTGCGGCAACTGGAGCAATGTGCCCTGTCCTGATGGCAGGTAAGTGATGTTGCGGGAGCGGGAGAGCTGGAAGGCGATGTCCTCAGCTGCCTCCAGTTTACGCAACTCCACCAGACCATCACCAGCCTCCATAAGAGAATTGGCGATTAGCAAAGCAGCCTGGGAATCTCCCTCTGCGGAGATGATGGCTGCCTGCTTCTGTTGCTCTGCCTAAAACAGGATTACAAGATTTTGTGAGCTGGCATTAATTCACAATAACTTGAATTCAACCATCTGCCTTTTCTCCATAGAGACTGCATACAAATGTCTGAACGTACAAATACTACAGAGATGACCTGCAAGTTAAAATGTTACCTTTTCTACAACGAAGCGGGCCCTCTCAGCCTCCTGCTGGGCCACCTGTTTCATCTCAACAGCCTCTGTGAATTCCTTGCCAAAGGTCAAGTGTGTCTGAAAGACAATACAATTGTTTCTCTAAGTTAAAGCCAATTTGAAGAGATAACATGAACATTGTTGCAAAATTTGCTAGCAGCTTCATACCAATGAAACATCATCCAAGATAAGGCCGAAGGTGTTGGCTCTTTCTGTGAGGTCCTCGCTGACCTGCCGAGAAACAAGCTCTCTCTGGGTGATAAGCTCACCAGCATCAAACCGAGCCTAAGGAAAAAAGAGTCACATTTTGAGAAATCAGTTCATCAGACTCACAACGGGGAATAAAAACGGTCACCTTTTTATTGGTAATCATTTTTGACTGATACTCACCACTACAGACTTCAAGACCTCTGTGGTGATAGATGGCAGCACCCTCTCATCATAGTCCTCACCAATACTGGTGAAGATGCGTGGCAGCTGAGTGGTCACCGGCCGGAAGAGGATACGCAATGTGATGTTTACATTCTGCAGATCTGTGGGTGGAATTCTTTATGTGAATATATTGCAAATAATACTCAATGAAATATTAATACTAAATGTTATGAGAATAATTGAGGACAACATCACAGTGATTTAGTAGATAATTAATGTACCTTTGCTGCCTGTGATGACAGGCACGTTCCGTGGACGGGAGCGACAATCAAAGATGATAGGCTTCTGAACCCAGGGAATGAGGAAGTGGGTACCTTCACCAACTACCGCATCTTTAACACCTGTGAACCTATCAAAGATCACAGCCTGATGCCCTGCATCAACTGCAGAAAGAAGTATAGTTAGTTTATTTGCCATTTGTGCAGGTTTATAGTTCATACAGTGTTTTCCTAATGTTTTACATAAAGCACTAACTGGTTAAAATCATGCAAATTATATGACTAAAGATCTACACATTGCCACAGGACTGTAATTGGGTCCATAAAAAGACACATTACCAGAGGTACATTATTTGACAACTCAAATTCAGCAGTAAGAAACACACCACAAATACAAACACAATATAAAACTGATGGAAATAGTTCTGTACCTACGTTGATTTAGACTTTGGGTATTTCAAAATTTGCAATTAACTTTTTTATTATGTATTGTCAATTTCTTGCTATGTGTTATATTTATTCATGGCATTTTTTGCTTCCAAGTGCAGACTATTTGTTGTCTACTTTTATCTTCATTAACTTGTACTTAGCATATTAAAGTGTTTTTTATGAGACTTCGTACAGTGAAATATTGTGTATGTGACAAATAATTTGCTTTGATGTCTTCAGGAGCAGTGTTTTTAACTCTCGACCACCATATGATATTTTATTAAATTGAGGCTGCAGTTAAATGTGATGATTCAGCTCAACTAGTTTAACATCTTAAAACACCTGTAAAGACATAAATCAGTGAGTCAGTTAAAAATGTGTATCGGTATTAAGACACCTCATGATTGCACAGACCAGTAAGGCAAAATCTAAATAAACTGGTTAGGCGTTCAACTGAGAAGCACTCACCGTTGAAAAGCGCAGAGTTGACAACACCTCCACCAATGGCGAGTGCCAGTCCCAACTTCCCAATAGACTCGAACAGCTTGGCCATGGCAGCAGTGACACTAGTAGTGGAGATAAGACAAGAGGTTAATACAATTAATACACACACCCGACATTGCAGTTTGTGACGATGTTTATCAGACCAGTATAAATCCCTTCCATCCAGTAATAGTTACCCTTGGCCTTGGGTTGAGAGATGCCAAGGCTGTGGCTGTTAGCTAATTTAGCTCCCGAGCATTAACATGTCACGTAGCCGCGTACTGAGACCACGGAGAGAGACCGAGACGGATGCCAAGCTAAGCCGAGTAAAGCGAGCACTATATCTTAATAGTTTAACGCGTGTAAAAAATGACGTTTATCATTTTAAACAGATTACAACTCAAATAAAGCGCGTGTCAGACGGCGTACACATGTTATCTGTGGCTGCTGTGGAGGGGCTGCTCTCATGCACGCTTCAACACCATGATATAACGTCATGTATAGAGTACAGAATAACACGTCTCCTATTGTCTTTTTGATTATCGATATGCATACATTTAAACCTTTTAAGTGTGGCAACCACGAACACACATTCTTCACTCACCTCGGTTTTGTTCAGATGCGTATGACCTCCACCGGACACGACGTATAACACATGAAATATCTGTCCCACAGCGCATGCGCACAGCCTGTAGTAACGTAGCCTCTGATTGGACTAAAGACAAATCGCTTCTTCTTTGGATCCGTGTAAGTGTAAGCTTTCGATGTAATGATGCATTACTGCCACCTACTGTTTCTTTTCACAACTGCAATACCGGATAACATGATTATATTTGTAAACTAGATAATTGTTTAATTTTGTGTAGTTAAATTGAACTGTCAGGCTGACCTCAGCCACATTAGACACATTATGTATTTATAACTATTTTCAATGGGTTCCTTTGGTTTGTTAGGGGATCTTAAAACAAATACCAATTTGGAAATGTCATAAATAATGCCTTGCTTCTTTATATATACAGCTAAGTAATTTAATCCAGTAATTCCCAAATGAGGTATCAGGTGCCCTCAAAAGGGCATAGATCTTAGCGCTCAAACGATGATCTGTAAAGTAGAAAACACAAAAACGTGAAGATACTTTTCTCTGATGTTTGTTATTTTGTGAAATTGTAAATTGTAGGGAGGAGGACTGATCCATTCAGCCGTGGCACGCACAAACACACACAGGACTGTGAAATACGGGTCGACTTGTTATCTGCAACGAGACGCTACTTGGTCGCCCCCTCGTGGACACGACGGATCACACATTAGTTTGTAGTTTCACTTTCCTCGATGGCTTGTAAAGTGTGACGGTCTGTAAACGATAGTGAGTACCCACGGCGAAACAGCTGTAAGGTCAGTAAACGTTGCGACTCTTAAAGATATCCAAGATGCTTTGTGTCCGATAGTCACAGCGTCAAGTGCAAACAGACGATCGTCGATAGAGCGAAAGGCAGATTTATCTGATTTCTCTCCACTTCCTTGACATGAGCTCTGCGAATGTGGCTTTCCTGCTCGCCTCAAGATACATGCATTTTGACATCCTATCGCAATAAACACTCAATGTTTTGGCAATTTTTTGCAGGATGGCTGCAAATCAGACCAAAATAGTGTAGATTTCAACATAGTTACTTTGCAATTACACGTGTATATATTGGCTTTGTGTGTGAAACGCGACATGTAATTAGTTAGTAAAAAATAGCATGTGCAGTTTTTTGAACAGTTTATTTTTTGTCAATTAGTTGCCAACACGGCAGCAGCAAACTAGGTGGAAATGTGGAAGGGGCGTTAACTTCATAATCTGTCAGAATCGGATATGTATTTATATAGTTATGTTCAGATGTATATTAATATTGCACCAGGGGATTTGAACTAACTGACGGCAACACATGTTTTTGTTTTACAATATAGACCAAATGTATAATAGTTATTTTCTCCCAATTTTAACAAAAATCTCACTAGCAATTGCCCTTGAAATGGAGATTTCTTTAGTTATGTTGATGTAGTCCCCTAGTTACCCCAATAGAGGGTGTTATATTATCAACTATGTCTCCTTTTTTATTTGCAAGGGTGGGGTCTGATGGTTGGCCACTACTTTGACATAGACAGCTTTGTAAAGAGGGGTTGTGTTTTGGCTTTTTTTGTCATCATCCTGTTGATGTCCACCACTTCTGCAGAATCCTGATATTTTGGTGTTGCCGTCTTGCCTTCCCTCTTAAAATACGTATTCTTCACAGCAGTGATTTGCCTTCTCTCAGCAGATGGCAGATGGCAGGACTGTGAGGGTGAGCGGTCTGCCCGCTGACATTGAGGATGACAGGCTGAGAGACAAGCTATTTATCCACTTCCTGAGAGCCAGGAATGGAGGAGGGGAAATAAACTCTGTCACCTTTGTCAAGGCAACGCCCGTCTCTGCCCTCATCACCTTCGAGGACAGTGGAGGTTAGTAGGGTCAGCGTGTGTGCATGTCTGTGCATAAGAAGTGCAGGGGAGGTGGAATTTTCTGGCTACTTACTTGATTCCATGATAGAGACATGCATGTGTGCACGTACTATGAACTATGATATTTTACTACATTACCCCCCATATCACACAATACAACAGCAACAACTTTACCAACCTTTCAGTTGCAGTAATTAGTCATTATTATTATTAGTAATCATTGGCTGTGACCAGTGATTTACTCTAAGCTGGAACTTTGACATGCAAGTCAATGGAGTAGCCAATGGTAAAGGGCTCAGTCAGGATGCTTTACAGACTGAGATTGATTTCTGTCTGGTGACCCCTCTCACACAGTGGCACAGAGTGTTATCCAACGCAGACGGCACACTCTGGAAGTGGATGAAAAGAAGTATAAAGTCATTGTAACTGAGCACCGAGAAAGCCTGGACCCAGACAAGGTATACTTCAGCAGAATATTGGAAAACACGTCAACAAACACTGAGTAGACAGTGAAATCCTTGTGTGTTTGTTGTCTCTCTTCTTCTATCATCGTAGGTCATCTTAAGTTTATCAGCAACTGTCGACTACAGCCAGCTTCCTGGGGGAATAATGTCCCTCACAAGCCTTCATAAGAGCCACCCTGATATCCGGATAAACTACGATGCTCCTGAGAAAATGTGCACATTGAATGGCACCTATTCCAATGTCCAGGCTGCTTTGGCACAACTATTTGGCCACCCTAAAGGCCCACAACCAGCCGAAAACAAAGACTCGGGTCAACCTGCAACCATTGGCTCCAGGTCCGTTCAGGCAGCACAGGAGCCTCATGTTCAGGCGTCAGAGGGTCAGGGCAGGAAACCTAATAAGCAAAGAGAACCACGAGAGAACGTTCACATTGGCAGGCCCTCTGATGCGTACAATCTCAGCCCACATAGAGACCTGGTGTCACCTGGTGGTTATGTTTTGGAGGATACTGGCCAGGCAGAGGGTGCAGCTCTGCAGCTTCCTGTACATCCTACTACATCAGAGGAGGACTTCTCACTCATTGTGGATGCAGACATGTTCCAGTATCTCAAGAAACACTGCAGGAAGGACTACCAGCTCATCCTTAGTCAGTATGGGGTTGATGTAGTGGATATGACAAATCAGGGGTTGACTACTCTGTTTTTGCAGGTATCAACAGGAGTGGGAGAGGGTGGCCGGGATCAGGAGTCCCTGAAGTTGGCAAGAAAGGCCATAAGTAGGCTTTACGAGGAGAACGAGACCAAGATCCGCCGGGACCAGCTCCCTAAGAGTATCCTGTTCCCCAAGGGGGGGCAGCAAAGTGTGATGGACACCTTAAGTGTCAGATTTCCTCAGCTTCTTCTGAATGAAGATGAACAAAATATTTACATCATTGGGAACAGTAGTGATGTGTCTGAAGCAAAGCAGTTACTACTCCTGGGCCCTGCTAAACTGAGGGATGCAAA
The DNA here is from genome assembly GCF_023055335.1 of Clinocottus analis. Taxonomy (NCBI): domain Eukaryota; kingdom Metazoa; phylum Chordata; class Actinopteri; order Perciformes; family Cottidae; genus Clinocottus; species Clinocottus analis. Next base: position 6,291,727 of record NW_027175887.1, on the reverse strand, counting down.
AGAGGATGTAGCCAGTCTTCTTAGACATCCTCCACATGACTCTGGGTCATCAACTCGTGCTCATGAGCAGAGAGTCCCCCATACCTTGTACTCCACTGCCGATTCTCAGGGTGACAGGATAGATCAGCAGCTGAGATCAGAGGAGGATGAGAGGAGAGCTGAAGGATCCAGCAAGTATAAACTAGCTGCTCGGTTTAAGGATTCAGGGCTTGCTTCATTAAGCAGTCGACCAACTGACTTCCCCTTACGAGGGCTCTCGCCTCCCATTCGACAAACACACCCGGGGCCAGCATTAGGTCATGATGTACTGTCAGAAACCGCAAGCATTTTTAATGAAAGAGTCTCTAGTGCGTTAGCTCAAAACACTGGAGGTGACATCTTGTTTAAGAGTAGAGATGCTTTGCCTTCAAAAGCTGCGATGCAGAATAAAACCTCCTCGAAAACTCATTTAATTGATACTCGGCCCAAAAGTTTAACATCTCCCATTACCACAAGTCAGTCCAGTGCGTCAGGAAGTACTTGGCTTCCACCCGCTGGATCTGGATCTACCTTGAAGCGAACCAGGAGTTTCTCAGGAACACCTCTACAGAATGCCCAAGCTGTGAGTCAGAAGAGTCAAGACGACTCCGCCAGGCTGACACTCAGAGACAGGGGCAGGTCCTCTAGCTTCAGTCACCAAACAGGGAGGGACAAGCGGGAAGTCTACAATGCAGAGATTACAGTTCACAGTGTGATGTGGAAGCACATAAAAGAAGCCTACAGCTCCCGAGTGGACGACCTGACTTCAGATGTCCAGATGAAAGAGAGTGGCTCAGAGGGTAGTTCCAATCTGACCGTCACCTTAAGAGGAGCAAATTCATCCAAAGTGAGTTCATGTCAGCTAGGTTTACAGAAACTGGTTGATTCGGTTTGTGTAGACTTCTCTGTGCACGAGCTGCGCCTGTCAGAGCTGGGCATCACTGGAGCAGATGAAACCTTACAGGCTTGTTGTTTGGAGGTGCAAGACCGGTTCAAGAAAGTTACCATGCATATTTTAGATAAGGGCTTATTTATTTACGGCCCGAAAGTGTTGTGTTCCCAGGTAGGCGCTACACTGCGGGAGGTTTTTATTGGAAAGCCGGCCCAAATTCCTGAACAACATGACCTCTCTGGCCCTTCTACCTCCGAATGGAGTCCAACCACATGTTTGCAAAGAAATGAGGACCAAAGTACGAGCCTGCACTGTAACAGTAACCCTCGGGTGATGCTAAAGAGCCAAACAAGGAAAGCCGATGGGACTGATAGTAGCCAGGAAAGGAGAACACACCAGCGAAGGGACTTCCATGAGACAGAGCTTGTGAATGGATCTATTCACCCACTGTCAGGGAGGAAAGACCCGGTCATCAAAGAGAAAGTGAAAACTGTTAAACACAGTGAAACAGTGGAGATGGATGGACAGAAGACTGAGTCATTTGTCAGCCACACTGAAACAGGAATTGATGGTGCGAGTCATGTGAATGATGTCACGTCAACAACAGCCCCGACTGATGAAGACATGCTCCTCCATAAGAAAGATGGAACTATACATTCGACCCACATGGACAGTATGCAGCGAAGACGAGCAGAGATCCAGGACACAACAGAGGAACCCGGTCCCGGAGGCCTGGGGGGCATCTGCGTGTGTGGATCGAGTGAGATGTTGGTGAAAACAAAGTGTGGAGCTGCCATGTGCCCAGAGTGCCTCGACACTGTGCATGTCCACTGCAGTGTTTGCCATGAGACAGAGGCGACGGCATGGGGCATGAAGGGCAAAATGAGATGCTCCAAACTAGACATCAGTGTCCCTGGTCACAAAAGCGACTCTGCAATCAAGATCACTTACTGCATTCCGGACGGTATCCAAGGGGTGAGGGGCTTATTTTACACACGTTCCCATTGATCACTGTTGTATCTGATATGCACTGGAAGGCCCATTAATCTTAATTTAGGAGAGGACGACAAACTATCGTATTATAATTTTAACGTTTCACCTGAGAGTTTTCACAGAAATAGTTCTAGGTCAATTATGTGTATGTTACTGATGCACTATTGTGTGTTGTAGTAGAATAGAATAGACTCTTATACAATGTCAAAAAGCATTTATCTTAACAACTATGATTGAGTACGACAAAATACACTGTGCCATTGTGCATAGGAAGTGGCCATTCTTGATGCATGGTGTGTGCTGAGGTATCACATAGAGCTTTAATATCAAGACTTTGCTTGAAGCTTCTGCAAGAGAATATCTAAAGATTGTGTTCGTGACAGTGGTCTTTACTGTCTGTCTTATCAGGAGGATCAACCTTCTCCCGGTGAACCATTTCAAGGAGGGTTGTTTGAAGCCTATCTTCCCAACAACGAGAAGACGAGTAAGCTGTTGCCAAGGCTGCAAAAAGCATTCAGGCAGGGACTCACCTTCACAGTGACGGGAAAAGACACAGAGGCCAGGGTCTGCTGGGACTGCATCCCACACAAGACCACGCTCCATGGAGGCAAATCAGGGTGAGGGAGGCCACTGTGGGTGTCTAATGTCGCTGTAGAGGTAGAGGTCACATTAGTCCGTTTATCCACACTGAACTATTTTCTTTTTGTCTCTCTCAGGAACGGTTACCCAGATTCCACTTACTTGACTCGCTTGTCTGAAGTCTTGACCGCCAATGGGATTGGAGAGCCACCAGCCAAATCTTAAGAATAAATAGCAATCTGAGGAGGATTTCTTTTTTTTTTTTTTAAATAAGAGTTTTATAAGAATCGAGTTGGAGCCATTTTCTCTGTATTTGTATGGTGATTAGTATCAATTTTTATTTTGTTGTTTTTCAGATAATAGTTATAGCTCTCATTGCAGTTTTGGGGGATTTTTCAATGTCATTACCGACTCACCATTGCTTTCTTCAAGATGATTTTGATTTCCATTTTTCAAAATGTGTGTCAATGACAAGTGCGACCAACCACAGTTCACATTGCATTGCTGAACATGTTCTTATTTTTTCAGCCTTATTTTGTTAAAATAGGTGAAGGATGCTGTACAGATATCCACTTTTTTTGACCGCCTTGTGTAGTTTTAAGGATTCTGCAGTTTAGGAAGGAATAACAAAAAGATATTTTTGGATTATTGAGAGTAGATTATATTTGTAAAGAGTTTCCAGAATGGACAAGGAAATAAAATCACATCCCCTGACGTTTTGTTATGCTTTTTTTATTAGTCCTGGAAAACATGTAAGGCATATGGTAACATTACACACTGAAGCGTTACAAGCTCTAGAGGCCATGTGGACATCATGGCACCACGCAGTAAACCCAGAGTCAAGCACAGAAGCAGCATCAATTCAAAGGGTTTAAAAAACAAAGTGGAGACGAGAAGAGTGATTGTAACCAGGAAAAAAAATAATAAATCACCAACACAAGGAAGGACAGAGAGAGGAGAACTATCTTAGAAACCAACCTGTTGGGTATGCCTTGTAGAAAATGACCAGTGGTGACTGAAAGCTAACAGGTGTGTGTAGTAAGTTTCTGAAACATTCCCAGAGATAGGTTAAGGTGTATCATGGATGAACCAGCTGGCCATGAAAGAGCCCGCTCTGAGGGTGAGGACAAGGAGTCAGTGGGCAGTGGATACGACTGGAAGGGCATTCTCCTCCCTAGCACCACATGACCACTGACCTATCGGAGACGGTGTGAACTGTGCATAGACACGTGCCTTATTTTCTGTTCGACTAAACACGCCTCCCAGTACTGGACATGACAAGCCCAGCCAGGTTGTTCTCCCTAGGTTCTCTGTTGCGATGTTGCTGTGATGTGAAAATGACTGCGAAGGAAACAATAGCCGCAGGCAGATGTGGTTCTCGGTGTGTGGATGAGTGAACGCAGAGGCTCTGAATTTGGATGTAACCCAAAGTCAGAGCCTCGCCCTTTGACTGGGAGTACATTAAGCGTACGTGGAACATGGATGGTGTGACAGTTTGTGCAGTGAACTCAGTGAAACGCAATTGGGTTGTATACGTGTTATTGAATGCAAAATTCAGTTTCTTACATGAAGAAACGTGATGTTTCAAATGACCTGAGAAACCATATAAAAACTGAAAGAAATTCCCCTCAGTGCTGAATAGTGGGTGCCTGTGAGGGACTTCAGCTATACAGGCTGAGACAGACGGAAGAAGAGCTATTGGCAATACTACGCTCAATGTCTTTGTGCGTTTTTCAAAACTAAAACTACAAGTGTTAACTCATAATATCAAATCTGCAAATGTTCAGAAAATTATCACTTTGTTTATTTTATCTTTGAAACAGTTTTTCTCCTGTGCATCTCTGAGTTGCTTTTGCAACTCAAAGACATACGTTTGCATAAATGTCGGGAATGACTTTACACTGCAGCTTCACCGTGGTGAAAGTGCTCTCGGGCTGCCGCCACCCGCCCAACTGACTGAGTCCATCTCAAAGGCATCTTAGCTCAAAAGAACCAAGGGGAAAATGTTGAAAGATTATAATAGGTTTCCCACATGCCGATGAATGCATGTAACTTCAAATTCCAAATGTCAAACTGATGTTTAATTTCTCATGATTGTGTATGGAGAAAGAAGGAGGCGATATGGAGAGGAATTTTGGACTGCAAATGTAGCACCGGCCACAGGAAAAGAGGAACGTCTCTAATAATTCTTCAGTGAACTGGGATCAGCTGTAAAACGGAAATGTTGCGTCTGGGGCAGGCAAGAGCTGAGCTATTATCAGCCAATAAGCTGGGGTTTTGTGCAGCTGTGTAACAGTATTGGCATCCTTGTACAGCTGTGTGAAAACATCTGCTCCCTCAATTGCTACACAATCCATTTGGAAACAAACGAAAAGGAATAGAAATCCACAGAGAGGAATACCATGGAGCTTTGGATTTGGAGGAAATTAGCAGATTTCAGTGAATCTATGTCTTTTGGTGGCGTTTTTAACCTTAAATGCACCATATCCAGTCCCTTTTCACTGCGATACTAATATTATGGTTGTAAACACTTCAACCTGTTGTGGTCGACATGACGTGAGAGCTGGTAAAACACAGTGAAAAGGATATAAATACGGAGGGAGGTGCCTCGGATTGAGGTAAACTGTGTGCAAGGAGAGAGGCACAGTGCAGGCCTATGCTAAAGCACGACTGCAACCAATCAAAAACTACAAATTGTGTTACACGTTTTGTAAACCGCGGCAAAAAAATCTGTCAGCACATGAGCATTTGGGATTACAAATCTGACACATGGTGACAACTCATTTGTATTTTCACTTTTCTTCAAGGTTGACGGAAATGCATCCAAAAAACAGAATTGTCTTCATATTTTTTATGCAGTTAATATTCAAAGCATTGACAGAAGAATATACATACAATTTGGCACACATGGTTTGGACCAACAGAAAGACTTCATCACATTTAAAAGGAGTGCAGGTTGGCAGGTCCCCACATAAGAGTATGAGCTTTGAACTTTAAACCCTTGGATAACAAAACAGACAAACAAACAGAAATATAAAGGTAAATTAAAATAACATATTAAGTAAAACATCTTTTTTCTTTTTTTTTTTTTACTGAAGCGTTTGTTTCTCACATGGCACCGTCCACAGGTTCACAAAGGGAGCCCAGCAGATTAGAACAGAACACTAACCAGAGGCTGACAGGACACAGTCACTCCCCGCACCAGCGCGGCGGACGCACTCCAGCCCAGTTCACTCCGCCCTGCTTAACATTTCACTCCCCGCGGTCAAGGATGGATGAGTGCTTTGATTTTAGCTGCCACCCAGCACAAGTGGTCTTGCAGGGACTGGCAAGCTGAAAATGAGGGAACCGTCATGTGTGAGTGTGTGTGTGTGTGTGTGTGTGTGTGTGTGTGTGTGTGTGTGTTTGTGTGTGCCACCTGTGCTTTGGGTGAGCTTCAACAGATACACTGGGAGTAGATGACGGCAAACAGGCCGTAAAACTGGAGCCAAATCAAAGCCTGCGTGGGACTGGAGTGCGACTGCCATGCCTGTAAGTGCATTAAGATCAGCGAGCAGAGTGCAAAATACTAATACCAACTGTCCTCATAACACAGGCCTCTTATCAGAAAGGAGGGTCGAGAGATAGAGTAAGAAGGGAGGGTTGCAGTTGGAGCTACATAATACTGTAGCAGAGTAGTGTGAGGGGCAAATGTGGCAGGGGGAGGGAGGGTGCTTTTAAAACCTGACAAACGACCTGAGGACACACACACATCTTCACACACAATGGCACACCACACGCGGCACATGAGGGAGGCCACTCATGCTAACACAACAACTTTTGTCTTTCTTTTCTTTTTTTTTTTTTTACATTTTGTTTTGTGTTTTTTACAAAGTCACTTGTCACCATCTGAGTCTCAACACTGAGGCCGAGCTCACAGACAGACAGGCAGACAGACAGGCAGATGTATGTCTATGGTATAAAGTTGATATCCTCCCGCATAAAAGATTGAGAGTCCACCCAGTGGGATTTATTACAAATGTTTGGGATTTACTTTAATTACGTTACACCAGTGAGACACACTTCTCCACTGGCCACTAGGGGGAGCGGTGCGCTGTTTTTGCCAGCACACATTGTCAATACTTGATTTCGAATTTGTGAGTGCAAAACTAACAACCTTAAATACTGTTCTGTTTTCTAATGGTGTAATTCAAATCCCTAATACAATTCACACCTGTTGGAAAGCTGCTCGAGTCGACGCGCTGCATAGAGAAACACAGGAGGAGGAGGAGGAGAGTCAGAGGAGCAGACCACAGCGCCGACTGACGAGCCTGACGCCTGTTGCTATGCCGACCATAGAGAGGGAATTGGAAAGAGAGAGGGAGAGGAAGAGAGAGAGAGAGAAAGAGAGAGAGTTGAGTAGAGACAAGCAGGGGAGGCGAAGTATGGACGCCAGCTTGAATTGAATTCTCCTCTCTCAGGTCAGGGTGATCGACAGGCAAACGGTCGCTGTGAAAAGAGCAGAATGCCTGGAGGAGGATCAGGGAGGAAGAAAGCCTGATCCTGAGGAAAAAGGGCTGATATTCACCTTCTTAACTTGCTCATTTCAGACGCTTCCCTGTCTCAGCACGACAGTGCCTCTTTCATCACATTCAGAGTGTGTATGAGTGTGTATTTGTGGCTTGTTTGAGCAGAAACAAATTCCCTCTTAATTGGCACTGTGCACCTCTTGCCAACAGTTGGTCAGCTAGAAAAATCTGTAACTAAGGAGAAGGAAGCTGAGCAATGATTTCTGCCTCCCCATTCAGCGCCACACATAAAGGCTCATTATGAGGGAGATTCATATTCAGGCAAGGGCAAAACTACAGCCACTAAAATAACTTTGTGGGAACGCATGGATTTTGGAGCCGTCTCTCTCTACTGATAGAGACTAATGCAATATACATCGCAGCGGAGGCCATTAAAAATTATAACCAATGGTGAACACCATTGTCTGAGCCGTCACACGTCATGATACAAAAAAAAAAAAAAAACACGGTGCAAATATCACCAGGAAAGCTGGGGCGCATTAGCCAATCACAGGCATCTCTGACTCATCCTCCGTGACATAACTAAGCAGTGGACACTAAGTGAGCATCGTGTGGGTGGGTGTGGTTCTCCGTTTATCTGCCTGTCTTTGTGCCTGTCTGTGGGTCCGACCCATGAATGTGTTGGGTGTGAGGGTGGGGTGGGGGTGGTGGTCGTGGTGGCATAGGAGGTGTGGGGAGGGAGGGAGGGGGGAGTACTCAGCACAGTGAGGGGGGAAGAGGAGGTGGCAGGTGGAAGTCAGAGCAGATCAATTTAGCACAGTGGGAGTGGAGGTGTGGAGGGGCATGGGGGTCGAGGGTGGGGCCGGAGCGCGAGCAGGGATCACGGTTGTCAAGGAAACAGTAATTTGCCCCAAACCTGGTCCATACCCACAATCCTCCGCAGCTCTCTCGTTGCCGTCATTCCCAATAGTAAAAAATGAAGTGTTTTGCGGCTGCTTTCTAAATCTTGTGAGGAAGAGCGATATGTTTGGGTTTCACAAGGTGTTACAAGTGATTGGACATTTTATTTTGATAAAGGCAAGAAGAGAGGGAGGACGGTGGAGGGGGATGGGGGGGGGGGGAGCCAGGCCTGAGTAATTACTGCCATTGTGGATTCACGAGGGTGAGGCGGAGGTGGGGTGGAAGAGATGATCGATCGACAGTGGTGTGATAATTTTGTAATCTACCCTTCTAACTCCTTCCTTGCTTACACTCGAACCCCCCACCCCCACCTCGTCCATCTCCACCCTCCCCCCACCCGCCCCCTGTTCCCAAGACACAAACTCCCTGCCGGTCTGCTTGACTATCCATCCCTCCCTCTCACTTCTCCTCCTTGTTTGGCTCTTCCTTCTTCTCCTCCTCCTTCTTCTCCTCCTTCTTGGGCTCCTCTTTCTTCTTGTCGTCCTTCTTCTCCTCTTTCTTGCCATCGTCCTTCTTCTTGTCGTCCTTCTTCTTGTCGTCCTTCTTCTTGTCGTCCTTCTTGTCCTCCTTCTTGGGCTCCTCCTTCTTCTCCTCCTCAGGCATCGGCTCTGTGTTGAGGATCACTTTGCCGATGTTGTTCCTCTCTTGCATCTTTCTCATGGCATCGCCCACCTGGAGGAGGGATAGAAGGAGAAAGACGATTACATACAGCAAGATTAAAGTTTAAATACACATGTCATTATGAAAAATCTATTGAGCATAAGCAGTAGGAGCCAGATCCACCGGTACATTTCCACAGTGATATGAGCCTCCTTGCATTCTGTGCCTTGATTGTTTTGTTTTGATACCACAGAATAATAATACATTATACATTCTCAAATATCACTTTAATATGGTGTATATGAGAAGCTACATTAGATAGATTAGGTTAGATGAGACTTTAATAATCTTTGAAGGGAAATGAAATTTTGGCAGCAGGAAAAAGCAAAGACAAAAAAAGGATAACAAAATAAATGTGGGGAATAATATGTAGTGCAAACCGATACTTTCAATATGAGAATATACAAAATGTAATGTTTATAATTAGTAGGCAATAAATAGAGACATGGAGCAGAAAGTAATCTTGTTATCTCATATCCCACTGCTACCAAACAAATCTGTTACGTATTAGAAAATTATATCATCTTGACATTAAAATGTGCTCCTCATCTTGTCAGAAAGAAAAGGGGCGGATGATGGAGGTTAATGTTGGATCTGACACCTTGGTTTAATCTTGGTCTTGGAGCTGGAGTTTAATAATGGCTCTAATGTGAATTACTATGTCATAATCTTTGTGAAATGAAGCCACAGCCGATCGATCAATCAGTAACCGCTGCTATCAGATAGAGGTCTCATTAGTGAGGGATAGGGTCTCATTTTTCAAGTCCGCTCCGAAAAGCAACAGGTTTTAATGCTGGCACATGTTCCTCCTGTTCATGGCCGTAAAGAGAAGTGTTTAAGCACTAAATCTATTCACTTGTTCAGCGTAGAAATGATTGGTAACGTTTACCTGATTACAATAGGATTCAGTCTCCGTTAAAGATAACAAGTTACAGACTTTTAGTGCAAAGTGCCTTGTTAGTCATCCTTTCTTTGGTTAAATCAGACTGCCAAAACACCAGCTGTCTTAAATAATACTAATATTAATAAAGCTTCGTACACCGTAGATCCCTTACGTGACGAAGAGCATTGAAGAGCTCGAAATGTCATTTGTTTTAGAGCTTTGTGCGGACCTTCATCTAAGATATCACTGCTGTCTTAACGTTTTTGGATGTGCGCTCTGCATCAGTTAGCTACATTTAAGAACAAGGAAAGTGGATTACGTCCCCCTTTACATAGAAATGACGTGACAGTTTAAAATTCAGTAGTAATCCAATGTTTCAGATCAAACAAAAAAATCTAGTACACATTTTCAGTGATGTTTCGTGATGTTTTGGTCAACCAATCATCCGCGTCGTCAGCTGATCGGCCAAACCTCCACCCGGTGACGGATCGACCAACAATCCTCACGCCGAAAGGAGAATCCCAGTCAGACCAACCCCACCCTCTTCCTGACCACCGAGCTCTGTCCACTGTCTCATCCTGTTATCCACCTCCTCCTTTCTCTGATCCCCCTCTTCTGCGCGAGGCAGGCAGACCACCTAACAACCAATGCCACGGCAACAGGGCCATCTCCTAGCAACGTAAAGCCCGGCTGAAACGTGGCCCTGACGACTCCGACGCATGGGAGAGAGGGGGAGTGAAGTGGAGGGGGGAGGGAACGAGAAGGGAGCAACTGGTGTCCTTCGGAGGAGAAACGCGGCTCGCCGAAAGTGAAAGGGAGGGAGCGGTCGGTCCGGGAACCGTGAGCATCGTCATCAATGTGAATGAAAGTCACAGTGAGAGCAGCTGAGGCACTTTGGACGACTCCACCCACTCCCATCCTTCACTCTCTCCGATCTGTCAGCCTCCCCGGCTCCCGGGCATCTCGGACCGAGCGTGCTATTTGCGTCTGCACACCATTATCCTCCTGCGTATCGGTGCAGATGCAGACAATGAACCGCGAGAAACCAGAGGGGGAGGGGCAATGCTTATTTCCAAATACTGTCCAAGCATGTTGATTGCTCATTGGAGCAAAAACAGAAGGGTGACGGAGCATGGAGGAGGGGCTGTGATGGATGGGGTCAGGGTGTGGCATTTGTGCTCGGCTTTGTAATAATCGATCATTTATTTGATTAATCGTCACTGCCCGGCTTTGGGACTTTGATGCGTGCACTAAAAACGTGCCACTCCTGGTCGCTTCAAGCCAGATTGACAGACACCTTCTTCTCTCCTTTGTTTTCCCACACTGCCTCCATGTCTCGTTCTCATACATCAGGGCCCCTCCCGAAGACCAACGCACACACTGACGAGAGGATGTCACCATAGCAACAAGAGAGAAAAAGCAAAAAAGATACACTGCGAGGAGGGAGAAGGAGAGAATACAGCGAGATGAAGTGAGACAGGGAGGGAGTCAATAACCTAAAGACAGAGAGAAAGTCGGATATAGAGAGCAGACAGAACGAGAGGCAGAGAAAGAGCGTCAGATGGCGGAGAAAGACAGCAGGTGTTTCTCTCTGGCCAAAATACTGACCAGCTCTGACTCGGACAACAGAAGATGTCAGCCTCTGACTCCCTCTTTCTCTTGGTGTTTTTCACACTCTCTCTCTCTCTCTATTCATATCTGTTAGCGGCGATCATTTTGCCAGCAACAATTTGACTCTGTCTCTCTGGCTGAGTGAGTTATCCTCGAGGTGACACAGTGCTTCTTGTGGACGAACTTCGCCTGATGATTGTTGAGCCTTATTAAATCGGAGAGCCACACCCAGCTCCTGCAGATCCCACTGCAAAACGCACGCGCGCACACACACAAACACACCTGGCACTCGCATGCATTCTAGGTGACTGGGTTGTAAGCACATGGTGTAAAACTGGATGTAGTTCAGGTGTAAATGTGCCCATGTCACAATGAATTATATGGACATCCAGACTGGTGCACAGGGTTGCATTTAGTCACACTAACCACCAGGCATGAATGGATCTAAAACCTTCATACAAAGGCTGTTTGGACTTTCAGTATGGATTCAAGCTAAGAATACATTAAAAAAACAGAGTTCAAATATTCACATACAGGGGGCCAGAAACCCAACTCCATCAGTAAAAAACCAGGGTGGATAATAAGGATAATATCTTCTGGCATGAGCCGCTTTCACACATGCACTGCAACCCTGAAATTATTGAGCCATTACCCAGAGTATGTGAAAAGGCGAATGTCTGTGTAATGTGCAGAGCCCATGTGTACATAGAGCTGCTCATTGTCCGGAGAATTCTCCGTGAGAAAACAAACATCTGAGGGAGAAGAAGAGGGGGCCACTTGGGAGACAACGAGGTTTGTAAAATTCTGTCGGGCGAAATGGTCATGAACATTTTTTTTAAAAGGCAAGCAACTCTGTTATTTAGGATCAAACTACGAACCGGCTACGTGACCGCGGTGCTTCCTGTACGCTTTACCTAGGTGACACCCCTCGCTTAATCCCAACGTTGGAGCACGTGTACATCTAATTTGCTGGACATGGATTAAAGTGTGTGATACAAATATGGTTCTTATTATGACTGATACATTCGAGGTAAAGGCAAAAGTAGAGTAAGGCACAAACCTGCTCAAGGTGCCAGGTGGAGTCGATGCGGGGCTTGATCTTGCCCTGCTTGTAGAGCTCCAGGATGATGTTCATGACCTGGGTGATGAGCTCCATCTCCCCGTCCAGGTAGCCCAGGTGGAAACCGCACACTGACTTGTTCCCCTGGATCAGGCTGAGCGTGTGGATGGAGAACTGATGGTACCAGTTCTTGGCCACAGCGAGCAGGTTCTTCTTCTGGCCAGCAAGCATGTTGGATGTACCTGATGGAGAGGGAGGTGGAACGGAGAAAAAAAGGCTAAATCTTAAGAGTATATTCTCAGGGTACATTGCTAAATCTGTAATTGATTTACTGATGAATGGATAAGAGGTCTGGCTCATTTTCTATCAAATCATCCGCCAACTTTCTCCATTTTCCATTTTTCTCTCATCTGATCATCAACCTCTCTCTTTTGGCATCATTTGGTAACTGATTTAGCAGAAAAAAAGTGACCAAATTGAACATTTACCACTTTCTCTTTTTTATGTAATTCGTAAATTAAAGATGTTTGTATTTTTACTATTGGTAGAGGGGAAAGAGCAATCTGAAGACATCTTGATGGGCCTTGGTGTCACGTCTTTTAATGTATTTTACAATTTTATGACTAGCTATAGATCATACAATTATTGACAAAAAACAGACTGATTCATCATTATGCAGTATGTTAAATAAATATTAAATCCTGTCAGGTTTGCTTTGCTCTGTCCCTTTCACACTCTCCTGCACCTTCCAGCCAGAAAACCTCTTTCGCACCTCGGCTCTCACTGTCACCACTTCCTATCCCCTCAGTCTGTGTGCAAATAGTCGGCTTTGGTCTGCCTCTCTCGGGGGAAACAGGAGGCACAAAGCGCGCTCTGAGGGAAGACAGGGACCCGGCCTGCTACATTCAGACACATTCCAGGTTTCATGTGGATAGAACGCCCATTGTTCCGCCATGCATATTTCTGATAAACTGGAAGAGAAGCAACCAGCACAGAAGGATCGGGAGGGTTGGGTGGACCGGGGGGGGAGAGGACCTCTGCAGGGACGAGCTAGAGGATGAATGGGCGAGGGTCGGGGGCACCATGCTGGGTAGTGGGGTTTTTGTGCAGCATGCAAAGGCAAGGCCCTGTTCTTCATGGATGCCGACCCCGCCCACTGTTGCATGCATGCTGGTTCCAGATTGGCATCGCCACAGAGCGAGCGTAAAGGCCTTCCCACAGATGACACACAGCACACTGAGGACATGGAGCTCCATTAAGAGGTCACACAGCCCACCAGGAAGCAGCTCTATTCAGTGGAAACCCACAACTATTTAATGTACTGTATTCATTTACTTAGCATTTAAACTTCAGGATCTCGTGGAGTTTTTTTTTTCTTTTAAATCAAGCTGTCCAAAATGACGATACAGCTGCTCTTACAGATATTTTACAATAAAGTGGAGTTATATTTAAAATAATGAACTATAAAAAAACAACAACTTCATAAACACTTTGTCAAGAACTTACTTACTGTCAAAAAGTAGAGATTACATTATACAGTAAAAATTTGCTTCAGGAATACCCTGTTAATGGGTATTCCTGTCAGCTGCTAGCTTGTGCAGGCTAGCCATGACGTTAGCTTAAAAGGTCATCGCTGTGCTTCCTATAATGCTGTGCAGCGCTAGCTGCCAACAAGCTTAACGTTACTGTGAGGAATCTTGAACTGGTTATGAAACAGTCTTAATAATAATGCAAATTCAGAGGAAATGATTGACGGAGCGCAGTTTCACAAGAAAATCAACACAAAACTAAATGTCGTCGGAGTAGCTCTAATATACCACATTATGGTTCATGAATGACATAAGAAGCTCTGGTAATCTGGAGAAGCTTGGTTGAGGGATACATACAGCCTGGGGACAAGCCGTGCTTGAGTCTTTTCCACCGCAGTTATAGACTTTTGCTTGAGGTTGAGGCGCAATTTTTATTTGATGTTAGCTTTGATGTTAGTGTTTCTGAATCAAATGACTTTGTGTGGATAACTGGTGAAATTGGCAAACATTCTCAGACCATTTTCCTCAAATCTAATCACATTAACTCTTTGAGGGCTGTGTTGTTTTACCGAGGACTCAAATAGAGCCGCTCCCAACTAGCTCAAAACTGATAGCAATTGATCTCCACTCAGGTGTTCCACTGCTTACCATAGGTGATGAGTTTGCCCATCGGCTTCAGCAGGTTGTAGGCCTTATGGGTGTCTGATCCTCCGAGAGGGTCCAGTATTATGTCCATCCCTGGAGCAGAAGAGAGAAGAAGGGGACAGTTATACCTTGTGTGAATTCAGCGAGAGCAGGCTGCCAAGTCTCCTCAGCAGCCCCCTTTGCAGGCCAGAGTTCACGAGGAGTAGTAGGTGTAGCCAAGTTGTGACATGTTTACACGAAGCGAAACCCATACGTATGCCAAGAGAAGAGAGAGAGGAGAGCTTGGTGAGATCCTACTTGTTTTTTATTTCCTCATTCTTTTTACTGATAAGACAAGAGGGCTAAAATGTCTCTCCGTCAATGTCCTGTCCTGTCCATGGTCGAGAGAATAACAAACCAACCCCAGAACAGATGGTAAAGAATGGCAACCTAACTATGAAGGTTTCTCTGGGGCTTATTTATGTCTGGCCATGTAGGCTCGGCCTTAATGATGTTCCTTTGTGCCAGAGGGGACTCCTCAAATTGGGCTACCCCTCCTTGCTCCGTTAAACCCTGCTTCTATTGATTGTGGGAGGCTCACAGCAGGACTCCGCCTTCCCCACGGCACAGATGAATTGACGGAGAGCCAAAGACAAGGGGAAAGGTAGCGAGAAGGGCTGCACATTGATCCAGGCTTAATTAGATACATTCTGTCTAAAGTGTCAGTTCTCGCTGTCTTCCTATCAGTCTCTGTAATGCCTGTCTGTTTTGCTCCATGCTACAAAGAACAGAGACAAGTTGGAGAGGGGACAAGGAAATCAGCATAATAACGGCCTCTATCCTGCTTGAAACACAGGAGCTGGACATTGTTCCATTTTGCTGAAAAGCAGCGGTTTTCCCAGCGAGTCCAGGCCCACGTCTCCATGAAACTGCGGGTACATTATTGATGGCAAATCCAAACAGTCACAGTTTAGTGAAACAAGTTTGCTCGGTAGACAAAATGACTCCCTGCATGCTGCCAGTCGAGAATAGCAGCCAGCGCTGCTGAGAAAACTCAGTCATGAGAAGAAGAAAAAACAAAGTGTATGAAAATACAACATCTCACTGTGTGCAGTTTGTTGACCAGTGATCAACAAATGTTGCAATCACATAGGACTGCTTTGTGCCAGTGGGAATACATTGATACAACGTATTTGCTTATGGAGCAGTGCTAAACCTGCATATTTAAGTAAGCCTTGATCATAGACAGTTTACACTGGTTTATTTATTTTTACATTATTTCCAATCCCTGTGCATACAAACTCCACCTTTGGAGCGATTATCTCAGTGCAGATGGCCAAGTGGCTCACCTTTTGGGCTGATCTTGCGTACTTCTTCCACATAGTCCTTGGTGCGATAGTCAATAGGATGCGTGACTCCGCCCTGGCTGATGGTCTCGTGCTTGCTGGCGGATGCCGTGCCGAACACGGTCACGTCTTTCACTGTGTTGCACAGCTGAGTGGCTGCAATGCCCACACCACCTGAAGGAAGAGGGGCAGGGTTAATAAACGGTTGTGATTTTGTGGAAGAGTATACATTTCAGGACATTACTTTTTCTACAGACAAGCATTCAAGCTCTGGTCATTCAGGGCAACACCAAAACCGTGATGAAACTCAGCAAAACAGAAAGAATTCCCAGCCGGCACGTATTTTCTATGGCAGGTAAATGTGATTTGCATTATTTATTGTCCCAAACAAGCCAGTCAATAACAGCGTGGACGTGTTTGGCTCAAGGGTATGAAAAGAATGCATTAAACACAATCACATTACCCGGACTGGCCTGAGGAGAATAGTCCCCCACACACAGATGCACAGAAACACACAGAAACACACATATCCAACGCTGGTGAAAGTAGCCATTGTAGGTCAAATGCCACATCTTATTTATTGGTTACCTTATTCAAGGCAACTTGTCTAAAATTCACTGGAAAAGAACAATGTAGCTGTGGTATCTGTTTTGTTAAGAAAGGAGAGCTGGATGAGATTCTATCGCAGACGGTATAAACACAGCTCCTCGAAATCGTGCCACGTGAAAACAAAACGTGCACGATATCCAAGATCCTTTTTGAAGACAAAGTGATGTGAGACTGTGTGCTTCAATGAATGTTTCAGATAGCCGTGTTTGTATGGCCGCTTTATTTGAAAGTGTGTATATAGTTGTGGCAAATACCTCAGCCAATGTTTGCTAAGGCAGCCAAAGCAAGAAGTAATAGGTTACTGATAAGCAGTAGCTTGTTTGAAATGGAGGCTGACTTAAGGACTTGAACTGAAAGGCATCTGTAAAGGTCATTTATGCCTGAACAAGTAAAGAGCACGTCTTATCTGATACCAGCATAAAGCAACACAGAACATGAGCATTTACATTTATTTTATAATAGATACTGGACTGCTGGACAGGTTTGAATTAACTGAATGATGAAATCGTAATTTGCTTTCTTACAATGGCAACTACACCCAACATGTATAGACAAAGACAGGCAGGAAGAAAAAAGGCCCATGCATGTTTGATTAGACTTGTGCAGAACTAAAGAGGAAGATTCATTATTAGTCATTCACATTTCTGGTCATGGGACATCTGTGAAAAAAGCCCCTTCCTTTATCCTTATCGGTTATTCTAAATAAAAAAAACACACACACAGATAAATTACACATAGTACATCAGAGTATAAATTGCACCATTGGTTTCCTGTGTATTCCTGTAAAAACTTTTCGCAATCCAAGACAATCTGCCCTGATATCATTTATGTGACAATGTATTTAGGAGAGTTTTCTCCATCCATACACTCAATCCCTCGGTTTATCCGACAAATTCAAAATCACCAAAATTGGATAAATATGGTTTCCTCAGACCTGCTTATAGTCTAATTTGCATATTCAATGTAACTGGAACACTCTTTGTACAGTTGGGCGATTAGTTAATTTCCTTTTGAATGTTTGATCTTATTATCAGAATGATTATGTCTGTATATGTTTATTTTGTATGAATAGAACATTAAAGGACAATGATGTAACTCCAGTTCCTTCAGCTCTGCATAAAAATTATTCTGAGCCATTGAACCAGTCAAATAGCCCAATTTCCTTAACGACGTCCTGGGAGTTACTCTCTGAGGCTGCACTGTCACACAAAAACACTACACTAGCTAAAAGAAATATGACCTGAGATGTAATGATAAGATTAATGGCGAATCACACTATCCTCTTTATTAAACTCTGATCAGGGCATGCAGCATGAGAATGAAAAAGGGTTACGGTAATTTCAGAGCCTTTTATTAAAACATTATTTAAAATGCCCGAAGTGCTTTGTTACAGAAAATTGTCCCTTGATAAAAAAAAAAAAAAAAAGCAAACAAGAGAAATCATTTGAAGACAAACCCTTCCCTGCGCTTCAATTTCAGTGTGAAAACAAAAATATTTCTGATGAATATGCGGCCACTATAATCACACCTGCTGACACCGACGGGAGAGTTGACAGGAAAACAAATTCTCGGCTGTTGCCGTTGGATGTGAGGGTTGTTGCGGCTGCGTCATCGCGGCACCATCTCTCCTTGTCCTCGGTGAGAAACCAAGTTTGTGTTGCCAGGGAAACCTCAGCCAAATTGCAGGCAATGACTGAGCAAAGGGAGCCATTTTGTTACATTGACTGTGCTTCCTTTGGCCATATAAGAGTCATTATAGCCAATCATATGATGTTTGTCATCAGTTTATATTTGACAGACTGAGCTCTGGATAGCGAGCGAGTGTCACCGTTTTTATTTGTTCAGGATTTATAGCTTACTTTTACACATTTTTTACAATGTATTTTATTGCCTTTGACACACAGGTTGTAACACAAGCACATCATTGATTGTCTTTGTGAGCTTGAAGGGAAGATAAAAAAAAAAAGGTGAGAAAATGTTGATTGTGCAGCATCTGAGTGGGGCTTGAGAACGGTTTTGTACCAAATGGCTCTGTCGCGTAGTGGCAACTGATGTACTGAAGATGTACAGGTGTGAAAAAGGGTCCAACAGGATGAGGCATCCATTAATCCCACGTTCTTACAGCCACACACCTGTATATTAATATTTAACTAATGCTGCTGTCATAAACACTGTGATTCCCCTTCTGTTTCTGCTTTATTAAGTCAGTGAGCAACGGGAAACAACCTCTGCTGAAATCAGTCTCAATTCCGAAAGACTCAATTATTTAAAAATGTAAAGACAACAACCTCCCTCCCCCCCGTCCAAAAAAATGCACTTGAAATAATCATGACTTTGATCCTCAAAATGTGGGTGTGTAAAAAACATTTATCCAGTCAAATATTTTGCTCACGAAGGTACGTGTTTCTGAGCTCCCTGAGAACAAACTCCTGATCCCCGTCACAAGACTGCTGAGCGGCGCCAAGAACCCCTTACCGTTCCCCACCTCACTTTACACACACACACACACACACACACACACACACACACACACACACACACACACACACACACACACACACACACACACACACACACACACACACACACACATCCACAGATCACAAGGGAGAGAGGAGCTGCTTGTATCAGCTAATCTTCACAAATATGCACAGAGAGTAAAATATTAGCCTTTCATTACGCCAGTGCTTCAGTTCTCCTTGTTTCCTTGGTTTCCTGATTTATGGTTTCTCCTTCTATATCTCTTAAGAGTCATCTCCCTTGGTCGGGGTTGAGTGATTTAAGACCATCCACAAATACTTAGCCATTTCTCTGTGGAAGAGAAAGCAGCTTTTGCAAATTCTTGTTGCTAATTGCATTCGTTCTCAAGATTCAATTGAATTGTTTTCACATGGAAGTAAGGAAAACGTCAACAAGCATCCACCTATGTATTTATGTTTTCTCTCTCTTTCTTTCTCTCTCTCTCTCTCTCTCTCTCTCTCTCTCTCTCTCTCTCTCTCTCTCTCTCTCTCTCTCTCTCTCTCTCTCTCTCTCTCTCCCTCTCTCTCTCTCTCTCTCTCTCTCCCCCCCTCTCTCTCTCTCTCTCTGAAGGAACAGGACACACAGTAGGGTTTTGTCTTCCCCTGAACCTTTACATACTCACAATTTGGCACAAATTGCACTTGGCTACCATAACATGACTGTTAGGAGTGAAGAGGAATTTTCTCCAACTCACAGTGAAATCCTGACCGACACTGAGGCCACAGTTATTGCTCCACTCCCAGAGCTCAACAGCATAGGTGTGTGTGTGTGTGGGGGGGGGGGCAGGGGGGTGGGGGCATCAAAAATGTTTTTCCCCGATTTCTGAAGAGATAACGGATTGACACCCCGACGGCCTCGTTCCAAATAATACATCTCTCATGATTCTTGTTGAAATGAAAAAAGATCTCACATCAGAGCATTTCTCCATTGTGTGAGCCGGGCTATGATCTCAGGTGTTACTCAGGGGGGCGGCTGCGACCATATGCCGGCTGTCAACATTGGAGAGATGGCTGGTCCCTTGTCTCTGAGCTCCGTATTGTGTTCTTGTGGGGGTTTTTTTATGCATTTCTTTCCACATTTCCTCAAGGGCTCTCGTCTTTCTTAACCTATCATTAGCCTGTGGTGGTCGCGGCTCACAAAGAATGAAATACAAACGAGGACCTGAGCATCTCTTTTTACCCAAACTCGCAGTAGCTGCAACAAGCTGCACCAAAAACATTTACTTGCTATTGCTACTTTGTGCAGCTCAAACAGAGTTCAGATATGAGTCCGGTTTCTGTGATAGGAGCCGTGGTTGGCTGTTTGTGAACGTGTACTCTTGAGATATTACTCTGCATTATGTAACCGTGGTGTTTTTCTGGGATGACTGTGGAAGTGCACACACTGTGGGCTTGAAGAGCAGTTTAATGTGCTCTCTCTAATGGCAAATTTCTCTTTTTGCAGCATAGAGGAGGCCCTTTTAGTTACTGGGTTAATAAAATAAAAATAAAAACATAATTTGCGTGTGAAGGGGTCTCTGGTTTCTCACACCGCTTACTGAAACAAACAGAAACACACGCATACTACTTTTTTTTTTTCCTCGCATGATGCAACATGAAACACAAGCTGGTGCACACTCATCCAGTTTCACACAAACAGGTGTCCCGACAGAGGTTTCACATACACCTGCGACTGTATGTGGTGGTTAAGGTGGGGGCGGGTGGATGGGGTCATTTGTCAACGGCTGCAGCGATGAGAGCGCGAACAAGTGATGTGATTGGTGGGTTAGGTTGGAGGTTGCCCTGGTTTCCCTCTTCTATCAGTGCAGCTGATCTGCCTGCGGCGATGCCAGGCCTGGGGAACACAGAGACGGTTCAACCACGCAGCCCAGACTCCCGCTTAGTGGTCAGACTGAATTAGCATTCTCTAAACTAGGGTAAGACCTCCTGAGCAGACAGCCGGGGAGGAGAGGGAACCATTTTTAAAGCGCATCAGACTTTTATGGCGGCTCCCAGAAACAATGGGCCCATAAAAGAGAGAGATGTAAACACACTTTGTTTGCTGGTATATTTTATATACAGTGAATGAGAAGAATAGTCTATCGAGGGAGTCCTGAGTAAAATGAGATACATAGATATGCGAGCTATACTTTATGTATAGCTCACAAGTTTCTTGCACTCATTCAACTTTCAAAGACATTGTCTGATTCCCATCTTTCTACCGCAACTACAATCAACTGTGTTTTGCCTTCTGAGGGCTCATGTGCCCGAGGCCCTGCCTGCAGGTCTGACAGCAGTCATGAAAATATACACCAGGATGGGGCTCTCATTCAGCAAACCCAAGAGATACAGCCACCTGCTCCTATTGCTTTAAGCATTTACAGTAGGCCTCTGACAGAAGTTGAAGCCTTGTTTGTGTTTTGCAGAGACACTGGGAGTTCTGCTGATGAGCAAATGCATTAGAACATATCTGTGCCTGTAACGTAAAGAGAAGGTACTTTATGAATCCAAACGAGCATATCAGTAGGAAAGATCCAATGTAGTTACACATTTTAAATTCTGTTGTTTGTGCCAGTAACAGTGAGTAAAACCTACAGGTCAGGTTTTGTAGAAACCTGATCTAACTTTCAATTAATCAATTGCCTTTCATGTTTAGGGTCAATTTTGGATTAAATTGAAAACTATAGAGATTTTTTGTTTTTCAGTTTTCATCTTGAATTTACAACAGCATTGATTTGAACCTAACAGATGTCATCACAGTAAGAAATACATCTAAAACAATACTCAAAACTGATGGCATTGGCATACACCTATAGCGTCATCACATTCTCCCTCAAGAGAGTCCCTCATTTAAAATGTTGAACTACAAACAGGAGTTTACGATTAAAAAAAATGCCTTCCAGAGCCAGAAGCTCATAGATTACCAACCACAAGGATTTAACTCCTGAGCTGTGACTGCTATCACCCTTCACTATATGTTGCACTCACATGCAGCCACTCACACAAGCGTTTCCAGAAAATCCTCAACATAACCTGGTGTAACACTCCAGCAAAAAGCGGCTGCAAAAGTAAAGTGTGGAAGCCTGCATAATTGGCTCGTGGAAAAAACAGTCATCTCCAACAGGATGTGTGAAATCTAACAGACAAGCCCTGAATACACTTCTGTGCAGCTTCACGAGAGGAGGTGATTGAATGCATGAAGCATCTTACGGTCCGAGTAGTGAGCAGGTTTTTCTACAGTATGAGAAGATGAAGCCAGTTGGATTCACAAACTCGGACATCTGTGCCAAAATGTCAAAGTGGGAGGTGGCGGAGGCCATGAAGCAAAATCATCAGATACATTGATGACACAAGTTCCCATTGCGCAACCTAATTTATGTTATGTATTCCACATCTGCAACACAATGCGTGACACTTGACGTTGGCCTGCAGCCACTCGAGAGCTCATAAATAATACAGAGGGGGACGTCATTATTGGACGCAGCAGAGACCCATATGTATGCAGGAATGTGTAGTGTGGGTGTGGTGGCCAGCCAGGGTTCATAAACATGAGGACCAGTTCAGGGAGAGGTTAGAGGAAAGGCTGCTGGCACAGTCAAAAACCCACGAAAGACATCCAAATGTTGCTGAACTTCCCCCCGCCCAAGCCCTCAGGGGAAAACAAATGGAGAAACGTGCACTCGCTCCCCGATGACGAGGAATCAGGCACGGATATTATGGCGAGGTCACGCAGAGGGAGAGGAGGTTACGGAGGACCGGAGGGCGGACGACGACGGAGGATGCAGATGTGTAGTGCGCTGGAGAAGAGAGGCACGATGGGAGGAAATACAACAAGCTATTGTTTGGAGAGAGAGAGGACAGGAGCGGACCCACGGGAGAGGCAGCTGAGGCCTATTCACACACACACACACACACACACACACACACACACACACACACACACACACACACACACACACACACACACACACACACACACACACACACACACACACACAAAGGCATGACCAGTCAGGCATACTGCACTGGTCATCTGATCGTAATGGGTAAAGGTCATCTTTTGAGGAAATGATGTGCTTTATGGATAATATACACACACATATAAGAGGATGGATATGCATCATCCCTCTGTAAAGACCCAACAGGTGATTTGTTTTGCCATATAAAGCTGTTTCTGTCAGTACTGTATGTTGCTGGAGCAAACCGTCAGTTAGCTTCAGTTAGCTTAGCAAAAAGACTGGAATCACAGCGAGCAAAAATAACAATATCCTCTTATTAGCCAATCCATAGCTCTTTAATGAACTAGTTGTATCTCTTATGTTGTTCTTCCTCAGGTTTATCTATTTTCTCAATTTGTTTTATGAAAAAAGTTTCTGCTTATCTTAATAAACGGTCTTCACAGTGTCCTAAGTTGTTCACATTGTAAAGCCCTGTGAGATATATTAGAGATTTTGGACCATATGAATAAAAACAACTTGACCTTTTACTTTTGTTTAGAGAAGAAATTATGTAGAATCTGTTTATTAATTAGAAATGAAACATTCCACATATCTTGAGAAAAATGTACAGTACCTGTCGAAAATGATCATATCATATGAATATTATTTAATACTTGTTGTTTATTTAATAGAAACAAAATCTTGCAATTCAATCTGGGAAGCTCTCATGTTGTCCATTCATAATTAGTTATCTGTTTAAAAGCAAGTTTCAGAGGCTTTGGAGACAAAACAATCAGAAAGTAATTGAAAGGAGGATTATCGTTTTCTTAATGATAATAAATCAGTGGATCCCCTCAAGCGTTCAAAACCATACTCCTCAACTATACAAATACACCCAGTTAATCTTGTGTGAATGCTCACTGCGTTATCTTTGTAAAACATAGACGGGTCTAGCAGGAATGCAGTAATGTGCAGTCACGTCTGTCACACAACATCACTGCTGGTAAGTTAGTTACAGGACTTCAAAGGCATCAAAGTTGCAAAGTGACGAGTTGAAGTAAAGCCAGTTAAACTCAAACTAATAGTGTGTGGTTAGACGGGGTGTTCACTGGCCTAGTGGACAGGGTTGAGTGGAAACAGAGTACTTAACTACTGTTTCACAATCAAAATCCAATACATGCTCTGTACTCTGATGTGTTACTTAGAACTACAAATACTTGTAAAAGCTTTTAAACTGAAACAAGGTTTTTTGATGAAGGCCCCCGTGCTGGTGTTCCACATTTTTAAGTGACGTATTGCAGTCAAATAAATACCATCTAAAATTGAAGTCTGAAGTAATCTCAAGGTAACTGCAGGCAGAGTAGATTAGAGAGGATGTTTTCACAAAATACAGGAAGGTTGACTTCCTCCGGCCTCTAAAAGATATTATTTGATCAGCTCACATCTCAACTCATGTGACGTGAGGATGGATTGTCGAGATATGACGTCAAATAGGGAAGCGCACAAATTATACATTACTGCAGGGCTGCAACTAACACTCAATTATTGAATCATTTGGTTCTGTAAAATGTCAAAATGCTTGTCAAAATGCCCATTGCATTTTCACAGAGACCAAGGTAATGTCTTTAAATTGCTTTCATTGTTGGACAACAGTACAAAGCCCAAAGATGTTGAAATTACAGAATTAGAGCATGTGAAAAGTCAGACGCAGTTAATGGTTGGCATTTTTCTTGATAAATGACTTGAGTTTAATATGCTGATGGTCAAAATAGTTCTCGGTTGACTAATATATTAAATAGATTCATTCATATTTGCAGTCTGTTACAATATTGCTAAAATAAGCAGTTCCAGTATTGGAATGCATTTAGTGAGGAATATTTGCCGCCCTGTGTGCAATTTCCTGCATAATATTAACACCACATCAGATATATGAAAAGACAGGCAGATCTCACTTTCTCTCTGGCCCTGTCACAGCAGATATGTTTGAGCTCTCTAATCAGAGAACATCAAACCTCACCTTCCTCCCCAGACACACACACACTCCAGCCTCCAGCACCATGTGAGCCATGCAGCCCCATAACGGAGGGAGGCGAAGGAAGTGCACACTTTTCCACAAAAGGAACTACTTTCATGTTTACGGCTGTTAAAAACAAGCTTTTGAAAGTGTCAGCGGAGCTGCGCTGTAGAGCATCCAGCATGATAATGATTTACACATGCAAAGAATGACAGAGTGCAGCGGAGCAGACTGTTAAGCAAATGTTTTTGTCATGGGCTCAGTAATGTGCTTTTACAATAACTGATGTCCAGGCAGCTGGCGAGCCAAGACTGGCAGCCTGCCTTGAGAAACCAGAGACGCCGCCTGAACCGAACCAGTGGGGAAAAGTGTCTTACCCCACACTTCCACAGCATTCCTCCTATACGCTGCACAAAAAAGCCCGAGCAAGATGTGTGTGCAGGGATGAGTGACATCAGCCGGATGATATGGTGAACGCAAACATTTGGGACTCCACCATAAACCACCAATCCCACAACTATGTGTCTGTTCGCTGCTCTGGGGAAACAGCACAGTTGAACGAGAATCTTTCGTGTGTATTCATTCCTTTTCGATGCAATTGTGTGAATATCAAGGGATATATTTTCCACTTGGGCCGGTAGTCTCCCACAGATTTCTGTCATACTTTGTCTCGCAGAGAGCAACCATGCTCAGGTTTCATTATGCGCTTACATCTCTTATAGCCATCAACGCCCACACTGTCCCAAATGCTGAGGGATCTCTTTGTGACTCCCTCTGCACAGACGGAGTTGGAACAAGGAGCAAAGTGAAAGCTGTACACCAGCAGATAGCAAGAGGGAAACGGGGGGAAAATTATTATTTTTTGGCGAATGCGCTCCCCATTCTCTCCAGCTGGCCTGATTGTGAAAACACAGCAAAATCGAATGTTCCCAGGCTAGGTGCTTCACACCCCAAAACAGGTGCATTTACTCCCTCAATCACCGTCTTTCTCCCACCCACTCACTCTGAACTTCGACCTTGTGGTCCAGGTGGCAGGCGCTCCAGTATGCAGTCCTACAGAGTGCAAAACACTGAGCCATATGTCATACTAATGAATCGTGGGCCCTTCTCCAACAGCCATAATTCATATAGAAAGGAAATGCATACACAGGAGGTGCAGATAAAGAAGACGGAATATGTTTCCTTTACGTCACAGTACAAGTTTTGCGTCTTAGTGTTAAGCTTTTGCAAAGGATTTCAAAACAATTCCCAAGAGATCTTCTCAAAAGGCTGGTTATCAAATGAATTTGTGTGGCTGCTATAACCATAAAGCAGTTAGCCGACTGCTGGACAATACTGAGCAGGAAACCTGATTACATGCGGTTTTCAGTTGCAGGACTACAACATGAATCGCCGGTTATTCATACAGAAAACTGTAAAACAATGTTTGCTTTAGATTTGTGGTTGAATTATTAATCCATGTATAATTAATTCAGCCATCATTTAAATTAATGAGCCTCTCATGGGGAGCGGTGCAATGATCTCCAACCTAAGATTGACATAGATTAAAAGGGTTTATGTAGGCGTGTAAACTGCGCATCCCTCTCCGTAGTTGTACTTCTCTCCTTACCCGCAGCAGCGTGAATGAGGACGCTCTGGTTGGGCCGCAGGTTGCCGAAGTCAAACAGCATCATGTAGGCAGTGATGTAGTTCACAGGCAGAGCTGCTGCCTCCTCAAAGCCCATGCCCTCTGGGATGAGGAAGGTGTGGGTTGCTGGCACCACCGCCACCTCCTGCCACAGCCCAAAGCGGTTGAGCACCATCACCTTATCGCCGACCTGGAACGGAAGAGCGCAGGAAGACAACGGATGAGAAGGAGGCAAAGTAAAGGACGTTATTGGAAACATTGTAACCTGATGACATGACGGGATTGCCAACCAGGGGTACTCAAAGTAATTTGATTCCATAGATTATTATTTTGATTTATACCACCTGAACATCAACAAAAAAGGTAGCGATTGTGCGGCCTTACGATGTGGTAATAGTGTGGTTTACGGGCAACAGACATGCAGCCGCCTCGTCCAGCAAACCAGAACGTGTTTGCTCTGAAAAAGTGCAAACAAACCAGGAAAGCAATAAACCGTACAGTAAGGGTGGCAACTGCATTGAGTTTATGGACGAAAATAACCAATCGACAGAAGAATCAGTGTAAAAAGAAAAGAAAAAGGAAGTCGCTCTATTTTTTTGTCAGATGTTTTGAGATTGGTGCCACAGTATGATAGCCGTTCTATAAATGATTAAATACACAAGTATCATTGAAGCGATTTCCACCTTTCAGAAGCGCTTGACAGTGAGGAGGCCACAAACAACATTCAACGTGCCGCACGCCACAATCACCACGGCATCAGTTTATGCATCCAAAATGTTACCAGTGCAGGATCCTCTGAAACACAACTGTCTGTTTCCAGAAGGACAAACCTCAATGTAAACTCACCCCACCGGCGCGTCACCGACCAATCAGGAGAGCCCGCTCGAGGTACACAGGAAGCAGAGATGACTGCAGAGATGACTGCAGCATTATAACTCTCTTCCTGTTTTCTTCCTACGCCCCCCCCCCCCCCCACCCGCCCCATCTATTCACCCCTCCCGTCTCGTTTCCATTCTCCTCACTTTTTCTTTCACTTCCTGACTCCTTTTCCTCTTACAACTTTAGAACGTCTTCCTTCCTCTTATCTAGTCCCTCGTCTCGTCCTGTCTGTGTCTCAGTTTCTTTCCTCACAATTTCTTCATCCCTCTCATTTGGTCTTCACCATCCTCTTTCTTTTCTCTTACGAGTGTCCCGCATCCCCTCTTCCTCATCAGTGAGACAGGACAATGGGGCCCATCTTCTCCCCTGGCTTCCCTCCACTCATCAAAAGTCCCTGCCAGATTCTTCCCCATGGCTGAGCATAAGACAAGCTCTCTCCTCCTGGGAACAAACCCTCTCCACCCGGGCCTCTCTAATGGTCTGGAGGGAGCAATGCGCCTCGCTGTCTATCCACTCCAATTAGAGAGATCTCCCTCTCGCTTTCCCTTTTTATACCCACATCTTTCTGTCTGAAGCAGAGTCATGGTTTTTATTTTTTCAAAATATACTTTCACTTTTCCACTGTGGGCTTCTTCTCTTCCTTCCCCTTTGTCATTCGCGCTGACTCGCTCTCGCCCGTCTCCATCTCTGGTTTTTGTCCCGTCTTTCTGAGTCTTCAAACTCATCAGCCTCGTGGGTTTAATTGGGGGTACAGTGTGGCACAAATCGATGGACGGGGGAGTACAGGCTTGTACAAGAAACACAAACAAATATGACTCACGCATCACATTCAAATGCATCTGCAGCTATTCTTTTGCGCCCACGTAAAGCATGCGAGTTACTGTCAGTCACATAGATTCGAGGTTGAAACATTCAGGGCCACGCGAGTGCGCCTTGTGACAGTTCTGTTACAACATCTTCACAGTGTGACACACACACACACACACACTCGCACTTTGCTTGCATTTCCTTTCTCAGCCTTCATGCCACTGCATCACATGTAGTCACAGTTGGGGTCAGGATTGAGGGAGCGCTGAACAAAGACACTTCCAGTTAACTGTACATGAATGGACTTAATCAGATGGTGATTCAATTTTGGGGTATGTGGGCCTCCAAGTCAGCTGCTTCCTGGCTTTGAGCTTTGATGATCTCAGCAAAAAAATAAGGGAAAAAAATAGGATGAACCACATTTCTGACAGAGTTCCTGAGTCAGGTGGAGGCAAAAGAAGAATGTTAAATGTAACACCCACACAGCCTGCATGGCTCCTGTAAATTAGGGATTAAAAGGAAACATAATACCTCCCTGGTGTCAGCGTAGGTGTTACTGTGCTTTGACACAGTTTGTGTGATGCTGGGATAAGGGCCACGCCCTGCTCTCACATACAGCATAATTGGTGACAAGAGGGTCTTTGTGCTGCTTTTTGCACTTGACTGCACCTCTGACCATGCAAATCAGCATGTCATGCTAGCAAAATACCATTATTGTTCATTGTCTCATTGCAACTTGATTGATATTTGCATTAATTATTCTACCTTAATGCAACTACATATATAGGTAAGATCCAAAACTATAGGTGTAAAATCACTTTGGACATTCATGAGGAGAAAACGACAAAACGCAGACATCTGATTTTTATTAAAGCAGCAATTTCTGGCAAACCGCCAAAAGGCCATGTACAATACGAGAGCAAGCTCTTAATGTTGTCGTGGTGGTGAAAAGGAGACACGTAGGATGAAAGAGGAAGTTCTATATGTCTGGAAAAGAGAGAGGATGGCGACACAAAGGAAGAGCAGCATGATGGAGAGATTCACTGACAGAGGAAGAATACAGAGATAGTTAAGAGAGAGGGAAGGAGTAATGGAGGAAATACCAGACTGACAATGTGGGCCAGAGGGAGGTAATTGAGAACATATGGGTCAGATCCGACCAAATCTCACAGAGGAAGAGCATGAAAAAAAATAAGCGGGTTGGGAGAAAAAAAAGTGCTGATGTTTGGTATCTGGGGAACATCGGTGTGATTTGTGATATTTCCCCTCTTACTCACTGTTACACTTTTCCTCGCACTCACCCTTAGGTCATTCCGGGTGAGGCACTAACATTACTTCATTCAACCTGATAGACTCTCTTGAGGGGAGGCTTGTTTCGCAGACATTATTGAAACACAACGCGAGGCATGCAGTGGGTAATAAATGCAAACAAAAACACAGATAAAATAAACACTAATCGCACTTTGCCATCGGTGTTCATGATCTAATTAAATTGCATAAATGTTTCCATAGCTTTGTGCACGCTGTATGCTGAGCTAACTATGAGACACACCCATTTTTGTCTTTGTGTGCATGTGTGTGTGTGTGCATGTGTGTGCGTGCGTGTGTGTCTGTATGTGTGTGTGTGCGCCAGCGAGCGCGAAAGAGAGATAGGCAGACACATAGAGAGCTGCAGTGGGTGATGAGCCTCCCAACAATTCTGTGCCGTCAGGGTCAGCACATTCCCTGTGAGTTGCATGCCAAAAGATCTCAGAGATCTCAATCCATTTGGAAGATTGGCTCTTAATTCTATAAGCTAAGGGTTGCGGGGGTGTGGCCTTGAGGAAAAATCTGTGTTTGTGCATGTGAGTGTAATGTATGACCTTTAAATCCAATCTGCATCGCTGACAATGTGGAAAGAAGCTATAAGAAGTTTAGAAACACAAGGTTCTTAACCTTCTATGATGTTTGGCTGGTATTGGCTGACCTGCTACCAATCACATTCATAGTACCTCGCACAGAGTACCCATCCATAAGGAGTTGGCATATGTGCCACTCCCAAGCACGGATGCTGCAGTTGCTTCACACATCTGATCAGGCCTGATGATATCCACAGATATTAACCACCAACCTGATGTGAGAATATGACAAAGGGTGTGAGTCATCGCTGGCTCATGTGTAACATGTTGGCCTTGTGTTTTAATTGCCTTCCAAAGACTACCGACCATGGTGTTGCCATGCAGCCAGGAGACAGACATATAGGCCTATGGCTCATCATGCACTGCCAATAAGTCTCTTTTAATCACCACTTCACTCCTTGTGGCTGGACATGAAAGACAAGCAGTTTTTTTTATAATGATTGCTTGATTGACTTTATTGAGGAGTTTGAACTTTAATGGTAATTTATATTTATGACTGTAAATATTTTCTGAACACAACGGAGGCGATAGACTCCGATGACAAAGAGGCCGACTGTTTCCTTTCCTCGCACCAGGCTGTCTGTTGCGTCGCGCCGCACCCTTTCCGCTCGGTGTGTCTGTGCGCCACCGTCGCTCCCGGTAACAAAAGGCGTCGGTGACTCCGGTCTCTGCCACCGGTGTCAAGTCAGCCATATTAATAACTGTGGAATCCGGCCATCGTTTTCACAGTAAAGTCCCTTATTAATTTATAGGATTAGGAAATCTTGGTCTTTTAAAAAAAAAATTGTTTTCTTGACCAAAAACGTCATTTTTACAGTTGCATGAAGGCCTGAGCACGAGGAGGAGCTGCAGACCTTAGCCCACACGTGCTCTGTATATGAGTAAATGTTGCTCTTTCAGTGGGCTAAAAACGTGTGACATACTCATGACTCTTTCTTGATTTGCATAGCTTACATGTATTTAAATTTCCACTTATTGTGCCACCAATGCACGGCCAAATCAACTCTAAAGTAACTGTTTAAAGCTTTAATTTTGAAGGTAGAGCAGTCTATTTCCGGTCGTATCTCTGGCTGACTTGACGCAGCTCTCCGCGCCTTAGCACACATCAAAGCGCAGTAAGCGTAGGTGCTGGAAGGGTGGAAAGCATCCCACGGGTTGGCATGTGTTTATTTAGACTTTAGACTTAAAATACATATGTTGCGTAAAAGCAATGCATCCATCTTCGTCTCAACAACTATTTGGACTTGAAGTTGCTCAATCCAAGTGCGCACAGTTCAGCGCAATTTGAAAAGCGGGGAGACAAGAGGGGCGACGCCTGCTGCTGATTTCATTGTAGTCAACTCGTGTCATTTACACACGAGCTAAGATACACACAGAGATAAGATACATCATGAACACAATACCAGGCTTTATGCACTTTGAGATAACCAATGTAGTCTCTTTGCGCACGGGCGGATGGATGTATGACACCGATAACAGACTACATATGAACTATATATATATATCTATTATTAACATCCTACAGTGTTAATTACCTGACTTAATAGCATATTCGCATTCAATGCATGCAGTGATGAAACTGCACAGCACCAGCCTACTGTACCCCAGCAGCCTAAGAAGCGAGCTGACACGCCCATGTCCAGATGCAGCTCGGCACCAAAAAACCAGGCGAGGCAAATATTCATCACTTAAACAATAAGACACACACACACACACACACACACACACACACACACACACACACACACACACACACACACACACACACACACAGTGAAATGAAGCTTAACTCGCAAAGAGAACAAGCGGAGGGGCATGCGTGCTTACTTTTCTGTCTGTCACCTCTTCCCCTACTGCCTCCACCACCCCAGAGCACTCCATTCCCGGGGTGACCGGCGGGGACGGCAGCCGGTCGTACAGCCCCTGCCGAGCCATCAGGTCCGCGAAGTTCAGCCCGCACGCCTTGACCCGCACCAGCACCTCGCCAGCCTTCAGCACAGGCTTGCCCTTCTTCACCTGCAGCTTGACTTTATCATAGCCCCCGTAGCCGGTGAGCACCAGAGCGCGGTAGGTGAAGGTCTCCTCTTCGGGGACCTTCTCGGTGGTCGCCGCGGGGGTCGCAGCTGCCTCGGCGGCGGCGGCGGCGGCGGCGGGCGCCGGCTCCGTCTTGGGCGGCTCGGCTTTGGGCTCCTCAGCGGGTTTGGTCTCCTGCTTCTGGTCCACGGCGTTTTGCTGCTCGGCAGGTGCGTCCTCTCCAGACATTGTGCAGGAAGATGAAAGACGGAGATGAGTCTAGAAAAGGAGTTAAGAGATGTGACTTCTCGTGCTTCGGTTGCCGCGGACGGGCTTGGTTGTTCTGTCGCGGAAGCTTCTCTTGCGAATAAAAGACAGTGCGAGAGGAAGAGCGTCTTTCTCAGCAGTCTTGCGTGGAGACACAAACCCCGACAAAGTGGGCTGATCAGTGGCCAGTGGATGTCAACGCCGCGCTGAGTGCGAGTGGGACGAGACAGAGGCAGCCTGGAAAACGCGGAGAGCTGTGGAAGCGCAGGGATTGGCTTCTGTGATTGGGTGTGTTCGGCTGTCTGGGTAGGGCTATAACATAAGCCTGTATTGCATCAACAGAGGTGATTTGCAAAAATCTCGATTATAGCTAAAAGGCAATTTAAGTTAAAGACAACCCTAGCAAAACCCAAATGTGATGATCGCTGCAAGTCTCCATATTACTGTTAAATTGCTCTATTATCAAAAGAGCAAAACAAGTAGCATGCCAAATAAGAAAACTACAGACAGAGATTATGTGTTTAATCATTGATAGACAATACATCACTATAAACTCAACAGTTTTTTAATTGTTGAGCAGTCTGTGGCCTATTTTCAGAACACAGTGTAGCTGCCCATATGTGATGAAATAGAAAGCCCAATCATGAATTCATATTTCTTTTAGCAAGTATTTGCTTATTTCTTTCTTTTTACTGCTAACAGGGTGGTGTGTGCTGCAGGAACAGTAGGAGCTGGAGGAAATGTCTGTTTATGCTGCCTATTCAACAGTGGGATTTGCAGGAACTTTGGGCCTGCGTACGGCTCATTGTTATAACTTCCCTGCACAGGCTGCTCAGAAAAACATGAGTTTGTGTTGAGGTCACGCCAGTTTCTGATTAAACGATATAACCTGCTTTGTATTATTTAGCTTCAGTTCAGGGAGCAAAAGCCACCGGGTCGGGATGACCGCTCCATTAAAATCTACTACACATGGCAAAGTCCATGTCTTTTGGAGTCCTAATGGATCGGGATTGCAAATAAATAGTTTTATGATGTCAGATGCAACAGTATATATATATCTTGTCTCATAAAGCAACCAGCTTCTATTCACATTCTTCAACTCTGTGCCTTTCGAGCTGCAACCCAGTGACCATTCAGAGATATTTTACCACATGAGAAGTAAGTGGTGAGACACCTTGTGGCAGTAAAGAGCCACTCAGCACTTCTGTTGCCAAAGTAAGCAATGTCCCAATCAATATCCCACAGGGGCTTAATGATGTAGGATGCAGGCATTATTGATCTGCCGCTTTGACGTGGGCAAAATGTTACATGGCAGATTGTCTGTTCTTCCCAACCAACCACACTGAGCCACTCTGAAAATACATCAGTATGCTGTGGGTGCTCGCTGAGTGGCTCTTCTCCTCATTAGCACTGACAGGGCCAGTATGGTAATGCACCAGCAACGCAGGATCAGGAAAATGACTTGGACTGCAGGTTGGAGTCTGAAAAAAGGGATTCGAAGTGGAGCTCAATGGAAAAGCTTTCTTTCGATTCACTGTGAGGCCAAGAAGAACAGTTCAGAACATGTAACAGCAGCTCCACAATGTTTGAAAATGTATCCATCACAGGAAGTGGATGCAGTTAAAGGAACACAGGGACAGCGATGTAATGCCTTGGACACCTGGTGTAGTTTGGAGACTTCTTCTGTAAGTAGGTTACTGAATACGTAATGAATACGCAATGCTGCTCAGTGGTGTATTTTGGCCTGGATAAAGGACTGTACCACCACTTTGCCAGGCTGCAGAAAGTCTGGACCATCTCTGAGGATAAGTGTGGTCATTAAAACTGGGCAAATACGGGGATTCATAACATGTCTGCATGATTTATTGTGACAGATTTAAAAAAGGCGGATTACCTCCTTGATGCTATGTCACTGCTATTCTTTAATGCATTACTATGATATCTTTGAGCAAGACTGGGAATTGCTTTCAGTGCTGCTGCCAGTCTTAACCTGTGATTTCCAGCCTTTTTGGGTTATGACCCTCCTTCAGTAATATAGGTTATTATGCCATGAGTGTTGTCCTGACCCTCAGGTTAGAAACCACTGTGTTGAATCCAAAGGATAAGCAGCATTATAATGTTGTAGCTATACTCAAGGTAAATTCTAACTACTGATATTTCCTGATGTCTTAAAGCTCCTGCACACCAATGGTCATCCCACACAAGGGGTTTCACGTCTGTTGCCTCACTCTTCTATTGACCATGCAAAGTACCAGCTGTATATAGCTCTTAAGTAAAAATAATACTATTTCCCTTTAAAGATTTTACTAAAACATAAGGACCAATGAGTCAGCATGAGAGTGAATGTAATCCACCTCAAATGTATTGTAAATATTTATCCATTCATAGACACACAAATTTATAACAAGCTTTATGGCAAATGTGTGTGTGTATGAATTTAAGAAGAAAATGATGAGCTGCAGTCGTTTCCTAGAGACCCTCCGATATACTCAGTTAAGTTATGAAAGGTAAGATATTATATTCTGTGTTTTCCACAAAGTCTGGGGGGTCCTGGGATAAAATATACCAAACCCTTGTGTAGCAATGAATACATACTGCCACCTGCTGTTCTATTGACGGAAAGACAGATTTTCTGCCTTACCACACACACGGTCAGGCAGCTCAGACTTTAAGATATTTGTCTCTAAATTGTGTGTCACACTTCAAGTATAATGGCTCTGAAAGGAATTATACTTGCATCTTTGAAATATTGGAAACGCTGCAGCAACCATCTCTCCAGACACAAGCTGGGATGGAAAGAGTAAGAGAATATAATACTCAATTAGTTATGCAATATATATTTTACTCAGTTTGCAGGAACTTTAGGCCTGCGTACGGCTCATTGTTATAACTTTGAGTAAACTGTAGGCTACAATAGATATTGCATTAAATATCAACACGTGGACTAACGTCACATCTTATGTCCAAACCAACAGAAACCCATTTCTATGAACGGCACTTTGGAGCATGTAGCCTTCCCTGCAGCATTAGGCTACTGATTATTAATATACAATTGCCTTCCTCTGAATGGCCTTACTAGAATTAACCTGAAAATAGCATAACCTCTGACCATTAAACCAATAAGATGTCTGTCATATTAGTTTAATTGTCTGAGTTTTTTGCTGTAGGCCTGAATTAAGTTTTAAAACATCACGGCGGGTGCAGCAAGCAATAGAAATAAACTTCCTATAGAATCAACAGAAAAATAAAACATCACAGACATAGTATATTACAACAATTTTGACTCCGCAGAGTGCAGCCACAAACAGATCATATCCACTGTGTACATACATACACACGCACATGCACATGCGCACACGCACGCACACACACACACACACACACACACACACACACACACACACACACACACACACACACATACACACAAAGGCGTGTGAGCACCATACTTACCTGTCTGAATGCTATTCATCAGGTTTTTTTAACCGCTCTCGAGTTCAGAACGTAGTTCCCAGAATTATGCTACTATTATTATTATATCTATTATTATTATTATTACTATTACTGTTATTAATAATATTTTATATTATAAAGCTTGAGTTCAAGGACTGTTGTTCACTGTCAGAGGACGATGTGAGCCGCGCTGATCTCATCCAGCATAACATCAAACGGGAGATGCACAGCCGATTAGGATGAGACCTCGACGCCTCCCACTGGCCAGGCAGGCAGACGGCGGCAGACCAACACTGCAAGGGATGCAGCGAGCTGCAATCATTGAGCCCTCAACCGGCCCTGGGCCTCAGCGGTCGTCATGCTCCCCAAAAACCTTCCGCTGAGGTGTGGACTTCAGACGCCTCAACAAAGTGAGCAAAAAG
Source organism: Clinocottus analis (assembly GCF_023055335.1). NCBI lineage: Eukaryota > Metazoa > Chordata > Actinopteri > Perciformes > Cottidae > Clinocottus > Clinocottus analis. The sequence continues at coordinate 6,255,639 of NW_027175887.1, read as the reverse complement.
GACCCCTGGCCCTTCCACGCACCATCGAGGCGGTCGACACAGTGGCATGGTCAGCCTGGTACTCTTTGGACCTGCGGAGCATGTGTTGGCAGGTCCCCCTCAGCCCTGAAGCTTCGGCCAAAACTGCCTTCAGCACTATTGGGGGCTTGTGGCAGTTCAAAGTTCTCCCGTTTGGCCTCTGCAATGCTCCTGGGCCTGGCCTCCTAGTACAGGAAGTTTGTGAGAGGGTATTCCTGCAAAGCTGCAGGAACCAAAAGGGCTGGTGTTTGATTGGACAGATATATAGTCCTACCAGTGAAACCCTGCTTCTGCACAACAGCCTCATTACTACAGCACCTCTTCTTTGCAGTCATTGGAGATGAGTTTACTGTTATCAAGAATATCTTCAAATAAACATGTGTACTTACATTTAATGCCTTCACATTACAGTACATGTTCTTAGTAAATATTTTACATTTCTTGCAGCTATAGAACAGATTAGGATTTTACCATAATACATTTTTAAAATATAAGGCTTATATATATATATATATATATATATATATATATATATATATATATATATATATATATATATATATATATATATATATATATATATATATATATATATATATATATATATATATATACTTTTACTGAACCAAAGTAAATGAGTCCTTCTACAGTGAAGGAGGGGCAGTCCAGCGTTTCCACAAACTATTTCCACAAAAAAACGAAAAGTTGGGGAGTGAAAGTAATTCATCTGTTTTGCAGTTGTGTTGTATTGTTTGACATCTAGAATAGTTCTGCTTAATGTGATACTGTTTGCTCTCTGCGACTTTATTTTGCTACCTCTGAGTGAATATGTTGTAATACCAGTTTGTGTCCAGAAGGTGGCAATGTCGATCTTTAGAGGACAACATGAGTCAACAGTGCTCTCTGGCACGTGGTGCCACGTCATTTAATTATCTCATTCACAAAACCAATAACTGCTCAGCGGGGCACTTACAAGGAACAAGCGATAAACGCAAGGCAATGAGACCCATAAAAGCAGCCGAGTCACCTCTGACTACTTTATTTGATGGACTATTTTATCTATGTACGCTGTATTAATTGTATCTCCATTAAGAGGTCATGCTGGCACTAAATCAAGAAGCATAATGTGCCTTATTTATGCTGCTTTCCAAACAGGGATCATGTAAAATAGCTCTTTACTGAGTGATCATCATGGGACAAACAGGCACTTAAGAAATAAATGATGAAGAAAACACTGTGCTAATGAATGTTAAAGCTTCTTACAAGCCTATGTCTGACCTCCAAAGAGCTGTATTTACTTAAAAGGAGGACACACTGAATTTAAAATATGTCTTTCTTTTTTATATTCCTGGATATCATCCCTGCTGCAGAGCAATTTAACACAGCATCCAATACCGCAGTGAAGAAATGATTACCTTACTGATCACTGCGAGAGAGGTGACTAATTCACATTTAGTGAAGGAATTTCTGATCTGAAGCCATTTATTGAGAACAACAAATCTACCCAGTATACTCTGGTAACTGGTTTCACATTTATGAAATGTCGCCCACCAGAGTGCACTGATGAGATGTTTATTTTTGTGGTCTCCTCCAGCAAAGGCATAATCGGTACAAGCCGACACGTCACTGTTGGCCAACAAGTCGCTACTTGTGAAATAACAGTTTAAGATTACATCTGAGCGCAACCACTGACAATGTTCATTTAGGATTAAGCCCAACATAGTTTCAATTGGCTCTGCTGAGCTCTTATGATATGACCGTTTATTGCAACATTAAAGTTATGAGGACCTGATGGAGGTCAAATATAAAGTGTTCTTCAGAGCCATGTTCTTATGTTTGTCGCTCCAACAGTGATACATGCAGTGTCACAACACATGCAGCGGCTCTATCTTCTGCCCCACAGAGGCAATTATAATGTTATCAAAAATAAATGTCTATGGCAAAACAATAAAGACATATATGCATATAGAACAGGAGACAGCATTGTCTCCATAAACTCGGAGGCCTATTCATTTATCCCCACTTAAGTGATAGAATTGAGATATTAGAAAGACACCATAGGAGACAAAAAACAAACCGGATAAGGTCACTATAACTATTTGTCCATCAGAGCAGCCTATTACAGTTGAGTGATGAGCTTCAGACGTGAATATTAGGAAGGCGTGGCCAGCAATCAAACTGCCGGAGTTTCCAGGGAAGGCTGCGCGCGTCCTTCCTGTGGTTTCGGTCGCCGACCAGTCAGACAGCATCAGCGGGACCGGGGAGCCGCGCGCAGGACAGACGGAGCTGGATAGAGCACACCTGGTCGGCGCATGTATTTGCTCACATTTCTTTCCTGTCTTCTACTCTGCTGCGTCTCCGATGTTGGATGCTGGATGCAATCCGTCCGCGCGTCAACAACACACCTCTGACGGACAAACCATGGACAGTCTGGGCAGCCGCTGTAAGATTGTGGTGGTCGGGGACGCGCAATGTGGGAAAACAGCACTCCTGCACGTTTTTGCCAAGGACTGCTATCCAGAGGTAGGTCTATCAAAAGTCTGGACTCAAGTGTTTTTTATTTGAAGAAACACGAGACCAGGAGTTTATGAATGAGTGCCGAGCACTGCCATTAAAATACAAATATTGAACAGTTCAACTGTAGCACTTCAGCACGTTACATCCACCTGCTACAGACTGAACTGTTACATCAACACAAAGAGGAAGGACGCAACTCTAAAGAATACCTTCTGAAATCACTGTAATAGTCCTTTAATGTCTCAATGGACTTTTATTGAGTCTGCAGTACTGCCTATAAAACTTTAAGGCGTTGTCTTCATCTGTTACATTATCACTGTATGTCTCAAATACCCCCAATGGGAGTATAGAACTATAGTGTTGCTGTTATTGTATTAATATACTGCATCGTTTTAAGCATGATTATTTCCCCACTCGCCTACTCTTCCAAAGCCTGTGGCTGTGTAAACACATGCTTATCTTGTCCGTCTTAATTGTGTAACTAAAATAAATCTCTTATTTTACAGAACTACGTGCCTACGGTGTTTGAAAACTACACAGCCAGTTTTGAGATAGACAAGCACCGGATTGAGCTGAATATGTGGGACACGTCAGGTAAGACAATTTCATGTCTCTGTCTGGAGCGTCTCTTATTGAAGGCTGCCATCAAATCAATCCGCTCCCGGCCCTGCCGCGGTGCCGGTCCCTAGCTGCGACCGTGGGAGGACTGCCTCCAACGCCCCTCTCCAACTTTCCCAGCAGTTATCGCTACGACAAATCGCTTTGACCTTGCCAACGTGCGAGGGGTGTATTTTGTTTTTCGATTCGTCATCTGCATGATGCTATTTATGATTGTTGTCTTTGTTAGAAAACTCTGGCATTCCTTCCCGTGCTGTCTACTGTGTGTGGCGGGCTCTTCCCATGCTCTGCCCGAGGTCAGGGGGGGGAGGTCGGGGGGGATAGACGAGGCGAGGATAATTGAGACAGGATGGGCCTGAAGGGACCAGTAACTGCCCTAACTTTTGAAGGGATTGAATGATGCTGTGGTTTGCTGACACATTGCCCAGATATTATGTTGTTCGCTGGTTTGGTTGAGTTTCCTTCTTTGCCGCGGCGTCAGCTCTGATCTGTTAAAGAATCATTGATATAAAGAGAGTCGTGTCCCCAGAGCGAACACAGCTGGCCACCACATTCCCTCAACCCTGAAATGATTGAATTTATCTATCTTTTTTCAAAATTCAGTAATTCAGGTTTCAACTAAAAGAGATTTTCTCAATGTTGTTTGAGGAGAATTTCCCACCATGAAGGAAATTCCCGCTGCCCTAAAAATATAACATTTAAATATGCCGATTGCTATCATCAACTGTTCATAATATAAGAATGACTGGTGACGTCAGTTGTTACACAGAAAGAAGTGTTGTGTCATCAGGAGGGGAATTTCTGATAACACACCCTCCTTGCTTTGTCATGTGAATGACTTTCCATGTGATTGGGCTTCAGTGTATGAATTGGCTTCTTGTTAAGGAAGTCCAGAACGCTGCCATGACATCCGTGAGACTCCTGCACGGAAAGCCACGGTCTACTTTCATCCCTGTCTTGTCAGCATGAATGGATTACCTGCACGGAGCTATACCCTGAGATCTGCCTCTCATCATGGTCATCTCAGACTAGAGGCTCTCGTCAGCTGTCCGACCAGCGACATGGCTGGCCGGTCACACAGCTGAATATGAGATCTTCCCGGTGGGAATTCCTTCTTTTACCATAAACATTCCCAAACATTAAGCTGAAACCATCTTCCAGAGGAGATGATGGGAGTATTTTTTATGTTACATGCCCAGTCAGTGAAAGAATGTTGTTTTTCCCGGGACCTTGTGTCGACCCGGGGAGTAAATCTGTTTGAGCCTGTCAGTCAGGGGTCGGGGTCCTCTGGGGCCCTGGGCAACAACTTAGAAGAGTTCCTTATCTCTGGTCTGTATAGGGGCCTAATGATGTAGTGGGAGTGTTGTGCTTCTGTCCCTCTTAAAACCCTTAACCACCTTTGGCAGTATTAGTCTTTAATCTTCAGCCAGGAGCCGCCCACCCCACAACCAACACGGCCTCAACCAACCCACGGGGCAAGTGTGTGAGTGTTTGGTAAGCGTGCGTGCTTCTGCATTTGTGTGTGTGCGTGTGTGTGTGTGTGATCAGAGGTCCTTATGTGGTATGCCTTGTTTCACCAATTCACAAAAAAAACACAGATGTTCATATTTTCTCTCAACAAGAAAAATAATTGGCTCACACGTAGTTGGAAAAGGCTTTCATCTGAAGAAAATAACATGTCTCTCATCGCTTTTGGATTCTGATTTGTTTATTGCCCCTCTTCTGCCCTTTTCTCGCGTTGTCGTGATTATTTCTCTCATGCACACCAGCAGCATGCTCTCAGGCACGGTCACACCATCATTTGGGGTGAAATCAACTTATTTGAATGCAATCGCTGCGATCGGTGGATTTACTTGCGGAGGGGAGGTAACTGTGTGACATGCTTTGACTTTGACTTAAACTTTGATAATCTTTGACCTGTTTTACTCGGTGGGACGCTTGCAACCCGTCAGACGGTGCTGACCTTTGAGGGAAGCAAAATGGAGGAACCTATCACAGTCGTTGAGTGTCTATAGAGCAGCAATGCCAACTGAGCTCTCCCTATTCATACCCAGTTTGCCTTTCATCAACCTAGCCACAACATCACCACGTTATTTTTAGAAAGAATGATTTGGGCTCTGCCGCTTTCGGGTGACTGCAGTCTACTGTTCACTGGCCAGTTCAATTTTGACTTGACATTTGTCAGTCAGTCTTCCACTTGCTCTTTTTAAGCTACATACTATTTTTCCCACTGGGTATAGTTTCTTTTTTCTGTTTTACCACCAAGCTTTCAGTGCCTTCACACCAAGTATTGTCTTCCTTTTAATTGAGGGTGAAGTCTGCCTGCTGTGGTCCGGCTTTGTTCACAAAGCAATATTGATCGCTATCCGAGGCATGGCTATTCAAACAGCTTCTCGCCTCGTTCCCATTTCTCTGGCACAGTTAGATGTGCATTGCCTCTAAAAAGGCAGCGCTCGTTGTTGCACCATTGATTAGGTTGGTCTCATTAAACCGGTTCTTCCACAAGGACGAGTCCTCGCAGGATGACTGAGAACGGCGGTGAGGTGTTTATCTAATTGAGGTCATCACCGATTGTAAATCTGTATGTCTGTCTGCGTGTGTGTTTGTGTTGCTGCTCTAAATGAATGGGTACTTTAAGAAGCATGACACTAAAACAGGGAGGTCTTATAGCTTTCGGGAACCAGAGGGCAACTTTCCGCTGAATTGCCCTGCGTTCAGCTCCATGCAGACCATCTGCAGAATTAAGTCAATTAGAAAATGTGTATGACTGCAGACAGCCACACAGGGAGAGCTGGTCTGTTCCCAGTGCATGTATCTGTATCTTAATGGACTTTTAAAGCAACCCAAGCTGTTAAGTGGTCAAAATGTCAATGCGGCTTACTGATAACTTGTCTGAGAGCCATTAGTGATTACTGTCAGCGCTCATGGGCCCATTGGTAGTCAGCCAGTCAGGGTTTTGACAGAGCCTGAGGCATTAATACACTCTTCCTCTCTTCCCAATATGGTAAAGGTGCCTGGGAAAGATTCCCTCGAGCCTTGGCCTCAGACTAATACCCTTGTGTGCGTACTGTTTCCAAGACCAAGTCATGACAGGCCGGGTTTCCCCAAACCTCCTACAGTACAGCAGTACACTCGCGTCTCTTTTGGTTGCCCCTCTCTGCTGCCTCTCTAATGCCTGACCTGATTCTCACAAGGAAACTGGAACTCTTACTTTCTGTTTAGTCATGCTGGAGTGTTCTTTCAAGTGGCTATCCACAGGAATCTTGTTTTGCTTTCTTCTTTGGCTGAAATCTTTGCTACTAATCACTCACGCTGTGGTGGTTTTTTTTTTTCCACTGTGTACTTCCCAAAGATCACTTGTCATTTAAACCCCGAGTCCCTCACTCTTATCCTGAGCTGTTCTGTCAATGAAATGCGAGTTTCTGTTATGGCCCTTTGACTGATCGGCGATGTTTGCTCAAGTTTCCCTTTTATTTTTTCTTTCTCCATTTATTTCCAAACAAAGTGCTGCTGCTGCTCGGAATATGATACGCATCACTCGCTGTTCAGTGGAGGATTTTTCCTGCGATAGACCTGCCTGACACAGGGTGTTCACAACAACAAATATAAAAGCTTTCATGATCTGGCTACAGTTTGACACGCTATTGTGCTGCACTGTCAGTGAAAAAGAGCAGAAACACATTTATTTATCTGAATCTCAGAAATTATGAGACATTCTAAAATAAAATTACCCCACAGGTTTCAGAGCCACTTTTCTATGTTGAGCCTTCCTCTGTTCAAGTCATGTCTGATGTTTTATTTTGGGCTCATTTCGCATGACAAAGCTGTCTTGACTAATCACAGAAAGAGGCGTGATTGTTTTGACTTGGAGAGACGACAACAAGACACTGCAAGTGTGCAACACCGCTTCCAGCGCCAGCACTCACGGTCTGTCTGACTTTCCTCTCAAACCGACTTTCCCACATTCCTGGTTTCTTTAAACTCCACATTCTCAGCGCACTAGACCAGTAGGGCATTCAGAGGCCTGTATAAACACAACAGTGTTCAGCGGGCTTTCTATTCTTCAACACTTTACGCTTTATTAATCTTTAATAGAGTGAGTGAACTGCAGCCACAACACAGGGCATACATACTTTTAACAGGCAGCTATTTGCCCTCAAACCCACAGCTCACTGGAGCCAGAAGATGCTCGGAAAGTGCTGTGTGACCTGAGTAGCGACGATGCGGATCGCAAGAGATAATACGATTTGCTCTTGGCTCTTCCAGTTGGTCTGTTTGACCTCTTTGCATCACAAATGTAATGTTAGACTAAATGTCTCTGAACAATTTGCAATGGATTGATTAGATTAAGTTGAGGTGGTTGCGACTCACTGGAAAGGGTGCTTCTTATTTAACTGCAGACAGTATATACCTTTTTGTTTATTTTTGTCAGTGTCCTGAAGGGAGGATGACGAAATCCTTTTCAACTGCTGTTCATAAGACTGAATGTATGCAGCCCTGAAAGTGGTTCCTAGTCTTTGCCTAACCAGCCCAGGGCAATAACTGCCTAAACGAAACCTGTTTTGATGATGCATAGCAGGCGATAAGGCACTCCTCTGTACTGAGGAGAACGGCTGCATGACATTTTTGGGTAATGAGTAAACAGATGATAGTGCAAGCTGTTGAAATATACTGTAACCTAAATAAATTAAACAAACACATTTCAGGAGTTTAGAAAAACAGTCCTTACCCCAAATTTTGGGTAATTTGCTATGAGTATATATGGGTCTTTGGACTTCTGTTCAGGGGGAAAAAAACGCTTAATATTAAAAAAAAAAAAAAAACATCCTTGCATTTAAGAAGAAAATGAAAACATTGAATTGTTTGATATATATATTTGTATATAGATAGATATATCTATATAGAGAGATATATATAGCAACACATTCTTACACTTATTATTCCACCATAACATTGTCACAGAAGACCCATTAATATATTGTAAAGTATATTTATGTCTTCGTGTTTTTCTGATCATAAAGAAGGTGCCGCCCTGTTTCAAGCACTGCTGTGCCTCAGTACTGACTCACAGAGGTACCAACATGGCTGGAGACTGTGACTCTCAAAGCATGGGAAGGCATGTCTGGTGTAACATTTTGTTTTGTGTCTGTGAAAAGAACACACTGTACACATTTAATAGAAGTTTCCCTTTTCAATTTGGTGGCTGAGTGAGCACAGAGGACGATGTGTAATAATGTTGTTTGACTTGTGAATGCCATGTTGGATTTAGAGAGGTTGGAAAAAAAACGTGGGCTTTCGGTCCAGATTACTCTTATAGACTGTTACGGGTAACTGGTACTTACTACTTTTGGACAGATGGGGTGCAGTTCGGTTCCTGGGGTCTAATAACAGGAAATATATTCTGGCTCCTCCATGACTCATCCCCCTAGTTTGGAATGAGTCTGCAACCTCTCTGGCAGCCTGAACCTGATAATCCAGAGGATTACAGTTAATGATTGGAGTCCACAAAGACGTTTTGCATATTAGAAACTAAGAGGCAGAAGCTGCGTGTAGTGAACTGGGTGTGCAGTCTTTGAGTGTCACAGTACTGCACATTTTACACGCTACCTCACGTTTTATAGCCAAGGCTTTCAGAACTTCTGAACTGATCACTCCTATGATCAGCAATAATGAGCCCGGCTAATACGTGCAAATAAATACATTTCAACTTCAAGTAACAATAAAAATGTAAACGCAGTGAGCATTCGCTTTACTTTAATGGCCACCACGTGGCTTTTAAGTGCCCTAAATCACCAGGTTTTCCATTAGACAATAACAAAAATGTGTCTTACGGCTCACAAAATATGCTCCACATCACATGAATGCATATAACCAAAATGGCACTTACATAAATATCTCATAATTATTATAGATGAGGCAAATTATTATGGCATTGCATGAACAAACCCCCTCTGTGTTACAGACATTTCCTTCTTCTCCTCTTTGTAAATAGTCTCCAGCTCTAAATTTCTTGAATAATGATGGTCTCATGCACAGTGCTGCACTTCATTGCACCCTGACTCTCTGAGTGGGTTTGTGTGACAGCAACTCTGGAGTACCGCCAGCAGTCCTGGATGCTCGGCGAGAAGTCTTGCTTCTTGAGCAGGCAAGCAGCTGTGCCTCATCCCTGGAGCTCAGCACTACGGGAATCATATTCATAGGCTATTACACAAAGGGTCAACAAGCTGAAGAGGAAATGTCTGCCCAGTTGTTGCAGTAGCTAAGAAAAGACAAATTAGAAGAAAGGAAGCTGTAACAGAAGGATTGTTGATTTGCAGGAGAGCGTAAAGTAACTCCTCTGGAGGTTGATTGTCACTTATCTTTTCCTCTGTGCTATTAATGTATCACACGATCTTTCTTTTCCCTAGTCGCTGTTCTCCATTTCTGATATCCCATTAGTCAAGGCGGCTTCTGCAGCGCAGAGCTTAGGTCACTAGCAGTCAGGGGCCGTGTTAAGCAGGGGGCGGGCAGAAGTGCTGCATGAAAGCCAGCCAGCTTCACTGACAGGAACACACAGGCTGTAATTACCACACAGACTATCTCCTCTCCTCGGTGACACTGTGAAACATACACTTGGCCAGACACCTCTGCTCACACCTCTGAAGTGCAGCATGTACCTAATCCTTTGCCCGCTTTCACATGCACACACAACGTCCTGAGCGTCCCACACAGATCTACCCGCCCATGAACAATAAAACAAGCACTCTTTGGAGGCCCCCACAAGAGACCGCATCCCATCCCATCACATCTGATCTCTTATCTCTGTCAGAGGAGCCTGTAAATGTGACCATGGATACAGCTGTGAGCCGAGAGCCACCACACATTCCTTCATCTCAGCCCCCATGCTCATGTCAGCGTAATGCCGCACTACGCAAAAGTGTATAATCTTCTTAAATAGCATGTCCACTTCTGAACTGTGCTGTATGCTGCTGATAGGCCGCTTATGGCTTTTGGCTTTTAATGAATGTGCCAATGGAAAAAACATAAAAAGTGGGAATGAACTTTAAATGGGCGAAATGAGTCTTTCGGTATGCGGCAATGAAAAGAAGTGCACTTAAGTTTTTTTGATGAGCTCACACTTAGATTACAAACTCCGCTTTGAACCTTGCCGAGCTGTGCTACTAACAGAGGAGAATGACACTATATGACGACTGACTGAGACAAAAAAAAGGATAAAATATAGATAAGAAACCGTTTTGTTGGCAAGCATTTAAGGCAACAAAAATACAAAGAGTCAGATATTAAAATACATTTTAATTAATATAAGGGGTTATACTTGATTATTGCAATATTGGATATGTGTGAGTGAATGTTTACGTGTGTGTCGGCATTTGTGCGTGATTGAATGGTTGTGTACGGGCATTCCAACAGCTCTGACCCGGCGACCTCGCCTATTGTTTCTCAGCTGACCAGAGGCGTAATGGGGTTGATCCGGGGCGCTGGGTCGGGGGAGGAGCCGGTAGACAGTGAGTGCGGTTACATGGATTCGAATAACTGGCTTAGTCCAACTAAAATCGAATTATCCAGTTCATGTAAACACCTTTATTCGAATAACTGCGGTCCGACTACGATCCGATTAACACCCCTGGATAACTCGATTCGATTCGATTGATAATTCGAATAACGCTGCATGTAAACGCTGAATCGGATCGGAACTGGACAATGCGTTTGTGCGCATGCTCAAGATCCCGCCGCCTCCTCCCTCCCTCCCTCCCAGGTCGTGACCCGGAAGTCGAAAGAGACGATAAGTTGTCACGGCCGGCAGAAACAAACAAACGTAAAAGTCGTGTTACGAGCCGATACTACCTTCGGTGGGTGTCTCTGCTAGCTCCCTGATGTAGCCAGCTAGCGCTGCTGCTAGTTCCCTGTTTGCTCTGCGCTAGCTCCCCGACAACCACCGAAGCTAGCGGGGTTCTCTCCATTATGAAGAGTGAAGAGGTCAAGCGGAGATGGCTGTATCACCACTACATGTAATGAAAACAGCGCCACCTAGCGTATCGGATATGACATGCATTCGGCCAATGATTCGATTTATTCACTGCCATGTATATTCGGATAACAGCAGTTGCCCCGAAAGAGAGCATAGTCCGACTAAAGCAAGATTCGAATTATTACCAGCATGTAAACGCACTGAATAAGGCTGGAAAGCGCAGCAGCTGCTTCACCCAATAGGCAAAGAGATAGAGGGACTGAGGGATTGAAGCGAGTAAAAAGTATGCGAGGCATGGGGGCGCCTTATTATAAGAGCAGCAGAGTTTTCACTCTGTTGAAAACTGCAGAAGGGGACAGAAAGGGTGGACAGAAGGAGACACGCACATCTGTGCTTTTCCCGCCCCAGCCGACCACCCCACCCTCAGAGGCTTTTGGTTGCGAATAAGGTTTTTTGGTGCCACCCTTGGGACCTGACCCACTGTGGTCCTCGGGGAGGCAGACACACAAACGGCAACTGTGGCCCACTTTTAAACCAATGCAGCGCTCTTGTTACACGCTGAACACACAGCTATATATGGGAATATAAGAAGTCCAGTAGGGGATTTAATGCAGTGCTTTTGTCTATTGTGTTAAGAGATGAAGGAGATATTCAACCTCTGTCTTCATTGACCTGAAGTAACATGATCTAAGGCACAATGTAAAGGTAAAGTCCTTTGACGGATTTGACCTGGACACAGTTTACATGTTGCTGTGATAGTCTTCCATTCTTACTACATCACTAAGAAGATTCACAAAAACATCAGCATTCAAAACCTCTCTACCACTTTGTGCTTTGTTTACGTTATGTAGGAAAAAGGTTCATGCACAAATGGGCCAATGAGCGAGGGTAATATCATTTTCCCCGATAGATATGCAAAGAGAAACAAATGTCTCCTTCCTAAATTAATAATAATAAAAAAAACAACATTTGGTGTGTGGACTTGGGCGCTTGCTTCTATTTTTACATTATTTGTTTTGCAGTGAACCTTAATTATATTTGATAGCTATGTATGCACATTTTAATTAAAAGTGTCATGACATGGTTCAGATTTAATTGAATGTGTAACACAAGGAACACAATGACTCAGCCATTCCTGCATTACTTTGTGCAGTGAAGCAGTAACACATGATGCTACCCCAGCACTGTTCATGTGTTGACTTAAACAAGAGAAGAGACACCAACTATTGCCCCGTGGCACTAAACCAGGCAACAGCAGCAATAGTGAATGCCTTTCCAGGCAGACAGGAAACCCAACAAGGGAACTGGAGCTCTGTGTGTTTTCTCTGGGTCCACTCCCTCTACCGAGCGCAACAGAACCCGATGCAGCGCCAGCTTTGATCAGCCCACTTCAAACAGCCGCACTGACTGGTTCTGCTGCTCCCAAAGCCAGCGCTCAGTCCCTCTGACCCCCCACCACCACCTCCACCATGGGAGCAAAACCCTCTAAGCATCCGCCCGCAACCCATCCGAGCGTAATTAGATACAGGGAGGGAGGTCATCTTTCACCTCCATCCTCCCCTCCCCACCTGCACCCCGCTCACACACACTCGACAGATCCCATCATTTATGGATGACTTTATTTATAAACAAGATTCGATGCGCTCCCTTTCTCGCTACTGCTGCTTTTGTGGAAGTGAAATTGCACTTGAAGTAGTGCAATGTCTCCCTGGCGGTCTCCCTGGGGGGGTTTCAGAGTGGGCTTGGGGATAGATAGCGCCATGATAGGGATGTGTTTGAATGGAGGAAGTGGATTTGATGGAGCAGAGGATGTCCTTTTCCACTCACAAGCTATTCTTTCATATGCTGCCTGAATATTCTCACATCTTCTTTCATATCAGAGCGACAGCTGTGGACAGAGAAGCTTCTGCCAGTGTTATTACAAGTTTTAATGAAAATCCTGAGATTGAGAGATGTGTAGGAGTGGAAATAAAGGATGTGATCTCCGCGGTTTTACACGTGCAAAGGAGCAAAAGGAAATGTGGCGTGATGGTAGACTTTGAGGAGGCAGCTTTTCAGAGCAGAATTCATTGGGCCATGGAAAGCACCAGGTCGAAGAACGAGAGTGGGTGTCTAATGTTGCCAGTAAACTTCAAACCCATTGCATGAACTCCAATACTGTTTGTGCTGTATAACAATATACTCAATGCAGCTTTACTTTTTTTAAAAAAATCATTCTTATCCATTCAAATGGAGGATTACACGTTTTAGACAAACGTTGTCACATCGTCGGTTTTAAACTTTGATTAACTGAAAGTTGATGAGTGCACTGCCCGTTCGGCCAATTGCTCGTTGCTGTTTCCAGCTTTCTACAGAACCGCTCCACCGAACAACTTTTGGCCGACGCTATGCTGGTTTTGGCTAACGCCATCATGTAATAATTCAAGTGAGAAGTAGAGTAATTTTCTCACGGACTCCTAAACAATTCGACTTGTTTCTGCTCCCAGAGGAGTTGACCCCTAATGGCTGTTAGAACGAATGCAAGTTGAAGGCACTTCCACATTGGCTTCACTTTACAGACCCAGATGC